>NC_133399.1:66834563-67544563 GCF_047511655.1 Castor canadensis | reverse complement strand
CATAAATTTCTGGACCTGTCCCATGCCTCATTATTTACTATAGTGGACAAACACACACATTCCAACAGAAAACCTTGCTTGTGGAGACACCTGTAACGATGTGCTCTAGCCAGGCAGCCATCTCTAAGGCAATTCTGTGTACACTATGTGGAAGAACCACAGGCAGAGGGCAGAAAGGGGTAAGATTAGATGGTTGAATGGGCCAGGCCCCAAGGCAGAGTTAAAGGACAGAACAGGCAGGATGGACATGGTCCCTGTCTCAGGGGTACAGACACTAGAGATGCATTTGAGTACCAAGCATTCATGGTGAGGGGTCTGATAGAAGTGGAGACCTCGAAGTACAAAATAGGAAAAGCTAACATAATCTGGGGGATGAGGAGACCCTCCCAGAGAAAAATGCATTCAACAAACACCTATCTTTGGCATTGGGGTTGAAAAGTGGCAAGCCAGGCACCAGAGAAAGAAAATTACATGTGCAAAGGTCTAGAGGTGAAGGGGAAGACAAGCCTTAGAAAAACACATGCATTTCCTGAGTTAGAGTACAAGGAGGAACAGGGGAGGAGAGAGAGCTGGAATCAGTGCTGTCACTGGGCTGTAGAAAGTCTCCTAAAGGGTTACCACAGTACCTGATTTCATTACAAAAATTTGTTTTGGCAGAACTGGGGTTTGAACTCAAGGCCTCAAGCTAGGCAGGTGCTCTCCCAGTTGAGCCACACCTCAGTACATTTTGCTTTAGTTATTTTTCAGGTAGAGTCTTCTGCTTTTGCCCAGGGCCAGCCTTGGACTGCAATCCTCCTACCTCTGCCTCCCTCATTGCTGGGATTAAAAGCATGTATCACTACACGGCTTGTTCTTTAAGATAAGGTCTCACTAACTTTTTGTCCAGGCTGTCCTCCAAGCATGATCCTCCTATCTGTGCTTTCCTAGCTGCTGGGATTACAGGCATGAGCCACTGCTCCTGGCCTTCCATTTAAATTTTAAAAGGACACCTCTGAGGGAAGAGAGTATGGATAATTAGAGGTCAGCTTAAGGAGCAAGATGAGAGAATGGCCTGGGCCAATGGAGAGGGAAGAGAGTGGAAATCCTGAAGAGACACTTAGGAGACAGTAGACACAGGTTTTCCTCCTTTCCTCCCCTCACAAGTGAGTAATACTTGGGCTTCATTCACTGCACAGGGGTATCCAAATGAAAAGGAAACTATTTTTGAAGGAGGGTTCATATCACATAAAGTGTTTGTAAACTAGCCACAGTTTTCTAAACCATAGTCATTTAGATTTCAAAATAGAGGCAAACTGTAAAGTGCATTTAAAAGCAAAAGAATGTCCTACCTGAGCCTAAGGGGGTTTGAACACAGGTGGAATCCATCAGATTCCACGGTGCTTTCGTGGGGAACCTCATTCAGTAGATTTGGCCTGGGGCTTAGGAATCTGTTTAACCTGAGTCCCCAAATAGTCCTGTGATCACACAAATTGTAGGACCATGGAATCATGGGAGACAAACTGACATTCTCTTATAGAGAATCTATATTGTATGCTTCTGGCTTACAAAATTCTAAAAAATGAAAACCAATCTGTCCTGACAGAAAGCAGATCAGTGAGCCAGGCATGGTGGTACATGCTTGTAATCCCGGCCCTAATGAGACTGATGCAGGAGGATTGTGAATTCAAGACCAACCTGGGCTACAGAATGAGACCTTGTCTGGAAAAAAAAAAAGCTGATGGTTCACACTTGTAATCCTAACTAGTTGGGCAGATGGGTTAGGGAAGATCATGGTTTCAGGTCAGACCAGGCAGAAAAGTTTGTGAGACCCCATCTCAACCAGTAGCTGGGTGTGGTGCTGTGCAACTGTCATCCCATAGATTGTGGGAAGCCTAAAATAAGAGGATCACAGTCCAGGCTACCTGGTCAAAAAGCGAGACTGTTTCCAAAATAACCAGAGCTCTCTTCCCTCACATACTCAAAGCCCTAAGTGTAAATCCCTCCCCCTAGAAAAATCAACAAAAAGAAAGAAACAAAGGAAGCAAGCAAACAGATCAGTGGTTCCTGGGATGGACCACCCAGGGGCACCGGGAACCTTCTGAGAACATGGGTGTGTTCTGCAATAGTTTCACAGGCACACACATTATCAAAGGTAGTGTGTGTTGTGTATTGCAGGTCAGATCTCATTTATGTGCATTTTATGGCATGCCATTTACACCTCTGATAAGAGAAAAATTCTGAACTGTCACAAACTTACAACTTACATATCCATAACATACAGAGATGAAGGATCCATAACATACAAGATATGGGCCAAAAAGAACAACAGACCCTTTTTCTTCCTGAGTGTGTGTTCTAGGCACCGCCCTCCAGGTTACAATCCACCGAATCTGGACCTGGTTCAACTTGTCCTTATGGTCTCCTCTCCCAGTCCAAAGCGTCCCAACCTTTGGGTAATTTCACCTCTTTCTCTATAGCCAGGGTCATTTCAATGTAACCGTGTCCTCCTCTCAGTTTTCATTATAAAAACTGTCCTTAGTGTTCTAAGTTTTCCAACAAGCACTTTCCAACTGCTACTGTTATGGTTTGGATCTGGTATGTCTCTCAGAGGCTCATTTATTGAAGGTTTGGTCACCAGGCAGCAGTGTTCATAGGTGGGGCCACTGAAGGAATGGCTCTAACCCATTGATGATGTCATAGCTGAATGGGCCATGACAAGGTGGGTCCTAGCTGGAGGAAGTGGACATAGGTCACTGGGGACATGACTGTGAAGGGTATATGAAGAAGGAAGAAAGGAAGGAAGGAAGGAAGGAAGGAAGAAGGGAAGGAGAAAGAGAAAGAAAGAAAGAAGGAAGGAAGGAAGGAAGGAGAAAGAGAAAGAAGGAAGGAAGGAAAGAGAAAGAAAGAAAGAAAAAGAAAGAAAAGAGAGGGAGGACGAGAAGGGAGAGAGGGAGGGAGGGAGAAAGGAAGGAGTAAATATTGTTAAATAATAATTTTTAAAAAGTAAAAATCACGACTCCTACTTAAATATAAAATAAATATGTGCCAAATATTTTAACTTAAAGCAGTATGATGTCAAAAGCGGTTCAAAGGAGGGAATGCAGAGAACACATATGTAGGTGAACAAGAATGTTAAAGTAAACTTACAAGCCAATGTCAAGCCAGCCAGTAGCCACTGGGCAACATCAATTATAGTCCACCAGAACAAAGTCATTTGCATTTTTCCGACCAAAATTCATATGCAATGCTATAATTTCTACAATTTACCGAGTTGTAAAATTGCTCAAAGCCGAGGAAGGCCACAGAACTCTATAGACCTAGACAAACCTGTCAAGTGTGCTAAATAGGACACCCATAACACCCCTCTTCTTTCCCCTTCAGTCTTTTACAAGGCTAAAAATAAAAAACCCTTTTCTAACTCAATTCAGAAACACACTCGCTTTGCGTCTCAGTTACACTTAATCCGGAGCGTGGAGCCTTTATGAAGCAAGTTGAGCGAGCAAGTCTTAGTTAGCAATTTAGGTGCGACTCTCTGGGGCACACTTCTGCACCAAGTGACCTTCGGTGCCCACCTGTGCGGAGCATCCGGGCAGCAGGTTCCCCCTGCGCCGCCCACTGCTCGGTGAGTGGCTGCAAATCCAGAACGCAAAGCTTCTGGGGGACATAGGACGCCGGCGGGGAGGGGAGGGAACAGCTGAATCTGCAGAACCCACCGGCAGAAACCGGCGGGGGAAAAACTTTCGGAACCGAGACCCGCAAACCAGAGCCCCTGCGCAGCACCGGTGGCCCAGGTGGCGCGATCCGCGCCGCCCCGCCTCTGTCCTTCCCCGCCCACGGCCTGGCCTCAGCGGGTGGCGCCAAGGAGCCGGGGCGGGGCGACCTTTGCTCTGTCCCCGAGCGGTCGCGGTGGGGCGAGGCCGAGGACCTGGCTGTGGGGCGGGGTGTCCGAATACCCCCGGGAGTCTGAGCTCGCCGAGTGCCAAGTGGCCTGTCGCTCGCTGCGCTCACCTCCCGCCCCTCCCACCCGGGCTGGTTTGACCGCGGGGGGCCGCACCTGAGCGGGCGGTTTCGGCCACACCTGCCCCAGAGCTGGTTTCGATTAGGGACAGGGGCCGGGCGGGAAGGCGGAGCGGCCAGGACGCAAGGGGAGAGGGGCAGAACGGGACGGTCCGGTGCCACACAAAGATCATCCAAGAGAGAACAGGGCACATCGCCGCGACCCCACGCGGCAGTCGCGCTGACATCGGTGACCCGGTGCCCCACGCACGTCCACGGAGCAGGCGGCAGGTGCGCGGCTCGCGTGTCGGGAGCGCTGCGCAGGTCCCCAGGATGCGGACGCCGGTGGTGATGACGCTGGGCATGGTGTTCGCGCCCTGCGCGCTGCTGCTCAACCTGATCAGTACGCTGGCCCCCGGCTGGCGGCTGGTGAAGGGCTTCCTGGACCAGCCGGTGGACGTGGTGCTGTACCAGGGCCTATGGGACATCTGCCGCGAGCAGAGCAGCCGCGAGCGCGAGTGCGGCCAGTCGGACGAGCTGGGCTACTTCGAGGCTCAGCCCGTGCTGGTGGCGCGAGGACTCATGGTCACTTCGCTGGCCGTCACCGCCCTGGGACTGCTGCTGGCGTCGCTCGGCGTGCGCTGCTGGCAGGAAGAGCCCCACTTCGCGCTGGCCGGCCTCTCGGGCGTCGTGCTTTTCGCCGCTGGCCTCTTCAGCCTCATCCCGATCTCCTGGTACAACCACTTCTTGAGGGACCGCACCGTCCTGCCCGCCCCGGCCAGCCCGGTCACGGTGCAAGTTAGCTACAGCCTGGTGCTGGGCTACCTGGGCAGCTGCCTGCTGCTGCTGGGTGGCTTCTCGCTGGGGCTCAGCTTTGCACCCTGGTGCGAAGAGCGCTGTCGCCGCCGTCGCAAGGCGCCCTCCGCCGGCCCGCGCCGCAGCAGCATCAGCACGGTGTACGTGGACTGGCCTGAGCCCGCGCTCACGCCGGCCATCAAGTACTATAGCGAGGGTCAGCACCGGCCGCAGCCCGCCGAGCACAGCGTCGCCGCCAAGTCCAAGGTCGGCTTTCCGTTGCCACGGCCCCCGCCCAAGGCCTACACCAACCCCGTGGATGTACTGGACGGGGAGGGGGAGAAGAGTGCCAGCTCCCAGGGCGCCTCCTCGCGCAGCACCCGGCCCTGCCTTAGCTCACTGCCCTGCGACTCCGACCTGTAGACCGCATCCCCATCCCACTCCTGCTCCGTGCAGGCCCTGGGTTTGGAGGACTTGCCTTGCACAATCCAACCTTGAACTTGAGTGCGGCAATGCTGGTCCGCAACCTTCTGGTTCGGAGTTGGAACTCTGGACACCTTCCCGTAACTGGTTGGGAGGATGATCTTCCCTTCCTGTGGCCAAACTAGACTCCTAGCATGTGACCTCGGCTTTCTTATAGAGAGTTTCATTTTCCTCTCCAGGGAGATCAGGTCCTCTAATGGAGTGACAGGCTTTTCAGTTTTCTTTGCTGAAGGAGATGTGGACACTATCAACAACAAAAAGTTGAGATCAGCAAAGAGAGGCTCAAAAAAAGAAAAAGATTCAACGTCTTGAAACTACAGTATTCTAAAATAGCGATGGATTTTGAATCAGTTTATTACTGAGTTTTTTCCTGCTTTATAACTCATCACACAGACTCTCAAGAGGCTGTGTTTGCATGAGGTTTTTAAGCTAAGAGAAATGCACCTGCCAGCAGCTTTGGTGACTTTTATGAAATGAAATAACCTGGTTAACTTATATATATGTTTCTTCATGTGTAAATAGGATGATGTCTTTTTAAAAAATCACTTATTTTGTTGTGAAAATTGAGGTGATTCAAGTTTTCCTTCTGGAAGTCAAAAGAATGAAGACATTAATACTATACTGTTCCATTCTTTGGATACCTCACCCTGGACATAGAGAACTATAAGTTTAATATTTTATACAAAATAGAACCTTTTAGTCACATTTGGTTAAAGTGTATATATACAGATATTTATAAATAAAAATTTAAAGTATCACTGTCACTTTTGGTATGCCCATAAAAGCTTCTGTGTCTCCAGTACCATCTTGGGGAGTTTCAGTATTCATTACTAACAACTTCCTGGCTGCCTAGGCACTGTTTGTGAACTCTAGAACTCCAATCTTTGCACCTCTTTGCGTAAGATTTCTGAGAGGAGCCGGGGGCCCCACTTAAATCCATATTGTTTTCTTTTCAGGTTCATGCTGTTTTCTGTGCAAGCCAAGTCTGTTGTCGAAAAAACTAGAAGCACCAGTTTCCACTTAAGCTGAGAGTAGAAATCTTTTCGACTTCTTGCAATGGTGCAGGTCTGACAAAATCCCTGCAGGGCTGACTTTTGTTCCCAGCGGTTGATTGAAAGTGCCTGGAATGGCGCTGATCTCATCTTTAAAACCTACCATTCACAGTTCAAAAAGTAGTGACAACAGAGAGCCATAAAGAAACAGACAGCATATGCTGCTTGTGCAGGGGACAGTGTAATATCCACTCATGTCCTTTGCTGTTTTGTAGTGTTTTCTTTTTGAGACCATACTCAAATGTGCAGGCATATCGGTCTGTGATCCTTTTTGAATGAGATTCCCACGCTCTGGGTCTGGAACCTTGAAACTGATTTCCTAAGTGGTTCCCCAGGGATGCCAGTGAGGATGGTCCTAGACTGAACTTGGAGTTGCAAGGCTTTAGCTAGGCCTCTGTCTCATGAAATTTCAGTCCTAACTGGTGGCGACTATTAATCAGACATTGGAGCACCTGCCACCTAGCTGAGTTTGGGGACTTGCTGTGGGGAACAGAGCCAGAATGGAGAAAAGGCAGCACTGATCTCAAAAGGCAACAGTTAGGGACCTGAGAAGCCAGAAGCTGAAGATCCTGGGTTTCTGGCAAGTACAGAAGCTTGCCTGCATTGCAATTCCAGATGTTTCTGGGGAAGCCTTGGTAAAAATAAAACCAGCATTTATGTGTTTTACTTTTCCTCCCTCCCCAGTTACTCTCCACTGGCTTATACCCAAAACACTTTTTCTCTGATGATTAAGATGTGGTTGTGTTTTACTTTTCCTCCCTCCCCAGTTACTCTCCACTGGCTTATACCCAAAACACTTTTTCTCTGATGATTAAGATGTGGTTGTGTTTTACTTTTCCTCCCTCCCCAGTTACTCTCCACTGGCTTATACCCAAAACACTTTTTCTCTGATGATTAAGATGTGGTTGCTGAGATTTAAAACTCTATCTTTGCCCTATCAATAGAAACAAGTCAAACATCCCCTTTAAAATGGAATTTTTTTTTGTTATAAAAATGCTCAGAACAGCATGAAAGGAGACTTGTGCATCAAGCTGGGATCATTTTTTTGGCCCAAGGTCATTCTCTGTCACAGCAGCACACAGTGACAATTGACGTGAGACACAAGATGCTGAAGGAGGTAGAGTCTCAGGAGTCCTGCTCTGGTGAACAATTATCCTAAATTGGTACTGGCCAGACACGCACCTGCACTGCTGAGAACCAGCTAATGTGGACTAGCACTGCCACCTTGTCTCAAGCTTCTCTCACCTCTGATGCCCGTCCCAGCTCATTTTCACCCTCCCAATCAGCGTGTGAAGTATGTGTCCCCATTTAATTTATAAAGTCTTTCACCATTACTCAAGTTTGCCTAGAGGTCCAGAAGACCTGGGAAACTGCTCTACACAGCTGCTCTGTCTTTCTCCAATCTGGCTGTCCTTGATATGTGGCTTCACTGCAGAGGGGTGTGGTTTTCAGCACAACAGGTGTTTATTTGAGGTGGAGGCTGTGGGAGGTGTCAATAGGGTGCCTTATTGCATAGGTCAGCCATCCAGTACTATTTTGGGATACCTGACATTTTGTCAGCCCATTTGTGGACCCTAGAAAACAAGATAATTTGGGGCCCTGCAATACTGTAGTGTGAGAGAGCATATGTGTAAGATGGAGAATGTAAACTAGGATCGGGGGATGGAGGAAAAGGGGTTATTGGTCAGGAAGGAGGTGAGACTTGAGCAGAGAATTAAAAGAAGGGAGATGGGACATTCCAGGCAGAGGGAAGAGTGAACACCCAGTCCCTGTGCTGTGTTTGGCTTTTGCTTCATTCTAGAATAGAGTGGTAAGGACAGGAAGAAGCTAGTGGCACAATTGAGTAAGGCAAGTACATCTTGTCATTTACCTTTTGTCAGGCAATAGTACTTTTAAAAGGAAATACAGCCTAGAAAAAAGATCAGTCAGTTTTAAAGAATGCTTCTAGAA
Source organism: Castor canadensis (assembly GCF_047511655.1). Lineage (NCBI taxonomy): Eukaryota > Metazoa > Chordata > Mammalia > Rodentia > Castoridae > Castor > Castor canadensis. The sequence goes on along the minus strand of NC_133399.1, from coordinate 67,536,308 downwards.
TGACATATAAACAATTGGTCATATGAGTAGCCAGTGGGGAGCATTCTATTCCACCAAGGGATGGGCAGCCCCCCAAGACAGCAAGCAATTGAGACCCTGAACGCTCAGAGCCTCACCATATTCTCCCGTGTCTTTAATCTGATTTTCCTGAGATGAGTTCTGCCACTGGTTGCTTTAAAACCCTCAGGATCTTCCCTATGTATTCTCCACTCTTACTTAGCTTCAGTTCCTCTCATGATTTGACCAAGGTCTAAGTTTTCCCCCTTGTTACTTTTCTGCACACATCTACATCCTAAACTACTTACTTCTCCATCACTTAGAGGTGTAGTGTTTGAACATATTGTTCACACTATGGCTTAATTCTTGGTGCACTTTCTCATTTTATCACTAAATTGAAGGTAAAAGCATGGATAATTTCTATTTATCTTTAGTCCTAGAATGGATACCAACACTTGTGGGCTCTAATAGCAATTTAACAAAGTTACTTTGCATGTGTGTGTGTTGCTGGGGATCAAACCTAATATTGCATGCATGCCAGGGAAATGTTCTTCCACTGAGCTACAGACCCAATCCCTAATAAAGTCACTTCTGAAGGCCTTTTCTGTACACCAGTGCTTCCTCTCCTTATACACAACATGTCATGCACATAGAAAGTAATATGTAGCCCAAGGCTACAGTCCTCCAAACCAAGGGTGGAGTCAGTACAGATGAGGTCTTTCTCCCTGTGTGGGAAGGAAGGAAGATAAGGGACTCGGTTGCTATTTCAAATAAAAACTTGTTTGAAATTCTCACCCAATCTTCCCAAAAACCTCCACCCTCATTCCTCTCTAACCTCCTCTAGTCATTCTCCATTAACCAGACTGAGCACATGAAAACAAGATTTAATTTGTCCAAATTAAGGACAACATATATATAAAGCTTGGGAAGGGAGCAATGCTGGCTAGGGGAATTGAGAAATTGATTTTTTCAATGGGGGCATGTGGATAAAATGGCTTATAACTTGATTTAAACTGGGCATGATAGTACATGCCTATAATCTCACCACTCAAGAGGCTGAGAAAAAGGATCTGTAGTCTGAGACCAGCCTGGACTTCATAGAGAGACCCTGTCTCAAAAGACAAAACAAACAAAAGACTAATGCTTGTCCAACTGGCCTCCCCAAGTTATACAGACTGACAAAGAAGTGAGCCAACAGTCCTACTGTGAGCCAGTGTGACTGTTAGGTGGAGAGAGGACCTGAAAGGATTTCACAAGTACCAAAGCACCTTTGCCACTTGTGTGATAAATGCCCCATTCTCCCTCCCTACCTAGCACCATGAGCTCCACTTACACCAGAGGCTCCCAAAGAGCTGTCTCCCCTTACTGAACTAAGGGAAGCTAAACAAGGTCACTGCGATTTTTCTAGAGCTTCTGTGACAAAGGGTAAGCATTGCTCTTGCTGGATTTGGTTCCTCATCTGCAGTACTGGAAAACTGAAATAACATTATCGGAGAGAGGGCCTCTTAAACATTTGCTGCAGCTGAGAGGAGAGAAATGAAATCTGAACAGTGGAGATCAGGAAAGTGGATTGACCTATAACAGTAGTAATTGATCTGGTTTCTCTGAGATCCATAAGCCTCCTGATGATACTGGATGTTGATCCCAAGTTTGTGTCTTGGCAAAATCGATGATTGAAGATGCCGGAACAGGAGTCAAGAGTAAAGCAAGCACAAAGTTTATTGAAAGGACAGCAAAGCTCCAGCACAGGAGGGGCTTAGAGACGCTAAGTTATAGTATAGCTGAAGTCTAAGAGTAATATAGGGCTCTGCCTGGCTTAGATCCAATACTCTATCTTGAAACTATATTTGTGATTGGTTGGCACTGAGTCACCTTCTCACTGAACCCTGACCACTTGCCCATCCTCAGCTTTGGTCAGCTCATCCAGACCTTGGGATCAGCATCTTGCAGCTTCGTTTTGTTATTTTGATAAGGGACTTGTTAATTCTGTGAGAAACCTGTTGTTTCTCATGCCCTTTTATATGTCTGCTTCTGAAGTGTCTCCCTTATCCAAAATGGAATCACCTCTATCATTGCTTCCCTTACTTAAAATGGTAGGAACTTAGTATATCCATGACCCCCCCAACATTGTTTTCTAGATTAACTCTTAATTGCTAGCAATAAACATACAAGGTCAAGTTTTGCGTAGGTCTCTGCACAGGCTTACTGCTCCATGTTTTAGGTGTAGAGAAATTTAAAAATTAACATGTAACATGAAGATTATCCACAATATAAGACTTTTTACAGTGATATTTTTTCTACAATAGATAATGCTATAAAATTGACATATTAAAACTAATTTAAAGAGTAGAAATGGTTAGGAATTATTAAATATAAAATCCTCAGTATCTGTTTATAAATTAAGTCCTTCTGGTGAACAGGACATTCAGTTTGATTTGTAAATTCTTGAATGGGGAGAGCATTATAGGATATGTTAAACTACAGTGCTAGTCACTTTTCATCACTGTGACAAAATACCTTAGAAAACAAATTAAATGAAGGAAAGATTTGTTTTAGCTCATGGTTTCAGAGGTTTCAGCCTATAGTCACCTGACTCTGTTGTTTCTGGGTCTGTGGTGAGGCAGAACGTCATGGTGGATGAGTGTGGTCGAGCAAAACTGCTCATGACATGACAGACGGGAGAGAGAGGCAGGAATGGTCAATGAACAGGACATCCCACAGTGCCCTACTTGCTCTGACCAGGCCTCTCCTCCTAATAGTCCATTCAGCTATGAATTCATTAATGCATTAATCTATTGATGAGGTCAGAGCCCTCACAACCCAATCACCTCTAAAAACCCACCAGCCGACCACCAAGCCTTTATCACATGAGCCTAGAAGGACATTTTTAGATTCAATGCACCTGGATTTGGATGGGATAATACTTAGGCTCATATCTATAGAGACCAAAAATAGGAACAAGTATAAATAGGCCAGGGTCAGGGCAAGGGGAAGAGAAGGGATGCATGATACAATGGGAGATTTGATTTGCAGTCAGTTCCTTTTATCTCAGGAAGAGAAAATGGCAGGTATTTCTGAGTCCTACCAGAAAAGGGGCCTGTGGAGTAGAAGCATGGGACTGAGGGTAACATTCCAGGAGAGAGCCTACAGAAGTTGACTGAGCTACCTGGAATGGAACACACACCCTGGAAGTCTAGCAAAAAGTTTAAGGGAACTACCAAATTTTAGAACTTACTCTTGATTTGTGACCCTTTTTACCACTTCAAATTCAATGCCCTTATGGGAGAAAATCTTTGTCAGCTGGAATATGAAAAAGGATTCATAACCAGAATATATAGGGAGCTTAAAAATCTAAACTCCCCCAAAATCAATGACCCAATGAAGAAATGGGCAAATGAACCTGAACAGAACTTTTCCAAAGGAAGAAATCCAAATGACATAAAAAAATGCTCACCATCCCTGGCCAAAAAGGAAATGCAAATCAAAACCACATTAAGATTCTACCTCACTCCTGTTAGAATAGCTACCATCAAGAACACAAACACTGACAAATGTTGGGGAGGATGTGGGGAAAAAAGAACCCTCATACACTGTTGGTGGGAATGTAAATGAGTACAACCACTATGCAGGCTCTTCAAAAACTAAAAATAGAACTGCCATATAATCCAGCAATACCACTCTTAGGGATATACCCAAAGGAATGTAAGCCAGGTTACAATAAAGGCACCTGCACACCCGTGTTTATTGCAATCGTATTCACAATAGCCAAGCTATGGAAACAGCCAAGATGCCCCACTGCTGATGAATGGATGAAGAAAATGTGGTATTTATACAGAATGGAATTTTATTCAGCCACAAAGAAAGTTGGCTTTTATCTAAAGGCAAAAAAGATCACTATCTTTGATGAAATAAGGAAACAGTTTCTGAGGATTTCCTAGCTCAAGGTTACTGCCAGAACCAAGATTCAAATATAGAAATTCTGACTTATACTGGCCAGGCACTGTGGATTAGAAAGCTTTTGTGTTGAGTCACAACCTAAGTAAGCTACATGAATTCGGACCATACCTATGAATATTCAGTTTCCTAAAACCCACTAAGGAAACCAGATGACATCCTCCAATTCAAAAGGTAGTTATGTTAAAAAGTAATTAACTGTTTACCATAAACTACTGAGGAAGCTAAAACAGTACACAATGAAATGCATATACAAATTTTTATTAGGATAGTTCATCTCCTTTTTCAGTCAGTTTGTAAAGAAGTCAGCAATTCCTGTGGGAATAGACAGATGAAGTTAGAGAATATATGCTGTATTAAAACAAAACAAAAATACACAAAGTTAGCAGAGATCACAGTAGGAGCAAAATTTTAAGGGTAAAAGAGTCCACCCCGCTCCACAATAGACTTGAACCCTACAAGCTCCCATAAGAAGTCTATTAAAAGCTAAATTTCTTGTTTCTATTTCATTCATGTTTCACTTTATCCAACCTTTAATTTTTCAAACCAGACTCTAAAGATAAGAGCTACTAAGTAGTAGTTTGATTAAATTGTGTCTCACATCCATTTTCCCCAGAAAGACTTTCCAAATTTTCTCAGCATACCTGTTCATCATAGACTTCATTGACAAAAATCTCACTATTCATTAGATTTTCTTCTTCTTGGTTATTTTCTTTATCACAGGCCAAATTTCTTGCTGATGTCCTAAAATCAAAGAAACAAAATCAAAAGATCTTCTTTGAGGTAGAAGCTAAGATTGGGATATGATTACAACAGGTCAACTTATCAACCTTATCAAAGATTAATGTTATAGAAACTATGCTTTACTTTTATTATCTTTTTAACAGAGCAAATGATCTAGAATAGGCTATAATTGAGTTCATTACTATTTGTTACTAAGCATTCACTTAACTTCAAAAATCATATCCCTTCTAGGTACCTGCAGTCAATAGGAACTAAATCCCAGAATAGGTAAGTAGCAGCCAGACCCAAGTGAGTTAGGAAAGCAGGTGAATGTAGGAGAGGATCTGAGGTGACAATCCCAAACCCAAAAGTTAATCAGTTAGGTATTAACTAGTGTTCCTTTAGGCAAAGGCATACCAATCCTCCTGGCCTTTATTTCAATCTGTAAAGTGAAGACAGGACAGAGATCCAGCTTCTAAAGATTTACATTAGTCTCTGAAATACCTCTTCATCTGTAGGCTGTTTAATATCCCTTCTAAATATGATTAATCAGTCTCTTCAATCACCTCCATGTCTTATTTTGTCAGAAACATCATTTCGTTATTCTCATTGGTTTCTTTAATGACTTTCTTGCTCTGGGCCAAAATTTAGCACCTGTGCTTTAAGTTATTCATGAGTTTCTTTATTTCACCTCCAATGCCCTGAATCCATGTAACTCATACTGCTGCCTGCAAGGTCTTTACAGAAGTAATTAAGTTAAATGAGGTCCTTAGGGTGAGTCCTAATCCAACATGGTGGATATCTTCATAAGAAGAGGGGAGACATGAGTACAAAAAGGAGAAATTGGCTGTCTACAAGGCTCAGAGAGAACCCACAAAAGAGAGCAGTCCTGCTGACACCTTGACCGTGGCGTCTAGCCTTCTGTGAGAAAATACACTTGTGTTGTTTATGACACCCAGTCTTCGGAACTGTGTTATAGCAGTCCCAGGACCTAATATGCTTCCAACATACTTCCCCCAGCCGCTGCACTGACCTTTCTGCCTCATTGCAGGGGAATCGTGTCACTTCATTCCTGAGGCTTTGCCACAGCACACATGCCTCATACCCCATTGTTATGAGTATTATGTTTGCTGTGCATTAAAGGTACTGAAAAAATGTATAAAAACATAACACATTTTAAAACCTATAGGAAAACAACATTGTGTGCACTTGTAAGCCTTATGATATAAACAAACACCATATGGTGCCCGATATGTAAATCAGCCAAACCTCAGCTGGTGCTGATATGCAAATTAGCTAACCCTAAGCTGCTGCTGATATGCAAATCAGCTAACCCCTAGCTGGTGCTGATATGCAAATCAGATAACCCCCAGCTGGTGCTGATATGCAAATCAGCTAACCCTAAGCTGGTGCTGATATGCAAATCAGATAACCCCCAGCTGGTGCTGATATGCAAATCAGCTAACCCTAAACTGGTGCTGATAAGCCAGCCTGCTATGGACATTTAAACCCCACTTGCCAGGAGACCAATGCCACTTCCTCCTGACTGGTAACACACACCACACTGGTCAAGAGCAGACCCTGGATGAAGTGGACCGGACACTCTGCACAGCCCTGGGCGTCCTGGAGGCCTATCGAGACTGAGAACTAGCCAGGACTGGTTTAGAGTCAGCTGCCGGCAGACTAAGATTCACGTCGCAAGGTGAGCACAGCTTGGGAAAGGCTGAGGTGCTACCGGGTATAGGTTGTAACCCCCTGCAATAAAGTGTGTATGAGCAACTTAGTTCCTGCCTAAGTTAATTCATTTAGCGACTGACGGTCAACTCTGCACTGTGGCCTGCTCGAGACACCCATACAATACTGTCTGCCTCAGGTCTTGCTCAAAGCAATAGTCTCAATTACTATTCGTCTAGGTCATCAAACAGGTGAAGCTGCTTTATCACCTAAATCCTTCATCAGAAGACAGATTTGTAGAGTGGCTTTATACCTTCAACTCCATTAACCTTATTTTACACATCTTTGGAATGTAGCTGTCCCACAAAGACATTAATACCACTCACCTTTTTAATTCATGTTCTCTTCTGAAATATACAAGTGCTCCCAGTGATACCAGAACAACTGAGAACACAATGGTTACACCCAGGACTATGTAACCAGGGGTGAATCCATGCATTGCTTCTTCACAGAACTCTCCACCATATTCCATCAAACAGCTGCATTTTCTCAGCTTTCCTTCCATCATGCAAATTCCCCTCCCATTACAGAAATCACTGCTACAGAGCACACGTTTTGCCCTATGTGAGTCCTTGGGCTGAACAGTTTCCTCCTTTTCCTTGGTTTCTGGAGTCTTTTTTTCTGTAGCAGGCATCACAGTGGTTGACATTTTTCTAATAGGCAATCTTATCCCTTTTTGACCTGGATATCCAGGTGTGGTGGACATGGTAGCCTGGAGAAGTTGGAATGCTTTTGGAGTCAACTTTTCCCCAGCTTCTGGCTTTTTAGGCATTGATGTTGAATGAGTTTTAACTGAATAGGCACCTAAAAACACAACAGGTATGTGGCATGGACATATGTCAATTAAGAATCATTTCAGAAGAATAAAAATTTTAATGATCTTAACTTACGGAATTATGATCACTAAAATTAATTTTGGTCAAACAAAGACTATTAAAAGCTCATACATTCATAAATATGTAGATAACTGTATAGGTTAAAGCACTCAAAATGTTTAGTTTCAGGACTACTGTGTTTTGTTTATATCAATCTATTTCAAAATAATGTGTGCACAATTTTAGCCAACGTAGACTCTGTAAGTTACAAAGAAAGTTTATACAAATTACAAACTAAATTCCAAAAGTATCAAATTAAGTTAAAAGAGGTCATAAGGGTGAACCCTAACTCAACATGATCCAATCTACAAGGATTAGTGTAGTAGATCAAAATAGTAACTATTGGGACTAGAAAGATTTTTCAGATATAAGTAAGTTTATTATTTTAATGCTTTGGATTCAAGTAAACTGTAGGTCTAGCAAGATCTGCAACTTAAAGACATGGAACTAGATTTGGAGGAAGTAGAAGAAATATACATAAAGCCAGAAGCGGGCAACAGAGTGCTTCTAGCCAAAGACAAATCCAAAAAGTAAGCTTGTGTTTAAGGTGTGTCACAATATTTTTCATCATTGTTGGCACAAATATTATTCCTCCTGTGAACATTAAAAACAAAAGTCCTGAGAGGAAATACACAGCGTTAGCAATAACACTGCTTCTTGCTTCTGCCTTAACCTAGTATCCTAGGAGTGTTTCCACTCCCAGGCAGTGTAGAGTCTTTGGTGGTATGGTGTATCCAGAGGAGACCATCCCAACTGTACAACCCAGCACCCTCTAGTTTCCCATGCAAAGTCAGGGTTCCCTAATTATTAAGGAACAGAGCCAACTCTTTCATCTAGGCCACCACAAATGGGAGAAGAAGTAAAGGTATGCTAGGTTCCAGGTTTAAAAGCCAGGTAGTAAAGGTAACAGATTTCTCACTTGTTGACCATCTGCACTTCCCCCACCCCATCTTTCCTTGATTCACTGCAACGCAGCTTCAACAAAACCACCTTCATTTGCCAGATCACAAAATCAACTGTGGGCCAGGTGTGGTGACTCGTACCTATAATCTCAGCTACTTGAGATGCAGAGGTAGAAGGATCACTGTACAAAGCCAGTCCAAGCAAAAAAGTTAGCAAGATACCATCTCAAAGAACAAGTCAGGCATGGTGGTATATGCCTGTAAGCCCAATGACTGAACGGCTTAGGTAGAAGGATCATTGTCTGAGGCCAGCCCAGGCAAAAAACAAGAGACCCTGTCTAAAAAATAAGTAAAATAAAATGGACTTGGGGGCATGGCTGAAGTTGTAGAACCTGCCTAGCAAGTGCAAGTCCCCTATCATTAAGAAAAAAAAAAAAGAAAAATCCATTTTCCTTCAGATTTAAGGTAACAACTGCTTGATCTTCCAGCCAATTAGGCTTTAAGAAGAAGTATATTTAAATTGAGAAGTGAATGAGACATTTTCACTGTAAGATTCTTTCCTAACTTTCCTAGTTACAACCAGTTTCAGAGGCGAGCTCACAGTCTCTTCAACTCTATAACTTGTGGGGCTTGGGAACTACCAGAGTGACAGCTATGGAATTGGGGAATAGTAGTTTCAGCAGAATTAGATATTAGGGTCACTCGTCTGGGTGGTCATGACAACCCCTTCCCATTGGGCACAACTTGGCACAATACTTAAATGACAACCATCTACAGCAAGGATTTAAGACTAACATGACCATATCTAGTAACTAGCTTGATGGCCACATTCTCTTGTGTTCCCTAACAACTATAGGAACTAGAAAGTGCTATTTGCACTTTAAAGAGGAGACAAAAGTCTGGAGGTCAAATAGTTTGCCCAACCTCCTTTCCCTAGGTTATGGTAACTTTTGTCATTCAACCTAAATGGACTGAATCAAATCTTGTGAAATGAATGTCCCTTCAAACAACATAAAAAACCACCCAGTCCCTTGGATCTCATTCTCATTCTGCCTGTCCTACAGTTGAATCTGAAGGTACATTAGGAATCCACAGGAATCTACAGCTAAGTACCCTCATAATTAGAAATTTCGCATTGTTTGGTTTTAAGAATCCTAAGTGTTAACCAGGCAACGATACAGAGGAGAAAAGCTTGAGGACTATTATTATAGAATTGGGTATTCCTAAAAGCCATGCATGCTGATGCATAGGGCTCCTGAGGAGGAGTTACTTACAGTCCATTTCGTCAGATCCATCTAGACAATCAGCATGTCCATCACAAAGTTGCTCCATGGAAATGCATTTCTGACCATCCTTACAGGATTTTGATGGGGCAGAGCACCGGACAACTTCAACACATTTGTTTGCATCAGCAAAGTAGTATCCATCAGGACACTTGCAAGTCTGTCCCTTGGGGTTTGGTAAACAGATATGGCTACATCCTCCATAGTCTTTTGAGCAGCCATTGCTACCTGTGGATGCCCCACCCCCACCCCAAACATATTGAGTTAGATTAGATTTCAAGACAGTCTTCTACAAACATTTTGTAAATGCATCATCAAGGTTACAGGACGCAGAAGTTTGCCCAAATTAGATAGCTCTTCAGTGTCACTCCTTTTAGTCAATTAGGCTCTGAGCAATTGGTGATTCTTCATGGCTAAAGATGGCTTTAGAACTTTGGACAAAGGACTGGCTTAAGAAAAATTAAGGGGACCTCTCACTCATTCAAGAATCCATTGGGATAAAATTATTTACATAGTTTGGCTCTAATAAACTTATTTAAAGAAAAAAAAAAAGAATCCATTGGGGGTTCTCTTCACAATAAGCTCCCCAACATAGAACTAGAAAAGCCTTGGAAATGAAACTCCCTTTAGGTGAAAATATGGAAGCTGTAATGTTCATTATTCCTTTGATAATATGGTTAAGTCAACCATTTACAGCTTAACATCATTCTTCAAGGTTTGTATATTAAAGTTCTAGTGAGGTTTGACTTTCCAGGCATTGTGGAATAGGTATACATGAGATATAGGTAAAACTTAAATTAAGGAGACAAAGACCCTCCCTCTGGCTATAAAACTAAGCAACAGATCACTTGAGTGACACTTTGTCAATCTCAAAAATTCTAAAAATGTTCTTCCCATCAAACCAAAACTTTAGGAGACCTGACTAACACCATTGTATGAAGTTTAGCTTTTAGAAACGAAACAATGGAGCAGCATTCTCCTAAGACTAACATGTTTATCATACAGTGTGGGATGTGTAGTTAATAAACTGAGCTTATGTTGTTGTCATTAATCTCAATGAGGAATTGATTTCAGCTATTGCTACTTTATTAAACCTACTGTCACCTTCCCATGCATTAAGTTAGATACTCCAACTGTGTCTACAAAAAAGTGAAGAAAACATCTAAGGTCCTCAAGTTGTTATTTCAAGGACCAATTAACATCAAAAGGAGGTGAAGTGATGATGGGTAAAATGAAGACCAACTATACTTTAAAGCTAAAATAGAACCCAAGGGCTATAGTTTGGATCAAAACTACCCTCCAAAGGTCCAGGTGGCAAAAGATGTAATCCTACTGTGATACTTTTGAGAGTTATGGAAAATTTAAGAGGTGTGGCCTACTGGCAGATCTTTAGGCCATTGGGGGCATGCCCTTGAAGGGGATTGTGAGACCCAGGTCTCGTCCTGGTTTTCTTTCTAGCCATGAAGTGACTAGTTTCATCTCACCATATGTTCCTACTATGATGTGCTGCTTTGCAAATGAGACCAACCAATGCAAATGGGACCAACCAATCATGGACTATAGTCTCTAAAACTGTGAGCCAGAATAAACTTTTCTCTCTATAAGTCGAGTATCTCAGGTGTTTGTTATAACAATGAAAAGCTGACTAACACACCAAGTCTACCAACTCCCAGCCTGATGTATTTACCACTATTGTATCTGACAGATAAGTAATAGGATCAATTATGTACCTTAACCTGGCTGTATATAATTGCATAAAGACAAAAAAGTTATGCAGACCTACAGGAACTTGTCAGAGAAATACTTTAATATAATGGGAAACACAAAGCTATTTCAAGAAGATATTGCATGGTAGAATATCCTCTCCATGGGAAAATTCAGTAGACTTCAGTGTTGTCATGATTATTTCAAGTTTACTTACCCTGTTGGCTAAATTCACTATAAACTTTTAAGTCCACAATCTTCTGGTCTACTTCGAACCATTGGTTTTCTGATACTTCTGCTTTGCTGAACCAAACTTTAGTGATTTGTGCTAAAACAAAAGCCAGTGAATAATCATTAAGAAAAATAAAATTTTATTTTAAGTTACTTCCAGGCAAAGAACTTTGCTCAACATGAATACTTTCAGTATATGTGTATTTTTCTAAATCTTGCTCTTCAGAAGAAACTGTAAGAGAAACAAAAACCATTATATATTTTCCTCCCTAATAAAGTCACATGTTAACAACTTATGACCACAGAATTCATAAATTTACAAATAGAAAATGAGGATATATGACACTTAAATGCAGTACATATGATTAATAAGAAATGGTTTTAAATTCATCAAACAACATTTCTGGAAATTGCTTGTCTACAAGATAACAAGAGTTACCAGAAAATATTAAACCAGGTGGGAGAGGTCTCTTCATTTACTTAATAGAAATAGTATCTCTGGGGTAGGATTTGAATACTGTTTTTACAATTCTGATGTGGCCAATGGACTGGCATTTAAAAATATAAGGAGAGAGGTTTATTTAAAATTGCATTTTGAAGTTTTATCAAGTCTAGACACTAGTCAGAAATTTATGCACAGAAGTCTAGTGTATGTATAATAACATACTAAAACACTGATTTAGGACAAATTCATTGAAAAGCCATGCTAGAATGTGCTTCAGTTTGCCTGGTCTGTTCATGTGTATTTAGTCAACTAAGAAAGGTATAGTCTTCATTTTATACCTAAGGTGTTACAGTTACTAACCGACAGACAGGACATACAACCTAGTTTCAACTCCTGCAATATACCATTGCTATGGTTTGTATAAGTGTCCCCAAAAGCCCATATGTTGCTTGGTCCCCAGCCTGTGGCATTATTGGGGGAAACTTTAGGAAGTAGAGATTAATGGAAGGAAGTTAGATCACTAGGGGTGTACCATAGAAAGGGATATTGGTACCATGGCCCCCCCTACTTTTCCTCTCTGTTTGCTTCTTGACCTTCATAAGGTAAGTAACTTCCTTCACCACATGTTCTCACTATGATGTACTTTCTCACCACAGGTCCAAAGGCAATGGGGCCAAGTGTCTATGAACTGAAACCTATGAATCCATGATCCAAAATTAACCTTTCCTCCTCATAAGTTGATTGTCTCAGGTATTTTAACCACAGTGCAGAAAGTTCACACAATCATGGTGTCCTCTAAAGCAGAGAGCTTTGTATGAAAAGAAGAAGTTTAGGGAAGTAAGCTTATTCATATAAGGAGCAATCAAATAAGTAAAAATTCCCAAGTCAGAGAATCACTGTGGCATATCCCTGTTTAGGTTAGAGAAGGTGCTTAGTTATTCTTTCCAAAAAAAAGACATGGCTAAGAACAGATGCTAGCTGTAGCAGATATTCTTTGGATTTCTAGGAACAAATTGAGAACACAATTCAACTGGACATAGAATCAAGACCCACCATCATCCATTGTTGTCCAAACCATCGTGCCTTGGCCGCATGTAAAGAGGCTGAGGCCCTGAATTCCTCTACGGTCTACTCTGTGTCTAGAGCCATCTTGTTGAATACTTTCTATGAGTCCTTGTCCTAGAAAGAGAGGTTCAGTTAATTCACTTAGCCCAAACACCTGTCAGATATCCTGTAGTTCTTTATGTCTGGCTCACTCCCCTACAAGAGGACACTGCCTGCCATGCGTTCTCCAAAGCCAGCTTGTTTCGCCCATGTCCCTCTCACAGTAACAACAGCATTTGCTAGTGCATATTTCTTCAGTTCCCAATTTCACTCCTTTACAAAGGGGCAGGTGCATGGCTCTGTGGGCTATAATATGCCCCTTAACATGGGAAAAGACTGTATTTGGAATGTGTTGGCAGAAAATGTGAACACCGATCTGAAGTTACAGCTAAAGACCAGAAAGCAGATCTTTACTATTTCACTCTGGCTCAATGCCCTCAGATTCACGTTTAAGTGTGTAAATAGGAATTAGGAATTGCTTACCTGTGTCAGCCCAGTACAGTCGAGACCCTGAATCCAAAAAGGCCAGGCCCACAGGGACTTGGGATTTCTGCCATAGGACCTTTCTACTGCTGCCATCCATGGAGGCACATTCAATGCTGGAGCCATGCCTCCCTTCCTCCTGGGAACCCAGGTCCACAAAGCACATGACTGCAGTAGGTGGGTGGAGCACAACAGAGGTTGGGTAGTGAAGATTTTCACTAAGCAAGACAATTGTATACTGACCTTTTGAGGAAGCTACGTTGATGTGGGGATTCTCACTGTCAATCCAATATATGTTTCCACTCAGCCAGTCCACAGCAAGGTCAGTCACAGTCCCCTCCACAGATAGGATTTTCCTCCAAGAAAGTGTCCCCGATTCTTTAAGCCTCAATAGCCTGATGTCACCATTATTCAACTCTGAAAGGTAGAGAGCCTTTTCCTGGACAAGATAATCCATTGTTGCAAGTTGGTTCTCATTGGTAAAGGGAAGTGTTCGGTGCTGTGGCAGAGTTCCTTGCTGTTGTGAAGCTTTGAGATTTCTCAGATAGATCTATGAAAAAATTAGGGCTGAGTGGCATTGTTTGAATCTAGTCTAATTCTTCATTGCAATTTTACATTAGTGTTAGGATTCTGAAGTTCAGATTTCAGATATTTTATCTTCTGAAAGCAGACAGCAGTTGAAGCTCTCCTAGAGCTTCAAGCACTGAAAATTCCTGGAATCCATGTGTTTTGAAGATTTGTTCCTTGTTTAAAAAGCACTCCTCTCTTTATTTTCAGACATGCTTTCACTATGTAGACCAAGCTGGTCTCAAACCCACAATCCTCTTGTCTTTACTCCTGAGCACTGGGACTACAGGTGTGAACCACCAAAGTCCTCCTCTTTGAGACTCTACTAATTAACATCTTACTGGACCTGAAGCTAATCTTCCAGCCCAAAATTTGTCACTTAAACTGCCAAAATTCACAAGTTCCCTGGATGGTAGAAGTTAGGGGTAACCAGCTTGTTAGTAGCTTTTATCCTCCAATTAATTTAAGACAAGTTTCCTCATAAACACACTTCCTCCTGGTGAAGCTGCTTGTATTTGAAGTTGTTGTATCATCAAGAGGTCCTCGAACAACTAAGCAAAGGTCAACACACCTGAGACTCCTGACTTCACTGTATTCTGGTATGCTAAGCATTTCTTAATATAATGTAAGTAACTGTGGACTTCATTTGTTTATTTCCAAAAACTTTGCTTTGGTCATGATAGCCCTTTTATCATGGCCCAGATACTATATTTCAGTCATGATGGCACACAGTATATACTAAAATTTAGCACATTGAAGAAAATCCCAAGGGAAAGGAACCCCACCATTTCCAACTGCACTAGAGAATTTGAATTCTCAAAGTCTGAAATGGAACATGGATCAAGCAGAGACATACAGTACTACAAAAGCTCTGATACCTGCATGATAGCTGTGGGCAATGCCAGGAACACAAATGCAGACTCCTGGAGAGGGACACAGCTGACTCCGTCATCTGCAAGCAGAAGTCCCACTGGGCAATGACAGCTTCCCTTGGATCGTGGGCTCAGCAGGCACAAGTGAGAACATCCAGTGTCCAGACAAGGATTAGAAGACTTGGGCTGGAGCACTTCATGCATTATCTGTAAGAAAATAGCTAGGGGCCACTATGTATTATTGAATCATTAAAAACAGGAAGTGAATACATTTTACCTTTTTGTTGTTTTCAGGACTGGGGATTGAACCCAGGGACTCACACTGGCTAATCACACACCACTGTGTATACCACTGAGCTACATCCTCAGCCTAAATTTTGCTTTTTAGTCATTATAGATGGACATTACTAAGGCTGGTGTTAGGCAGCTCATACATGTAGCCTTTTCAGAGAGAACACTGCACATACCTTGAGTCCATAGGGCTGTCCAGAACGCTTGATGAGGACAGCCCTGTTCTTGCCTGTCATCTTCTCTATGTGCTGTACTGTTCTTGTCTTTGTCTCAGACCAGAAGACTTCATCTTCAAACACAGTGACTGAAAAGGGGCTCTTGATTTGTGTTAGCTGTAACATCTACAATGGTGAAAGTGAGCTTTCTGGGGTGAGTTTTGCATAAGATACACAACATATCAAAAAAGTCTAATGTCAAAAGCACACTTACACTAACACCAGTACCATCTAGGTTGGCAGAGCCGATACAGTGAAATTTGTCATCAGACCAGAATATCTTCCAACTTAACTGATCAAGTGCTATGCTGGTTGGCCATCCAAGGCCTTGATTAATGAGTATTTTCCTGCCGCTACCATCCATTCCAGCTTGCGCTATTTGAGGTCTTTCTCCAATTTCAGACCAGTACATTAACCTGTGTGAATAAAAGTCAGCTTATAGATACTGCATCACCACACAAAATATTACCAATGCATTCTTTAAAGCACTGATTACAGTCCAATTATTTTTTCCTCAAACTTAATTAGGTCTATTCCTTAAGTGTAATTGGGAAGTATTAAAAGAAAGCTGGCCTTGAAGTTTTATGGTGATTGTTTAGTCATCCTGTGAGGGTAAATTACCTATCTTACTTTCATAAGAAGTCTGGGAATACATTAGTCCCTAGCCTGAAAAATATCTAGGAACCTGCCAATCTTTTCTCAGGATAGAAAGTAGGATAGATCCATGGGCAACTGTGGGCTACAGACCTCATTCTTGACTGTAGGCCATTAGATGCATTAAAAATTACTGCTAGCTTCCTGGGGACCATGTTGATAGATTCCTGGTTGAAGATATTAAATAGGTACCAGGCGGGGCTCCCTTTGATTCCAGGTTTCCTGTATCTTTTTTCTGATATTTGATAGACATATTGGCAACTAAGTGAAGGGATGGGAATGTTAATTTAAAATTCCTTGCCTTTACAAAGAGAAAAGAGTGTAAATAGAATGGTCTATTTACAGGTCATACCTGTATCATTGTAAATTAAACACTCATCTTTGTTCTAGTTTACCTTACCTAATGGCATAAATGTGCTTTCAAGATATATCTATTTATCAAAGCAGATGAAAGTCTAGGTGGAAACCAATTGAGTCATACTTGCATCTGATTTTCTAAAGAATGTTTCCAGAAGTTTTTAAGATTATCATGTGTACAGTTGGCCTAAATCATAGCATCTGAAGTCAGTTAAGTATTCTATTCACTTATTCTCAGTTGAGGGACCACAAGCAAAGAACTTAGAAACAATAACCAACTTAAAGGAGTTAACCAGGCATTTTGACACCTGGGCTCACCCATTTGGGGGATCCAAAGCCAAAGACTGGGGATAAGTTAAGTTGCCATCCAGGACAATTGTATACTCAGATTTTCCTTTCCAAACAGCAGTCAGCTGAATTGCCAAAATCTGACCAGCCGTCCCATCCGTCCAGTAGAGATTCCTCCCAATCCAGTCAACCACAATACAGTCTGGCTTTACCCCTGAAGAGAAGAAACCATTCAACATGTACATTTATGCTAAATTACAGCCTTTCTAGGTTTATGCTCATACATTCTAGACTTCCATGCCCTATTAATTCATTTTCCAACTGCTACATCTCCAGGACAGCAATCTTTAAAATGCTCCAAAGTATTACTGCTGGTCTCTGGCTGATACTTTGGAAGACTCCTTATCTCTAAGATGACAATGACTCTTTCCATTTCTTACCAGCTAGAAAGACTTGGTCTTCTTTCACTAAGGAGATATCAGTGAATGTTTAGAATATTAACAGTCACCCATTTTATTGTTTATGCTATATATATTTAATGAAAGTAGGAGGAAAGCCTTATAAAAGGGCATACCTTTTACCACAGTTCCTGTCTTCTTCGTCCCCATACTCATCCACGTTATACTTTCCCCAGTAAGATCTGTCCAAAAGACTTTCTGATCCATTAAGTCATAGTCAATAGAGAAAATAATCAGATTCTTGTCTGTAGTTGCTAGAATATCTTCTTTCAAACTTCTCAATCCATACAGCAATAGGTTAAACTCAATTGCAACAAGCAGAATTGGTTCAGTACCTATCAGAAAAGAATCACTTTCAGCATGACCCTAAAGGAGTTTGGACAGTCTAGCACTGGCTAAGGAATTAAAAGACACAGTAGCCTATGGGTTCTCATTGCCAAACATAACAATCAGAATAATAACCATAGTTTAAAGGTACTTAGAATAAAGGGATTATTAGTTTAAATTAAAAACATTTCTAACTAAATATTTGAGGACAGGTAGGGAGGAAAGAAATGCTTGACAGGACAGATAAGGTTAACCCATGGATAGGGAATTCAGAGTCATGATTTTGTTTTTAAAATAAGGTAACACCTTATTAATAGCTTCAGATTCTGATTCTGAAAGGATAGCTCTGAAGACAAACAGGTAGGAGCATTTAAGACCTCAGAAGGAGATTTGCACTGGTAATCCTGGAAGACTTAGGAACTCAAAACTCATGACTCAGGTCTTAGAAGATATTCCCAGCTCCATTTTACCTGTTGCTTTACAGGTGTGGCCATCAGGCTCCAGTAAATAGCCATGATGACAGGTACAGATATATGAACCCTTGGTATTGATACAAGACTGACTGCAAGGTAGAAAACCTGATTCCTGACACTCATCCACATCCTGGCAGATTCGACCACTGCTCTCCAGCTGAAAGCCTGGCTCACAAGCACATACCTGAAAGAGATGAGAAGACACTGACACTTTCTAAAGACAAAACAACATTGATTAAGAGGCCTTCATCTTGGTATGAAATGTACATGGTACTACATTCCATTTTGACAACTGTTCGAAGAACTAACTTTGTCTTGAATATAGTCATTTCTCTTTGCCTAATCACCTTACTTCACCCTTATGCCCTTCTTACCAGCATAAGTCCTGAGTTAGTAAAAGTGACTTGGTTCAGACTAGGAGATCCAGAATGCTAACAGGATCATAGGACTTAACTGAACCGGTTATCTGCCAACAGAGATACTAGTAGGACCAGATATCAGAACATTTTCTTCTACTTGCTCATTAAAATCAAGTTCATTGTGTTCGGCCAACAGATAGATGGGTCTCAACTGAAGGACAGATCAGATTCTCAATACTCATAAGTACACAATTATTTGGAAGTTGGTAGTCAACTTCCTGACCTTCAGCATGAAGGGGATGTTTGGCTGTCGGGACAACACACAATATTTCTCCACTCGTTCTAAGTGTCACACAGAGCTCACAGCCTCAGTGGGAGAGACGGTAGTTCTTGGAGGCTGGGCAGCAGGTTCCAGGAAACACAGACTGGGGAAGGAGCTAAACAGGTTTCACTAGGATAGGCTCAGGCTCAGGCACACAGGTGGGCAATCAGGACAGCTCTGCCATGTAAGCCTTAGAGGTCAAAGTGTAATCAAGGACAACGTGAATGCGAAAGCTGCCTGCTTTCCTCACATCACATTCATGGCTACCAGAGAACAGGAGCTGAAGCAACTCACAGGCCCAGCTGGGGACTGGTAGCAGATGTGGGAACACAGTCTTGGGCTGCACGCTGCTGGTGAGCACCCTTCACCTTCATCTGAACCGTCAGTGCAGTCCTCTTTTCCATCACACACCATGCTGAGGCTGAGGCAGGTATGACTGTCACACCGGAACTCAGAACCCTGGCACTTCTGAGGGGGGCCTGTCAGGAATGACCTTTTACTTAGAGTCTTAACATCTACTCCCCAAGCATCCCTTCCCCACAAGACTTCCCTGTGGACAATCAAGGTGCCACCATCCTGGGAAAGGAATAGATTTCAGGTTCTGTAGCACTTGCAATGGGTCCCTTTGCCTCTAACCCTCAATGAGGATACCCAGCACTTACACAAAGTCTCATCACTGCCGTCCCTGCAGTCACTCTGCCCATCACAATGCCAGAAGTCAGGCACACACTGGTCTCCACTGGCACAGGCCCACTGCTTTGAGCCACAAGGAAGCACACCAGGGTCACAGTCCTGAGGAGAGAGCAATGCAGTCAGTGGCCCTGGCTCTAGATCCCAAGAAGGGGTTCCTGGAGGAAAATGAGGCCTAGGCTAGGAGACTTCTCTCAAGTCCCTTCTGCAAGGAGGCCAGATGGAGCCTAAAAACTCAGAAGTAACACAAATGATGAGAAACTGTAGTTTGAGTTTGTGAGGATCCCTAGGTGATACAAACCTGAATGCAAAGTAGAAGGAAATGTCTTGTCTTGTCAAATTTCCCAATTGGGAAGTCTTCATTTCATTTAGGAAACATAAGCAAGGGAATCTGTTGTAGAAATTGTAACCTAGAGTTCTTCCTGCCATGCCTAACACAGACTCCGGCAAGTTAAAATGGACAGCATACTTTGCATCTCCCCTGATTTGGCTGTTCAGAAGGGAGGGGACATCTGCACACCTGCTCCTCCCACAGCCTTTAGCTACATCCACACCCCCTCAACACTAAGTTGTTTAAGGTCACATGCAAGCAGTAGGATTCAAGTCCAGGCTGTACACCCTCCCCATGATGCTGCAGCTTTAGTAAACGCCATGGTTACGATTAAGTGGTGCTAGTGACAGGGTGCTTCAGTTCTTCAGAGCAAATGAGTGTTATATTCTGACACTTGCAAACCTATTACAATACATATACCCCTTAAAAGTCTGACTTTCATCAGCCTCCTGTAAATGCTTTGGACACTTAGGTGTAGCGGCTTTCTGGGCAGTGATTATGGGTGATTTCTTGTGGTTTCCTGAATTTTCTAGAGAAAGCTTGTATTATTGCTATGATTTGAACTCTACAGTTGGCTATCCACATCCATGGATTCAACTAACCAAAGTTCAAAAATGTTTGAAAAAAATTGCATCTGTACTAAACATGAACTTTTTTCTTGTCATTATTCCCTAAGTAGCACAGTATAACAACTATTTACGTAGCATGCACATTTGTTGGGTATTATTTATTGGGTATTATAAGTCTTCTAGAGATGAGTTAATGTGTATGGGAGTATGTGCACATACTATGCAAATATTGTGCCATTTCACATAAGGGACTTGGGCATCCATAGGTTCTGGAATCCTTGGAGGGTCCTGGAACCAATCCCTTGTAGATACTGAGGGGCAATTGTGCTTCTGTGTTTTTCTGAAGGAAGAGTATGATACCTTCTCATCAGTTCCATCTTTGCAGTCTAGGTCATGGTCACATATCCATTCTGCCAGTACACATTCTCCACTCCTTGGGCACTTCACTTCCCCTGATGGGCACTGTAACTGCCAGGCAACAGGGCAGCCTTCTTCATCTGATTGGTCCAGGCAGTCTCGGTTCCCATCACAATGCAGAAAGGAAGCTATGCATTGGCCATTCTCACATCTAAATTCAGAGGGGCTGCATTTTTCATTAACTGAAAAAATAAAGCTTTAGGTAAGACTTCAGCAGATGTGAAACAATTGAAAGACAAATAAAATAGCTTGGATCCCCACCCACCCACCCCCACCCCTACCTCTGCTATAACCTTGAGATCTAAGCCCTAGCTTAGTTCAAGAGGTTCAAGTTGAGAGTTGTGCCAAATGGGCCTACTAAGAAGCTTATTCTCCAAACAGAAGCCAGTCCCTACCCACTCCTGCAAAATCCTCTCTTTGTCTTAGAAAACAAGGGTCAAGGGCCAGTGATGGGAAAATATGTACAAGGACCCTAGAATAAGGACTCTCCTCTGCGACCTTTATTCATTAGTGAAAAAATATTATCGCATAATGTGCAGAAAATTATATAATTTATGTTCTTAGACTAGTGCCTACAGATAGATATCATTTGATTTGGTTCAAGAAAAATGATCAGATCCTGGGAAAAATTATAAATATGTAGTAAGAAGTAAATTATATCTTAAGTTCCCCCCCCTTCATTCTTGTATCTCTTACCTCCTAACATTCTAATGAACCCAAATGAAGTCATAGCCACTGGTTACACAGCCACCTCATCCAAATCTACCAGGGTACCTTATCTAGCTCTTCCTCCCCCTTCAGTTCTCTCAATTTTTCCCTCTATCTTATCCCACAAGATAATGAAGATCTTAGAAATAAGTCATTAGTAAAAAGAAAAATAAAGATGTCAGGAAAGTAACAACACCTACAAATGGCCCAGCATGTGAAAAGATGTAGGTCCAAAATTTATATCTTCAGAGAAATAGAGTCAAACTCAACAAAAAAATTTTTTGGAACATGGACTGGTTTTTTACTAATAGAAGTAGGTATTCTTGTTATAGAAGGGGGAGTGCTTAGTATAACCCCCAAGATCCCTCTTACTCAAATCCTTTCCTCTCAGTTATATAGCCAGTGGCTTACTAACATTTCTTTGTAACCCCAAAATCAATACTGTCATGCTTTCATAGTCACTAGCAAACTCATATGAAGGAGCAAAAAATATCTGAGTGACCCAACGTGTGTAATCTCAGCTAGGTTCAGGCAAAGTGACACTCTGCTTTCTTGCATCACACTCAAGCTGTTTTTTAAAAGTTTCTTTTCTGTGGTGTATTTAGGGCACTCTTCACATTTTTGTATTTTCTGATGATTTTGCTATTTGAAATGGCTTCTGAGGAACTGAAGGGCTGTCTAGTATTCCCAAGCAAAAACTTGTGTTGGGCCTTAAAGACAAAATACTTGTGTTAGATAAGCTTAGTGAAGGCATGAGTTACAGTCTTGTGAGTTCAATATTAAGGAATCAAATATATATATTAAGACATCTTTAAACAGAAATACACACACGACAGTTACATATTGGCTGGTTCACAAAAGTGTTGCGACCAGAGGCTCACAGGAACCCAACCCCATATTTTCAAGGAGCCAAAGTTAAATATTTGCCAATTCAGCATTCACAGAAATTTTATGGAACATCACTACCACAAATAAGAATCAACTGCAATACAGTTTAAAATACTCCTGGGAATCCCCCATGGAACATACAGCATCCTTGTTCATCTCTTTTGTCAGAACAGTCTAGGTTCCCATCACACAGCCAGCTCTTGGGGATACAACGGGTCTTGTTGTCACAACGTAGAGAACAGTCTTCAGCAGGCTTCCAGCAGCCCAACTCGTCAGACACATCAGAGCACTGTGGAGCCCCATCACAGTGGTATTTCTCCTCTAGGCACCTGCTTCCATCCAGACACTGGAACATCCCTTACATGGAAAGAGCCAAAAGCTAGCATCAGTCACACTGAAGGTTCAAGATTAGATGAACTCATCTTACATGATCTGAGTTCAACTATCTGTTAATCCATATGCAAGCTTTAATAATGTCCCTGGGTCAATTCAGTTAGAAATCTGAACTAAATCTTTTAAATAAGGCCTCATTTGTTTGGTTGCTTTGACAATTTGTTAAACCATACCAAGGGGGCCATTTAGAACACTCTATCGCTCAGCTCAGATGGAGGCAAATACTGGAACATTTAGCAAATTTGAGGAAGCGAAGAGGCAAGCATGTGACTTAAATGTGTAAATGGGCACTCACAGACTCCGTATTCTGGCAGACCATGACTTTCATCTGTGCTGACTTGTCTCGGGAAAGTTGCTATGATTACATAATTAAGTAAACACCCTGGCAATTCACATCATCCACCCAAAGTGGAGTCACTGTTCTGGCACAAAAGACTGAAGACAGAAGAGGGTGACAGACCTGGTCTGTGGCAGACCTGGGAGCAGTTAACTTCATCTGAGCCGTCCTCACAGTCACGCTCACCATCGCAAAGGAACTCCCGAGAAATGCATTTCTTCCCATCCCAACAGAGGACAGAGGATCGGGCACAAAGCACAGGAGGCAGAGGAGGAGGAGGAAGAGGAGGAGGATGGGTGGCAGGAGCAGCTCCTTCACTCTCAGCATCTAGAGCAAACCATTGCTTCAGCAAACCAGCTAGGAGGGTCCAGCAATGGGGGTGTGCTCCTACTGCCCCTCCTCCAGAAAGTCAAGGCTAAGTATGGACATTTTCTACTTCATAAGAAGAAAAAGTGAAACTGACCAAAGGTCACTCCTTAGATGAAGTGTGCATCATTCCATCTTTGGCTTTGAAATTGGGCAAATTGTTTGTCCTTTCCATTCTACAAACTTTAACCTTAGTTATGTTCACTATCTGATGCTGTATTCCAGTGGAGACATGAAAAATAAAGTTCAGGGGTGTCACATGAAGATGTTTAGCTCTACAACAAATCGCACATATGACAGCGGTCCCATAAGATTATAATGACGCTGAAAAATTCCTATTGCCTGGTGATATCATTGCCATGATAATCCTGTCCTAACATGGAGCACAATGAATTATGTGTTTGTAGTGATGCTGGTGTAAACAACCCTTCTGCACTACCAGGCACACAAAAACACAGCAATACAACTATGTGCAGTAAGTGTGCATTTGGGTACACTCCATGATGTTCACACAATGACGAAGTCTCCTAGCAACACACTTCTCCGGATGCATCCTCATCACTAGGTCATGCATGGCTATCCGCTGGTTCCCTACTCTAGAAGCCTGAGGTTTAGGAGAAGGACCAGCATAAAACAAGCACTCATTTATTGAGGTGCATAAATTACACTACTGAAGTTATCAATTAGTACTCTTCAGTAGCAACTGTAGCAACAGAACAGATTTGTTAGAAGAATCAAAATTGGGTTTGTTACAGAAAAGTTCACATCGTTGGCACATTTCATCACCTAAGAAAGATATCTCTATGCCTAACACTTCTTAAGAGTAGGTTAAAGCTACCAGTGAGTCAAACAGTAAAGCAGTTTAGACAGAAGAAGGAAATGGGAGAAAATATGGGTTCTGAAGTATAGAAGGAATGGTTCTGTCCACAAATGACCTGAAACCTGTGATATGAATTCCTGTTTTTCAGTCTCATGATCCAGGATCAGATATTTTTGGCTCTGTGTCAAAGGCTTATATGCAAAGAAGATAGGTAAGCCAGCTGTAAGCAGATTTATCTGAACACAACTTCAACAAAAGAGAGAATGCTGCTTCTCCTGCAAACAGGGTGAGCATTCCTAATCCAAAAATATGAAATCCAAAACACTCCAAAATCCAAAACTTTCTGAGTTCCGACATGATGCCACAACAGAAAATTCTACAACTGACCTCATGTGACAGATCTCAGTCAAATTGTAGGAGCACTAAAATCACTATATGCATTATATTCAGGCTATGAGTATAAAGTACATATGAAACAGAAATGGATTTCACACACACTTGGATCTCATTCCTAAGATCTTTTATTATGTAGTGCAAATACTCCAAAATCCCAAACAGAAACCCAAACTCTGAAGCACTACTGGTCCCAAATATTTTGGATAAGGGACATTCAACCTTTATCCAAAACCTTATAGGAATGCCACAGAGTCCCCTGCGAGATGTTACTTGCTATATGTCCAGTAAAAAAAAGCAGGTTCTTCCTTGGTAAATCAATCTGGGAAACTAGTTTAGAGAAAATTAAATGCCCAGACTAAGAATATGCTAACATGCAAGATGATGTTCAAAAGGGGTTATGGGGTGCAAACTGAGTCATGCCATGAACCTGCAACTTTGAGAACTGTTTTAGGTTCTTATATTTCCAGGATATGGACAAGTTAGCGATAAGGCCTGCTGAATTGGGGCTTGGGATGATGCCAATGCTAACAATAGATACCCAGGATTTTCTCCTAGGAAAAAACACTGAGAAGGGCCAGGTAAAGCAAATGTCAATAAATAACCCGACAAAGGAAGACTTGCCTGGCACCTCCTGGTTCTCTGTCAAGATGACCATTTTCCTTATGTGTGGCTCCTTCAGCACAGAGAAGGGCTCCAATGTCTTCCTGTTCCACAGCACAAGGGCTGCCTTGTCCACAGTCACCAGGTAGGGCTCATGAGCTGCTAGAATCCCATCACTCCAGGACTTGTTCAAAAAGTATGTTCTATTTTTTAGGAGGCTCAGACTTTGCAATCCTGAAGAAGAGTCAAGGTTTAGAAGCTGATGTTGAGCAAGCAACCTGTGACCTGGCATTGGGGGTGGAGGGTTGTGTGCATGGGTGTCATCTATTGAGGTTCGAAGACAAAACTAAAAAGAAACAAATACTTCAAGTTTTGTAGGTTTTAGTTTTATGTGTAAAGATAGCCCAATGAAGTGACTTAAACACTAGGAAAGTGAGGGGCTTAGGTCTATCATGAGGGGACATCAGATGTGACTTTACTGTCATACATGCATATTTAAAAAACCTGCTGGCAGCGTGTAGTCCTCAAAGACGCTTCTGGGGAAGAAAACGAGCACACTCGGTCACACAGGTATAGTCTGCACCAATGATCACGTTACAACCGCATCCCTGGTACCTCTTTTGCAACGGAAGTTTGGTTCCATTATTTGTACTTATAGAAGTAGAAAAAATTCTAAACCTCACAAAAACCTACTAAGTATATTTAAAAATCTAGTAACTATATTGTTATTGAGGCCTTCTTATCTTATGAATCCCCAAACTAGGCTTTTAAATAAGAGGTGAGTTTGAGGTAAACGATTTGTCTAAGATTTAACTGTCAAAATTAAAGTCCATGTCTAGCTAGTACTTAGAATCACCGGGATAGCTAGAAGAAGAGGAGATTTTGAAAGTTCTCACCACAAAAAGAAGGTAACTGTTTGAGGTGATAGACATACTAATTATATTGATTTGATCATTATACATTCCATACATGTGTCAAACTGTCACATTGTACCCCACAAATATGTATAATTTTTGTGTACCAATTAAAAATAAAAAAAATTTCTGTAGCAGTCAAAAATAAAGGTTAAAAACTGAAAAATAAATTTAAAAGACTACAAGCATTATACTAAAAATAAGACTGTCCAGAGCTGGCTCATCCCCTCCCACTTCCACCAGCTGTACTGATCATATCGCACTTACCTGACCCTTTGGTGGCCCACAGGATGCTAGCTGAGCCAAGGTCTAAGGCCATCCGGGTGTCAGCCGTCCAGGTGCCTCTCCAGACTTCCTGTCTGCTTTTGCCGTCCAGCGTCATCCGTTGCAAGGGTTTCCCACTCTCCACCCAGTACAGCGCCCTCCTTGGCCAGTCTAGAAGAAGCTGTAAGATAATGGTGCTGGCGCTGTAGAGAGTGTGAGTGTCCGCACCAGGAGTTCTGGTCTTCTGAATAGCACCTCTGTCACAGGGCAGCCAGTACAGGGTCCCCGTTGATATATCCACATTAGCTGAGCAGACTGTAGGAGGGACAGTAGTTCCATTAGAAAGGGCGTTCGAGAACATTCATGCACCGGCTCAAACTGAATCAAGGAGAGAAGAAAGACAAGGGCTGTGGACAAAGTGTAAAAGTTGGTCCCTAGCAAGGTCACACTTCTCATTCACGTGATAAGTTTCATCATGCCTAGTCTGGTTCCAGCACCTTGTCATATGAGCTCCTTTGATCCTGACCTCCACCTGACAAGGATACATTTTGTACATTCAGAACATTTTGTAGGTTAGATGTCCAATGGCAAAGCCAACATTTGAATGCAGGTCTGTAACTTTAGTTCACATTCTTTCTTCTCACAGCTTAATATGGAAGTTAGTCAATTCCATGCCAAGTGACTGGAACTGAGATTGCCGGAGGAAAGCATAGACTGGGCTAAGTTACACCATTACAAGGGTACGGAAGGTCATGGGTAGAGGGCACAGACAGTGGGGAAATCTACAAGTAGAACACGCATGTATGACAGGGATCAAGTATGCAAAAGTCACGGAGTGTCTGGAGTGTTCATTTTTAGATGTGAATAATTGGGCCAGGCATTAACATTCAAAGTACTCTTCCTGCTTCTACCACGTCCACTACAGCTAGTCGAGAGCTGGGGCTAAGCTAGGAATTTGGCTACTCTAGCAAGCCAGGTTGCTGTTCCATCATGAGGTGTTGGTTAATTTCTGTGCCTCTGTTTCTTTGAATGTATAATATGTATAATGGGGATAGTGCTTCCTTATAGGGTTGTTATGACGATTAGAGCTAGAACATGTAAAAAAAAAAGCAAGCTTAGAATAGAGTGTTATTTACAGTGTACTGAAACTGAGTTGCACAAGCTCACAGCAGTCAACTGATAAATTCAGGAAGTCTGTAAGCTGATTGTTGAATAGAAACAATTAAATAAATGATATTGATTTATTAAAAGAACTAAATGTTCAATTCCTAACTCATTTTCCTAAATTTTACTATTCCAGTTTGCTTGGGATCAGATGTGTTTCAAGTTTTGAAATTTTTTTTTTTGCTTTTGAAATATTTGCATGCATATAATGAGTTATTTGGAGGATGACACACATATAAAATTCATTTATGCTTCATTATACTCTACACAGATTGCTACATGTATCGTCTATACGATATTGTTGATACTCTGCACTCTGAAGCCACATGTGAGGTCAGGTGTGGACTTTTCTACCTAGCACATCATGTGAGGTTTCAAAAACTTAGATGAGCCAGGCACAGGTGGCTCACACCTGTCATCCTAGCTACTTGGGAAGCAGAGATCAGGAGGAACTCGGCTTGAGGCCAGCCTGGGCAAATAGTTTGTGAGACCCTATCTCACAAACTATGTTTGTTTTATGTTTATACCCAACATAAAAAAAGGGAGGCAAAGTGGCTCAAGTAGTAGAGTGCCTGTCTAGCAAGCATGAGGCCCTGAGTTCAAACCCCAGTACCACCAAAAAATATTTTTTTTAGATTCTGTGGCATTTCAGATTTCAGATTTTTGGACTAGGGCCACTCAACCTGTGTCTATACTTCAGTTTATTTATGTCAGCTATATCTGTGTGGTGGAGATACCATATAAAGGTTGGCTACCATACATCCCTTCCCAACTCCTATTTACTTGTGTCACTTTGGAGCTTGAAATCTGTCACCATGGGAGTATTTACATGATGAAAACAGTGAACACTACAAAACAGAGCATGGTGGGTTTTTATAAATATATTTTTCTAGATCAGGGACTGGCAAGCAATTGCCCTCAAGCCAAATCTGACCAGTGCCTACTCTTATAGTAAATTTTAGTGGAATGTAGCCAGTTAGTCACACTTTGTCTATGGTTGATTTTGTGATACAATGGCTCAGTGTCCACCAAACCTGAAAGATTTACTACGTGGCCTTTTATACAAAAAGTTTGCCAACCCGTAGTCTCAATTTAGGAAAGCAATAAAGATTCATACAGATTAATATTACATGTGTCATGGCTACAGCCAATGTACTGCAAGTACTAGTAAAAAACCAGGGTAACATTTCTATACTATGAAAATTTATTATCAATTCAGTGAAGAAACCATTCTTGTCATGGATGAACTAATTCCAATAAGTCTTCATCACCTTGCCTTTGTCTCACTTGACTATGGAAACAAAAGTATCAAACTACATTAAAGTCAAAATTACATGTGCTCAATGACTTTTTTTACCTGATCAGCTAGTAAGGAAGTGTTTATTTTTTAAATCTTGGTTGAACTGCAAGCATACATTGGCTTCCTATTCAAGAACTCAGTATAACAAAGCATTCTGTGAAACTTTGTGGAAAGAACTATGAAGAAATTTACAATAAATAAGGCCATGTATTTTGTTATTTATAGTAATTACATTACACATCATTTTTGGCGGTAACCTTTATGATAAACATATGTACATGTGCGTATAAATATATATGCATACTCCCCCCACCCAATGTGTTAGTTTTTCATCCCTGTGACAAAATACCTGAGAAAAAACTTAAGGAAGGAAGGATTTATTTTGGCTTATGGTTTTAGAGGCTTCCGTCCATGGTCACTTGGCTCCGTTGCTTCTGGGTCCACGTGTGGTGAGGTAGAAAATCATGGTGGAGCACATGTGGGGGAGAGGAGTGGCTCGCCTGATGGTGGAGATGAGGGCCAGGGTCAAGATATACCCTTTACATACATGCTCCCAGTGACCAACTTCTTCCAATCAGGATCTACCTCCCAGTAGCCCATTCATCTATGAACTCATTGATGGATTAACTTATTGATGAAGTTAGTGCCCACTCAGTAATTCACTGTCTGGGGACCAAGCCTTCAACTCACTAGCCTTCTGGGGGGAAGAACATTTCATAAACTACAATACCCAGAAAGCCAGTTGTTAAGCATTTTCTAGCACATTACTGGATATTATAGTAGAACTCAAATTTAACAACCAGGGAAAGAGACAAATGGGCAAGCATGGAGGTGGGGCTAATTCAAGTCAAGAAGCATTATGGGGAAGCTAGGACACATGGGGCTTAATGTACTGTAAATTCTTCCTACTTACTGGGCTTTAGCATAGGAACATTCCTTTTCTATTCCTCACATTTTCATGGGGAGGAACTTCCATAAAACTATATTTCAGATTTCTTCCCATATATATGGAGTCACTCCTGTCCAGTCAAGGTGAAGTGACTAAAGGCTGCAAATGAATAAGGATAGATTGGCCATCCTCAGTTCACTCAATCTCTTCTCTATCAAACTCTGCCATCTGCAGAGAACTCATGCTCCCATCTGTAGCTGTAGATTTAATCTTGGCCCTCAGCAGATTCAAGGTTGGAAGCCCAGTTGCCAGGGTCTCAGCATGTCCTTCGAATGATGTCTCACTGGTTCTTAAAAACATGTACTCAATTTCTAAGACAGAATTTTGAAGCTCTACCATTTTTTGCTAGAAATTTCACCCATATCTTTCAGTGTCAGTTTTCAATATGAGGACATGATTAATATACCTAAGATAAAGCATAGATATCAGAGCACTTTGATGTAAAAGTAAGCTGAGAGGTACATGCTCCTAGGTTGTAAGTTCATGCAATCTCTGAACAGTCTAGAAAGCGGGGATAAGGCTGCTTGTCTTTCTCAAGTTTTTAGTCATTGCTATATTTCAATCCTGAATGTCTCTCAAAGGCCCTTGTTTTAAAGGTTTGGTCCCCAGCCTGTGATGTTATTGGGAGGTGGTGGAACCTTTTATAAGTGGGGTCTAGTGGGAGGTCTTTAGGTCATTGGAGGCATTCCTTTGAAGGAGATTGTGGACCCAGCTCCTTCCTTTTCCTGTCTTTTCCTCCTTGGCCATTAGGTGAGCAGTTTTACTCTGTCAGGTGTTTCCTCACCATTTTCATTCAGCACCTCCACTAGAGGCTTAAACACAATAAGTTCATCTGAACTGAACCTCTAAAACTGTGAGCCAAAATAACCTTTGCTTGCTTCCTTCCTTCCTTCCTTTCTGCTCTCTGCCTGTTTCTTTCTTTCACTTTTTCCCTTTATAAGTTGATCATCTCTGGTACTTATTGTAGTAATAAAAAGTTGAATATCACTGTCACAGAGACTCAATACTCAACACTAGAGTCAGCTCAGATGAAATCATCAGTCTCTTACATATCCTTAATATCATAATTGTAACAAAAACCAATTAGCAAAATCAGTCAGCTGGGAGAATGCAACATTTTAATTAAGTGGGAAGATATTCATGATCAAGGATTCCCCAGACAGCCATCAGATGTATGGGAAGATAACTGCCTATTTCAGCTTCCTCTGAACATTTTCCAAGCCAGGTATCAGAAGTTTCCATGTGCCAGTCACTGTACTCACCTGCAGGACTAATGCCCTGAAGGATGTCTCAGGGACCTGTATGTACTTGGCAGAGACCAGGATACAGATATTCAGAAATCTAATTACTCACCCCAGAGAAGTCTCAGTTATCCTTTATAAGGTAGATGTTTGCATTTAGGATGATGAGTACAGAATTCTTAAGGGTGGGGTGTGGCATTTAGGAGTGTGGGAAGGGAGAGAAAGTATATATTACCATATTAAGAAAATATTTTGCTGGTTCTCTCAGAAATCTGCATTGCAAATTACTTTTAAATTAGCATAAGAAAAATCTGCAATGCAAAATTGAAGATGAAAGGTCCATTTCTATCCTCCCCTAACTTAAGACCAGAAAAGTAGAAATTTTAAAACCTATTACTACACTGCTGGAATTTTCTGAATCCTGGCATCCTTCTGACAGCCTGCATATACCTCCTAAGAGCAAAGGTACATGAGAAACATTTAACACTTAGGTTAAGACCACTCTTTGTCATGAAAGTCTATTGAAATCAGGATGGATAAGACTTTTTGTTCCTAAGTATTTCAGAGTCAGAAAATGAAAAAATGAGGAGGAAAACAAAATGGCATCTCAACTTACTTGTACGCTCTGTCCAAATTTCTTGCTTTTCTCCTGAATACCCAGTTGAATAGACCAAATGTCCCCGGGCATTTGTCCAGTAGATGAGGTTCCTTTTCCAGTCAACATCCAATAAATAGATATTCCCAGGATGCTCTTGAACTAGAGTTCTCTCTATAGCAGTTCCCATAGAGCCAACTTTCAACAAGTACAGTTGCTTGCCAGAAGAAAACACAAGTTTTAACTCTATAAAGGAAAAGGAGAGATTTGCTATTTGATTATTTGCCAAATGAGCCCGTGGTCCCTTCTTGAGCAGTGGCCCTTTGGCAAACTGAGTTACCCATAGAAATGGAAGTTACCCATAGAAAAAGATGTTCAGTCCATTATGTCTTCAGTCTTTTGAATATGAAATAGCAGCATAAAGAACTTACATACAATATTAAAGTAAAACAATATTGAAGAACATAGAGGATTTATTTCTTTTACCAACTTATTTGCAAGTTCTTCATGTAAAACTTTATAATATAAGCTATTTGTTCTTGCTTTAAAATTAATCAAATTCAATTACCCAACTACATATGAATAAGTATACATAGTATGGTATACATATACTATAAAATACCATTCAGCTCTAAGGAATGAAATTCTGACACATGCTCAACACAGATGAGCCTCAAAGACATACTAAGTGAAATACATCAGACCCAGGGACAAATATCCCATGATTTCATCAAATGCAGTACCTAGAATAGGTAAATTCATACAGCAGAAAATAGAATGGTAGTTGACAAAGGAATTAACTCTTAACGGGTCAAGCTTCAGTGTGAGCAGTTGAAGGAGTTCTGCAGCTGAATGGTGGTGATTCATGAAAATACGAATGGACTTTATGCCACTATTCACTTAAAAATTATCAAAATAGTCAGTTCTATGTTTTGTATATTTTAGCACAATAAAAAGAAAAAAGTGGTCAAATGTTTTGACAACAAAACTGGTCACCAGTAGATTGTTGATACAAAAGTGATTGATTCAGAAATGGAAGTTCCATTATTTCCAGGCCACCATGGAACATGCCTCCTGAAGCTGAGTCTATTTAACCTGATGTACTTACCACTGCATGTACCTGAAGATAAAAGAAACAGTCCCTCTGGACAAACACACTTATAGCCTTTGGGGTGGACGGGGGACAGGAGGCATAAGTGGCTGCAAGAACCAGGAGCACATACTGGGGATCTACCTATTTTGAATAGAAAGAGGTTAGACAGTTCCAGATTCATTTATCCAAAGAAGAAGTAAGCTATTTTTGCCTTAAGAGTAGCCCAACTATAATTCTAGTTAGATGTTGACCTTTGAACGCCAATAGTCTCCTGATTGTCTTTCAGATAGTGACAATTACCTAATTGCCTAATTAGACTGAGACAAGTCTAAGGCCAAAAAAACTTCAACCAACAGCGTCTTCACCCTTGAAGAAAATGATGTCCGACTGGCTCAGTGGAAGACCCCATTAGAGGGGCTAAGCATTCTGCTTTGGTTAGTTTCTCAGACCCACTAAGAAGCATTATCTGAGTTGAATATGACATACGATTTCAGGTTAACAATAGCTTTTAACACCTACTGAGTAAACCTTTGGCTTCCTTCTAGGAGCAGGGTACTGGGCTTTGTTCAATTTTCCTTTTCTCAATTAATAGGGAATAAGTTATCCTAACCTCCCTGTAAACAGTATATTACCCAACATTTTCTTTTATTTCAAACCTTAAAAATCTGACTGATGCTCTAGACTGGCACAAGGCACATAACTTGGGATTCCCCTAGGATGTATTTATTCAGTTCATCTTACTTAGAAGTTCTGTAAAAGTCTGGAAGGACACCCAGAACATTTCTCTGCCTCAAAATAGCAAGTTCCCATCACAGAAGGAGGTAACACCTTAGGCAATTTTAGTGAAGTATGCATTCTGATTCATCAGCATTTCAAAAGCAAGCCCTTTACTTACTCTGAGGCTGCTGGGACTTGTGGAGGACTGAAAATGCAGATATGCGGGCCTCCAGCAACACCTCTCTCTCCTTTGGGCTGTTGGGGGAGGTATGAAACAGCTGTGTTTTATTTGCCCAGAAGAAAGTGTTCTCAAATACTGCTAGTCCTACTGGGTCTTCATTTTCCAAGATCTCAGGAAAGGTGTACCTTCCACTGCCATCCACTTTCACTGTCTCTATGGACTGAAGGATAGGAGTCTTGTGAGAACATGGTAGCATTAGCAGGTGCTGATAATGTTAGCCTTGCCTCAGTTTCTTAGACACTGGTTAAATATCTCTACCTGATATCAACTTGATAGAGATGAATTCATTTTAAGATTCCTGGACACTAATGCCAAAGTCAGCAGACTGGATTTCTCCTTGTACAGATGTGCTGGACAAGTGGTTACCTTCTGGTCCACATCCAGACATTGTACCAAATCCTTTCACTCTGTTCTCCAACTGCCATATGAGGTAAGGGTTTTATCTCTTTTCAGAGAGAACAATGGGGACTGAAAGAGGCACAACAACCAGCCAAAATCACAGGTGGGAAATGGCAGACCTGAACACATGACTCACAAGCTTATACTTTAAGCCATGATGTCATGCTGGTCTTTGAGTTTGTCATTTCCAGAGATGGGATATTGTGTACTACAATATTAAGACTTAGAAAGATGAGTACAAGACTCTGAAGTACTTAAGTAACTATATGCTTTTAAGGAAGTAGTCAGCAATCTTAAAAGATTTGGTATCTTAGGTACAACACAGAGCATGACCTCTGCTACTAATTCCAATCCTGTTTGATGTAGTGTATAAGAAAAACTCATCAAATATCTCTGCCCAAAAATGCTGTGTTATTACCGGTACTTCAGAGTTGACGGAAGACTTAAGAGAGTTTTGTACTTACCTATAGAGTGATAACAAACTCCTACAAAAAGAGCCTACCTTTTCCTCTTAGACCTAACTGTGGTACCTCTTTATAGTCACTGATCCAGTAGAGCCTGCCAGTCACATAGTCAAGCGTCAGTCCTAAAGGTTCCTCTGTGGTTACGACTGCGAGCACCTTCCTGTCGGAGCCATCCATTCCTGCGGTTTCAATAGTCCTCACCTCTTTCTCACCTCGATTTACCCAATACAAGTACCTGCAAACAGCAGAAGCACAAGGTGGTGGGGAGCCCCTGCCACTTCCATGCATGTGCACATGATTCTCAATAGCCAAGCTCCCTTAGCTCCCTTGTATGGGCCTCATATCATTCACAACCTACACTCACTCACTAGGCTTGGAAAAGTTTGGCTCCATAAAATTCAATTTAGGATTCAAAAACTAAGGATTTGGGGAAGAAAATGAAACCTATGTCGATAAAGAGTGACATGTTCTCTTATTAACTATCTAAAATGACAAGTGATTTTGGATATACTCCAAAAGAAACATTACTTACTTCTTTGCAGGAAACACTACTAGCTGCTCTGGCACAAGGTCTTTTTCCAAGATTTTGACATAGCCTCTGCCATCACTTAAACCAGCACAGATGACCCTTGCATGGCTGCTGGCCCAATACAACTGTCCCGTGAACCAGTCCAAAGAGATACTGTTCACTGGTGTAAGTTCTGGGGACACAAGAGAGAATGTTAAGCTCCTGCATTCCTCTATACCCACCTTACCTTCAAAATAGAGGCCTAGACAAGACTCTTCTACAAGCTCTAAGCAGGTATATAGGACCCAATGAATCAGGGCCAGACATGTGCCAAGGTGCTTCTAACATGCAGGGGCTACAGGGAAAGAGGAGAGGACCTGAGCAGAATTATAACCAAGGAATCTGAGAAGATGCAGTCTCAGTTTAGGCGATAGTCATTACAGAAGTCCAGGGGATTGTGATGAGCTCTACCTCTTAATTGCATTTCTATGGTCCTTGTACCCCACAAAGCCTTTCTTCACTTGCAGTGTCCAGTTTAACCTCCCCACACTTACCCAGTACTACTAGTTAGTGTCTTCATCTTACAGAAGGCGGGTCAAAGGGCTTAAGAACTTGCCTAAGGTTACATACCTAGTGATAGGACTGAGACTAATCATGGCCTGAGGCTATACCCCAAGACTTTCTGTCCTGCTTAATAACTTCATGTCACAAGTAATGGTCTAAGATACTCCTATGCCACAGTTTTATCCCAAATTGGGATTTTATATACTCATGTTTCATAAGAGGTGAGTCACAGGGGCTGGTCCAGATGGATATGTATGCTTTTTACACTATGCTTACTCAGTGCTCTGTATTGGATCTGGATGCCCTCCCTCAAAGTCCCACTTGGTCCCCAGTCTGTAACACTATTGGAAGGTAATAGAAACCGTTATGAGGCAGAGGTTAGTGGGATGTTTTAAGCCATTGGAGTTGTTCCCTTGAAGGGAATTGTGGGACACAAGTCTTGTCCTATTTCCGTTTGCTTCCTGTCTGCCAAGAAGATAGTAGCTTCCTTTAATACACACCCCACCATGATGTAGTGCCTCACCACAGGTCCAAAAGCAATGGGGCCAACTTACCTCCAAAAGTGGGAAACAAAAATAAACCTTTCCCTTTTTAAGTTTAATATCTCAGGTAACTTGTACCATAACACAAAACTGACCAACACAAGTAGCTTTAAGGAGCTAAGGCTCTTAGTGCCAAAATAAATAAATAAATAATAACCTGGATAGAGGGGAACAAAGTTTGGCTTCCCAAGGACAAACACATTTAAGACTTCATCCACCCAGAAGTACATGCTTCTTTCAAGGTCATATGTGACAGATCTAGGCCTTAATTTTACAGGTATCAGAGTCTTATAGATGCCTGTTCTTCGATCCAGAATACCAAGTTCTTGATCTGCTGCAATCAGAATTTTAACATCATCATCTGCAATGGAAGGAAAGTAACAAATTTGAAGATTTCTTTCACATCTTTCCCTTTAACTAAAGCTATTATCTCATCCCACATATCCAAAGCTACTTATCCCTAAAGTCTAGGGATAATTCACAGGGGATCAATGGACCACCTTATTTTTTTCTCCATCCCTTAACTCCAACATGATGAAATTAATCTTTGGAAGTTGGCTGTCGTAACTTGATTTCAGATTCAGCTTCTCTCCCATCTATACAGGAGTCCTCCAGGCCTGGTACATGATAGCCAAACGTGAGTGTTCCAGGCCAAGTTAAGACTATATTGGTTGGGTCTCTGAGGACCTAGGTCTACAGCCTACAGAGTAACTATATCATGTAAAAGATACTTAATGCAACTGTAAGTTTGGGTAATGAATGTTTTAATGGCAGCTTCTTTATGGAAAGAATAGAGTTATCTCTAGCACAAGACTGTACATGTATCTAAGTCACTTTTCTCTACAATTACTGCTAAGAATAAAGTAGAAGCTAAGCTTTGTTTTAAATATTAGAACGTACCTGTAACTCGACAGTCAGTGCCATTGTAGAGCTGGTGACCTTGAATACAGTCACAAGAATAAGAGCCTGGTGTATTATGACACAGTTGGCCACAAGGACTATATGCCATAGAGCACTCATCTATATCTGATAATGGAGAAATAGAAGTCAGAAACAATCCGGGAACAATCTCTTATGTATGTTATACTTTGTATATGCCCCTGGATAGGTATTATGTGGGTATCATTGTGCCAGAGGCTGGAATAATCAGTTTCTGCCACCAAAGAATTCCCATTCATGTGAATAC
The DNA here is from genome assembly GCF_047511655.1 of Castor canadensis. Classification (NCBI taxonomy): domain Eukaryota; kingdom Metazoa; phylum Chordata; class Mammalia; order Rodentia; family Castoridae; genus Castor; species Castor canadensis. The sequence goes on along the minus strand of NC_133399.1, from coordinate 67,499,034 downwards.
AATTTAGCAGAAACTCCAATTTCAGAGTTTCAGCTGACCCCCAGATGTTTGGCTGGTACAGAATACTGATCTATGTTACCAACATTCCTGAGCTGTACCTCTTGTTGAGCCATTCAGAGTTTGTTTCAGAATAACAAATGTTAGGGCCTAGTGTTCATTACTGGTGTCAAGGAATATTTGGTCTAAGATGATGGAAAAAGTGTAAGGCTCACAGACAGAACTGGCAGAATTTAGATAAGGTACCATTGTTTCTCAAACTCTGATGGCAAGGACTCTAGATTGTAAGTCACAAAACTAGGAAAGATTTACTTTTACCAGGAAGAAAAATAGTCCCTTAAGGAATTTGCTTAGAAAACATTGTCCCTCCAGAATCACAAGATTCCAAAGTGGAACAATGCTCTCCCATCCTAAAAGAACAATCAATGTATGGCTACCATCAACTGAGTGATTAGCCAAGTCCTGCAATGGGTAAGAAACCCAAGAAGGGGCTTTTAGGATCCTGGGTCTAGGGATGTAGACCCAGACCTTTTTAAAGGCCACAGCCAGATTCTAACCAAGACGTATACAGTTAATAAATAAAGTTATTGGTTTGACTTAATGAGCAAATTAATTAAATTTAATTATTGAGAGTTATTAAAATTAATAAATTCTAAAATAGTCTTATAACTCTTGATGAAGTCTTAATTTAAAAACCATTGTAGGATATAAGTTCACTGCTACCTAATAAATCAGTCTTTAGTCTTATAGCCTTCTACAGGTAGAGCCAGGAAGAGAGGGTATTGCTGAATAGGGATTATCAATCTGGCTCAGGATGGCTGCTCTACCCTTGAGACCTGAGCATCAACATGATCGATCATGTTTTAACCTAAAATGCCATCCTGTACTTTTTTAGACAAATGCTATAGTATAACAACCATAGCCTTCTAATCATGTTTTAACCTAAAATGCCATCCTGTACTTTTTTAGACAAATGCTATAGTATAACAACCATAGCCTCTTCATATTATTACTGAATAGAAGAAATTCATATTGGTCATTCTGGCACTGCAATCCCATTTTATGAAAAGGGAGAAATGAGACCTGAAAGATCAAGTAACTTAGAGAACGTCAACGATCAGAAATAGATAGATCATACAGTAAACTCTAATTTCAGAATCTATCCTGACACCTATGCCATGGACCTTAGTGATGGCCACGAAGTGACAAGTATATTTATTCCATGACAGAAACACTTTAAATTCCATGGCAGAAGAATGCTAAATTTAATATTTTCTCAGTAGGCAATAATTGACCTGAAATTCTCACCAAAAAAAAGTATGATAGCAAGCCTTGGCAAAGATGTAGAAATATTGGAACCTGTGCCTTACTGATAGGAATACTAAATGGTGGAAGCACCATGGAAAACGCTTTGATGGTTTCTCAAAAAACTAAACAGAGGGCTGAAGGCTTGAGTCCCGGGTTCAAACCCCAATGAAGCAAAAAAAAAAAAACTAAACAGAATTACCACATGATCCAGTAATTCTACTTCTGGAATATAACCAGAGAACTGAAAACAGATTCAAACATATTTGTATACCAGTATTCATACCAGTATTATTCCCAATAGCCAAAAGATAGAAACAAGCCAATTGTTCCATCAACAGTTAACTAGGTAAAATGTGGCACACATACACAAATACACAATAGAATTTTATTCAGCTTTAAACAGGAAAGAAATACTGACGCATGCTACAACAAGGATGAATCAATCCTAAAGGCATGCTATGAGATAAGCCTGATACAAGAGGACAAATACTGTATGAGGAACCTAGAATTCACAAATTCATAGAGACAGAAAATCAGTAGAGGTTACTAAGGGATAAGGGAAAGTGGAGTGGGAAGTTATTGCTCCATGAAGAGAGAGTTTCTGTTTGGCAAGAAATGCCAAGTTCTAGAAATGCATGGTGGTGATGGCTGCAATGCATTATGAATGTACTTAAGGTCAATGAATGGTAACTTAAAAATGGTACAATTAATGTTATGTTATCACAATGTAAATGCTTGAAAAAGATGAATCAAGTGAGTTCTGACCTCCACAACTCTGCCCGTCAGGCTGCAGCTGCCACCCTGATGCACAGGAGCACCGGACACCCCAGTGTGTATCACTGCAAGACCCCTTGCAGCCCCCATTCACCTGGGAGCAGTTTCTACCTGGCAGAGAAAGAGCAGCAGTCAAAACAGTTGAATACAGTGGAGCTCTGTCTTCTATACTGTGTTGTGTCACATACTCTATACTAGGTGAGAGACAGATGACTGGTTATAAATAACCTTTGCCCCTGCCCTCTGTCCTGTGATATGGAGCTCAAGAGGAGGACTATGAAAGAGGGGAGGATAAGGAATCCCAGGAGCAGTCAAGGGCATTTCTTTCCAGGCAACAGTCTGGACAATTTCAAGTACTGATGTATTTATTGTTGCCTGGCAAAGGGGCCTGTTTTCTCTGGAATGTAGGTGACTAAGGCTTTACCTCAGGAAGTGGTGGACTGAAATACATATCTTAATAAGTTATCTACATAGGTCTAGAAACCTGTTTTGTTCTATTGCTAATACTCTCAGTACTTTCACTTGTGTCTCTTTTAATACAAAGTTTCTTTGACAGCTTTCTACAGTGCTAAAGAAGTTTCATTATACACATATAAGGCCAGAGTTGGGGGATTAGGAGTCAGGTGACAAAATGACTTAGGATAAGATGCTCACTTTGCACTTCGCCACCCAAACCAACAGTGACTCTTGCAGTAAGAACCAGAGGGGCTAAAAAGTCATTGCTACTTCTCAGAAGCCTCCCTCCTTGCCAGGAAATATTCTTCTAGTCCTTTCTCAGCTGAATCCTTGGAGAATACTATACTTTGTCTGAACAAATAATTTGCTTCTCTGTCAAATGTTTGCCAAATGGTTACCTTAGTATCAATTGGCTTTGTAGCTGTCTCTGTACTCAATTTGCATGATTATTTTGGGTCATATAAAATCTCTAAGCATGCAAAACTGGACTAGTTGACTGTATACAAAAGTAGTTGTGTGCATCAAGTTCTACAAATGTTCCCTATAGGGAAACTTCAGGATAAGTCTAGTCTCATCAATGCTGCTACAGATAGTCAAATCTAAGTTGAAGATGTAGACCTTGTTCTGACAACGATGCACTGACATTTAAAGACACATCACTGGCTTTATATCAGAATTTCAGAAGCAGTATAACTTGAAGTGTTAGCTAGACAATTTTCCTAAAGCTACAAAATGAGAAGAGCCCTCAAAGTTTTAAAGTTTAGATAATACTGGCTCACACTCGAAAGACCAAAGCCAAGGGTTAAAATTATAAAATATAAGGGATTTGTCCTAGAAAGATAATTGCCTACGTGTGTGTCTTAGTCTGAGCATTCTCTCAAAGGTGAGCCCCTATGATAACGAAGGCTCTCTGTTTAATCCTACTTTCTTACCTCCCCAGAAGCTAAGCAGTTGGTTTCTTACCACATGTAATGGGTTCATCAGTGCCATCTGCACAGTCTGCTTCTCCATTGCACATCGAAGATTCTGGGATGCAGTTCCCTTCATCACACCTAACTGTGCCTTCTGGACATGAAGCTGTGTTGGGAGTTAAACATTCTTGTTCATTAATCTTGTAGGGACAGGTAGAAATAGACAACTCTTCCAGTGGGTAAAGTGGCCATATTTCTCTAACCTAAGGCGATTCTAGGTTAAAAAGTCAGTTTTATCTTCCCAAACAGATTTTTTAGGGAACTAGGACTTGATGAAGATGTTAAGAGATCTGGGCACTAGATTGAAACAATATTAAAACTGATAGTTCTAGTGTTAAATAGTTGTTATTGAAAGAGTATTAGAGTCAGTCAACACTCGACTTCAAAAAAGTATTCCTAAGTATTTCTTAAGAAACTGGTCTCTACTTTATCTAAAGTGTATTAGAATCTGAAAATATTAGCTACTACAAATTCAATAACAGGAAAGATTAAATGGTTTTTGGTTCATCAAGATAGCAAAAGGACCACTATAAGATGATGCATGTGGAGTCTAAAAGAATTGTAGGTTCTTGGTTGAGGGAGATGGTTTTCCTTTCAAGAGGAATTTTCCCCTTCCATATTCACTACAAAAGGATATGGGTCCTCTGTTATGAGGCTTCCTCCATGGACTGGTGCACAGGCGTGATATGCATTGGCCAGAACTATAAGGGGCAATGCTGAGAGCATCCCTGCAAGTTTCTATTCAAGTACTGCTGCACGTTTCCATGGATAACTGTTGCCTATTGCTAGGAAGCATCCTGTTTTTAGATACAAGATGACAGTCTTTGTTGAATGGGTTAAAATGCAACTTATATAAAGTGGCCTGCACAGTCCAGCCTGCACTTGAAAGGCAAGTGGAGAAGCAGAACTCACCACAGGCCTCCTCATCTGAGGAGTCACCACAGTGGTCGATGCCATCACACTTCCAGCTGTCCATGACACACACCTTGTTCTGGCACTGCCACTGCCCAGGCAGGCAATGGCTCTGGGGACAGTGTGCTTTGTCAGACCCTTCTTCACAGTCCTGGTGGACATCACAGAGTTCCCAAGCATCTAGACACCGAGGCTTTCCTGGACACTGGACTTTTTGGTCTGGACATGCTGGTGATCTCTCTGAAAGGTAGGAGTTGGCTGGGTGAGGCGGAGCGCTGGACTGTGAGCCTATGTCCTTCTACATACGGCTTGCTCACAGACTTAGTCTTTAGAAAAGCAAGATTAAAATGGATGCTATCTATTTGGACATGCTCACAACTTTGTACACTAAATATAACTCACAGAAGTTTTTTAAAAGTCAATAAACTTAATCATCACTTTTATTTTGGGTCATTTTGGAAAATCTGAAATAGTTTCTTATGGTACCACAGGTAATAGAGCGTATGGGCTTAGCACATATGGCGTAAGGCCATTCAATGACTTCCTTGTTTCACTTAATACTGTTAATGCTAATTAATACTGCTAATAAACAGAAGATTAAAAATAAATTGTACGTACCACAATTAACCTCATCAGAGCCATCTAAGCAGTCACTGGCGCCATCACAAAGCCATTCCATGGAAATACATTTGCCATCATCACACTGCCAGGCTTGGAGGTGTCCTCGACATGTTTCCTCTGCAGGCCAGTGGCAGTGTTAGAACAGTAGGAAGGAAGGTGAGCTTGTCAGGTCACTGGTGGCTATACAATTTTTAATTAACAAAAGAATAACCATTTCATAACTTGCCACTGGAATGAACCCTGAATCTGACTGTCCTTTCCATGCTTCCTTTGACAATATCACACAGTTCCCCTCCCTTACTGAGGGACAATTGCCCAGCAGCCCAATAAAGCTTACCCTCCTCACTATTCTTTTAGAGCCATGTCATCTAAGTAAAACTTTTTGTGAAAATGGAAATGTTTGACAGCTGTCTGTCTAAAATGGTAGCTAAATGTGGCTATTGAGTACTTGATAGAAGAATAGAATTTTATTGAATTTGAAATGATAGAAGAATTGAATTTTATTTAAAGTTAAGAATTTAAATAAATTTAAGTCCCCTTAGGGACCACTGTATTGGCCAGGATCACATAGGTTCTCTTCTTTGAACTCCTTTGATATTTGAGACAATATTAAGGTCTAAGACAACCTGGAAATTGTTTTTGTTTTATTTATTCATTTAGGTAGGTAGGTAGGTAGGTATTTGCCAAGTGGGGGATTGAACCTAGAGCCTCACACATGCTAGATGAGCACTCTACCTCTGAGCTACAGTCCCAGATGTTCTTGTTTTAAGTCAGTCTTCAAATAATTCTACCTAAGTAGGTCTACCGGCAAAAACAAGCAAACTCAAGATCTGGGGTAAATATATATGATAGGGGCGCATATAACAGACATTTCTGTGAGTAGAAAAGTTTATTCCAACTTGCATCATTACATGTGGGATTTTTTTTTGGGGGGGGGGATGCTGAAGGATTGAACCCAAGGCCTCACACATGCTCAGCATGCCCTCTACCACTGGTCCCCACGGTGCTTTACTATCAAATATCTCATTCATTGAGTTAGCTACAGGAAGTGACCACCCAGGATCATGCAAGAGGGGTACAGAAAAGGACTATGGTCTCACCCACCAAGTACCTTGGGGGTTCTCTCCTTTCATGAGCACCTTTTCCCCCTCCCATCATCCTGACACAGGGACATGAGTCATCTGTTAAGAAGCTCTCTATATACACTGATGCTCAGGTGACCTTCTGGGGATTTGAGCACTGTGAGCAAGAATACTTGAGCTTCATTTCTGCAAGATGTTTACCAAATGATGGATTTGTCTTCTGTTGGTTTTGTAGTTTTTTTTATGCTTAATTTGCAAAGTAACTTTAAAATCTCCAAGCATAGAAAGTTTAACTAGATGACTGTATATAAAAGAAATTCTGTATACAGGGCTCTGCAAGGAGCTGCTACAGATGGTTAAGCCTAAGTTGAAGGAAGGTGCAGACATGTCCTGACAGTGATGCCCCTGACATTTGAAGATACATCCCTGGCTTACCCCTGAGAGCCTGCAACAACCCAGTATACTTGCTGTGTTTCAAGAGGTAAGGATAAACACTGGCAACCACGTACAGGTTGAGTATACCTTATCCAGAAAGTGTTTCAGATTTCAGACTTTTTTTTTTACTTTTGTAATAGTTGTATATGCATAATAATATATCTTGGGGATGGGACCCAAATGTAAACTCAAAATCCATTCATGTTTCCTATACACCACATAAAATGCACCTGCATTTTGACTGTGATCCATCCATCACATGAGGTCAGGAGTAGAATTTTCCACTTGTAGCATCATGTTGGTGTTCAAACCTTTGGATTTTAGAGCATTTCAGATTTTCAATCTCAATCTGCACTTGGCAATCAGGGCCATAGGCATGACACAACCTTGAGAAGCACTTACCACACTGCTCGTCAGTACCATCTGGGCACTCTTGCTCGCCATTGCAGAGCCAGGCCACAGGAATACATTTTTCACCGCAGACAACTTGCTGGGTCATATTACACTCTATTGCATCTGCAATGGGTGACCAAGAAGTAAGATCATGAGAATTTCTGGCTTCCTTGGGGTCAAGGGAGATCCTTTTTCATAATAAGAAACTGACAAAGGTTACTTCCTTCAACTAAGGAGGACGCAGCACTCCCAAAACCAATGTGGTTCACCAGCGACATTCCTTGAAAACCAATTCTTCCTGGTATTGTGGAGTTGTCACTGGAGCCTTGCTGTGTGCCTGCCTGTATCCTGGTAAAATAGGGGGCAGATTCATACTTGCTTACCAAGAGACACTGGCACAGTAATTCTTCCAGATCTGGTTTGGTTTCAAACCCTCAGAATATGAATACTTGCAAGTTCAAAGTATTTGACTTTCATTTATTCTTAGATTTATATGATCACATCTTAAAATAAGATTCCAGTTTTTGGTCCTATGTAACATCTTTATAAGAATGTCTCTAATAGCCAAGATAGAAATATTTCTGAGTTTTCAGTTATTTGCAAAAGCTTGATTTATAATGTCTGTTTTCTTCAAGTCATGAACTTGTATTTATTAACTTGAAATATTTTATGGTTAAACACAAACCCTATGTGGAGGGTCCTCACAGAGAAGCAAAAGAAAGCCTGACTGTACATAATTTACTGTACTGACCTAACTTTCAGAGAGGAAAAGTCAATCACTGATTCCTAGAAAACATAAACCACAGAGGTTTACTTAGAAGTCTCTGCCCAATGCAAAAGAGACCCAGCAAGTCATACTTCCCAGTGACAACTTATACATAGTTATGCAGTGGAAGTGGACCACGAAATGCTACTGTGTGGGCTACATCCCTTAGAAAGGACTTGTCCCAGTCTTACTTGTATATCTCTAAGATAGCACTACCAGTATAATTTTCCATGTTTGATTTGAAAAGTCTAGTTTATAAAAAGCTCTAAAATAAAACTCAGAAATACTGTTTATTCATGAATAGCTAACTTTGCCATCAACTCACTTTCTAACCAAGTTATCTCACTTAACTTGAAAAAAAAACTTGTGAAATTGAGACCAGTTGATGTCAGTAACTATTACTCTGGGAACAGGCTCAGTAAACTTGCCACCTGGGTTGGAGCTTTGGTTGTAGCTCCAACTAGCAATTTGACCATGGAAGAGTTACTTCCTCTCCTAATTTCCTTGTTTATTCAATGAGGCCAGTAATTAAAGGATCCTAAGAGAGAGATTCAGGAATTAAATGAGCACAGAACTGCGTGGCTTGGAAACTCGTAAATAAATGCTCCTAAGGCATATCTCTCTTGCTCCCTCTTCCAGCAGATCCTTCCAGAAGAATCTGAATTAGGGTTGACTGCAACCTTCAAAGACTGACACCATTAGATGGGTCACAAATTGAACAATACTTTGTCCTGGTGATTCTCCTCTGAGGACCAATGAGGCAAATGGATTCTACACATCTGTAGAGTGATGTCAAACATTACTTTTCAAATATAGGTAGATACTTGCTGAGATTACACATGACATCTATTTACGAACTATTTACATATTAAATTTACAGGTGCTTTCTCATTGTCCATCAATACAAGTACGATTATTATGTGCGGTTCTAAAACATATATAAAGATGTCTTCATAGTAGAAGGTGTTGGAAATCACTTAGTTTAAAAAAAAAAAAAGAGGGCTGGGATGTAGCTCGGTGGTACAGCGCTTGCCTAGCATGCGTGAGACCCTGGGTTCGATCCCAGCACCAAAAAAGACAAAAAAAAAAAAAAAAAGAGTAACTTGAAATCCGGCTTCAGAAGAAATGAGGGCAGATCAGCCACACAGAGGCGCTGGACCAGGCTAACTTCAAATCCCTCCTGGAAGAGAAACAACTCCATTGTTCAGTGACTATTCCTCCAAATTGGTTAACAGTAGGTGCACCAAGAGTCTGCTTAAGTTTAAAAGGCTTCAAACCTGCCTTCCCTTCGTGGAGGAGGGGGCAGGCTGGGGAGGAGGAGCAATGAGACTGAGCACCCGCCCAGGGGGACTGACAACTCCGCTGGACAGGTGACTTCACAAATGCTGAGTACCTCCAACAACTGGCTAAATCACCCGCCACAGACTTCACCGTCTGGGAACTGCGCTCATGGCACCCCGGGGCCCCTCCTCCCACACACTCAGCTCACTCCCGCCTTGAGATCTGCCTACACCCGAGTGTCATCAACAAGTGCCTCGGGAAGTCACTGCTTGGTTGCATCCCAGGCCCCATCCCCTTCCCCAGCTGGGCGGTTTTGCAGCAAGGCATCTCTTCCCACGGTCCTGGCCTCCAAGAGGCCACACTTGCTGCTTACAAAACCTGGGCGCGGGCTGGATAGAGACCAGGGTTTGAAGGCGAATCCCACAGCCTGGATGTTAGAGGGAAAGGAAGAGCCTGGGAGGGAGTGCACACCCGGCACTAGGGGCTGGAGGGAGCCCCTTTTCCCATTTTCTTGAGGACGCAAAGAGGGCAGAACGAAGACTTGGTCCCTGAGCCCACCTCCCTTCCCACCCACCCGCAGGTTTATAAAGGACCCCGCGACTCATCTAGTGCGGTCCCTCAGGAGTCTCAGCCTCGTCCTCCTCCATCCTCCATCACTAGCCGCTGCAACACTGGGGAGCGCACCCGATGAGGGTCTCCCAAGTTCTCCACCTCCGGCTCCTCCACTTGACCGGGTAGCACGGGACCCCGCACCCTGCAGAGTCCCCTCCGAAGGCGCCTGTGCCCGCGGGCCCCACTCACCGACCCCAGAGCCCCCGGCGCAACCCAGCGCGACCAGCATCGGCCAAAGGAGAAGGAGCATCCGGTGCCCCATGCCGGGGAGTGACAGAGCGCGGGGACCCCGCTCTCGGTGACTGGCGCCCTAAGAAAAGCACAGGAGGGAGGAGCAGAGAGGAGCGCGGGGGCCGCCCGGGGCGGGATCTAGTTCCCACGCCGCCGCTCATTGGAAAGGGGAGTGGGGGGATTTGGGGAGCGGGGCGTTGTCGCCGCCAGCTCCAGGGGAAGACCAGCCCAGAAGGACGTGGGGCCACTCCGTGGCTCTTCAGTGGTGAGGAATGGCCGGGACTCCATGCCCCTAACCCACCAAGGGACAGTGGTCTTAGCTTATTCAGGGCGTAGCCCTTGCCAGACTTAGGGGCAGGGAAGGGATGTCAGGGACATTCAGGTGCCCAGCACAGGAGTCCCCGGAAAATCTTAACACGCAGAGTCCGAGTCCGTGTCTGGAGCAGGACCTGCGATCCTGTCTTTCACACTCAGGTGGTGACTTTCTTTGTAGCTGAACCTCCGACCTCACTTTCAAAAGTAAGGGCATCATTGTGACTGCAGGTCTCCGATGCTGTGTTCTTCTAGGACTCTCTCCCTGCCTCCTGTCTTCGCAATGTACCTTGGAGAATTAGGGTATCCCGTGACCTGGGGGCTGCGATGACAGCGCTGGAGCCATCAGCAGGCAACCAAGATCAATACCTGCAAAACCCTGAATACAACCACCCCCTTCAATATGACAGGAGTTGGGGACTTCAGCCACCTGAACACTGGTAGATGGAATTTGATCAATCTTAACTAGCATCACACCTACTCACACAGGGTCACAGGCTTACAGGACTGGAAGAGCTTAGTGGTCATCTTGGATAAAGATGAGAGTTTGCAATAGATTCCCACCGGCAAGGGCCAAGGGCCATCCTGTGCTCCTACCCTGTGACATTCCTTCTTTCCAGGATGCCAGGAAAGGTGAATGTCAGTTTCTTGGAAAGACTATGTTGGAGTTAGAATTTATTATGCTAAACTGACAAAGAACATTTATAGTCTCTGGGAATGAGAGCCAGCAATAAAACACTAGGAAAAAATAGGAACAGAAAAATGAATTGCAAAGTGCCTTCTTAGGTTTTATTTGCAACACTGTAGTTCAACAGTTTTCTTCTAAATCATACCTCCTCTTCATGTTCACTGTGGTTCCATCAAACTGCACTTGAAGACATCAGAATGCCATATGCTCTGAAGTTGTCTTTAAATTTGTTGTAGGCCCTGATTACATAAGCCAATTTAAAAGATCTGTCTGATTTAAACAAAACTCAAAATGTTGAGCCTATGGAACCAGATTATTTAAGATGCTTAACAGAGTCTCATCTAGGGTGGTCCCTCCAGGATGCTCAGCCTTGCCCTCCTTCATCCTTCATAATCAGTTACTGCTGAATTGGATCACACATCTGGTGAGGGTAACCCAAGTTCTCTGCCTCAAGCCCCATGCAGCACCCAGGTAGTAGGTGACTCTGCACCCTGAAGAGCTGGTGCAGTCCCTTCTGAGGGCACCTTACTTACTGATCAGAGCTGCAGCTCGCAAAAGGAGGAAAAGCAGCATCTGGAACCCAATAGTTAGGTCAGGACAGGGTGCAGAAATTCCACACCCTGTGCTGGTGTCTTGGGTGGTGGGGGGGCCAGGGATGATGCACAGGAGGGAGGGGCATGGATGGGGTGGGTGTGTGTGTGTAGAGGAGGTGTCCATGGTAGATCTTAGTTCCCACTGTGGCTGTTCATTGGAAAGACTGCAGTAAGGCAGTAGGGGGAATATAGACTTGTTCTCACAGGAAGACATTAAAGCTAGTGAGGCAAGTAGCTGGGACTGGTTTCAAATCTTAGCTAAATGAGGTTATATATTGTTTTAGCTTGGGTTGCTATAACAAATTATCATAGACATGATTGTTTAACCAGCAGATACTGAATTTCTCACAGTTCTAAAAGGTGGAAAGTGTAAGTTCAAAGTGCTGACAGATTCAGTTTCTTGTGAGAGTCCACTCCTGGTTTGCAGATGACTTTCTTCTTGCTATATCCTCACATGGCAGACAGCAGAGAGAAAGGAAGCAAGTTCTCTCTCATGCCTCCTGAAAGGGCACTAATCCCATGATGAGGGCTCCATCGTCATGACCTAATTACCTCATAAAGTCCCTACGTCCCAATACGATTCCATCAGAAGTTAACATTTCATTATGAATTAGGGGAGGGGGCACAAGCATGCAGTATACACTAAATATATATCTGAGTGGCAGCTTTATTATTATTATTATTATTATTATTGCTATTATTATTGTAAGTAACATTGGCTCTTAATAGCTCATACAAGCTGAGAAAGCACAGACATGGGTAATATAAATTAGCAATTTAAATAACATTTATATTTGTCTTTAAAGTATATTCTTGGACCTCATTCTTTTCAGTCACATGTTTTGTCCTCTTCTCTTATGTCTCTCTCCACATTTGATCTTTCATCTATAAAACTCTTTTTTGAGCTGTGGTAGGTAGACTATTATCCTGCCCTATGAAAAAAATCCACATATACTAAGTTACCCAGAGCCCATGATTATTTTACCTTATATGGTAAAGGCATTTTGTAGATGTGTTTAAATTAAAGATCTTAAAGTAGGGGGATTATCTTGGGTTATCTGAGTGGGCTCAGTGTAATCAGGAGAATCCTAGGACAAAGCGGGAGGCAGAAAGGAGAGAAGGCAAGGTAAGGGTGGAAACAGAGGTTGGAGGAATGTAATTGCCAGGCAAAGCATGTGCCTTGAGGCAAAGAATTTTGAAAGATCTAGAAGGTGGAAAGGCAAAGAAATGGACTCTGCTATAGCCAGCAGAAGGAACACAGTCCTGTCAACACCTTGGCTATCATAAAGCCTATTTCAGGCTTCTGACATCCAATAAATTTGTGTTGTTTTGAGCCACTGAGTTTACAGAAATTTGTTACAGAAGCAACAAACTAATATACATCTACAATGTTCTTACTCTTCTTTCCTAAGTTTAGTGTTCCTTCGTTGTGTCCATTGCTGGTTCCTCTGTATCTCCTTGCCCTCTAAGGAAAAGAAAGAACTCTCCATGGTGGTCATCTGCTCAGGGATCAGAAAGGGCATGTGCTGGGGGAAGGAGAGGAGCACAGGAAACAAAACCTCGCAGCCTTTTTAAGACCTGGTCTATCTTGTCTCTTCCAAGCTCACCTTTTCCAGGGAGGCCTCCTCAACAGATAATGCTTGAACTACACATTTCAGACTTCACCTTGAGGATCTTGAAATTAATCTGTTCATTTCTTGCCTGAAATTTTTTGAATAGAGCACCTATAATTTTTGTTTCTTATATTCTCTGTCTCAATGTTTTAATTCAGGTCCCATAACTTAAAACTCCTTTGAAGTCACTGAACATTCTTGGTCACATTATTGATTAATATACCAAGCACCATTCTAGACACTGTGAATGAACCAATAAACAAAACAGATAAAAATAAGCTAGGCACCAGTGGCTCACACCTGTAATCTTAGCTACTCAGGAGGCAGAGATCAGGAGGATCATGGTTCAAAGCCAGCCCAGGCAGATAGTTCGTGAGACCCTATCTCAAAAAACCCTTCACAGTAAAGGGCTGGTAGAGTGGCTCAAGGTGTAAGCCCTGAGTTCAATCCCCAGTATCAATAAAAAAAAGAAAGAAAACTACCTTTATAGAGCTTTTGTTTTGGAAAATGTGACTCAGAGGACAAAGAAAGGAAAATAAAATGTTAGTATATTTTATTGTTTGTTATAAAGTGATAACTTATGGAGAAAACAAAATGGATAAAAGGAATATGGAGTGCTGGGGAGTGTAATTTTAAAGAACATTGCTATAGGAGACCTTACTGGGAAGGTGCCATTTGAGCAAATATTTAAAGAAGACAAGGGAAAAATCTCTCACTCCAGCCATGGGGGAATACAGAACTTGGAAATAGTCAACCATCATTAACCTCAAGGAAGCTGAATAAACTATAAGAAACCATTAAGTAGTTCAGATGTATGATCACTGAGAGAAAAGAAAAAAACAAATGTCTTCCCCTTGTCCAGACTGGTTCCTAGAGAGAGGAAGCCCAAACAGATCTGGCAGTCTTGCTAAGTTAAGGAGGCAGAGATAAGAATTCAGGGAAACTGAAGAGGCTAGAATTTGCAGGACAGAGTTCCAAAAAGAAGGAATCTATACAAAGAAAGTTTCAGACATTTGCATAGAGGAGGCTGAACCATTTGCATAGGGTAAAACTCCATGACACTGGGCAAGAACAGGAAGGGGCAAATGAAAAAGTATTAGGAAGTTGTAAACATTTCCCAAATTTTATACAAAACTAGGAATCATTTGTGTCCCCTTCAACAAGAGTGAAATGATGTCAATAAATAGGAAAACATTTGGTAGAGACTCTAAAGGTCTATGGCTTTTAAGTGAGGCAAAACTGTCCAAAAATAAATGATAGTCTGAAGTTTTCCTGAAGTAAGTAAAAACAGCTCTCAAAAGGATGAAACAAACTTACAAATGATTTAGCCTGCCATTAAAAAGTCCAGTACTCTTTAAAGAAATATAATACAATGAAGGATTCAAAAACATAAAATTCATGTTATATAATATCCAATAAAAAGTTAGTTGGTATAAAAGAAGCAGGAGGAAAAGAAAAAGTAGTCAATAAGAATGACATAAATGATAAAATTTGGAGACATGGATTCTAAAATAGCTACTATAAATATGTTCCATATGCTCAAAGATATAAAAGAAAACACTAATACAATGATTAAAGAAAGTGTTTTTTTTTTTTAAATGGAACTTTTGGAGATGAAAAACATCACTTGAGGGGTTAGTAACTGATTAGATGCTATCAACATAAAGATTAGTGAATTTAGCCAGACAGGGTGGTTCACACCTGTAATCCCAGTTACTTGGGAGGTAGAGATAGAAAGGTCATGGTTCATCCCAGGCAAAAAAGAAAAATTAGCAAGATCCTATCTCAGAGAACAAACTGAGGATAGTGGTCCATGCCTGTAATTTCAACTGTGCAGAAGGGACAGTAGGAAGATCACAGTCCAAGGCCAGCCCAAGCAAGAAGTATAAGACATATCTGAAAAACAACTAAAAACAAAAAGGGCAGAAGTGTGGGTCAAGCAGTAGAGTGCAAAATCAGAGTTCACAAGATTAGTGAACTTGAAGAAATAACAATAGAATATGTCTAAAATAAACTACTGGAAGAAAAAAAAACTAAACCAAATGAAAACATTCTCAGTGATTTGTAGGATAATATCAAGCTGTGGAATATACATGCAATCAAAGTCACAGAGAAAAAGGAAGGGGTCAGGAAAATATCTGAAGAAATAATAGCCAAAATTTTTCTGAATTAAAATTAAAATTAAAAATCCATAAACCCACATATCCACAGCACATATACTCAAGCAAGATGAATACCAGAACATCACATGAAGATTTTCATAAACAAATAACTGAAAACCAATGATGAAGAAAAAAATAAAAAGTCAGAGTCAAGAGACTTAAGTGCAGTGGAACAAAGATAAGAATGGCAGCAGAGCTCTCATGAGAACCTATGCAAGTCAGAAGACAATGAAGCAACATCTTTAAAGTGCTAAAAAAAAAAAAAAAAAAAAGAGGAACAAATGTCAACCAACCATCCTGTATTCAGAAAAAGTAAATAGGTAAAATGAAGAGAAGGCAGAGTAAAGACTTTATCAGATAAAATCTAAGAGGATGGGGGTGTGAAGTGGTAGAGCACTTAACTAGCATGTGTAAGGCCCTGCATTCAATCCCCAGGAACTAAAGCAAAAATAATTGCTATGAATTTTAGGATACATAACATATACAGAAATAAAATATATAACAACAGTAACTCAAAGAATAGGCAGAAGGGATAGATGTACACCGCTTTATGAAAAGTGGTATAATATTTTTTGAAACTAGATTGTGATAAATTTAAGATGAATATTGTAAACTCTAAACCAACCACTGAAAATATATACCAAGGAGACCAATGAGCCAGTAAGCTAATAAGTCAATTATGGAGGTGAAATGTTTTGAAGAAAATGCTTAATAAAGTCAAAAAAACAGCAGGAGAAAATAAGAAAAGAAGCAAAGAACAGATGGGACAAATACAAAACGAACAGTAAGATGGTAGGTTTAAATGCATAGATTTAAATCAACAAGCACATGAAATGTAAATGCTCTAAACACTGCAATTAAAGGAAGTAAGAAGCTAAGCCAAGAGGATATTTAAAGAAAGAACATTAAAAGCCAAGGAAACAAATACCAAGAGTCCCATGTGGGAGTTCACCTTCAAGTTTAAGGAGCATCAAGAAGACCATGCAGCTAATATAGAGTGAGCAAGGGGAAGGTGGAGGGAATGAGGTCAAGGATGTGAAAGGAATTGGTCAAAAGATCATGTAGGGCCTTTCCAGACATAATCTGGAGAACTATCACAAGCACTCCATAGTCACACATGTCTAGTGGCTACCATATTGGATAGCACAGACAGAATATTTCCATCAACACAGAAAGTTCTATTGGACTTCATCGAAAGGGTTGAGGAGATGAATAGAATGCTATTATATTTTAACAGGGCCACTTTGACTACAGTGTTGAAGACAGAGTGCTTGCGGCAAGAGTAAAAGGAATAATAGAATACTTCCATTTTTAATCTGAAATTTCAAAAATATAGAAACACGATGGTTAAATTCCAAAGTAACCAATGATGATTTATAGGAAAAGAATATTTTGATAATCGAAGATAAATACTTTCTTAAACTTCAAAAGTTATTTGACATCACAGTGCTTGGCGTAAGCTCCTTCAACCTAGGAGTTTAGAAGGTAGAGCATTACACAGATAGCTTTCATCTTTGGGCCATTGCTCTCTTGTTGAATTTGTTTGTTTGTCAAATTACATATACTACTCTCTAACTGAACCACAGTCTGTAGCAGAAGCTACTGTTGTCTGTCCTCCCCCATATCTTCTTATCAGTTACCATTTCTGTACTTAGCCAAACTTTCAGGTGCATGATTCCCTGGCATGTTTTCTGGCCTCTGTAGTTGCTCAGGTACTTGCTCTCCACTTTCATATAACTAGAAAACTGATGATCTAGATAAATGGGACCTCATAAAACTAAAAAGCTTCTGTTCATCAAAAGAAATGGTCTCTAAACTGAAGAGAACACACACAGAGTGGGAGAAAGTATTTGCCAGCTACACATCAGACAAAGGACTGATAACCAGAATATATAGGGAACTTAAAAAACTAAATTCTCCCAAAACTAATAAAGAAATGGGCAAGTGAACTAAACAGAACTTTCTCAAAAGAAGAAATTCTAATGGCCAAAAATCACATGAAAAAATGCTCACCATCTCTATAAGGAAACGCAAATTAAAACTACACTAAGATTCCACCTCACCCCCGTTAGAATAGCCATCATTAGCAACACCACCAACAACAGGTGTTGGCGAGGATGTGGGAAAAAAGGAACCCTCTTATACTGTTGGTGAGAATGTAAACTAGTACAATCACTCTGGAAAAAAATTTGGAGACTACTTAAAAAGCTAAACATTGATCTACCATTTGACCCAGCAATACCACTCTTGGGGATATACCCAAAAGATGGTGATACAGGTTACTCCAGAGGCACCTGCACACCCACGTTTATTGCAGCACTATTCACAATAGCCAAGTTATGGAAACAGCCAAGATGCCCCACTACTGACGAATGGATTAAGAAAATGTGGTATCTATACACAATGGAATTTTATGCAGCCATGAAGAAGAATGAAATGTTATCATTTGCTGGTAAATGGATGGAATTGGAGAACATCATTCTGAGTGAAGTTAGCCTGGCCCAAAAGACCAAAAATTGTGTGTTCTCCCTCACATGCGGACATTAGATCAAGGGCAAACACAACAAGGGGATTGGACTTTGAGCACATGATAAAAGCAAGAACACACAAGGGAGGTATGAGGATACCTAGATAGCATTTGTTGCCCTCAACACAGAGAAACTAAAGCAGATACCTTAAAAGCAACTGAGGCCAATAGGAGAAGGGGACCAGGAACTAGAGAAAAGGTTAGATCAAGAAGAATTAACCTAGAAGGTAACACCCACGCACAGGAAATCAATGTGAGTCAATGCCCTGTATAGCTATCCTTATCTCAACCAGCAAAAACCCTTGTTCCTTCCTATTATTGCTTATACTCTCTCTTCAACAAAATTAGAAATAAGGGCAAAATAGTTTCTGCTGGGTATTGAGGGGGTGGGGGGGAGATGGAGGGGGCGGAGTGGGTGGTAAGGGAGGGGGAGAGGGCATGGCGGAGAAATGACCCAAGCCTTGTATGCACATATGAATAATAAAAGAATAAAAAAAAAGAAAAAGAAAGAATGGCAGGCCAGGAAGGAGACAAGTAGATATGGACATGAGTGACACCTCTCAGAGTGCTAAGGGTATCGCTGGGCTGTGAGTGCTCTGGGCTAACAGAGCACAGGTGACAGGCACAGACATGAACAAAAGTGATATCAAAAGCAGAGGGGACAGAGTGTTGACACATATATGTGTTTCTCATAAGAGCAAGGTAGAATTTCCAAAACACCAACCAACCTGTAACCAGAATGCATGAAGACTAGAACAGTCGCCAGAAATCTCAGGAAGATGCCATTGTAAACATTTCAAAGTTGTGGAACCATAATGAGTCAAATCTCAACAGTGTCTTTACCCTCTAGCCTGAATAAAACTTAAGAGCAAAATTGGGAAAAAAAAAAAAAAGAAAAGAAAAGAAAACTGATGATCATAGAAGGTAATTGTCTTCAAAGCACCAGGGAATTCACTTTCCCCAGAAGCAGCCTTCAACAAGTGACTGATGGGAACTGCTGGCTAAATGCTCCAGTTCCTACACCCCTATATTCGAATAACTCTGGAGAGCAAGTTCTGCACTGATTCTCAGGGTTTTGTTGATCTCTAGCCAGCCACAGCAGCAGATAGACTTAGGCTTATTTTTCTTCTCTTTCTACTTTCCTCACTTACCTACCCATCTTCCCTGGGATCATCTTCCAAATGAACTACTTCCATTAAAATCTTTCTCTTGAGGCTGTTTCTGGGAAAATCAAGACTAAGAAACTGTCCTAAACATCTTAACATTCCTATGGCATAATGAGGTGTCCTCTTGTGAACCTTATTCAATGAACAGAAGAGGTTAAGTGTTTTGGTTTCAAAGGTTTCTCTGAAGCAAATCAAACTAGAAACATCACTATAATACAAAAAGTATGTAAGTTCCAGTTGATGCCCATAACCAGAAGTATACTCTGAGCACAATTTAGAAAAGAAATTCAAAGGATGGAAAGATGAATCAAGATGTATGTATCTTTATGAAACTCATAATGCTATGGACACCACAGAGTGACCAGTAGGGAACCAGCTCTCCACCTTCATGTAACTAGAAAACTGATTACTATAAGAGACAATTGTCTTCAGGAATCTGCTGAAGGCAGCACAAATTAATCCCTAAGAGAAAGGAAACAAAGTGAACCCTTCAATCTCTAGACTTTGTACCTGGAGTCCTTTATCAAAACTGGAAGGAGATGGGAAACCAGTGCCCCAAAAGAACTGAAGAAACAGAGATCAGGGTTCAGGGATGCTGAAGCAACTAGAATTTGAGGGGCAGAGAGCTAGAGACTAGAGAGCTATACAGAAAAGGGGCTTCCAAAATGTGTATACCAGCTCATCTGAGTTCTTAGCTAAATTTTAACCTAACTGTACATGTATAGGGTGGGACTTCATGAAGCGAAAGACTAAATACTGCAAAGTTACAGGCTGAACAAGTCCTGGAATTTGATGGGGTTCAGAGACATTTGAGTTCTGAGCAGTCATTGAGCATCCAAACTACTAGTCTTAAAGTAAAGGCTGAAAAACTACCAGGGACCCCTCCTCCCAAATAGAATTTATTCACCAGCATTTACCTATAACTATCAGTATTTGTCATAACATGTTAAAACTACAAATGTTTTAAATTTAGTTAAAAGTGCAATAAACCTATTAATATAAATATGCAGTTTATTAAAATAATCAGGTTTTCCAAAATAAAAATTAATAAGAACAGTAGCATTGTTTTACATTTTCAAAAATCTCTTTACTGACATTAATGGAAGACAGCTGTATTCTCATATGTGCTTTTAAATTCCATCTGTTATGATAAGTTGTTTTGGTTTCAGTATATGAAGAAAATCTGCCTTTCAAAGACACGTGGTTAATCACAGGAAGAGTATTGCCTTTTAGGAAAATTGTAGATATTCTTTTTTGTTACAGTGGCAGACTGAATTATATCCCCCAAAAGAATATGCTGAAATCCTAATTCCTGGCAGCTCAGAATATGACCCCACTTGGCAAAGGGTTTTTAGAGATTTAACTAAATTCAGATAAGGTCCCAATCCAACAGGATTAGTGACATTGTGAAAAGGGGAAATGTGGACACAGGCATATGTGTGTCTGTGAGGGAAAATGGTGTGTAAAGACAGGGAGAATGTCTCACAAAAATGGAGGCAGAAGTAGGAATTCAATACCACACCTGGGCTACTAGGAGCTGAAAGAGACAAGGCAAGATCCTTCCCACAGAGGTTCAAAGGGAGCACTGACCTGCTGACACCTTGATTCAGACTCTAGCTTCCAGAACTGTGAGGCAAGAAATTTCTGTTTTAATAAGCCACCCAATTTGTGGTGGTTTCCTAGGGGTACATTAACCATAAGAAATTAATATAGACACTAACACCAAAATTTAAGAAATAGCAATTTCTTAAAGGTTAGTTGTCAGATGGACTCTACCAGGTCCACTGTGATATCAGTGAACATCTCCCATGGACCATATTACAATCCTTTGGTCTGTCTTGTATTTTAAGAAGATCTTTCACAGTATACTTTGGTCATTTGGAATACATTGGTTCATTAGGTTATATAGATATTCCAAATGTTGACACTTTATTACATAATTTTTATATCACATTTGTTAATATCACCACTGATATCATCAGAAAAGATTTTTAATTATTGAAAAACTACCAATCCCTTGATGATGGAAACAAGCTTTTAAGAATTCTAATTTTGCCTTAGAAGCTCAAATTTTAACACTGGCAATAAATATTCTCAGTTGTTTTCCTTGAATTGACAGGGTTGAGTCACTTATTTTTTGAGGAATATGTCTGCCCCTGAATAACCAGAGAGGTCTACCCTTTCTAGTAAAAATTAGTGCTCTGTGAAGAGTGGCTAGTTATACAAACATAGGAAATGTTGTAAGGACTTGAAACAAAAGGAACCCTTGTACGCTATTATTGAGATTATAAATTGGTACTGTTATTATGGAAAACAGCAGGAAGATTCTTTAAAAAAAAACTAAAAATAGAATTACCACATGATCCAGCAATCTCACTTCTTCCTATATATCTAAAGGAATTAAAATCGGTATCTGAAAGAGATATCTTCTTTCCATGTTCACTGCTGCATTATTCACAGCAGCCACCATATGGAAGCAACCTAGTTGTCCATTGATGAATAAAAGAATAAATAAAATGTGGCATGTACATATATGATGGAATATTATTCATCCTTACAACAGAAAGACATTCTGCCATTTGCTTAGCAACATTTGTGCTTGCAAAATGAACCGGTCACAGACAGACAGATACTATATGATCTCACTCATATGCGGAATCTTAAAAAGTCAAACTCATAAAGCAGAGAGTAGAAAGGTGTTGCCAGTGGCAGGGGAGACAGGAGAAATGGAGGGATTTGGTTAAAGTCTACACAATTTTAGTTATAAGTGGTTAATATACACTATGGTAACTGTAGTTAATAATCATGTTTTATATACTTGAAATTTGCCAAGAGACATCGCCAGTGTTCTCATCAGAAAAACATGAATTGGTAACTTTATGCTAATTAGCTTGTGTTAATCACCTCACAATGTGTACATATGCTGAAACATGTTTACATCTTAAAAATTAAATGCTTCAAAAATAATTTAACCTATAAAATACTTAAAATTCTAAAGATAAAGGAGATATATTAAATTTGCAAAATCTTTGCTGAGTGGTGCTGGTTCATGCCTATAATCCTAGCTACTTGGGAGGCTGAAATAGGGAGGAGGATGGAGGGTCAAGGTCAGCCTGGGCTAAAAGGAAAATTCTCATACCATATCTCGATAGGAAAAAAGCTGGGCGTGTTGGTGCACACCTGTCATCTCCCCTACAGCAGGAAACTTAAAAAAGAAGGATCGTGTTCCAGGCCACCTGAGCAGAAAGTGACATCTTCTCTCCAAAATAACCACAGCAAAAAGGATTAGCGGTGTGGCTCAGGTGGTAGCACCTAACTACTGATTCAAACCCCAGTACCCCCCCAAAAATTATAAAATCTTAGCAGAATTAATAGAAATATATACTTGTTTCCAGATAGGAAGACCACAAAGATAACATTTAAACATTTAAAACAGAAACATTCTAAAAATTATCTGAACAGCATTATATTCAACATACTGAAAGTCTTTCTTAGACAGTTTTCATGGTTCATAGTATGCCTGACATTATTTTATTCTAATTGTCTCTTTGAATCTCTATTCCCCAATACCACTGAGATTTCATTTCCCTAAGGCAAGAATCTTGTTCTAACATCTTTGAGCTCCAGCATCTACCACATTTTAGTTATGATAAGCAAAAAATCAAGGATGGTTGCATGAGTGACTTACTACTAAAGTAGAGAGTTCATTCACCTATTCCACTTCCTGGTAAGAGCAGCTTTCTTCTGTAACTGCCAATTCCCCCCAGGCTGCGGTACAAATGCATAACCGGCCTTTGGTGTGGCTCAGCAAGGCATATATTACAATTTTCTATTGAAGCTTCCTGAACTAGTGCCAGGAAAGAAATGGATCCCTCCTGCATTTGAACTACACATGAAACCCAAATGTACACATCAGTCCCTGGACCTTTGGGGTTTTGTTTTGTTTTTTTCTGTTTGATTTGGGTCGGACTTAGACTTATCCTAGTAATTGTTGGCAATCAATGCTCAATTGTTTATAAAAACAATAACAAAAGTCAGTGCCCCATAAGCTCTGGAAAGGGGAATAGGAACAAAAGGAATGGTTAGACATGGAAATCCCTGAATTCTGCTCCTTGCTCTGACACTTATTGGCTGGATGGCTCTACTTACTTTCTCCTTTCTGGGATTCATGTGTAAAATAAGATGGTGGGAGTTAGTCTTCTTTCAGATATTTTTAAACTTTAGCATTCTGTAGACTCAGAACAATACTGCTACACCCATCTAAAAACACATTGAAATCCTCTATGGAAGGGCTTCTGAAAAAATGTCAGGTTAAGCCTACATTTGCAGACAATCCAGCTTCCCACCTTGCTATGCGTTGGATGTGGTTTATCCCCCAAAGGTCCATGTGCTAGAAGCTTGGAACCCAGTGTGGCAGTGATAAGGTGATGGAATGTGATGTTAAGAGATGGGACACAGGCAGGTGTGGTAATGCACATCTGTAATCCTAGCTACTCTGGAGGTGGAGATCTGGAGGACCCTAGGCATCGTGGCACATGTCTATCATCTCAGCTACAACAGAGAATTAAATAGGAAGATTGTGGGCTGAGCCCGGCCCTGGGTAAAAAACACAAGACCTTACCTGAAAAATAACTAAAGCAGAAGGGGAGAAGTTTGGTTCAATTGGTAGAGTGCCTGCCCAGCCAACATAAGGCCCTAAGTTCAAACCCTAGTACTGTCAAAAAGAAAAAAAAAATGGGACCTAATGGAAAGTGGTTAGGTCATAGAACACCAGCCTTCTGAATCGATTGATGCTATCTTAAGGCAGTCCTCGCTCTTGTGGAACTATGCATGACACTGACTCTCTTCCAGCTTCTCTGCCACATTATGATGTAAACAGAAGGTATTTGCCAGGATGCCAGCACCATGCTGTTTGGACCCTCCAGCCACCTAAATTATGAACCAAATAAATCACTTTCCTTGATACATTCCTCAGCATCAGGCATTTTGTTATAACAACACAAAATGGATGAAGATATACATCCTGGCTAGCACTGCCCAACAACCAAGATAAGAATGACATGAACATAGGTGCCCATGGCTGTGGTAGTGGCCCCAGGCTAGATTTATTATGCTTTCATGTGCTTATCTGGGATGGTGTTACTATTCATTCCTCTTCAGTAGATCTGGGGTAAGGAATGAGATTCTACATTTCTGAGCTACAGAGACTTATTTCTGTTAAAAAAGTGTTTGCCAATGCCCTGGCTAAATTAAGAACAGACATAGACTTGGGTGAAGTTCATTGAAACTTCTGAATGCCAAGGATGGAGAATACACAGTTTTGATAGAAAAAGTAGGTACTTGAGGGGAAAGAGACTTTAGGCTACCACTAAATTTCTCTCTGGCAGACTTTTTAATAGAAAGAACTATGATCTGGGAGTCCTGTACAGGTACATAATGTTCAAATGTGAGGCAAAATATGAGTATTTTTAGGACATTGAGAATTCAGAAGTTTGTCACCTTTGTACCATTATTAAGGAAATCATACAATGCTCCAAAAAAGAAGAAAAAAGTAAAGATTAATTCAAGTCTAATACATAATGAGCAGGGCATGGTAGTATTTGCCTATAATCCCAGCCCTCTGGAGGCTGAAACAGGAGTATCATGAGTTCCTGGTCAGCCTGAGCTACTTAGCAAGACTCTGTCTCAAGAAACAAAAACATGTTAAACAACAAATAAAAACCCTAATGACAGGAAAAAGTAAGGATATATGCTAAAAATTGTGGTGGGAATATATTCTTATAGAATGTATAATTTATAAAACAGATCCCAGGATTGAATGCAAAGGTCCCTTATTGTCCCCCCTACTCTGTCTCAGTGAGATCACTTGCCTAGCATATATGAGGCCCCAAGTTCAATCCCTAGGACCACACAAAAAATGTATAAAAGAGCATATATTTTATGCTACCTCTGTATAAGAAGAAAGAAAAATGAGAAAACATACATTTTTCTACTTAGCTGTACAAAAAGAAATACAGGGAAGCTAAGCCAGATATGAATTAAGTTGGTCACCTACAAGGGCTGGTGGAGTGGGACAGAAGAAGAGACCTGGGAGAAAATAATACTTCTCTAAGTGTGTTTTTTCTATAATTCTTTCTTTTGAAAGCATTTTGGTGTTCTACACATTCAAAACATAAAATAAAGTCAGAAAGAACAAGAAGGAAGATTCCAGTTCCAGGTGAGGTGAAGGAAACTCACTCTACACTATCATTTGCACAAATCACTGCCAAAACAACTATCTGAAGCTTTGTAAAGTAGATTATTCCTGATGATTAAGGACTGGGTAGTCCCATAGCCACTAAATGAAAGGTCACATGAGCTTTCTTCCAAGAAAAGAGGGGAACAGGCAGGGGTGTCATTAGTCAAATATCAAAATATGGAGGGAGGGGTTGTTATTCTCCACATCCTTGAGGGCAGAGGAGGTGTGTCCATTCCAGTCTGTATTTATTCAAGCATTTATTTTGGTCAATATGTGTTCATGGGTATTCAATCTATGCTTTTTGTTATAATCCAATGCTACTTTTTTGAAAATTTTGTTCAGATACTTCTGTATGACCATTGGTGGCTCTTTCATTTGGTTTCTGTGATCTTTTGAGATGTTGTTTGTCTTGTGTCTGAATGCCTCCTCACTTTCTGGCACTACAAGAGACTGTAGGCTCATCTTGTAGGCTTCCAGCTCCAGACCTGGAATGAGCCCTTTCTCAAGAAGCCCTAATTTCTGCTGAAGAATGGTGTTAGGAACCAAGGTCTGGATGCTAAGTGTGCCCATTGCTTCTCGAGGTTATTGAGTCTAGGCTCTTTCAGTTGACAGAGTAAGGAAATCTATATGTGCATACTAACCCCTATATACACACATATCTATAAAGAGTTCCACCTATAACCATCTGTATCTGAAGGAAATTAAAATTACTTCACATTGGTGTCATGTCTCCAACTCTAATCCATTACCATATGGATCACTCTAACATTTTCCCCTTGCATATCTGTAACCTCCCACTCCAGCCGTGAGAAACCTGGTTCCAACCATCTGTTATGCCTTTATGTAAATGTTCAAATCCAGT
This sequence comes from Castor canadensis, assembly GCF_047511655.1. NCBI lineage: Eukaryota > Metazoa > Chordata > Mammalia > Rodentia > Castoridae > Castor > Castor canadensis. The sequence goes on along the minus strand of NC_133399.1, from coordinate 67,473,034 downwards.
GAACATGTATAGTGGTTTTAGAATTATTAACCTGAACCCCTGCCCAGGCCTGATTTTCTCTTTTTATTCAGAGGAGGCAAACAAAAAGCAAGTAATGAAATATAGACCTAAATTCAACCATGTAAATGAGCACATTAAATCATAGCTCTGTTTTATGGTCTGAATGTTTGTGTTCTAGCCAATTTGCATGTTGAACCCTAATTACTAATGCAACAGTTTAAGCAGTGGGACCTTTAGATGAGGTCATGAGGCTTGTGCTCATAATGGGATTTAGTGCCCAAGGCCTGGGGGAGTTGCCTTCCTCTTCCAACATGGGAGCCAGACTGGGCCCTCATCAGACACCATAACTGCTGGCACTTGATCTTGTACTTCCAAGCCTATGAGGAATAAATTTCTGTTATTTATATTCCACCCAGTGTATTATATTTTGTACAAACAAAAGCTTGATCTAAACATACTAATAAAAGATAGTGACTGATGAAATTGAATTTTCAAAAGAGGCCCAAATATGTTATCTATAATAGATCCACCTTAAATATAATAATATTGATGCTAGCTTTCCCTTCATCCTGATAGTTTTCATTGTTCTGAAATCTGTCATGGATAGATGGCTTATAAATAAAGCCATTCCAGTTTTAATTAATGCTTTCACAGCCAATGATGTTTTTCTATCCTTTTATTTTTATTCTATCAATATTCTGTGCATGCACCTAACAATAGAGCTTCTAAATATAACAGGTAAAATCAAACACAACTGCAAAGAAAAATTGAAAAATTCCACAGTTAGATGGAGATCTCAATGTCCTTTCAATAAATGATAAAAAACAGGTAGACAGACAAACAGCTAATAAATAGGAAGCATGAGATCACTACACACCACCTTGTTACAACTGACCTTTGTAGGACATGCCACTCAACAACAGCAGGACACGTTTGCCACCAGGAAAGCATAGAGCATTTACCACCATAAACCTTTGCCTTTGGGGCAGTAAGACAAATCTCAGTAAATTTCAAAGGACTCAGGGGAGAAAGTCTGTTCTCAAAGAAAGTTTGTTCTCTGACCACACTGAAATAAATTACAAATTGTATAACAGACAGATAGCTGGAAACCTCCAGACATATTCAGAAATAAAATAATACTCAGAACAGTATAAGGGGAGCCACCACAGACTACAAGGGAGAAAAATAAAATCATGCTTAAAGAGTAAAGAAACAAGCCAAAACCCCCAGTAGGTGACCAAAAGTCACATCACCAATGAAAGGCAGTTTCTCCAGGTGGCAATCTTGAGAGAAACACAACATCCCTTGGTAAGAATTAGTCAAGAATGCATAAGCTGACTGTAATCGCAATGGAATACTCAGAAAAACACAACAGAAATAACATTCTTTTCTATTTTGGGGCAAAGTGGGGTTTGAACTCAGGCCTTTGCCTTGCTAAACAGATGCTCCACTGCTTGAACCATGCCTTCAGCCTTTTTGCTATGGTTATTTTGGAGATAGGGTCTTGCTTTCTGCCCAGGCTGGCCTAAACAACAATCCTGTCTTACACTTACCACTGTGGCTGGGAGGACAGGTGCACGCCACTACACCCATCTTTTTTCCAATTAAGAAGGGATCTCACAAACTTTTTTGCCCAGCCTTGCCTTTAACAGAGATCCCTCACAATCTCAGCCTCTCAAGGATCTGGGATTATAGGTGAGAGTCACTGGCACCTTGCACAACCTTCTATTTTTAAAGTGTCAGAGGACTATGCTCTCCAGATTAAAGGAGACCAAAGAGACATGACAACTAACTGCAATAGTTAACCCTGCAGTGGATCCCGAAGAGGAGTGATCAACACTGTAAAGGACATCATTAGGTCAGTTGACAAAATGTGGTTATGGACCATAGATTAGAGCTTTATATCAGTAGAGGTTTATGAAATTGATCACTATACTATGCATATGTAAGAGAATACAGTAACGCTTGATATAGACAAGGAGACCACCATTGAGGAAAAATCACACATGCTCAAGATTGCATAGAGTTCAGTGTTATACTGCGAGTGCTTGATTCATTTTTCCATAACACTGCCCAACTTCCACTCAAGACGTGCTGCCTTTCAACACATTTAAATTTTCACTTGATCACTTAAATTAAGCATATGCACTTTCACCTTGCTTTTAAGAGCACTATTTGCTTTTAAGGGGGCAGATTTTCACAAAACAAAGATCAGGAAAACACTCCGCAGATCACACAACAATATAAATACAACTAAGGATAATATGGGACTGATGGAGAGCTTTGCCATTGAGAAGCAATGCCCATGTGGGAATTAAACATTTTTGATTTTGAGTTGGAGAGTGGCTCAAATGGTAAAGCACCTGCTTAGCAAGTGCGAGGCCTGAGTTCAAAACCCCATTACCGAAAACTCAATTTATCCTTTACCAGGAGGATTATATGATTTAGTGATTCCTCAAAGGAACCATTTCATCCTTAGCTGTGTGTTAGGGACATGAGCTGTTTGTCCTGACCTCAGCTTATAATATGGAAAGTTATGGCAAAGAGACAAAGTTCTGGCTATTTATTTTAAATAAGTCTCTTCAGGGGTGAAGAAATATTCCAGCCTGGGTCTGTCCTAAGATAGCTACCTCTAAATTCAAGGTAACTTTTTATTTCCACATCTGATTTGGAAGACCCCTCGAGGGACACCACTTAATTGGTGAAGGGCCTCAGAATGGATCATAATTCCAAGATGGCAACTAGAGAGAGGAAGCAGAAAGCGTACCTCCTAAAGTAAAATCTTGGAGAGAAGCTGGAGATACACTTTACAGGAAAAACCACTGAGAAGAGGCAAAACTTTGACTCCTTCACACCCCCAGCCCATGCATAGCATCCCCATTCCACGTTAAATGGAGAAACCAAGAAGGCTCCAGTGCCACCAGTCACAGTGCCCAGACGGCTTGGGAAGATGCAGACCACAAGGTGAGCTAAGCCATATGAGGTATTCCCACAGACAATCCTGGGCTAGATCAGCATAGCCCCCTGGACAGACCAAACCCCACCCAGGGAAAAAAAAAACTGAACAACAACAACAACAACAACAAAAGACACATAGCAAAGAGGGCACAGTGCCCTGAGCACTGAAGAGGAGGGAGGGGCAATCCCTCATGTAAACTAAATAAACACGCCAGCCAGAGAAGGCGTGTGCAGCGCCACCTCCCCCAGTGTGCTTGGAAAGGGGAAAGCTTGTAACAGTGGTGGTCACGTCCAGGAGAACTCTAAATAAACAAAGCCTGAGGGGCTAGGTGAGTGTTAAACTCACTCCTAAGATCTGCATAAATAAAGCCTCCAGCAACAGCAGGCTGACAGCAGCAGGCAGGTGAGCCACAGCCTCAGATAGCCATTCACAGAACTGTCTCCAGACTTTTTTTTTTTTTCATTTTTCCTTTGATGAGACAACAACTGAACTACACCTGCATGCTGAAAAACTTACTGAAACTGTATTGCATTTGAACTTGGGACACTTTGTGGTGTTTTGTTTACTTTTTTGTTTTATTTTGTTTTTTTCCATCTTTGATGAGACAATGACAGAACTACTTCTGAGACACCATCTCCAGGATTGGAGGCTAAAGGATAAACACCAAAATTATTAAGACTCAAACTTTATTGCATTTGAACTTGGAGAATTTTTTTTCAATCCTCCCTCTGTCTGTCTAATGCCTGTTTAGCTTACTGTTGATTAGTACACTATCTCTCACTGTTTATATCTTTGAAACTTTTGTTTGTTTGTTTGTTTGGGTTTTTTAAATTGTTTGTTTGTTTGTATTTCCCTTTGTCTTTACCTTCTTTGCTTTCCCTCTCCTCTCACCCTTCCATTCTAAATATCACCATTATTATTATTACAAGCTAGAAAATACTCAATTGCACACAGTACAGGGACAATAACAATACAAAGGGCAATGATGGGAAGACAGAAAAAACAGGGAAAACAGTTTTCCCACAGCAAAAAATTAGTACAAGAACCAGAAGGAAATGAAGGAAATACTCAGATCCAGACTCCAACAAAATGGGGATAAACTATGCCAAAGAACCCAATGAAGCCCACAAGAATAATCTGAAAGAAGAAATCCTACAAGTAATCAATGAGAATTTTAAAGAGATGACACTGGATATGGTCAACCAAAATGTAAAGGAGGCACTCAAGAAATTCCAAGACAACAAAAATAGAGAATTTGAAAAAGCACAAGAAGAAATAAAAGAAACCATAGAAACACTGTATAAACACCAAAGTGAAACAACACAATTAATAAAGAGATAAATGAACTCAGGACAAAAATAGACAACATTAAAGAGGAAACTACTCAGGATATGGAAAACCTCAGAAAAAAGAACAAAACAGAATTGCAAAACAAAATGGAAGGCCAATCCAGCAGAATAGAACAAACAGGAGACAGAATCTCAGAACTCGAAAATGAAATGGTAATTAAAGGAAAAATCAAAGAACTATTAGTTAAACAACTCAAGACTTGTGAAAAGAAAATACAAGAACTCACTGACTCCATCGAAAGACCAAACTTGAGAATCATGGAAATTGAAGAAGGAGAAGAGGTGCAAGCAAAGGGATGTGTAATATATTCAACAAAATAATAACAGAAATTTTCCCAAATGTAGAGAAATCTATTCCCATACAGATGCAAGAAGCCTCCAGAACACCAAACAGACCTGACCAAAATAGAACTACCCCATGGCATATTATCATTAAAACAACAAGTACAGACACCCAAGAAAGAATATTGAAGGCTGTAAGATAAAAAAAAACAAATAACATACAAAGGTAAACCCATTAAAATCACAGCAGACTTCTCAAGAGTAACATTAAAAGCAAGAAGAGCTTGGGGTGAGATCTTCCAGGCACTGAATAAAATAACTTCAACCCTAGGGTACTTTACCCAGCAAAACTATCATTCAAAATAGATGGAGCAATAAAAGTCTTCCATGATAAGCAGAAACTAAAACAATATGTGACCACAAAGCCACCACTACAAAAGATTCTTCAAAGGATTCTGCACACAGAAAGTGACACCTAACATAACCATGGAAGGGCAGGCAGTACCAAACTACAGGAAAAGAAAAAACAAGAAAGTAGAGAGTAATATCGATTTAGTTACACACAATCAAACCTTCAAACAACTAAGACAACTAAATGACAGGAATCACCACATACCTATCAGTACTAACATTTATGTTAATGGACTTAATTCCCTCATCAAAAGGCACCATTTGACAAAGTGGATTAAAAAGGAAGATCCAACAATTTGTTGCTTACAGGAGACCCATCTCACAGACAGAAATAAGAATAGGCTTAGGATGAAAGGCTGGAAGAAGATTTACCAAGCCAATGGCCCCTGAAAACAGATAAGAGTAGCAATACTTATCTCTGACAAAGTAGACTTCAAACCTACATTGATCAAATGAGATAAAGAAGGACATTCCATACTAATAAAAGGGGAAATAGACCAAAAGGAAATAACAATTATCAACCTATATGCACCCAATGTCAATGCACCCAATTTCATAAAACATACCCTGAAGGACCAAAAAGCATATATTAACTCCAACACAGTGGTCGTGGGAGACTTTACCACCCCATTATCATTAATAGATAGGTCATCCAAACAAAATAATCAATAAAGAAATCCTAGATCTAAAACATACCATAGATCAAATGGACCTAGTTGATGTCTACAGAACATTTCATCCAAATTCTGCACAATATACATTCTTCTCAGCAGCCCACGGAACCTTCTCCAAAATACATCATATCCTAGGGCACAAGCAAGTCTCAGCAAATATAAGAAAATAGAAATCATGCCATGCATTCTATCTGATCACAGTGCAATAAAACTAGAACTCAACAACAAAAATAAAGACAAAAAACATGCAAACAGCTGGAAACTGAAACCTCATTGCTTAATGAACAATGGGTCATTGATGAAATAAAAGAGGAAATTAAAAAGTTCCTGGAAGTCAATGAAAATGAAAACACAATCTACTGGAACCTATGGGACACAGCAAAGGCAGTCCTGAGAGGAAAGTTTATAGCCATGAGTGCATATATTAAAAAGACTGAAAGATCCCAAATCAATGACCTAATGATACATCTCAAATTCCTAGAAAAACAAGAACAAGCAAATCCCAAAACAAACAAAAGGAGAGAAATAATAAAAATAAGAGCTGAAATCAATGAAATAGAAACCAAAAAAACCATACAAAGAATTAATAAAACAAAAATTTGGTTCTTTGAAAAACTAAACAAGATCGACAGATCCCTGGCAAACCTGACTAAAATGAGGAGAGAAAAAAATCCAAATTAGTAGAATCAGGAATGCAAAAGGGGAGATAACAACAAACAACATTGAAGTCCAGGAAATCATCAGAGACTACTTTGAGAACCTATATTCAAATAAATTTGAAAATCTTAAAGAAATGGACAGATTTCTAGATACTTATGACCATCCAAAACTGAACCAGGAGGACATTAATCACCTGAATAGACCTATAACACAAAATGAAATTGAAGCAGCAATCAAGAGTCTCCCCAAAAAGAAAAGTCTAGGACCTGATGGATTCTCTGCTGAATTCTATCAGACCTTTAAAGAAGAACTAATACTAACCCTCCTTAAAGTGTTCCATGAAATAGAAAGGGAGGGAAAACTGCCAAACACATTTTATGAAGCCAGTATTACACTTATCCCAAAACCAGGCAAAGACACCTCCAAAAAGGAGAACTATAGGCCAATCTCCTTAATGAACATTGATGCAAAAATCCTCAATAAAATAATGGCAAACTGAATTCAACAACACATCAAAAAGATCATATACCATGACCAAGTAAGCTTCATCCCAAGAATGCAGGGGTGGTTCAACATACAAAAATCAATAAATGTAATAAACCACATTAACAGAAGCAAAGACAAAAACCACTTGATCATCTCAATAGATGCAGAAAAAGCCTTTGATAAGATCCAACATCATTTCATGGTAAAAGCTCTAAGAAAACTAGGAATAGAAGGAAAGTACCTCAACATTATAAAAGCTATATATGACAAACCTACAGCCAGCATTATACTTAATGGAAAACTGAAACCATTCCCTCTAAAATCAAGAACTAGACAAGGATGCCCACTATCTCCACTCCTATTCAACATAGTACTGGAATTCCTAGCCAGAGCAATTAGGCAAGAAGGAGGAATAAAAGGAATACAAATAGGTAAAGAAACTGTCAAAATATCCCTATTTGCAGATGACATGATCCTATACCTTAAAGACCCAAAAAACTCTACTCAGAAGCTTCTAGACATCATCAATAGCTATAGCAAGGTAGCAGGATATAAAATCAACATAGAAAAATCATTAGCATTTCTATACACTAATAATGTACAAACTGAAAAAGAATATATGAAAACAATTCCATTTACAGTAGCCTCAAAAAAAATCAAATACCTAGGTGTAAACTTAACAAAAGATGTGAAAGACCTCTACAAGGAAAATTATACACTTCTGAAGAAAGAGATTGAGGAAGACTATAGAAAGTGGAGAGATCTCCCATGCTCATGGATTGGTAGAATCAACATAGTAAAAATGTCTATACTCCCAAAAGTAATCTCACATGTTTAATGAAATTCCCATCAAAATTCCAATGATATTCATTAAAGAGATTGAAAAATCTACTGTTAAATTTATATGGAAACACAGAGGCCATGAATAGCCAAGGCAATACTCAGTCAAAAGAACAATGCTGGAGGTATCACGATACCTGACTTCAAACTATATTACAAAGCAATAACAATAAAAACAGCATGGGACTGGCACAAAAACAGACATGAAGACCATTGGAACAGAATAGAGGACCCAGATATGAAGCTACACAACTATAACCAACTTGTATGTGACAAAGGTGCTAAAAATATATGATGGAGATAAGACAGCCTTTTCAACAAAAACTGCTGGGAAAACTGGTTAGCAGTCTGCAAAAAACTGAAACTAGATCCATGTATATCACCCTATACCAATATTAACTCAAAATGGATCAAGGATCTTAATATCAGACCCCAAACTCTAAAGTTGATACAGGAAAGAGTAGGAAATACTCTGGAATTAGTAGGTATAGGTAAGAACTTTCTCAATGGAACCCCAGCAGCCTAGCAACTAAGAGATAGCATAGATAAATGGGACCTCATAAAACTAAAAAGCTTCCATTCAACAAAAGAAATGGTCTCGTTTTAAACTGAAGAGAACACCCACAGAGTGGGAGAAAATATTTGCCAGCTACACATCAGACAAAGGACTGATAACCAGAATATATAGGGAACTTAAAAAACCAAATTCTCCCAAAACTAATGAACCAATAAAGAAATGGGCAAGTGAACTAAACAGAACTTTCTCAAAAGAAGAAATTCGAATGGTCAAAAAACACGTGAAAAAATGCTCACCATCTGTAGCCATAAAGGAAATGCAAATTAAAACCACACTAAGATTCCACCTCACCCCTGTTAGAATAGCCATCATTAGCAACACCACCAACAACAGATGTTGGTGAGAATGCAGGGAAAAAGGAACCCTCTTTTTTTTTACACTGCTGGTGGGACTGTAAACTAGTACAACCACTCTGGAAAAAAATTTGGAGGGTATTTAAAAATCTAAACATTGATGTACCATATGATCTAGCAATACCACTCTTGAGGATATACCCCAAAGAATGTGACACAGGTTACTCCAGAGGCACATGCACACCCATGTTTATTGCAGCACTATTCACAATAGCCAAGTTATGGAAACAGCCAAGATGCCCCACTACTGACGAATGGATTAAGAAAATGTGGTATTTATACACAATGGAATTTTATGCAGCCATGAAGAAGAATGAAATGTTATCATTCACAGGTAAGTTGATGGAATTGGAGAACATCATTCTGAGTGAGATTAGCCTGGCCCAAAAGACCAAAAATCGTATGTTCTCCCTCCTATGTGGACATTAGATCAAGGGCAAGCACAACAAGGGAATTGGACTTTGATCACATGATAAAGCAAGAGCACACTAGGGAGGTATGAGGATAGGTAAGACACCTAAAAAACTAGATAGCATTTGTTGCCCTCAACGCAGAGAAACTAAAGCAGATACTTAAAAGCAACTGAGGTCAATAAGAGAAGGGGACCAGGAACTAGAGAAAAAGTTAGATCAAAAAGAATTAACCTAGAAGGTAACACACACGCACAGGAAATCAATGAGAGTCAACTCCCTGTATAGCTATCCTTATCTCAACTTTCAAAAACCCTTGTTCCTTCCTATTATTGCTTATACTCTCTCTTCAACAAAATTAGAGATAAGGGCAAAATAGTTTCTGCCGGGTAGCGAGGGGTAAGGGGGGTAAGTGGGGGTTAAGGGAGGGGGCAAGGGGAAGGGGGGAGAAATGACCCAAACATTGTATGCACATATGAATAAAATAAAATGTTTTTAAAAAACCCATTACCACCAAAAAATTTTTTTGATTTTGAAGTTTCTTTTTTTTTTTATTATTCATTTGTGACCATGCTTGTTCAAAACCACATGTAATAAACCTGCAGATAAGGCACGCTTATAGTATCATTCTTCTTAAGTCATACATGCTGACCTGTTTGGGGAAAGGGCCAGAGTATATGTAGTTTACCCCGGAATGGTAACAATGGAAAACAGTTACCCCAGTGTGTGTGTTTGTGTGTGTGTGTGTGTAGAGAGAAAGAATAGAACAAATAAACTAAAATACTAATAATCCATAAATCTGAGTAAGGGTAGTATGGGTTTATATATTCTTTTATACTATTTTTAGTTATAAAGTTATTTTTAAGTTATAAAAGCCATCCATAACTATAAATTCTTAATTTTATTAACAAAATGTAGAAACTAGGGAGAATAAGTGGGAAAGTAAAATGTCTCCACTGACTGATGGGCGGAGAGGAAATGATGTTGCTAAGTGCTCAGGGAGCCAGAGAGCTGAATTTCAGTACTATCACAGAGACTTCTGTTAAGTCTGAGTTAAAATATAGAAGTTATATTGTATAATTTGCACTGCTTGAGAGGAAGGAGGGCAGGGAGATGAACTTTTAAAAATCCATGTCTTGTTTAAGCTGGAAAAAATATGGAAAGGAGAAAAACATAGACAACAATAGATGCAATAAACAATAAAATACTAAGTAAGAAGGAAGATGAGAAATCCAACCTATGGGGTAGAGCCAGGAGTGTGAATAAGCTGAACCCAGTATCAGGTGACAAGGACTCTTAGATTAGGTTAGGAAAATACCCAACTCTACGTTGTACAAGGGACTCAACAGATATTTTCACAGAAAATTTGAGATTGAAGAGATGACTAAAGAAATCAAGAATCTGCAAACCAAATAATCTTAAATGAAATTCAAAAACAATGACTTTGATATCAGCTGTAGGTCAGCCATGGTGTGTTTACAAGTGGTGAAGAGTCTTGTGACACCCCCATCTTCCTTTCTCCCAGGAGCGTTCGCAGTGTTTCCTTACCACCACAGTCTAAAGGGGAGTGTTTATTCCAGCATGAATAGCATTAATGCTGGCTGTCACAGGCTGTGATCTGGAGGGTCTCTCTCATTAACTTAGCCTAACTACACCTCATTGCTGATGTTCTGATTTGTTTTAACATATAGACACACGAATACATGACTTTTTGAAGTTAGTACCAATGCTCTCGGATATTTTCAATCACACTAAAGAACAACAGATAGTATCAATGGTGAATCCAACAAAATTATGGCGTCTTAAAATTTCCAGGTCTTTTCTTATAAACCAGTAAAACCACAGCACAGGACCCTATACACTTGTTCAGCTTGGGACCTGGCTTTCTCATGCCTGGGTTTGTGCTGCCACCTACAGGCTCAACTTGGGCACAATAGTTTGTCCTGAAGGACATTTTTCACACACAGCAAAGGGCCCCTTAAATGTTGAATGTGTTGCATATTGCCTGTGAACCAAAGCAAGTATCCAGCCTCTGTGGGTACAGCGAGTGCCCCCAGACGGCTTCAACACCAGGGAGAGTAGTGAAATGATGAACTCACTCTTGGAACGCCTCTTGCCAGGTCCTGAAGTGAGCTAGAGTGTGGCGTCCCAGGATCACCCAGTCTGCCCAGCCTGGGAGTTCAGCATTGTAACTTAGCAAACTCTGCTCCTCCCTTCATTATGCAGGACCTGAGGAGTGCCTCATTCAGCCCACACTAGGTAATAAGATGCTATTTCCGTGTGGCAATAATGATGTGATGATCACAATAATGTCAGCATTAAGATCCCGCCTCCCGTGGGCCGGGCATCATCTCATTTATGTTCCATGACAGCACTATGATTACTCCCAATGCCTTTTTTACAGAGACGATCCGACGTTCAGATAAATCTTGTCCAAAAAAAATAATGCAACTAATAAATAGTAAGTACTGGGTTTAACTCCAAATCTTGCATTTCAGAAGAAAGTCTGTTACTTCATTGTGATGCTTTCCCATGTGGATTGTCCTGTGATATCAATGTCTAATTCTCCAAAGTCCAGAACCACTTAAGCGCAGGGTAAATTCTTGGGAAGAAATTAATGGGATGGCACTAGGAGGCCACAGGTGCTTCAGTATGCCCTTCTCTGGTGGAGGAGACGTCCTCTCATTCGTTCATTCATTCACTCATTCTCATGCCAATATGTTCCCAGAACTGTATTAGCCACATCAACCAAACCACAACGGAGTGTAGTAACTGTGTCATTTGCAGTGGGAGGGGTTCAGTGCACATAGTATCACCAATCTGATGTCATTTTCTGTGTCCAATTCTTCAGACTCTTTTCCACCAAAACTACAAAGTATATCCTATGATGCAAGTCTTTCTTTTCACTGTCTGTATTTGTTTCACAAATACAAAATTTCTTGTTTTCTATTTAATTTAAATTATATAACTTTAAATGTGTTAATTTGGCCATATCATACATCACTGTAGGAATTTTCAGTGCAGTTTTTTCCCCTTGTTTGGCTTCATGTTATCCTTTTATTTCCCCTACACGCCTCACAATGACCCTGCTTATCAAGGTAATATAAACTTCAAATATTATAGTTTGCACTATATGTTGTCTATGTAGCCATGTGCAGGCACATAAATGCATACACATTTAGAGAAGAAATCCCTCTTTATGTGTGCACAGTTTCAAAGCTAGTGTTTGATTGTTCTCTCTGGGCCACTCAGCATCCACAGATATAATTTGAAGGATCCAGAGCCCACCTGCTCTAACTTCTGTCTCACAGCGAGTAATTCACAAAGCCTTGATGTCACATTATTCACTTTTTAAAGATCTTCTGGATCAAAGACTTGTGATGACCTCAGGAAGGTGATAACCATTTCCCTGGTCTGACTTCCAGCCCAGCAACAAAGATGTTTTCTCAAATCTGAATAATATCTTTAGCTTCTCTTTAAACTCTTTTTACAGAATAAGTACTGATTGGATCTTCTCTTCCTAAATCCTTAAAAGTTAAGTAAGGAAACAGAGTCTGCCCTATAGGAGAAAGTGAATGACATTTCCATTTTCCAGTAGGACTTCTTTGTTTTTGCTGGTTGGCCTGTGTCTATATACACATAAATTTTTCCTTATTTTATTTAAATGTATTTTCCTTTTGATTATATTTCTTTGTTTTTATTACTCTTTCCCTTCTCTTTCTAATAGTTAAATTACATCATTTACTTTCTACCATTCTCTTTTTGCTTTGTGTGTGTGTGGGGGGTGTGGATGGCTGTGTGGGGGTGGGGGTGGTACTGGGGTTTGAACTCAGGGCTTCACTCTTGCTAAGCAGGTGCTCTACCACTTGAGCCACATCTCCAACCCTTTTTGAGTTAGTTGTTTTTGAGTCTCACTTTATGCTCAGGCCAGCCTGGACTGCGATCCTCTCATTTGTGCATCCCTAAGTAGCTAAGATGACAGGTGTGTGCCACAACACCCAGTCATTGGTTGAGATGAAGTCTTAGGAATTTTTTGCCCAGGTTGGCCTGGAACATCAATCCTCCCTATCTCAGCCTCCCAAGTATCTAGGACTATAGGTGTGAGCCGCTGCCACCCTGCTCTAACGGGATCTTTAACTCAGAAGATCCCCCTTTTTCTCTCTTTTTCCTCCCTCCTCTCCCCACAAGTTGTCAGCCTCTCCCTGTATGGAGGCTCCTTTGCCTACATGTGCCTGCTCCCTTCACCCTTCACAGACATCCTCTCTCCCCATCAATCTCTTACCCATCCAATCCTGTCTTGATATCATCTTCACAACTTTACACAAGAAGCCTCAGCCCACCAGCCACTGTGGGCCCAGAGACAGGAGACAACCTGAGTAAACTGACCTCCCATGTGGAATGCAACACCTTATCTTCTGTCCAGTGAGTTCTAAGCTTTATCAGAGATATAGGTATCTCTTTCCTAATATCATACCATGCAATTTAAGGCTGACCCTAGAAACACAAAAGACTTGGTATGATCACTGCAGAGATGCCCAAATTAAAGAAAAAAGCTTAAAAATCATTATCTATATTGTCAAAAACTAGTTATGAGGAGCATTCAATTTATTTTACCACTGTGAGCCTGTTTCCTTCTCTGTAAAATGAGGAAATGAGACTAGACAGACTCTAAGATCCATTGCAGTTCTCCTCAAACAGGGTTTGAAGAACCACTGGACCAGGAGTGGTCACATTGCTTTAAACCCTAATTTCAATAGAGGCCAGGCTACTTTTACTTACCAATCCTTGGTGTTGTATCACAGAAAAAGAGTTCTAAACAAATGTGTCTCTCTTCTAACAAGAGACTTTCAATTTAATCAGCAATTATAACTCCCGCTGACAGTTCATTGCTATTGACAGTTTGACAAGTTTTTGAGTCATATTATTAACTCTTTCTCTCACGTATCATGACTGGAATGTAGGAAGCTCAGAGTATAAACATTAAATAATGTGAGTGTTAGTCCCAGGTCAACTTGACTGGATTGAGGGATGCCTAGGAAGCTGGGAAAGCACACTTCTGGTGTGACTGTGAGGGACACTAGGAAGACTGGCTGGGGGTCAATGAACCAAGTGCAAAAGAGGCACCCTGACTGTGGGAGACACCGTCCAGTGGACTGGATGCTATGAGGGAACACAAAAGCAGGAGGAGGCTCATGGACCAGCATACTTGGCCCTTCTTGAGTCAGTGCAAGTTCTTGCTGCTGCCATCACCCACGGGACATCTGACCCCAGATTCTTCAACCTTCAAACATGAGTCACACCAGAGACTCCCAAGGGAGCGTCCAGGCCTGCAGCCTCAGACTGGGGCTGCCTCTTTGCCCTCTTTTTTTCCTGAGGCTTCCAGCTTCTTAGACTGAGCAGCTACTGGTTTCCCCAGCTCTCCAGCCTACAGTCTCCCCTTGTGGGACTGTGCAGCTTCTGATGTATGAGACAAGAGGCAATCTTATAAATCCCCTATAATAATTATTTCTGTTGGTTCTGTTCCTCTGGAACAGAGGTGCTTACCTCCATGATACGTGGCCACAGACTTAAGCTTTACCTTTGATTCACATGTGAACTAAAAGTAACAAAAGTGTGAGAGCAGAAAGGCACCAGTGCAGACAGTCTTGACCAGCATCTCGAGAATTCATCCAGAAACAGAGAAGACCAGCAGCAGGTTTCTTTAGAGATGATCATTAAGCACCTCCCCCCAATAGGTAGAGTGACATGCCAGATTAAAAATCACAAAGAAAAAGGAAAACTCCAGGACCATAGTCTCTTCCTAAGAGTACAACCTGATAGCCAAAGCACTATTTAGGTAAAATGCCAAAGGGACTTGGAAATAGGCTGGTGCTTCTCAAAATGGGTTTTGTGGACCACCTGAGTTAAATATTATCCTCAGGTTTACTATGAAGATTTCTAGGCTCTGCTCCATACCAACTGAGCTAGAATTATTAGCGAGAGAGAAGGAGGAAACTTAATGTCCAGGAAACCTGTGTGTTATTTAAGAACATCAAGGTTTAAAAAATACTCTCTCTTGGCGATATTGGTTCTTTTTTCTGAATCTAGCTTGAACCATCAGAAGGATACATACTGATACATCTTTTGGCCACAGTTGACTTTACCAAGGTTTCATTTTTATGTCCTGAGTTTTTGTAAGAGGCACTATAAAAGACATATATATGACATAATTATACCAGTTTATTAAAATGTCATGGTGCATATCAATATTTATGTATCACTCTGTATCTTCTATCATAAGCTTGGCTCATGTTAGAGGGGCAGTGCTAAGCAAATAGTATTTCCTGTGCAGATCTGCTATGAGACTTAAATATTGTAATTAAAATTGAGCTGATCCTAGTTCTTCATTTTTTGCTCTATCTGCCAGGAGCTCCTAAGCTAATTCAATCATAGCAGTTATGTTGAAACTTAGAATTAAAAGAGGGACAGTCTCATTTTTTACTGATCTTGACTTTTTACTTCACTTAGAAAATTTCATTGCTTGTACTTTTATAATAAGCTATATTTAAATCCTTTGGCAAGACTTTCTATAACTTGGGCTAGAAAGTTGTCATTTCCTTTTGCACATTTTATTGCATTATTGCCTTTTTGTTTATTAGAATGATATAGATTAATTATATAGAAATTTTAGAATCCTTGATAAAGAAGAATAAATCCATAACTTCACCATTTGGAGATAGCTATGGCTAATATTTTATGTCCCTTTTCTTTATTTTTTATGTATGTGGCATTTCTTTACAGAAGAAATGTGCCATACAAGGAATCATTTTGTTTTTCAACTTGATTTTATCTATAAAGAGAAGTTAACAATGTCATTAAATGTTCTTGATAAACATGAGTTTTTACTTACCCCTTCTTTTAAATATGACCAAAATTTATTGGCTGTTTCTAGCTTATTTTCTGTTACACAATACTATAATTAGATATTATACATAAATTTTATGATCACCTGGGATTGGTTTCAGTGTAAACTCCTAGAAGTACAATCACTTGATGAGAAGGTAGGAACATTCAAGTCTTTTGTGATGTTTTACCAAATCACAATTAAGAAATGCTCTCTGAATCATTTTAATTTTCCAGCATCCCAAGCTCCGCATCAATAAAACCCACCTATTCTCCTTGTAAAAGTCTTTTTTCTATTCCTGCTGACCTAGTTATGGAATGTCATGTCATCTCTCACCTGGGCTGTTGTTAGGACCTCTTGCCCACAGGTCCCACTCTCCTCCTCTCCTCTCTTCTTCAGTTGAGCTGATTTTTTTCTCCAGTATTTTTGTTTCCCCATTTCTTCTGGGGCTTTCTCCTCCTTTTCAGTGAGTGAACAGATGTTGATTTCATGGGACAGAGCTTCTAGCACTGGCTAGGGTAGCCAGCAATATTCTTTATCTCTTGTTAACAATGTCCATCTATATCCAGAAGGGCACGAAGATGCACACCCATAATCTCAGCAACTCAGGATGCAGAGGAAGCCTACTGCCTCTCATGATCCTATCATGAGTTCGAGGCCAGCCTGGGCAAAGTTAGCAAGACTCTATCTCAAAGACAAAATGAAAACAAAAGGGCTGGGAGTTGTAGCCCAAGTGCTAGAGTGCTTGTCTAGCAAGAGCGAGGCTCTGGGTTTAATTCCAACACTGAAAAAAAAAGTCCATATCTCATTACTATTATGTGAGGAGCCTGGACTTTCCTACATCCCTTGGGGAGAAAATAAGCCTATGTTTGGCGTAGATGTCCAAGAAAGCTGGGATAGATAAGTTCCTCACGTGGACCTGGCCCTTTGACTCTTTACATAAAAAATATTGAAAGGCTAACCTTTTATTTCTAAGTGGATGAAGTCCACACTTCTTGCCACAGTGAGCAAGGCTGTCCTAGTTTCAGAGTCATCTCTCATTATCTATGAACCCTCCAGCCAAGTACACTATTGGTTCTGCTAAAAATTCTATGATCTCAGTCCTTTATTCATCTTTCTGTACCTTCTGTCTCTGTCTGAATTCTATACACACTTTGAGATCAACTTAAGTGCTCCTCCAGAAGCCTTTGCAATCTCTGACAAGAAGGAATTGCCCCCATCAGCAGCACCCACAGACTGCTGCTTTGTCTGATGGTTCCAGATGCATTCCCTCAGTCTACTGTGCTCCACTGAGCTCTTCACAAACCGGGCCTAGACCTCTCCCTTCTGCATCCACGAGTCCACATCACCTACCATGAAACTAGCACACCATTGTGCTCACTAGGTATTTTTTGTATGACTGACAAAATGAAAACAAAAGGGCTAGGAGTTGTAGCTCAAGTGCTAGAGTGCTTGTCTAGCAAGAGTAAGGCTGGGGGTTTAATCCCAACACTGAAAAAAAATGTCCATATTCTCATTACTACAAAATAAGGAAGTGAGTACAAAAATAAGGAAGATGGGAAGGCTGGCTGAGGACGCCCTCTAATACAGGATTGATGTTCAATTATGTACACTAAATAGGAGACGGGCTCTGTGGATTATTAGCACACCAAAGGCGACCTCCACATCATTTCAATCCGACTCTAGAGAGGTAAGTTTTATTATTCTTAAAAGAGGGTCCAGAGTGGAAGTGAAGGATTATGGGATGGAGGTTGGGGTTCTACCTTCAGTGGTTGGAACTATGTGATACAAGATGGAATACTTAAAGACTTCTCTACTGAGGACCCTGTAAGTCTCTTAGTGACAAGACAGACTTTGGAACATTTGTCAGGACACTGGCTGTTCTCATGGACATTTGTGATCCTAAGCCTCCACACCTACTGCTGATCTCAGTGGAGGTCAAAAACCTGCTGACTGTTAATAAGTGGCCTTTAGTCCAATGTCTGGGAATTTATCTTAAAGGCCTCAGTATAGGAGATTGTAAATGAAGAGTCCAATTATCCACCAGCAACCTAGTGAGCAGCTGAAGAGGCTTGCAGGCAAAGTAAGCTCTGGAGTCCAGGGAGAAGAACCCTAAAGCATGAATGCTGGAGAGCAGCTGGAAATAAAAAAGCAGTTGCCAATGACCACCACGAGGTGGCAGAGAGGAATACAAAACTCAGCAGTAAGAGGCAAGCCCACACCCTGGCTGTTCTCTCCAAAGTTTGGTAACCCCAGAAATTTCCTTGGAGGAGGGCCAGATTGAGTTCACAACTGAGTCTGTAACCTGAGACCTTAATTTGACCTTTGCCCGTTGTTGAGAAAATGAATTATCTGGCAGCTTTAACTCTTGAGAGTCAACTGCTAAATTTCCACGAATTAAATGTTTTCAATTAAAATTAAGTTATATAAATTAGAGTTATAAATAAATAACTATGCCTCTAGTAAAGGCAATGAATGCTCAAGCCTCACCATTCCCTAACTCCTTCACTTCACTCTACTGTTTTATGTGCTTTGGGGCCTACATATATGGATCATGTTCATATGGTAGAAATTCTGAATAATGGTGACCTTCTACACGTCTCTTCTCTTTCCACCCTGAGCTGGGAACTTGAAATTGGCCATGGAAGGACTGTTTGCACCATGGCAATTGACAAATGCTACAAGTCAGCTCTTCTGATCACCCCTGAGTGAGAATCAAGGGAAACCACCTTTATGCTGGGGCACAGAGAGAAAGCTGGGCCTTATCTTTGCCTCTGATACCTAATTCAGACACAATGAATTGCTGTCCTTAGGAACCTCATCTCTGAAGTCAGGATTCGGGATGTGAATGTGTGCTCTGTTGTTTTTTAACCATACACCTTGGGCAATTGACTCTTTAGCTATAAAAAGGATATAATAGTACCTGCTTCATAGGGCTATTGTAAGGATTAAATGAATTCATAAGTATCAGTGACCTCAAATAGCTGTATAGCTAGCTATTACTATTACTAAAAGACAATGGAATTATTAACACCATGAAGTCATGATTATACAAACAAGAGACACATTTGAATTCTAAGATCCTGAATCCACTTACCAATCTTGTTATAGTTTTATGTTTCATTTCACATCATGATTTAAATTTGTTTTCTGTGAAACTCTAAACACAATGTCAAAATGACCCAAGCATTTTATGCACACATAAATAATAAAACAATAAAAATTTAAAAATAAATAAATAAATAAACACAATGTCAGCTTTATTATTCTGTCAAGATAGAATAATTATATGACAGTAAAAATGTATTATTCTGTATTAACATGCAATATTATTTTCAATATTTGGGAATTAAATCAAGAATTTCAAAGTTTAAGTACAAAGGCTTTTGTCTTATTTCTTTAAATATTTGATAATTATCAGACGCAGGTTTTCACAAAAAGCACCCGATTTAACACACGAGCAGGTTTTTAATTGTCTGAGTGTCACAGAAAGGTTGCTCAGAAACAGTGTTAATACAAACTCATTCTCAGATGAAGGATTAAGAATTTTTCCACACATTTGGATGGTGGCAACCTTCAAAATAATGCAGAGGATGATATCTCATAGTAACAGAAGGAAAGCAGAAAAATCTAGAAAATCAAACATGAGACTCTCTCTAAAACCACAAATGAAATAAAAGCTAGCTTTGTAATTTAAGTGCTTAATACATTAGGTATGGGTTTGATTCATTCAGAATCCATGACGTCTACTGGCAACAAGTTGTGAAAGCCCTTCAGGAAGTTTTGGAGCAAGTTGGAGAAGAGTCTGCCCTTTGGGATCCAGATGAGAAGAAACACTGTCCTGTCTGGCTCACTAACGTCACCTCCAACTGACAGACACTATATAGCTGTGACATAACTTGCTTAGGGACTGCCAAACCCACTCTATAATCCAAACTTTTAAGCCCAGATTGTAGCATTTACTCACACCAACCCTTCACATATTTTGATTCATTTATTTTAATTAGCTCATCAGACTACAGCTATAATTATTGAGTCTCTATTATCATTGCCCAACACTGTGAGCAGTGCTATTTGAAAATTTATCTTAAAAACTATAACCAAAGCTGAATGTGGTAGTGTCACTTGTAATCCCAGCACTCAGAAGGCTGAGGCAGGAGGATCACAAGTTCAAGGCCAGTCTGGTGTACATAGTAACACCCTGTCTCCAAATAAGCAAACAAAATCCCCAAAACGAACTATAACTGAAGGGAAAAGAATACTTTCCAAGGCACCCAAAGATCAAGCAGGCTTGTTCTATCAATTGTAATAAATAGTAAGTTTTTCTTTTTGAAACTATCCCATGATACTTCAACAATGCAGACACGCTACTCCATTCTCATGGCTCCAAAACTGTTAGGTTACTAAAGTGACAGAGTGCTTCTGCACCAGAGTATGACACTGCTGTTTTTAGAATTCCTTCTGTCACACAGTATAACCAGTGCCTCAGGGACAAGCATGTGATACTCAAAGTCATTTGAGACAGCTGTTCGTCTGTCACGATCTCATTCAGAACCATTTTGGCACCACTGCAGCTGCTTGTGGAGGCCAGATGGGCGTGTCTATGAGTAAGCAGAGAGCAATGACAGAGACAGGACAACTGACAGCCAAAGGGGACCTTGTGACAGACAGACCAAGGGCCACAGACCCTGGAGTGCTTTTTAAAAGTTAAGTAAATGTACACTGTAAGAACAAATCCATGCTCACGGCTGAGTAGTTGTGAAATATAAAAGCATAAGGAAGGTTAATTTTAAATAAATAAAATGTTTTAGTTCATATGCAATTCCACAATCCAAACACTGTTAACACCTTCGTAAATTTCCTTCAGTCACATCTCTGTGTGTGTTTGTGTGTGTCTACAGAGTGAGGTTTCTTTACTTTTTTCTCATGATTTCTACCACTGAAATAATTTCAAAGTTACAAGAAAGTTGCCAAAATGGTAAAACACACTCTTCACCCAGATTCTCCCTATATTAATACTGTATTCATTTGCTTCTCTCTGTCTCTCTCTCATACACACACACACACACACGAATATTTCTTCTGAACAACTGAGGGTAAGTTACAAGCTTGATGTCTATTTCCCTCTGAAGAGTCTACAGAATTGATTTAACTTCCCCAGTTATCTCCCTGTCACAGATATATGTCCTATGTATCTATACACACATAAGTAGATACATGCATGTGTTTGTAAGTATCTGGGACAGGACCCAATCCAAGGCCACTAGTGGCCTTCCCTCTCTGGGTTTCCTTTAACTCAAGGAGTTTTTCAGTCTTCTGTGTCTTTGATATTTTTCAAGGTTTTCTCATGACTGGATTCATCTTGTGCCTCTGGCCGGAATATCCCAGAAATGATGTCATGTTTTTCCTTAGTGCCTCCTGTTGGGAGACCCAGGCTGAGTGTAACACATTACTGATGACATAACTTTGATCACTTAAGGCTGGTGTCTCCCAGCATGCCTTCCTGTAAGACCTGCTATTTGATCTTTTGGTGATAAAGACTATTAACAGTTTGGGTTGGCAGGGCATGGCTCAAGTGGTAGAGCACCTGCTTAGCAAGTGTGAGGCCTTGAGTTCAAACCCCCGTATCACAAAAAAAAAAAAATGTTATTAGCAGGGAACAATTAGATACTAGATAAGTAGCCTATTCATCTTAATTTTTACCTGCTTTTTGCCATCCCTTGAAGATTCTTGCCTGAGTCACTTCTTAGATGGTCACCAAAAAGCGACTTCCAGATTCCATCAATCCTCAGCTACTAGTCTGTATTCTGCAGCAACAAAGCACATACTGTTCTCTTCACTAGTTTATTTATTCACTAGTTTAGTTCATTCATACATTTATTTATTATATATACATATGGATGTACATATACATATCCACCTACTGGACATTTAATCAGAGCCTCACACTCATTACGTAAGCACTCACCACTTGAGTCATGCCTCCAGTATTTTTGCTTTTAGTTTGACTTTCAGATAATGTCTTATGTTAACTTTCCCAGAGCTGGCCTCAAACTCTAATCCTTCTACCTCCACTTCCCAAGTAGCTAGGATCACAGTCAGGTACCACCATCTCTAGCTGGTTTTGAGATAGGGTCTCACTGACTTTTTGCCCAGGCTGGCCTTGAACCAAGATCCTCCTGTCTCTGCCTCCAGAGAAGCTGTGATTACAGGGGGTACCACCACACCTGACCCTCTTTGTGTATTTTGATGTTCACATTGTCCCAGAGTTAGTCAATGAGAGCCTCTTCAGTCTGACTTCTGTGTTGTTTTCATTTAGCCTCATCACTCTTTGAGCACTTCTGTACTTGTACAGCAAGGTGTTCCAACCCCAGTCAAATCTCCAAGGAGCTCCAGCTCCCTTAATGGTATATGGTATTTAAAACCAGCTTTGAGTGCTAAGTGTGCTCTTATTACTGGGATGCCATTGCTTTTAGACACTCTCAGTAAGTGCACCCAG
This sequence comes from Castor canadensis, assembly GCF_047511655.1. Classification (NCBI taxonomy): domain Eukaryota; kingdom Metazoa; phylum Chordata; class Mammalia; order Rodentia; family Castoridae; genus Castor; species Castor canadensis. The sequence goes on along the minus strand of NC_133399.1, from coordinate 67,450,651 downwards.
GAATGTCTGGACCCTGAGATTCATCTGGAGTCCTATATCCATAGGTCTAAAACCATGCCTTTCTGTTGATCCCACCCATCCAATTTAGCGCCTTCTCCAGCTGTGAGTTTGAGGTTCCATTCTTGACAGAAAACGTCCCAATCTCATTATTCACTCAATCCTAGGATATACATAAAGTAGTTTCCGAGTTGATACATACACCACAGTGAAAAACAAGCCCACTGGCTACAGTGGTTGCTTGGTGTTTGCCTTTAGCCTGAAGTCAAAAATCCTGTGTTCACAAACACCAGCTTAGTTTCCGAAATATCTGGTTAGTTCCTCCCACTCCCCTTCAAGTAAGAGATGTGGCTTACTGTCAAGCCCTGAGTCAGATCCCCAAAACTGCAAATGACTGGATGAATAAATAAGTAAATAAGTGAAGTTAAGTTAACATTTTATGTGAAGATTATCCTGGGTTGGTTAAAAATTCTTTGAAACTGTGATTTTCAAATGCTGCATTTGTTTGGGTGAGTTTAGGACAGCTTCTAATTGCTGAAAATGTAAGTAATACTTTAATATGCATCCTTACAAATCTTTAAACAAAATCTCTGACTGTTTCATAGCATAAGTGTCCAAGAAAAGATAATGGACAATTTTATGCCAACTGACATGTGAATGAATGAATAAAAAAATTCTTGCATGTAAATGCAGTGGAATACTACTCACTAATAAAGAAGAATTCGTATGATATATTCAATGACATGGATAAACTCACAATTGCTATGTCTGAGAAAAAAATGAGACAAAAAGAGGATAAGTAAAACAGAGATTCAAAACTAATTGCACCTTTACAATTTGACCACTGATTTTTCTCTGGGCCATTTTTGTTTTTCTCTTTTCTGTTATTTTTATTCTCACATTTATTCCTTACACAATTTGTTTGCAAAAGTATGAAATAGTGATGTACTGACTCTCACCTTTCCAGAGGTATTAAACACTGCAGATGAAATCCTTCCCACTTAGTGCGTGGCACTCCAAGCTTCGTGGGTTGGGTGCAGCTCCATGGTGGGGCACTTGCCTAACATGCGAGTTTGATCCTCAGTAACACAGAGAAAAAAATTAAACCCTCCTGGCTTATATATAGAACTGGCATTGGAGAGTGAGCGTGCCACCACAAAATTATCTGCCCTCTGGGTCCCTTTCAAGAGTTAGCTCTTCTGTGTGCATTTAATGACAAAGCACAATGTTCACAGGTAGAGAAGATGAAGATCACGGCCTTTCTGTTTGGCGACATTCAGCTGAACTCCTACCCACTGTCATCACCTACTGGAGCTTTATCTAAACAGTAGTTTAAACTGGCCCGGGCACTTTAAGAACCTAGACAGCCTTTATAATACTTCATGATTACACAGACTTGGAGTAATCCATTGATGCTTTGTGCACTTGTGAAATGGAGTCACTGAATGGGTCACTGCAGCCATAGCAAGGCGCAGTGCAAAGCACTTGAGCTCTGTGGATGTCGGTCCTTTCCTTCCCTCCCATCCCCACACAAGCAAGAGTGCAAGGCAGAGTTTCTGTGGGGACCGATTATGCTGCTATCACTAGTGACACCAGCTTCCTGAAAGGCTTACATCCTGGGATTCTGACTCAATAGTGTTGAGGTCAAGTTCCTTGTGTGACTCTGGTTTCAGAGCAGTTTTAGTGATTTGGGATCTGCTATAGTTTGGATCTGGAATGTCCCCCAAAGGTCCATGTGTGAACGGTGTGTTCCCCAAGATCACACTATTGAGGGGTGGTGGAACCTTTAAGAGGCGGGGCCTCCTAGGAGGTCTTCTGGTCCTTTGTGACATGCCCTTGACAAGACAATGGGACCCTACCCCCTTCCTCTTCCTGTCTACCACTTCCCACCATGAATCAAATGGTTTTGCTCCACCATGTGTTCCCACAGTGTTGTACACACAGGCCCAAAACAACAGAGCCAACCAATCCTGGACTGAAACCTCCCAAACTGTGAGTCAAAATAAACCTGTTTTCTTATTAAGTTGATTAACTCAGGTATCTGTTATAGGAACAGAAAGCTGACTAACACAGGATCCTGTTTATTTTGAGGCCTTTGCTTACCTACCTACAGGGTGAGTCCTATCTTTTTTAGAAAATCTAGAGCTTCTGATATCTTTGGAATCTGGTGAGAATTGAGGAGGCAACAGAAAGAATGGAACTGGAAGAATTTTATCTCAGTGAGTAACAGAGAAAGAGTTAATGGCTGTTGCCAGATTGGGAAAGTGGAGATGAGGGGACCTAGGAGCTATCTAGAACCAGGACTTCCAGGATCTAGGGAACTGGCTGTAAATCCTGCCTCGAGGACCCTTTCACCCTCAACTTTTGTGGCTTTCAACAGTAATACATCATTTGATATAGACACACAACTGGGTGCTCCCATATTGCCCTGTATACCTCTCTTTCAAGCACTTACAAAGCAGTGGTTCTCCAAGTTTGAGCCCCAGGCTGGCAGCACCAGCCTCTCTGGCTACCCAGGTTGACTGAGTCACAGACTTTGGGGTAGAGCCCAGCAAGTTATGACTGAAGAAGCCTATGGGTATTTCTGATGTATGCTGAATCTTAACACTGCTGTACTGTAATTGTTGGTTTACTCATCTGTAATCTCAGCAATACAGAATGTCTCTTCAGAACAGAGACAAGTGTATTTATCAAGGCACTAACAGTTTAGACTATCTAAAGTGTTTGTTGAATAAGTAAGTGAAGCAAATGAACTTGTACACAGTCATAAGTATTCAGTAAATAGCATCAGACTTCAGGTATTTGGATGCCTGATGAACCAGAGCCAGTGATGCACAGAGAGAAATCTTTCCCTCATTCCAGAAATGGAAGGGAAACCAGCTGTGGAAATAAACATTTCTCTACAATTGATGTAGGACTCAAGCTCATTTAAATAAATTACAAGGATTTTTTCTGATGGAAAATGGAATGTAGTTTCATTGCAAAACATTTAGAAAATGCAAAGAAAAGCTTTAAAAAGAAGATAAAAATCTATCTCTTGGTCAGAAGCAATGGCACTGCCTGTAATCCCAGCTACTTGGGAGGTAGAGATCAGGAGATGGCAGTACAGGTCCGTCTCCAGCAAAAATGTGAGACCACATTTGAAAAATAACTAAAGCAAAAAGGGCTGTTGCTCAACTAGTAGCATGCCTACCAAGAAGATAGGCTATGAGTTCAAATCCCCGTACTGCAAAAAGAAAAAAAATCTCTACTCCATCACCTGCTGAGCTTTCTTTATGTATCATTTTCACATAGCCCCTAGATTAAGATGTCAAAAACAAAAGTTACTCTTTGTTCCTCACAAACATAACAGAAACCCACTTAAAACTATTAGAAAATACAGAAAAGCATCACAAGGAAATAACACTGCCAATAATGTCACTGTTCAGAGAGGCCATCCCCTGGAGGAGATCCCTCTGGACTTCGTGTCTTTGGGTATATTCTTTAAAGACCCAAATGTGATCGATAACCTCCTAATCTGTGACTCCTCTCACCCTCCCAGCCAGCTCCAGCCATTTTGTGTGTAATTTCATTTTGTGCTGTGTAACTTTCAAGCATGCTCAGCTTTACCTCACAAATCAAACTTCCTAAAAAAAATCTTATATCTTATACACTGGACATGACCCACAGGTGCAAGGGTTGAAGTCCGCTCTCGACTATTCTTTAGCACCCATGTGACTGCCTTAGCATAGGTAAATTTAGGGAGAAAACAATGGAATCCTCCTAGAGTTTGGGGCTTTCACAGAATGAAAATTCTGGTCCAAGAAAAAGTGTGACTTTTCCTTAGATAGAGTCACGGGACATCAGCCTGTTTCCTTTCTGGCCTTGAACAATGCTTGGGGTTGCACCAAAGAATCACCCATGAACGTCTGTCTATCTTGCTGCATTTCTTACTGTCATCCTCAGAATAGTCATTTGAAAAAGGTAGGGTTTTGTCCTCATCTGCCTTGTCTTGGGATTTTCCATTAAACCTGCCCACACAGGTTGTGACATTTGTAATCATCGCTAGCGGAGGACAATTCTATGACTTTGATTTTTTTCATTCTCAGGGTATCTACAAGAAGAAGGAAAGGTGGCGATGAGCCAGGCCCTGGCTGGGGGTGGAGAGTGGATAGAAATGAAGGTAGAGGGATTACCTAAGAGTGATTAGTTGTTTTTTTAATGATTTTTGTAATTTTAAGCTAAAGTTTATTGTAAATAATTTGGGAAGTTGTCTAAAATGTAATGGAGGAGAAAAAAGTCACCTATCCTTCTCCTTACCATTTTGTCTATGCATTTGTCTTCCCATGTTCAAAACCCTGCACATAAACTGTCAATTGTTCTTTGTGTTGCTGCCACCTACACTTAAAACTGTAGTAATAATATTTGTGTATTATTATAAGCATTCTTCCAAACCATCGTTTCGGTGACTTTTCCCATCATACACTTAGACTTGACTGAATCACTTTCCCATTCTTGCTTAAGGTTTCTGCTGGACACATGTTTATACATGTGTCTTTGACTATCTCTCTATGATGTCAGGATAGGTTACCAAGAGTGGGGTGACTTCACAAAATGACTTGGACATAGTGACAGTTTTATTGGGGGGGTCTGGGGCTGGATAGAGATGAAGGTAGAGGGACTACCACTTGAGCCACTCAGCCACTCTGCATTGGTTATTTTTGAGATGGGGTCTCCCTTTCTGCCCAGGCTGGCCTGGACCTCAATCCTCCTATTTGTACTTCCTGAGTTAGTTGGGATGACAGGTGCCATTACCCAGTCATTGGTTGGGTTGGGGGCCTTGTGAACTTTTTGCCTGTGCTGGCCTGGAACTGATCTTTCTGATCTCCACCTACGGAGTAGCTAGGATTACAGGCATGAGTCACAGCATCCAGTCTCCTTTGACAGCTTTTCATGGACAGTGCTCCTCATTGCATTCCAGAGGGGTTAAACTCACTCTGCCATGGACTTACCCTGTGAATGCAAAAGAGACAAACTTCAGAGGGACAGTGTTTGGAAAGTGCAGAGCACTAGGTCACATAAGATGTCAAAACTCAGCATCAGTAGCTTTTCTTCCAAGCACCCTTATTTTGTACTTCTAACAGTGAATGCAAGTGTGTTTGGATTACATTTGGGGGTTTGGACTCAGACATCCCTCACATTGTAGTCTTGTCAGGCCATGTTTCAAAGCCACCAGCTCCAAGGTCAGCATAATAGAGGTGTCCCAGGCTGTAAGCATTTCTGGTGAGACAGGATTTATTGTTTTCCTTTAGCTGTGTTGAATGTCCTCTCCTCTTTACAAGTGATCATCCCTCCATAGAAAACATATCACCTTAAGAACTCAAACATTTAGTTCTTTTCACTTGAGTTTAAAAATAATACTCTGATTTTAAAAAGTCCTGGAAGACCACAGGAACTGATTTATCTGTTAGAGAATGCTGCCAAGAAGGCAGCAGTGCTGGGAGCCACGCCCCTCACGCCATGTATGGCTGAGAGAAAACAGGGTTGCAGGCTCCGCCAAATCCATTACTTCAGGTCACTGTATGACAGATGCGGGCTGAGTGACAAGGAGAACCAGGTCAGAACACGGATGTGAATCACCATTAGAAAAATGACCCTTGTGTTGATGGGTCAGCTCCAGTAATTGCATAAATGTGGGTCAACGGCCTAATGAACTGGCAGAGGTTCAGGCCAAGACTGTGAAAGGGACCTTGGACAGTCATTTAGTACCCACATGAGCACTGCAAGACCTAAAGATGTCCAGGGAGTTAATACCCAAGACTTCGTGGCTACTTAGTGGCTTGGGATCTTTAACCAGGGTTCGTTCTTGCTAGTATCACGCGCATTACTTGTTTCTCTAGCCCAGGTCCACGGGGCTGTGGCAAGGTTCCTGGGGCTGGGCAGACCTGGTTGGAAGGGAACCTTGGACCATGAGAAGACATCCTTTATAACTCTTTGTGCAGCCACCTGCACAGAGTGGAATTTTCTGGATTCAGCAACTCATATACTGAACCTACTTCTTTGCATACTTGTCTCCCAGGAGAAATAAAATTCAATTAAGAATTCATTTTCCTAGCCCCTGATTTTTAGCCCCCAGGAATGAAAGGATAACTACAGAACAAGATTCTTTTCCAATGAGATGGAAACCAATGGGCAGTGAACTATGTGGCCCAGGAACTGTAATTTCCTAACCCCAACATCACTAAACTTCAGCAATGCCATGGTATTAGTTCACTGTCATGTAATTGTATAAACACAGCTTTGCCAGTTCAAAGTCCTTGGATGTGTTTCATTAGGTTTTCTTCCTAGCTGTGCAATGCTGACCATTTGCCAAAGCTGAAAAATGACTAGCTTATCCTAAACTAGTGATAAACTGGATTACAGGCGGCAGCTGGACTGAAGTCTTCAATCACATTTCATTGCATTTTAGGATATGGAGCACATTAGCCAGCTTTCAGTCACTGCAACAATATACCTGAGAAAACTGACTTTACAGGAGGAGGGATTTATTTTGGCTTACAGTTTCAGAAGTTCTAGTTCATGGTCAGTTGGCTCCATTGTTTCTGGACCTATGATGAGTCAGAGAGAGCATTGTAGAGCAAAGCTGCTCACCTCACAGCAGCCAAGAAGCAGAGAAAGAGAGGAAAAGACAAGGCTCCCCAAATACCCCAGTGACCTACTTCCTCCAGCCTGGCCCCACACACAGTAACAGCCCATTCAGCTATGAGCGCGTCAGTGGATCAATCCATTGGTGAGGTTAGAGCCCTCATAATCCAGTCACCTTTCAAGGCCTCCCCCCTCAAGGCCCCACCTCTGAGCACTGCTGCACAGGAAGTCAAGAGTTCAGTTGTGCATTTTGGGGCGACACTTCATATCCAAACCATAACATAGGGTAACCAGAAGGACTCATGACCATATACTTGGCTAGGGAAGCTGGGAACAGGAGATAAAGGCCAGAGTTGTCCTCACTTTCTTCCTCCCTTGCTTCTCATAGGAAGAATTTAATTTTAACCAGTATGCACTGAATGTATAAGGTTCCATGACAGTCCCACCTGGCCTACTATGTCTATTTCTGTAGGAATTCAGGTCCTGAAGAATGAAATGTGCATATAAAGATAACCAAGGCTGATGGCACCAGTGCTAGGAAGGCCACAGAAGGGCAAAGTGGAATAGGAAATTAATTTTGCCTGAGAGATTCTGGAAGTCTATAAAGAGAATGTAGCGTCTAAGCTAGGCCTGGAAGTGGGGTGGTATTATATCTGGTTAAAGGAATTCTTTGCGGAGGAAATATTCAGAACAGGGTGAGTCACAGACACGTGGCCAGGGATGGCAAAGCGCAGAGCATGGGGCTGGGGTCAGAGATCAATTGTAAGCATCACACATCAGCCTCTGACCCCAAGAAAGCTAGGGCTCCTTGCAGAGTTGTAGCCAGTGTTCAATCACACGCCCCCAAAGAGCACCCCGCACCTAATCACAGCTTGTCTTAGTCTATTCAGGCTGCTATGACAAAGGACCTGCAGCTGGGAAATTTATAAATGAGGGAAACTTCTTACAGTTCTAGAGGCTTGGAAATTTAAGAACAAGGCACCCAGAGGATTCAAGATCTGATGAGGCAGATGGAGCACACAAATTCCAGTTGGGCTCTTTCATAAGGGCACTAATCCCATTCAGGAGGCTCCCTCCTCAGGACATGATGACCTCTTACTGCTTTCACATTGGAGATTTGGTTTTCTCATGTGAATTCTTAAGGAACACAATCATGAGAGCATAGCCCAATAATTGAATGAAGGGATACTGCTTCAACTGAGTATTTCTAGTGCAATGCAAGGAGCCAATCAATTTTCCACCAATGGGTGGGGGTCTGGGGAGCTGGGACTGTGGGGAGCTGGGGTTCTTGGGGGGCCCTTGGGAAGTGGGGTTCTGGGTAAGGAGGGTCTGGGGAAATGGGGCATTTGGGAGCTGGGGTGCTGGGTCATTTCAAGCATGTTTGGATTGGAACAATGGAAGCAACTCTAGGGATCCCTGACTGTCTCCAGACCCAGGCACAGGCGTGAGGTCTCTAACATGCTTTTCTGAATTATTCAGTTCTCTCTTTCAGCTGCTGGGTCTGCTTTATTTAGCTCTCTGCTCCATCTTAGCCTTGGCTGGGAGAGGTCTGGGTGGCCACTCTGATGCTTCTTTCCATGTCTCAATGTTTCCTCTGCTGCTCCTGTGATTGCTTGGCTCCACCTTCCTCATTTCTGGTCCCAGAAGTAGGAAACCTGCTGGCTTGGCGAGCTTGCACAACAGGCCTACTCCACCAGAGGGCTGCCCTGGCCACTAAGCAGAGGGGACAGCCAGGACTGTGGGGACAGGGTCTCCCCTGGGAGTAGACATGGTATGGTTGACTCAGAGCCTCCAGTACATCTGTGCAGGGACTAGAGGTGACTTTTATGTAACCCAATTGGCCAAGGACTTTGAGCTGGATGATGTTGGAAGTGTGTCACCGGGTGTGGGCTGAGGGTTCTCCACACTTTTGCGTCCTCAGACTGTAGCATGTTCCCGGCCATTTCCCCCCAATTTTTTTCCCTTTAATTCAATCTTATGTCTCCACCTGAATGATTCATCCCTCCATTCTAACTTGGCTTCTTCCCTCTCTGCCTGTGTTCTCTGGGGCTTTCTCTTGGAAACTTGTGCCTCCCTTTTCTAAAGGTGTGGGATATAGGGCTTGTGAACAGATTATAGGCATGTCCCACCACACGTGGACTTAAAAATAATTTTTACTGAGACATACTTGCACATCTTTATGGGGTACGTCATGCTAATTCAATATGTACGTACATCGTGTAATGGTCAAATCAGGATAACAAGCATTTCCATCTCTTCAACCATTAAACTTTCTTTTCCTGAAATGCTAGGGATTGAATCCAATTATTATGTGTTAAGAATTTTGTACCCTTCTTTTCAGACATTTTGAAATATGTCATAGCTTACTGTGCTGAAGAAGATGCAAAAGTGATTCCTTCATTATGTTTTGGTACAACTTATTAACATTCTTTGTCTCCCCTGCCCCCTTCCTTTCCCAGTCTCTAATGACCACTATTCCATTCCTTTCTGTCTTTTCCACAGAATTGACCTACTAGTTTCCACTGATGTGTGAGAATGTGTGGTTTTGTCTTTTTGTGTCTGGCTTATTTCATTTGTGATAATGTTCCATCCACGTTGCTGCAAATAACAAGATTTCATTTTTTATGGCTGAATAGTATTCCATTGTGTAATATAGCACATCCATCAAAGGGTATCTGGGTTGATTCCATATTTTAGCTATTGTGAATAGTACTGCAATAAAACCTGGAAAGCAAAACAGAGAGAGAGAGAGAGAGAGAGAGAGAGAGAGAGAGAGAGAGAGGAGAGAGAGAAAGAGAACTAATAATATTAGATCAGGGACTACCCAAATGAATTTCTTTAACTTTAATTACCCCAATAAAAGACTCTGTCTCCAGATACAGTCACATTCTGAAGGAATGGGGTTTTCCTAATCCCCAGTGGAATTTTTTTATTGTGAAGACATAATTCAGAGCCTTAGACAGACAGGTACTATTATTGTTATTCCATACATGAGATAATTAAGGCACAGGGGGTTGAAGTGACTCACCTAGGGTCACACTGAAAGGGTGGAGTTGGTATCTGGTTCCAGGCAGTCCACTAAGAGTATGTCCTTGTTCACCCAACCCCAGGCAGCAAGCTAGTGAGAAGCCACCTTAACAAGGTGGTTGTGGCGGTGCACATTCAGCTATGCAGCAGGAATAGGTTGGAGGATCTCTGTCCAAGGCCAGCCCCTGGCTAAAAAACAAAAGACCCTGTGTGAAAAAATAACTAAAACAAAAGGTGCTGGGAGCATGGCTCAAGTGGTAGAGTGTTTGAGGCCCTGAGTATAAACCCCAGTAGTGTTTAAAAAAAGAACATTTCAGGTGCTGGTGGCTCACACTTGTAATCCTAGCTATTTGGGAGGCTGAGATCAGGAGGACTGTGGTTTGAGGCCAGCTTAGGCAAATAGTTTGCGAAACACTCTTCTCCAAAACAACCACAGAAAAATGGCCTGGAGGTGTGGCTCAAGTGGTAGAGTACCTGCTTTATAAGCACAAAGCTCTGAGTTCAAATCCAAGTCCTGCCAAAAAAAGAAAAAAGGAAGCGAGAAAAAGAAGGAAGGAAGGAATGTACTAACCCTCTTTCTTCAGAGCAGTTTGCCAGCATTTGTGTTGCAGGATGCGTGGAATAACAAGACCCTGAATCTTGGGTTCTTTGGTATTGATTTCCCAGCTGCATATTGGTGGACATCATCTTTAGAGAAAGTGGAAAGTCTGTGGGCTTGGCTAGCTCTTTTGGATCCCGGGACAGGCACAGTAGTGTCCATTAGCCCAGGGATGCCCTTCTCTCCTTTGGTTACAACAACCAAGCTCAGACAGGCACCTGCGACCTCAGGCTGAACGCTGAACAGCCTTGGGCTTGCTTTCTCTAACAGGAGTGTGTTTACTCAGTAGCAGGCAGACACAGGGTTGAGCAAGATCCCTGCTTCACAGTTTCTTTCTGGAATTTTATCAACAGCAGCAAAAGAAAGACACATGGACTGTGTCACAGTGAATCTGGGAGACCTTGCAACGAACAGCATCATACAAAGAAAGTTGATCCTTGCAAAATCTTTTATTTCAGAACTGAAGTTTCTCTTCCATCATTTCTTCCTCTTCTAAAGTTTGTTCATCATCAAAATCATGAGCCAACACCTCAGCTGTTGGGTCAAATTCATGGTCATCTGATGTTACTGAACCTTGTGGACTTGGAGACTCAACCAATGGCAGGTAACTTGACAGGAAAAGAAAGAGCCCACAGGCAGTCAGTCTGTGAACTAATTAAGCAAAACTGTCTGATGTATACGTTCTACAGTACCACATGTCATCTGTATTGAACCTCAACCATTGCCAGCCAGGCACTGGGAGAATGGAGTCACCTCCTTCGCTGCTGTCATCACCTGCCTACAGCTGGGAGACTGATAACCTGGGCAAAAAGCTAGTGAGACCTCCATCTAAACAAACAAGCTGAGTATGGTGGAGCATGTCTGTAATTTTAAAAGAATGTCTTTAACTTTTAAGAAGAAGAAATCTGAACACCGAACTATACAGAGGGAAGATGAATGGAAGGCACAGAAAGTAGATGGCTGGTTGCAGAGGCCTAGTTCAGAGCCCTCCCTCATAGCCCTCAGAAGGAACAACACACCAATACTTCAAGCATAGATTTTGAGCCTCAAGAACTGTGAGAGAATAAATTTCTGTTGTTTAGATCACCCAGACTCTGATACTTTGTTATGGTAGCCCTAGCAGAGACTACATGACCTCGTGGATATTGGAAGGATTAAACCAATTAGGTCCTCATTTCGCAATCCTCCATCCCCTCCCTCCTCTTCTTACCACTATTGCTTAACTCACACACTTCTGGGACCTCTTGCTTCAGCCAGCTCCCCGATATCAAGTTGACTTTCTTCCAAACGTTCTCAGTGTTCGTGACAAAGAAATCTAGAGCCAGGTCTCCCCACCTTCTCCCCAGCAATGTGCACACAGGAAAGAGCTTCAGGAACTAAGCTCAAAGAAGTTGCCTTAACAAAAATTGAATATAACTCTTAGAATAAAGTCTAAGCAATATATATTTTTATTTTTTTTAGTATTTCACTAAGACTCTGCTTTATTATTTGTTTTGAGTTCTTGGGAATCACTATAAGAACATCATCTTTTTGTGTAATTCTGCATTTGATTTTTTTTTATTTTTAATTTTTATTGTTTTATTATTCATATGTGCATACAAGGCTTGGGTCATTTCTCCTCCCTGCCCCCATCCCCTCCCTTACCACCCACTCCGCCCCCTCCCTCTCCCCCCCACCCCCTCGATACCCAGCATAAACTATTTTGCCCTTATCTCTAATTTTGTTGAAGAGAGAGTATAGGCAATAATAGGAAGGAACCAAGCAATATTTTTTTAAAGTAAAATTCACCTGTGATTTCTTCTCATTGTCATGTAGAATGAGAACTCTTGGTGTTTATGACACAATGAGGTTCTTAAGTGAGTAATGGATAAAAACGAAACACTGGGTACAATGTATAATTTTATGCAGAGGCAGTCTCACTTAGCTGACTTTTTTTTCTTCCCCGTCGGTACTGGGGTTTGAACTCAGGGCTTTGTGCCTACTAGGTAGAGCAGGTATTCTACCCTTGGAGCCACACCAGGTCCTCCAATCAGGCCCATCACCTAACCGCCCCACAATGGGTTAATCCATCCATGAAGTTAGTGTCCTCGTGATCCAATCACCTTTCAGCACCACTAATTGGGAACCAACCCTTCAACGTACTCCAACTGGAACTGCTGTGATTATCCAGTCCTCCTGGCACCCTTTCTCATATCTGTTCTTCCCCCCCCAACTAAATTGTCTTGACACCCTTATCAAAAACAGGAAAGCTTGAGTGTAAGTGTAAGGGTTGATTTCAGGAACCCCTGTTTTATTCCTCCTATGTGGACGTCTCTTTATGACAGTGCTACATCACTTTGATGTACTAGATCTGATGACCGTATCTGTATAGCTAGTTTTTGAAATAGAAAACTTGAAGTCTCCAAATTTGTTCTTTTTATTCAAGATTTGGGGCTATTCTGGGCTTTTGCATTTCCAAATGAATCAGCTTATCGATTTCTCAAGAAAGGCAGCTGGAATTTGGACTGCGTGGAATCTGTAGTTTAATTTGGGGAGTAATTGCTGTCTTAACATCGTAAGACGCATAATTCTTTCCGATCATTTAATTTCTTTCAACAATGTTTTGTGTTCAATATACAAGAATTGCACTTTTGTCAAATTTAGTCTAATATATTTTCTTTTTGATGTTATTGAAAAGGGAATTTCTTAATTTTTGGAATGTTCATTGCTGATGTTTAGAAACACTGACAATTTTCCGATGACATCGTACCCTGCAACTTTGCTGAAATCGTTTGTTTGTTCTAATACCTCTTTTTCAATAGATTCTTTAGAACGTTCTATTTAGAAAATCATATTATCTGCAAATAGAGGCATTTTATCTCTTTATTTCTAGTTTAAATTCCTTTATTTATTTGCCTGAATCTCCAGTCCAATGTGACATCCTTGAGAGCAAATATCCTTATCTTATTCCTGACTTGAAAGCTTTCTGGCTTTGCATATTAAATATGTCAGCTACAGGCTTTTTTTCTTTTTCTTTTTTTCTGGAACTAAGGTTTGAACTCGGGGCTTTGCACTTGCAAAGCAGGTGCTCTACCACGTGAGCCATACCTCCAATCCATTTTGCTCTGGTTATTTTGGAGATGGGAGGTCTCTCAAACTACTTTCCCTAACTGGCCTTGAACTGAAATCCCCCTGATCTTATCCTCCCAAGTAGCTAGGATTACAGGTATGAGCCACTAGCACCTGGCCAGCTGTGGGTATTTAGTATATGTCCTTTGGTCAGACTCAGAAAACCTTTAATTCTAGTTTGTTGAGGTCTGGATTTTTTCTTTCTTTTTTTGCGGGGGTGGTCATTGTTCATTTGTGTTTTAAAACCATGAATAAATGTTAGTTTACCAAAATTCCTGAGGTTATGTGGGTTTTTTTTATGCCATTGATACACTGCATCATATTAACTGATTTTCAAATATTAAGCTAAGCATGAATTCCTGTGCTAAATCCCTTTTATATGTAAAGGATTTGGTGTCCTAGCATTTTGTTCAGGATTTTTACATCCTTATTCTTTAGGGATATTGTGAGTTAGGGAGCTGTGATATTGTGGTATATACTTTTTTGGTTTTTATCCACGGTTCCTGGCTCATAGATCCTCTCCCACGGCAGTTCATAGGAACTAGAATTTCTGTTCTCCAAGGCAGATTTCCTGTCTTTCTGTCTTGGTGTTTGGTGAAGAAATTTTCCACCCTTGTCTGAGAGTAGATCATAAAGCCCTCTTCATTCCAGAAGGGTCCTGCTCCATGCCCTGGACAGTGTTCTGCACAGAAAGCCAAGAACACTGAGGCGACAGGCCTCACTGTGTTGTATCACCCAGGCTACGAGCATTGCATCATACCTTTTTTGTCCAATCACATTCCACGTGACTGTCCACGCTTCCATCGCACCTATGCAATGAAGTCTCTCTAAAACCCCCAAAGGATAGGAGTCAGTGAGCCTCCAGACAGCTGGATACGTGGAGGTTCCTGCAGGGTGGCACTCCAGAGAGGGGGAAGCTCTTACCATTCCCCCACCCTTCCCTGTGAACTCTTCATCAACAGTGATGTCCTTTATAATAAGCCAGTAAGGGTAAGCAAGTGTTTCCCTAAGTTCTGTGAGTCATTCGAGTAAATTAATTGAACCCAAGGAGAGGGTGGTAAGAACCCCAATTTATAGCTGGTGAACCAGAACCAAAGGTAAAACAACCTGGAGCTTGAAATGGACATCTGAGGTGTGTGGGGAGAGGGGGCAGTCTTGGGGACTGAGCCACCAAGATTTCTTCTTTGAGTCAGTTATGTAGGACTATGGCTTAACCCACCATCTCATTTACCACCTTACTCCCATTCAGCTCTGTTCTACTTGTCTCCTTTGTGCTCATATTGTCACACAGTCATGAATCACAGTCATGATGGGGCTGTGTTCTGAGAAATGCCTCCTTAGTTACTGCATTGCTACGTAACTATCACAGTGTGCATGTACACAAATCAAGAGGGCTGTGAAGTCACCAGGTGATATGACCCTAAGGGGCCACTCTTGTGTGTGTCGTCCATTGTTGACTGAAACGTTACATGGCACGTGACTATACATTACATTTCTATATGTTTTAGGACCAGCAATATAATTAGATTGCTTTGTGAAATCGCTTTTTAAAGCCAGTCAAGAAAGGTGAGGTCTAGGCAATCATGCAGTTTTTATCACTACCTATATAATTTCCTTTATTGGGGTTCAGTGATGAACCAAGGCAGATTTTCCCCCTTATTTTTAACCTTTTGACCTGTCTAAGCAGGGGTTCCCCTGGATCTACATAAGTCACTCATTGTCCATAGGTTGTGCCTAGGTCCCTGTGTCAGACTTTTACCATTTATTGTTGGATCTGTGTGTAGTTACAAAAAGTTTTGGATCACACAGGAATTTACAGTTTTTGGCTCTGCCTTCAGTCAGGGACAAGGAGCCTGGTTCCCTCTGGTCCCTCCAGAGAGGGCTCAGCCCTGGACTTTCACATAGTCATCCAGACTGCCAGGAATTAGTGGGATGTTGGTTTTAAGCCTGGCTTCCTAAAGTTTTGCCCATAAGTTGGGAAGCTTTTTTTCAACCAGTTTGCTCAGAGTGGTACCATGAAGCTCTTGTGTACACTGCTTTGAGCGACTGGGAGGTGCTTTCAGGGGTGCCCCATATTCTACCCCAATTGGGCCCTTGGTGGTGCAGTCTAGCTCACATGCATGGCTTTCCCAGTGCCAGAACTGGCTGTGATTTTTAGGGGTGCTCTTCTTGGCTTCTGTCCTGGTTCTATTCTTGTTGCTTGGCTACTTCCCCAGCAGCCTTCAGCTTCCTTCACTGAGCTCCAAAGTTCCACTACTTCAGACCACACCAGTTCTCCAGTCCTCAGCAGGACTCCCAAGATCTTGTGGCTTGTCTCACCCTGGGCCAAAGTCCTGGCCCCTGTGCTGAGGGCCAGAACCCCTTTGGGAATTGCTCCAAGGGGAACCTGCAGCCTCTGGACTTCTTGGCTTCCTCTCCTGGCCTGGAAGCTCCACCCTGTGTGAGGGGCCACCAGACCCATGCTCTTGCTCCCCATGGAGCCTCAGTCCTCTCAGTGGGAGGCGGTGCAGGGTTCCCACTCACACCTAACTGGAGAAGAGCTTGGGCAACAAGGGGCAGGGGGAAGAAGAAACGCCAAACCCCCAATCTCCCTACCAACCAAGGTGAACCTGCCACCCCAAATGGAAAGTCAAAGGCAGAGGGAATCTCCTAGTTGGCTCAGGGCAGAGCTTCTGGAACCTGGAGGTGGGAGGTGGCTCAAACACCACCTGTTCTCAGTAATGCATAGTATAGTCAACCCTCAGTGTCTACACTGAGGATTGGTTTCAGGATCAGCCTTGAATATGAAGATCCATAAATGCTCAAGTATACTAACATATATAAGCCTTATATAAAGTGCCTTAGTGTTTGCATAGAACCTACACACATCTTCCCATACACAGAACTGTAGATCACTTACACCTAACACAACGTAGCTGCTACGGAACTAGCTGTTGTATTGTTTAGGGAATAATGACAAGCGTCTCTGTATGTTCAATACACCCCACTTTTTTTTTAAAGTTTTCAATCCACTGTTGAATCCCTGATGGGAAGGACCAACTACACATTTTCTTGAGTGAATGTTTCTCCGTTGGCTGTATGTCCCTGGGGCAATTCCCAGAGACTTTAAATGATTTTGCATTTTTGATATTTTACAAATAGTTTTCCCTAGTCAAACTGATGTGCTGGAGAGGACTTCCACTGAGCTCCTGCTCAGCAGCCACCTTGGGGTGTTTGAGAAGGAGGCCAGAGCAAATGTATCGCTAAGTCACAGGTCCCTACACAGTCCCTTGACACTCTCAGGGCATGTGGCCTGTAACTAACTTAATTTCATGCCACGATTTCTCAAGTACTGAGCATAAACTAAGCCCCCGCAATTTGTTCTGTTCCAGGTGCTCCAAATCAGTTAGCGAGCTCTTGTTTTTATTTCTACTGAGTGAAACATGTGAGTTCACTTTTTGAGTCTTGCCTTAGTAAAACATTCATAGAAATGTATTATACCTATAAAGGCCTCCTAAAAAATGTTAATGTTTTACAAATCAAATAAAATTTCCCAAATCTCAGTTATATTTATATGAAAAATCTTTGGCTGCACAAAAACATTTAAAGATGTACAGAAAGAAACCTCAAATTTATGAAATAATTTTATATTTGTTCTATAACTATCCAACAATTTTTTTCTGGCAGAAATTGTAAAATGGGGAGAAGTATCTGTAAAAGCTTTGGAGGTCCTTTAGATCAGTCAAGCCACCTGGTCACTCTGTGGGTTGCACTGAACAGGGGGAATTCCTTAGGCCTGTGGTCTGTGGCACATAATTTTTTTTTTCCTAATATACACTAAAGTATTTCTTTTTAGGGCTGGGTGTATTGTGTCATGGTGAAGTACTTGTTTAGCATGTACCACACCCTGGCTTTGATCCCCAGCATCAAAATAAATATTTCTTTTTAAATCCATTCATTTTAATACATTTGATCACTGGTACAAATAGCCAATTAGTAAATACAATGGAAACAAAAATTATCAAAAGTTTTAGCTAAAGACCTTGAAAGGCTCTCAGCGTGTGGCCCATTTTCTCTGCAAAAAAGAGAACCATGCCATCTGATAAGATTAGCTGTATGTGGTCAGCACCTACTGTCACAGGCACTTTCCACACTTCTCATTTAATATTCATGTTGACTGCATGAAGTAGACAATTTCCCTTGTTTTACACACAAGGAAACTGAGGCATAAGATAAGTAGATGACAGAGTCAGGATTCCAACAAAGTGCTCTTACCACTGTATTTCCTATATAACCTGCAAGTGAAGTGACAGGTCACTTGGACCTCCTGCCACTCCTGGCCCCGGGTAGCATGTATCCTCACTTCTCAGAGCCTGGTCTTGGGGTATCCACAGACCAGTCTTAGAAAGGCTTCTTTCCACACTCAGGAGCATGTTGGAATGCTGCACATTCCAGACTCCTTTTGGAGACTCCTAGTTTGCATGGTATCTTCAGTGCTTTCACAGTCGTATAGCAAGGACTCTGGGCTTTGTTTAACCCCGCATTTTTCAAACTCACTGGGTCTCAGAGGCCTTTGAAATGGAAGCATGTGTTAGGGTCTCAGGAGTCACAAATGTTCCAAGAAGCAGTTTGGGAAACACCGAATTAGGTTCAGTGTTTAAAATGATGTCCATTTCATTCAAAACAGTGTTGTATATAAAAAGTGAAAAGGCATTTTTTTTTTTCCTGAAAGAGCTTACAAATACTCCAGTGGAGTTCTGTTACCAGGTGAATTTTCTCATGCAGTCCAGCCCAGATAACCTCCAAAGGTTGTTTACTTTCTAAAACCCCCTCTTCTGACACAATAGCAGGTCCTGCCAGGTGATGATCTTCCTCACCACCTGTCCCACCCGGGGACAAAGCGGTTATGGGCAAAGCTACCCTGGGCACTGGGATTCAGTACAGAAGTGCTTCCATGTGCCAGGTATGCTGGGCTCAAAGCTCAGGAAATGTGGGAACTTCGAAAAGCTCAGGACCAGGTGGAGGATGTAGTCTTGGGAGGAGGGAACAACGTGTCCGCATGAGCTGCTCAGCAACTTTAAGGAACTCAGAGTTTCTTGATAAAGAAAAAAACAGGCTCAAATTTATGACGTGCACTCAAGCGCTGCTGAGCATTAGAACTTGGCAACGTGGACACAGTGAGCCATTCCTCCCAGAGCTCACCTTGTTTATTACTCTTGGAAATTCTGACAGCCAAATGATTTCAGCTTTGTCACAGACAGAGGCACATTTGCATTCAGGACACTTACCTTTCCAAGAGTCTTCCAAGAAGGCTTATACCTGTAATCCCAGCTACTCAGGGAAGTGGAGATCAGGAGATAATGGTTCAAGGCCATCCAGAGCAAAAATTTAGTGCAATTCCCATGTCAATAAACTAGGTTCAGTGGTACATGACTGTAATCCTAGCCACTTGGAAGGCGTAGATAGGATCACCCTCTGAAGGCAGCTCTGGGCAAAAATGCAAGACCCTACTTGAAAAATAACTAAAGCTAAAGGAGCTGGGAGTTTGGCTCAAGTGGTAGAGCCCTGGACTAGCAAGTGCAAAGCCCCAAGTTCAAATCCCAGTGCTGCCACAAAAAGAAAAAAAAAAGGCCCTCTTGGTCTGGGTTAATCTAGTCCTTTCTTCCCTGGTCCCCAGGGCCTCGATGCCTTCAGACAAGACTTGTCTGGTCTTGGTCCATTCCCCCAGACACACTGTTTTTCTATCTATATCTCCCTATCTTCTTCTTGGCCTTTTTTTTTTTTTTTAAAGCAAAACAAAACAAAAACCAGGAGGAGAGCCCCTGAGGGCCCTGGGGTAGCATTTACAAGCCATGCCAGGAGTTCTGCCAAGAGCCCATGACAGGTCAGGGAAAAAGAACTTGCGACACTATCCCAAATGTGTAAGTTTTGACTTATACAACGGCTCACTGGAAACGTGTGTGACTTAAGGGACATGGCCAACATTGTCTGGCAACACAGCATGGCCAGACAGCCTTGCCTAACCTGTGTGAGGCCTTGGTTTTGTCCCCAGTCCCAGAGGCAAAGCCAATGTTCCAGACGCAGAGTTTTAAAGCAGTGACTCTTGAGTATTCCCTTTGGGGACTCAATCCCCAAACAGATGGAACTGCCACCCCACCTCCTGTAGCTTCAAACCTCAGAACTGAAAATAGAAAACAGTTACTCCTTAACTTATAAAACTGAAGTCAAAAACAAACCCAGAAATAACTAAATCTGGAAATAGCATTGCTTAACCATTTCTTTGTATTTTTATTGAAATCTTATTTTTTTAAGTGTCCGCCCTTCACAACAATAAACTGGGAAAGCACAGTTACAATTCACAGACTGTGGCAAGAGTAACAGCACACGCTCCACCAGAATCACACCAAACCCTTTCCTCTCTATTCACGCAGGAGAGTTCAATGCACAAGTGTTAAGTAGGGCACTGTCGTTTTTGTTTTTTTCTTAGAAGGGGGAAAAACATTTATTCTGGCAGCGCTTTTACAATTCCAGGAAGTGGTTTTGATACCACAAGCTTCAGGAATAGAAACCATAGCAAACTGCGAGGGCATCTGGGACTCCTTGGGTGGAAGAAATTCCTCTTGTGCTTAGTGAATGAATGGCCTGTCAGCCTTGGTCGCTTGCTGAGTCTTTCCAGGTGTTGAAAGAGAAAACGGAACTTCCTATACAGTCGGCGAGAATTCCTGTAGAGTGGAGTGGTTTCTGTGTCTCCAACCCTCCCCCTACGCTGAAGCAAGTTCTTATACTTTTCTGGAGCTTCTTGTGGTCACATGACCCTCTACACCATGACAGCCCTTTGGCCAAAACACACGTGACACCAAGGTTTCCTCATACACTGCTTCTCTAGGGTTAAGATGACAGCACAAAACATCACTTGTCAAAAAAGTCGCAGATAATAAGAACGTGGGCATCTGTGTTTATGAAAATACAAACACTTTGCAAGGTATGTCACCCAAAAGAGCATTATTTCATTAATATGACCCTCTGGGGAGTGGGCCCAAAGTCATACAGTTGAGTCTTTCTCAAGAGACTGGTCAAAGTTGGGTTGATTTAACAGTTGATAGGAATTGTGGTGCCAATTAAAAACTCTTATTGCCCGACAATTCAATGGTTCATAAAGCAATTAAATGTTCAGTTTACACTTGCACACCACACACACACACACGCACGCACACGCGCACACATGAGAACTGTGACAAATGGATCAACCAGATTCATCTGTGACTGTGCTCTAAAAGGAAAATGAAATCTCAAATGGGAGGGACCCTATTCAAGTATTAAAAAACACACACACAGGCTAGTCCTACTTGATTTTATGATCATAAGAAATAATATTTGAGCATTCTGGGATTCTGAAGTCAGTGAAGCTAACTGACTAAATATTCTACACAAATACTACAAAGAGGATTTGCAAATTCTCTAAGTGCGGCTTGCTTATTATTATTTCTGTTAAAAATATGTGGAGCCTTTGTGCACGGTGGCATTCCAAGAGTCAATACTTTATAAACGAGTGGAAGTGTAATACCAGCTGACTCACTTCTCTTGTCTGACACTGGTGAGAAACAGTTCATTTTACACATTTTCTATCAACACACTGAGGAGGCAGACGTAAACAGAGTCCTTTACATTCTTCCGAGAATGTGGTACTACTTCAGCAGATTCTGTTTGGCCCCAGTTTGGAGGAGACTAGAGAGTAATTTGTTGGGTTTGCTTTTAAGTTTTACCTCCTGGAGATTTCAAAACAAGGGTTTGACTATTTCTTGGCAGTAGATCATCCAACAAGAGGCTCTGTATGAATCACAAGCAATGTGGGACGCGCTCCCCAGTTAGAAAGCTCATGACCCAGAGGCTTACAGCCAGAGGTGGAGGCCACGCAAAGCATTCTGCTAAAGTTTGGACCCTGATTTAGAAAAGAAAGATAACAGCAGAGCCCCTCCAATGATTCTGAATTGGCTCCTCACTATCTTAAGCTGTTGAAAGACTCGGGTTTTCCATGGATTCTTTGCTCTCCAGGAGTGCCCCATCTCTACCCAGCATTAACGTGGGGAGACGACAGGAATAATCTCACCACTGTGCCTGATGACTTACAGGCAGGGACCTTTAATGAAAAAACAGGAGGGGAGATGGTCTGAAATGCACGCTGAAGGATCTCTTTAATTAGTGGCAATTTCTATAAACCAACACAAAATCCCTGGGCTAACAAATAGAGATCTCTCTCTCTCCTTTTTTTTTTTTTTTTTACTTTTTAATCTGAGAAGGTGGATTTAAAAAAAAAAGAAAGAACAAAAAAGTCTTACACTAAAATAAGAAATCAGTCCCATCTTGGCACAGTTCTCATGCAAAATATTGCACCCAGTGTTAACTAATGCTAGAAGCTTCAAACTGTATAAATTTAAATGTATTTGCATATTATAAAAATAAAGATAAACATATACATATTTTACACTAGTTACGGAACAGCAATGAACGTCAGTCGATCCCTTTCACATTGAACAGAACTGAAATCCGAGTGATCTAAACACTGCCACCTGGACTGTAACTATGGCTTATGTGTGCACAGAAAACAAAATCCCTGAGAAGCCATTCGACTTTTTTTTCTTTTCTTCAAGTAGCGCTCTCCTTGGAGAATCACAGATCTGAGGTTCAGGTGGTGAAATATTTGCTCCATGTTCTCTCCCAACCTTCCCCCACCCCTCCACACCTCGCCATTGGTCTCTGAAAGCACCATGAACACGCTTCGCTCCAGACCACAGAACGCACTTGGGGGTGGGGAGGGCTCGCTAGGTACAGACGATGGTCCAGGTGAGTTCCCATGCTCTATTTTCTCCACGGAAATTCCACGGCCACAAAAGTCACTGGTTTCTGTGCTTTTCACCAACGTTCTTCCTGGATGGGGAGGAGGGATGAGAAGAAAACATAGAAATGACAAAAGGTAAAGGACAATGACCACCTCAATTTAAAGAAAGAAGGGTGAGGACATAAATCGAATTTCTGAATTCTACATCTAGAACAACTAGACTAGCTGTCAGGCCACTAATGGCCCCAAAAGGAATGAGTCTTTAGTAATGAACTAGCCAACATTTCTGCTGTGATGTTAAGCTCAAATCAACCATAAAGAGGGAGCAATGCTGACTGGCTATTACTACTTATTCCACTGCAATTTTCTAGCTTAACTAGATTTCTAATTAACAAACCCAAACTTTAAACACAGATCTTCTTCCTCTCAATAAACACACATGGACACATACTAAATAACTCTGCAGCAGTAGAAACACACACTGTAAAGTGAGAATGGATGTCTACCAGCATAAAGAGAATGACTTAAAGTGTTCCAAGTAAGGCTGCCAACCCAGATCTGGAGTTTGGTGAATGCACAATGAAGAAACTGCTGTCCTCAGCTAATTAAAATGACATTCAATTCAAACAAAGCAGAGGAAAAAATGTCAAATGTCTCCCTCCTTTATTTTGGCTTTCCTACAATGACAGGCAGTGTGATTTTAAAAAAGTGTTTTAGCGACATTTAATAAAAACACAAAGACAGTGAAGGGAAAGGAAATGGTGTTATGATCTACTGCCCCCATTTCTCTCAATGCAGCTTGATTTCAAGTACATAATTCAGCATCCACCTTAGATGTACTTCCAGCCTATATAAGATGTACTTCCAGCTAAGGGCTCCTTTATGCTTAACAATATTAATAACACCCCCCAAAATAAGCCATGTCCACACATTATTTCTATGTCAGAATTGCACCCTTCCCTGCAGTGCATAATCTGATTCTCAAGTCCTATCAATTCAGGTCCTGGAGAAAAGGCAGCTGCTACCAGGCAGAACCAGGACAAGCCTGACTCCAAAGCATGCTTGATGGGGAAGAGAGAGGCTGGTTATCTGGGTTCCTAGGGAGTTTCACATTTCCGTGGCACTCAGCCATAAGAACTTTTTGGAGCCCTATTAATATAGTAAACTCCCAGAAGAAAAGGTTCTGAAAGTGTCTCAAATTCCAGTGATAATATGATATATCTAACTGTAATGAGGATGACAGTGTAAAAACACACATCTCAACCAGGCAGTTAACTGCGGAGCTGTGACTTTTGGGTTCATGTGGCAGTAAATATTTTTCTCACTGAATCTAATGAACTTCTGGAAACGTAGACTGTTGTGTCTGGCTGTCTGCTCCCCAGAGCCTATCGTAAGATGGAGGAACCGATTCAGGGCACCTCTAGGGAATACCCCACTGTTCACTGCCTTTGACATTTTTCCACATTCATAACCTTTTTCATGTTTGAAATCTTGGGAAAAAAAGAGTCATCAAATTCTCAACATTCTCTTATCTTTCACTGCTTCTCCATCTCAACAAACCCATCCTCATCCTTCAAGACCCATCTCAAACGCTATTCCCTAGAACTTTCCCGGATTTTTCCTGGTGGAGTCCTTTCTTCTCGGTGCTTGCAAGACTGTTCATTCACTTATGGTGGTGGGTGTTATTTTAATTGCAACCTGACACTCACATGTTGGTCTCACTCTTCCTTTGAATCTCATTCCATTAGATTCTTGAGGGAGCCTCTGTCTTGGATATTTCTGAATCCTGAAAGCCTAACACAATGACTATCATAGGGCAAATACTCTACACATATCTACTCAGTAAGTGATGAATATAATGTAATGAAAAAGCCACAGGTAAAAAGTAGCTATGATACTATTATCATTCCTAAAAGGGAGGTGCATAAAAAGTATTAGGGAGATGTATAGAAAAAAATGACTGATTAAGCAGGAGCTGGTGGCTCATGCCTGTAATCCTAGCTACTTGGGAGGCTGAGATTAGGAGGATTGTGGATTAAGGCCAACCCAGGCAAACAGTTTGCAAGACCACATTTGCAAAAATAACCAGAGCAAAATGAACTGGAGGTGTGGCTCAAGCAGTAGAGCACTGGTTTTGCAAGCACGAAACTCTGAGTCCTATCAAATAAATAAATAAATGAACAATAAATAGATAAGTAAATAACTGATTAGAGTTAGAAGGGTTAGGGATGGCTTCCCAATGGACAGAACACATAATCTCAGCCTTAGGGTCAGTGGATCTTCACTGAGTAGGAGAGAAGGGTGGCAACCGGGGGTTACTACATTTGATCTTCCACAGTAAGGGAAGAGTGGCTAGGATCTGACTGTGAAAGGCCTTGTAAGGCATGCCCAGTATTTTGAACTTGAGCTTATACTCACCAAGAAGCCATCAAGGCTTTAAAATCAGGAGAGATGTGGCAGGGACTGACTGGAAAGTAGGATAGGAGGACCACCAAGACTTAATTGTAGGAATCTTGGCAGATATGAGAGGCCTAGAGGAAAGCACAGGGCTGAAGAGAAAGTTACATGGTCAAGTTCACTCATGTCAAGCACCCTGATAAGCTGGGACAGTAGGTCTTGGTGACAGACTATACATGGAAAAGAGAGGAGAGGAAAGCATTGAAGCTGACGGGTTGCTAGCTTGGACAGATCGGTACAAAGCTGTGCTATTACCTGAGACAGGAAATAGATGGATGAAGAATTTTGGGGGAGAAAGACAATAAATTCAGTTCAATACCACGAACTCTACAGGACATCCAGGGAGCTTTCGGGTAGGACGCTGGTAGTGGAGGTGTGGAGATGAGGGAGGGCTTGGCCTATGGGGACCTCAGACCCAGAATCCTCCCAGGTTGAAGAACCTGCCCCTCCTGGGATGTAGTTAATAAATTGTGACTCAAAAGTACTTAAAACTCTTAGGCTGAGATTAAAGCTGTAACATGTTGTATTAGGTCTTTTATTTCCTATGCTCTGCTGTTTTGATACCTGGGGACTCACAATCCTGGAGGGCCTAGCCTTCTCAGGGTAAGCCACTCCTAGAGAGTGCAGACAACTCAGTGGGCAGTGTATTCTCTACATACAAACCAAGATGATTGTGAGGTCCACAGGCAAGACCTCACCACCTGTTTATTGACTCACACTTTGAATTACTGTCCATTTGCCTAGTCACCCCAGGCCCAGACACTAGACCACTAATTACAGCTCCTGCACTCCAGAGACCACTGAAAAACTTATTCACACAGCCAGTCCTAAGTCTGCTTACCCTGCCTTGCCTGTTCCTTCCCATGGAAACCACAGTAAAGCACTTTCTCTCGGGAACTGTGACTAATAAACTATCTTTTCAATGTTTACTGATCCATTAGTCTTACTGTACTTCAAATCTTCTGTGAAGGCATACAGTTTAAGGTACATGTGCAAATGAGAGCACCTGGCACTGAAAACAGCACATGATACATGTGGACTGTACACAGCTGCACATTCAGTGACTGTGATTGTGGGAAAATGGCTTTTTCTGGGAAGCCCTATGTGACTTACAGGGATGTTGGGAGGATCGATGGGTCAGAGGCTTTTACTCTGAGGGGTTTATCAGGTACTGTAGTTATTTGTGACTGTGATACGAAAGACAGGATAGCACTCATCTCTTCTTTATTCCATGAAGACAGGTTTGGGGTATTGAGGGTTGCTGCAGATGCCTTATGGACTGACTTCCATCTTTTCTCACTTGGTAGTGGAGAGGAAGAAAAGCCAATATTCTTACCTATCTACCAGCCTAACATTTAACTTCTGTGGGCAGGTATTTGAATTAATAAGCTGCTAGATAAGGGGTTGGGTAGATTTTACCATAGCATCTACATTTGCAGAAACATTTTGCTTTTAGTTTTAGTTCTTACATGGCATCCACAGAGTCCACTACATATATTTCAAGTAGAAACAACAGGGGCTAAATTTAGTGAACATTACTCTAAGTAATTTACTAAATGCTTTACTTGCAAGTGTCTGTCTCCATGAGACAACCCCCATGAGATAAGTACTTCTATTACCTGCATTTTACAGAAATCTAAAGCCACAGCACTAACAAATAGCAAGGATTCAAAGCCAGAAAGTGTGACTCCAGAGCTCAAAGAACCTTGAGAAAATAAAAAGTCTGCTCTTGAAATGCTAATATGCTGTGCTGGGTGTTTGGCTCAAGAGGTAGAGCACCTGCCTAAGAAGTGCAAAGCCCCAAGTTCAAACCCCAGAACCACCACCAAAAAAAAAAAAAAAAAGTTACATGCTATATTAACCAGTTTGGGCTTTTTCTGTTGTTATATTCTGTATAATAAAAGATCTAAAATTACTGGCAAACGTAATGTTATAGTAAATTAAAGAATCAAACAGTTTGCAGTTCCTATTTCCCACATGTGAGTAGATTCTAGACAAGTAAAAGAGAATTTCTCCCAGGATGTCCTGTCCTGCTCTATGGGTTCTCTTCATTCCCAATCCCCTCTCCCGCCCCTTCTTCCCAGAGCACTCAGGTCCTCAGGGCCTTACCTAGTCAAGGAACTCTGTGCTTCCCAGAGACTTACCCTTAAAAACTGGTGCTCCTAAAGTCAGATTGGGTACAGTAAAAATGATGGCATAAGGGAAAGATGCACTATCTTTTCCACTTAATTTTCCAAGAAAGTATGAAGATACCTAAGCAGAGAGGGGAAAAATTCCAGTATCAATGTGGCTGATGGGAGGCTAAGTGATTAAATAAACA
Source organism: Castor canadensis (assembly GCF_047511655.1). NCBI lineage: Eukaryota > Metazoa > Chordata > Mammalia > Rodentia > Castoridae > Castor > Castor canadensis. The sequence goes on along the minus strand of NC_133399.1, from coordinate 67,423,705 downwards.
GTTTCTCCCGGCCTGTAAAGTAGCCTGGCAATGAGTTTGTCACTCTATGCATAGGACAAAACAAATCAATGCAGATCAATGAGGTTCACCCCACAGGGAGCCTCCAAACTTAGCCTTTTCTTCTCAAATATCAGACCATCTTGCCTTCCATGTTCTAAAATTCAGTGGTCAGTGAAAAATGCTTCATTGTGATAGAACCAAATTCATCTCACTCCATTGTTTTTAAAATGTCTTATCAAGTCCATACTGATTAATCAAGATACACTTGGACATATGCTGCCTGTTTGTTTGGTGAAATAAAGGCCTCAGAGCCTTCATCATACTTTTTATAAAAAAGTTACTGCAATTGGTCTTAAATATCCTAAGTAATCACAAAGTCACTACAAAAATTCCTGTGCAAAGCAAGCATCATATTTTTGAGAATACTTACAAACAGCAAGTAGCTGGAATTTAGTGGAGCTCTTGTGTGAATGAAAACTCTACTGAAGATAGGCAATCATCCAAGTTTTTTAAAAGGAGTTTGAGAAGCAGTATCTCATCTTTGCCCTCTATTGTTATTAGTACTTTCTGGAAAAGGAGAAAGCTTAGCTCAACAATTTCTAACTAGCCCACTTCTGCTAATTCTGTAACACATGACCTGCCCAAATCAAAATTAATTTCCGTCTCCATCCTATGCAAATCCCTGCTGCTGTCCAGAGATGGAACACATAGACATGGTACCATCACAAGAGAAAGGTCAACTTCAGGAAATAAAAAGTGATCCATTCCCACTTCCTGCATGTTCAAGGGTCAATCCATTAAGAAACCACATGGAAGAATGTGGGTTGCATTCCAGTATGTCTCAAGGTAAAACAATTTAATATGCTAACCGGATGAATTCTTCCTGTCTTTTACACCAAAAGCAAGTAAATTGGGTTATCAGCCAGTTTATCATAGAGTTCACAGTTCAGTTGTCAAGGACAAGGTTAGACAGAATGTCTTTGGAGGAAAAAGAAGTATCCTGTAGAAAAAAATCAACTGCAACTGGCCCGCTCCCTCTCCCCTGAAGAAGCTCACATACCCCATGAATCGGAAATACTAAGTGTCTCTGCCCAAAGGGCAAGTGGATGGAGCCAGGAATTTACAAATCAAAACTTAAGAGATTATTCTTCCACTTTCTCCCTACATTTCCCCCTGAGACCGCCACCCCTCCCCCCGACTGGAAATATTTTGGAAAAAATTGGATCTGTACTTGAACATGTACAGAGTTTTATTGCCCAAACAATCCAGCATAACAACTATTTTCACTGTATTAGGTTTAAAGTACATAGGAGCAGGTGTACAGGTTACATGTGAACGCTGAGCCGTTTTATATAAAGTAATCAAGCACCTGCTGACTCTGGTATTCATGGAGGCGGTGTTCCGGAACCAATGCCTAAGTGCACACCAAAGGACAACTGCATACTTTTGTCCCTTGCAACTCCTCATGTACAAGGCTCAGCATACTTTGGATATCTAGGGTCAACTGGACTGCCACTGAGACGTTCTTTTGAAGAAGGCTCCTCATGTCCTGCCAAGCAGCTCCCCCTCCCTTCATTCCTCCACCATCCAGTAAACAGGCAACCAGCAGGGAAGGGTGCAGGTCAATTCACTGCCTTTGGACTGAACTGTGACAGGGATAGCATGTGTTTATGAGAGCTTCTTTCAAGCTCAGGAATCTGTTTTATAGCAACACACTAGCTAACAAAACCATTTTGGAGGGACACTAAAAATACTCACTGACTGCACACAGCTAGGTGTTGTATTAGACACAAGTGGTGGCATTAGGGTGATGAAAATGTTCTAAGATTGGGCTGTGGTAAGGGGGTGCACAGCTCCATAAACAGCTGAGAATCATTAAGAGGGTGAGTTCTATGGTGTGTAAATTATACATCAATAGGGCTTTAAAAAGGTACATGACACAACCTATACTCTCAAAGAAGTCAGAATTTTTTGGAGCAACTCAGGAGAATTTGCTATTAGACATGTGGTCATCTCAGGTCACATGCAGCTATCCCTAAAAATCAAGCTATCCAAAGTATGGGAATGACATTTCGATCTGATCATCAGCAAAGAACACACGAAGCTACTCAGTAAAGGAGAGTGATGGAGGGGGTAAATTCGACTAAGAACTTTTGTAAATGTCACAATGTCCCCCTGGTACAAAAATAATAAAGAAAAAAAAACAGAAAAAATTTAAAAAAAAGAAACATTTACAAAAGAAGAAAAAAAAAAACAACCAAGAAGCCGCTCAGCCTCTGTTTTTCCCTGGAGGGAGAGGTGCAGGAGAGGCATTTCATTCAGTTCCTGGAACCTCTCCTGCATGGAATGTTGGTGGCAACCTCAACTCACCAATCACTGAGAAAAGTCACAGGGGTGCATCACATTTAAAAAAAAACAAAATTACGCTTTATTCTCTGCCTCTCCTCATAGGGTAATAAAACATCTAGAGATTTTTTTAAATGAGAAAAAGAGAAGTGTGGAGTTCATAAAGAAGGACCAAATAATAGTCATATGGTGTTTTTTTTCCTTTGTAACTGCAGTGCAGCACCATTATTTATACATGGTCAAGGGCAGGCAGTTAATTGATAAGTCTGATCTGATCTATTCAGGAGAGGAGGAAACAACAGAGAAGGGCCTGGAGTGTCTTTTTGAAAACCACCATAAGATCTACATCAATGACCTAAGAGTACAGGAGCTCTTTTGGTCCCCAGGCCTGATCTGTCATCCCAGTGTACCTACTAACAGCCTTCTGGCACTCTCATCCTTTCTGGACTTGAACAATGAATGCTATGTTCACCCTGCCCAAGAGTGGAGGAAACTGAGAGGCTGACAGCAATGTGGCCTGCATCAGCTTCTGCCTTGTGCTACCAACTGGATATTGACCAGAGAAAGGTCTGATAGACCAAGGCCTTCTTGGCTGGAAGCCCACCCTAAGACAGACAAAAGGGATCTGAGAGATTGAAAAGTACAATGCACACACTTTACAATCAACTGGGTCATATGTGTGTGGTATATTTATATTTTTGAGTTTCTCTATTCTACTTTTTGCTTATAGTTTCTTTCTCTCTATTCTACTTTTTTGTTGTTGTTGTGCTGGGGATATATTGTGGTATTTATAAAAGTTCTTACAATATATCAAACATGTCATAGTTGAATTCACCTCCTCCACCATTATCCTTTATTCCCCCCTCCCTCCATTGCTGGAATAGTATCAACAGGTCTCATTTTTCCATTTACATACATGTATACACAGTATTTGCAGCATATTCACCTGCCTACACCCTTTCACCACATCCTCCCCCTTCCCGCTGGTATCAATCCCCCCCAGACAGACTTTTGTGTTTTTTAAAGTCTCATGCCTGGTCGTTTCCCCTGGAAATTCTGATATCCACACCTGATGACCAAAGCCTGGTCTTGTCCATGCACCTACATCTTATGGAATGACGACGTAGGAAAGCACTTGGTAGAGAGCTGCCGAAGTTAACCTGGCTGGAGTTGCAACACAGTGTAAGAACCTCAGCTTCCTGACTCCTAGGGCTTGTTGGGACCTCACACCTTAGTGAGAAGCTGTCCTCATCGGCCCTGCAAATCCCCACACTTGCCATACTACCGCTCACTGTGCTTCACACCTTCCACTGGGCCCAGCGCAGCCTCTGTATGTTTGGTTTTATTTTGTGCTCATGGCATGCTTATAAAGTGGACTGCACAAGTCTAAGCTTCATCTAAGCATATTTTTATGAGTTTATATTTTTAAACAGATAATTTCTCCTTGCCTCCCTACCAAAAAATGTCTTGCAGAGATATGAAGCGTTAGTATACAGAGTGCTCCTTCATTTGGAGTTGGTACTGCAAAGCTGCCATCCAATTTGTGAGACTTTTTTTAGTGGGGTGTTGTTTCAAAATAAAACTATTCAGATTGCTAGGTCAAAGTGGTTCAATCCCCCTCCTGCAACTAGAGGTCCAAGCCTGCAGACCTCTGATTACCCAGGATTTTAAAGCCGTTTGCTCATTTTGGTTCAATAAACTGTCAGAGGGAGAGGTTGATAGCATTCTTTTCAGGGTGGTATAATCAGGATCTTTCTGTACAGCACAGCGAGAAGCCCACATGGGACACTGGTAATGCTTGCTCGGTGCCCTGTGGCTTCTCATGTAAATGGATAATGTATTTCCTACCTCTTATCTTGCCTATTAAATGACTCATGTCTATGGCAAAGCAATAGATTAACCTCTCTTGTGGCTCAGAGAAATTTACATCAATGCAAAGTACGTTGGATAACTGTTTCCCTCTGGCTCTATAACTCCCCCTTATCTTTTACCGAGGTGTATCTAGGGGAAAAGGAGGAGGTCCAATGTGTACACATTCAAAGAAATTTACAGCACAGTAAAATTTCTGAGTTTTGATATATTCAAGACAGGATATGTGCCAGCCAACAGGAACTTATTATGTAATCCTGCTTTGATGTATTTGTAGCACTTCAAGATTTCACAGATCTTAGGGTCACAACAGTGATGAATTATAAGAGGTACATGTTAGATACAAGAGCATTCTGAAAACAGCCTTAATGAGTGTCTCCCTTGGGTATTCAGAGATATTTTCCAGCAAAGATGCATGAAGGATATTCTGTGTACTGAGCTGCCCAGTTTGGAGAAAGTAGGCATCACACTCCCACTGCAGTTGCTAGTGCGTGGTAATGCCCCTAGAGATGGGGCAGTACAGAACACGCCACAGCAGGAGAGCTGCCACTTCCAGGAGGAGATATAGCTCCTACCACACAGAGCTCACATGTGGCTGAACAGCAAGTTTCCCAAGATGAAATTTACACGTCACAATTCTCAAATGCAAACCTTCCAGCATCAATGTAAAAGGCTTATGTGTGAAAAAGATATGTGTGTGGTCAACAGGATGAAAAAGCAAAGTTTGCCACACAAATATAAATACTTGATATTAAAATAATGAGGTTGGACCCAAGAAGGTCTGTGGCTGCTACTTTTTAAGATACAATACACATGGGATTTCATCTCAGTTTCCATGTGGTCTCTTTAGTTCCTAGCTACAAAAATATAGACATGAAAAACTCAAACAGGATGGGTTTTAGCTAGAACAATAAGCTCATGTTCTATTTAAAATGAGCCGATGTGTGCAGTCTCTGTCTACAAGTCCACTGTGGGGAAGGTGATGGCAAAATGCATAGTCCTCGATTTTCCAGGACTGACTAGAGGATAAGGACAGCAAAAGCCAATGTATTACAGATTTTCTGTAGACTTTTCTTATTCAATGGTCTCTCATTGTTCTTTGATGTAAGGCCCACATAATTCTGCAATGATGGAGTTAAGAACTTTCTAGTGACGGTGATGGGGTTTGGCAGACACCAGCAGCCTTCCAACAAAGCTCTGCATAAATGATCTGGGGGGAAATGCTCTTGTTCCCATTGCACATACCTACATATATACATAAACCAATGAGCACATTTAGATGAGGAATCTGTGTGGCTGCGAATGATATTTCTAACAAAGCTGTTAGAGAATATTCTGACTTTGTCAGCAAAGCAAAAAAAATCATGCAAAAAGAGAAAAATAGCAGCTCCTATTTTGCTGCATAAGCTATGGTGTTGATCTCACTCAGAAGAATCTTTTCAAAGTTTATGCAGATGCAATTGAACTTGGCGTTTGGTTATCACACTTCTAGTGCAAGGATCAGGAGTGAGAAGCCAGGGCCAGCGGGACTTTGCGAACTCACTTGGAACAGGGGCTGATCACAGTCGGCGTAGGTGGGTAAACCAAGGCCACGTTCACTCTCTCGCTGCCATTTTTGGGGCAGATGATCTCTGCCACTCCTTCTGGCCTAGGCTGGCTCAGCAGCTCCCCTGCAGGAGGAGACAGGAAAATGCATTAAGAGATATACCTTAAAACCAGGACCAATTCACAGAGAGAAATATGGCACTTGGGGTAGGAAAAGGCAGGCAGAGAAGCAAGGGCCTGCAGACAATAGAGAGCCCAGTGCAACGGGACAGCAACACTGGCTAAGTTTCCCCTCACACTGCATGGATTTTCAGCCGCTTAACCATGGAGAAGGTCCCATGTTGTGGCAGGAAGGTCATCCTCTAGACAAAGACAGCATCTGCGCCATTCTGCTCACCTTCCTTCTCATAGACTGACTCCAGAGATCTTTACGTGCTCTTTAGAGCCCAGCGATGCAGGGCTGCCAAGGAGGTGTTCAAAATTAGGGTTCAGGTAGATGGTGTTCTGGCAGCCTCTCAAGAAAGCCCAGTGCAAACAGTTGGGACGTGGAAGAGACTAAAGGAGTCAACACAGTCAACAGCCCAGGAAGGGCCCAGCCTCCTCTCAACAAGAGGTTTCCTGGCAGGGCTGTATGCGAAGCTGAAAGCACCAATCTGATACTATCTAAGACTCATGGGGTTGAGTAAAAACAGACGATTAACTTAATGGATTACCACAATACCTAAAGGAAATAGGACACTCTGCATACCCAGGATGTAATCTCTCCAACGAGATCCTTAACTCCCTAAGAGCAACTGCCACTTCCATTTCTTCACTTCCTCCCTTTCTTCTCAGGGCCAGTGCTGTCCACTCTTTGCTCAGGAATTCTCAATAGTCAGTGTCTGACTGAGCATGGTGCATAGGGTTGCCTAGATTGTCCTCCTTAAACCTAGAAAGTCAATAAACCAAACCAAGGGCACAGGAATTAGCTCAACAGGGGCCAGATGTTACCTAAATTCAACTTTAACTCTCTAATGCTTATTTGAGATTTGAGAGATCCCAGAATACATGCTAACAAATCATAGTATAGAATTTCTTTGCTCAAAAATCTGTATCTCTTAATGCCTTGCCTTTAGAGAAGTCACGGTGATGGAACTGCCCATGAGCTAGTGTGGAGTTAGGAACTTTCAAGGCACATGTCATTTCATCTTTCCTGTGCCCTCATTAGGGTTTCTCCTTATTTTATAAACAAGAAAGCTAATGTTTGACAGGGTATGTGATGTAGCCAGAGTCAGAGGATAATAAGTGGCAGACATGGGGTGTGGATCTGAGGACCTATATTTGAGGGAGATGCCTTTCCCTTCCAGCCTCCTGTATCTCCCCCAAATAGGGACTGCATCTCTAAGCCAGGACACACCTTACCTGGAGGAACACTAAAACCACTATTTTTAAGTAATGAACTTAAGCTCCAATACATTTATACTTTCAGGAAAGACACTAATTTTCGATGGGAACATTTTTATATGGTTTTGCACAATACGAACTGAAATTGAAGTCCTTCAATTTCACACTGCAGCAAAAGTGAATTTAGCACCATCAGCTGGTCTGCTGGACACATAGGTATCAGAACCACACTCTGATCTCAAATTATAAAAGTGTATGCCACAAATGGAAACATTAATGCTGCCAAGATTATAAGATGATACCAAAAAATGGCACGTTAGAGCTATTCTGGAACCCAGAAGTCATCCAGTCCCACACACCCATTGGAAAGGCAGAAGGTCTCTGAGTTTTAACAGGTCTGCTAAGAGTCCCTTAAGAGCTGTGTATCACAGCACCAGGGCCCCAACAAGAGGGCACCTTGAGCACCTTCATCCTGGCCTGCCCTCCTCTGATGCTTTCAGTTTCTATCTTTGGTCCCAAAATCAAGTCCGAGGCTTCTCTGGTCTCCCCTGATAACTCCAGACTGGAATTTCACACAGGTCCCAGTTCCATCTGCTTTGGCTGTCTGGTAGCCTGGGTAACAACTGCAGGTGCCAACCTCCTGTCCCCAGGACCCATCCTTGGCACCAGGTGGGGACCACTGGCTTCTTTGCTGAGGATGCCATACCTTTCCGTAAACAGATCAGTTCGTTAAAGAACTGAAAAAAATTTGCAGATTATGATGCCTTGGTTAACAACTTCTATTAACTTGTCCTTCAGACAGAGCCAGGGTCCTATTCTTGGCACTGTGGTCAGTGATGGTGCTATGGTTTGGATGTGGTTTGTCTCCCAAGGGTTCATGTGTTAGAGACTTGGTACCATACGTGGGTGCTGAGGGGTGGGTGGGGGCAAGTGGAACCCTAAAATCAGTTGCAGCCAGGCCCTCAGAAGAGACTGGGGAACTCTTTGCTCTCTCTGGCTCCCAGTTCTTCAATGTGATATCTCTTCGCACATGTTCTCCTGTCATTGCCATCTGTCATCAAGTGAGACAGTCAAAGGAAGCCTTTGCCAGGGCCTGCATCATGTATTTGGACTTTCAGCCCCCCAAACTCTGAGCCAAATAAAATTCTTTTCCTTATAAATGTAGCCTGCCTCAAGAATTTTGTTAATAGTAATGAAAAGTGGACTACTATACATGAGAACAAAGCATAAAGAGAGAGGTAGAAGGACTGAAAAGTTTTACACATGAACTCACTTGATGCTAATGAATGTCGAGCAAGCAGCAGAATAGTTCACAATCTCAAGTATATCTGTCGTTACTTCATGGTGCCAGTATTTTTAGGATTTAAGAAACATTGATAGTTCCTGTCTTAATGCAAATGTGAAGAGTGGTTCTTATAATATGTATATTATCCCGTAAAATAACAAAGCCAATCACCCTCAAACTCAGCACAAAATTGATCTTCCAAAAAAGAAAGTGCATTCTTTTGGGCAACTACCTGCCTAACTGTGTGTGAAGATGGTGGAAGATGCAGAGGACCAGTGATGGAAGGGGTGCCTCCACATGGAGGATCTCAGTGACTTCAGGGGAAGCTATGTAAGCAAAGCTGTCAATCCTGCCTGATGGGCAGGTGCCCCGAGTACATTTCCATTTTTTAAGAACTGAAAGGAAGTAGGCCTTTCTTCCTGGCAAAATTTGTGCAATGACTGCCCATAGAAGTACTATTTATAACATAGGGAAAACTTGGTAACTCCCTCAAACAGGGAAATGGCTAAAACCTACGACACAGGAGAAAGATGGTATCCTCTGTAGTCATTACAATTATGAGACTGACATTTCCGTGTAAATCTGAAAGCAAATTCTAATGTGAATTTAGAGCAAGATGAGTCATTCAAGATTAAATGATCCTGAGGCTATTTACTTACTTATTTTATGTTTGAGTCAATAATAAAAAATGCTTTGGACATGGGAGACTCCAGCTATCAATGAGCTCTTTCTCCTCTGTTGGAGATTTTCTCCCTCCTCTAGTTTCACTTTGAAGACGGCCTACTGAATGCACCACTACATCTACTGAGGCACGCAGAGCCTCTAGCCCACTGAAGCCAGGAGAAGCTGCTTCATTACTCAGGCTAAGCTTTCTGCCATGAGGACACTAGGCAGCTCTTATCAGCTCTTTTTCCCTCTGTGGAAGAACAAAGCACCAAGTTTCACTGAGATGATTTTACGTAGCAGAAGATAAGTGAAATGAGTCTATCTTTTCCTGCTTACCATTGGAATTCTCAAATACTATGCACATTATACAGGATACCAAAAATTTATGATATTCACAAACAAAACCACAATATTAAAAGTCTAAATTTTCTTCAGTGTAAATAAAAAAGCCACTTCTTGATCTACAATAAAGTATAAATATTCCTTAAAGCAACAAAAAATGTCTACAAATTAAAGCAATTTAAAAATGATTTATGCATATGAATCTGGGGGGAACGCAACATTCAGACCATACCAAGGAAAGACTGAGTGAGTGAAAGAATGAATGCCTAGATCAGTTAAGGTCTAGTCTGGAGACAGAAACTGTAGAGTAAGGTTAAATATAATTATTAACTAGCTGCAGGGAATTAACTACCAAGAGGGATCAGAGGAAATGCTAATGAATGCCCTAAGGCTGAGGAAGATTATCTGGGAAGAAAAACTTGGCTCTGAGGGAATGCCTCCCCAAGTCTTAGATTTGGACCTCACTGGACAAGTATCTCACAGACCCTGGGATGGTGAAGTTTGCTGAGTTGCCCCAAGCCAAAGTAGTCCACAGTCAGCTAATCAAAGCCACAGGCAGGGGACTATCCTCTAGGGGCCAACAAAATCCCTGGGGAAGCTGTCCTTGGGGTTGGGGAAGCAGGTTAAGGGGAGAAAGTGCTGTTGAACTTACTGGGAATCTCAAAGGAATACTGGCTAGAGTCTCTGGAAAGGTCCCTCACCCATGCTACTGAATTCATGAGGCAGATTAGAGAAACACCCTCAAAACACCCTCAAAACCTATGGCAGGGTACTCACTAGGAAATTGACTGGAACCCATAAAATCCACAGGAATCCACTGGATCCCTGGAAAGTCAGCTGGGGAAGTCAGAGATATTTTCCAATGTTTGGCTGCCTATACTTTTAAGGAGTTCTGGGGTCAGAGAGTGGTCCCCAGAATTGCAGGGAGACTACATTCTCGCTCTTCACTGGGTTGGCTTTTAGCTCAGAATTCCTCCTGAAAATTACTCAAAGAAGACAGAGTCACTTAATAACTGGGCACAAAGGTAGCTGCAAAAATTGACACCATCAGACTGTGGACCTCTTCTAGAATTATGGTTTCATTTTTCACCCCTATCTGTGCATTCTTCAAAATGTAATGATTCACTGAGTTCTAGACAATTTAAGGCTGGCTTCAAACCACAATCCAGTCTCCCAAGGAGCTAGGATTACAAACCTATGAGCCACGGCTGACCGGCTTGAAAGCTGAAATTTCTTAATCTATCCCTCTCCTCCCTCTTCTCTCTCTCTCCCTTCCTCCAACTCAACTAACTGAACTTCCACCACGTTTCTTCATTCATTGTTCCTTGCAAGGTATGTGCTCCATCTGGAACAAACGCGCTCAGCTTTGCCAGTCGGTCCTGAGAGCAACGCTGGTTTACTACTTACATAAAGCTTTCTTTCTTTTGTGTGAAGGTGAGGGAATCAGAAGGGGATGACTAAATATCTCAGGTTCACTAAACAAAGAGCTGGATTTGGTCCATGGGGCCCCTGGTGGGTAAACACCCAGGACTCTCCTACATCAACAGTGGATCAGAAAGGATCACTCAATCTCTAAAGGTTTTCTTATAGCATTCCTATCTGGGAGGGACAGAATCCAGAACTATAGGAAAATGATATTTGGAGAACATGGCTGGTGTGACTTAGGGTGGAGCTCTGCAGGCCTGGCTAGCACAGGCTCAGAGAATGTACCACTCATTCTAGACAAGTGCTCTACCACTTTGTTTTTGAGACACAGTCTGGCTGATACCTTTCCCTGGGCTCACTTCAATTTTGATCCTCTGTCTCTGCCTCCTGAGTAGCTGAGATGATATTTATGCACCACTATGCCTAGCTGAGAAATATATTTTGTCATTGATGGTGGCGCTGCCTCTGAGGCACAGGGCAATGTGTCCCCAACTCCAGTAAGCTGAGTGAGAAGAGGATTGGAAAGCAATGCAATGTCCTAGTTTTGAGGTCAGGTGCATTTGCCATTGGCTGTGTGTCTGCATAAATGACTTAACGTTTTCTGAATCATCTTCTCACAGGACATTATAAACAAAGACTCCTTGCTGATTCCCTATCATGGTGGCCCAGGAGATTATTCACCAAAAGCTTCTGTGCCAGGTGTTTTACAGATGCTGCCTGGACAATAGAAATGACTCTACTGCGAGAAAAAAATATTCTCTCACAATTAAAAAATAGGGAGTCTATTTTCTATTTTTGATGAAGATAAAAATAGAAGATGAAGTTGAAGATGAACAATAAAACACTCGATTCTGCCACCAATATCAACATCATGTCATTTTACACAAATACTTACACCTACATACATATTGAGATGTACTGCCTTCACAACTTTGCTATTTTGTGTTTGTCCCCCCGTTGTCACAGGAATATTTTGAGTAACTATGGTTATAATGCAAATGTTCTGAGCCTTTTTTTTTAAGATCAAAAGAGAATAAAGAAAAAGTTGTGGCTTTGGATTACAGCATCCTCCCCAAAGCACTTGGCAAAAGCTCAACCAAGGGAAACTAGGGGAAGTGCTATCAACATGTCTCTTCAGACCTCTACCTGAGTTCGCCCTAACAATGCAAGCTCACCCTTCCCTTTCATTTTCTTCCGTCCTTCCTTCACACACAGCCAAACTTGGTAGCATGCTGCCCAGGCCTTCTTACACCTGGCTGTGTGACACTCTCTTTCCTCCAACGTCTGGTTTCTAGAACCTGCAATAGAATGAGAGCCCCTCTTCTCCTCCCTCTTGAGGCTCATCTACTGTGAAGCTGCAGGTCTCTGTAGCCCCAAAGTCCCTGGGGATGTGACCCAGGTAGAAACTTCAGGAAGTTTCTACTTTGAAGTGTGCGACTCTAACAGGCACAAAATAAATATTCCTGGGGCCAGAATCAACATCCGGGATAGCAGGTGGACCTGGCTCACAAGACTGGCTCACAAGACTGGGCAGGAAAGATGGCTCCAGGAAGATACTCAGGATGCTGAGTGGCCTACTAGGAAGGGTTTGGCTTTTGGTTCAAAAAGAGTGAACAATAGCAAAAAGATTGTTTTATATCAAAGTTTTTTAAACCTGCTGTTCTCAGAATCTTCATCAGTCCCAGAGTAGCCCAGATAATATCAAATTGCAATCATGGGTACCATGTAAGAACAAGGTTCTCCTCTTCTGTTCCCCTTGTCCTCCTCCTCCCTTCATTCCCCACCCTCTTCCTTCCTTATACTGGGGTTTGAACTCAGGGCCTCCAAGAGCTCTACCACTTGAACCACGCCCCTACTCTTTCAGCTTCTTTTTCAGCTCAAGTCCCATGCTTTTGCCCTGGCTGACCTTGAACCTCAATCTTCCTGTTTCTGCCTTCCTCCTGAGTAGCTGGGATTACAAGGGGTGTGCTACCATGCCTGGCCATTTCTTCAGAAATTTCTCTAGAAAGTCTAAAAGTGAGCCAGAAAAGCAGAACAAGCACTGGATACCGCTTAACCTTAAATGAAGGAGTTTTGATAAGGAGGCATTCACAATAATAGTAAAAACAATTAAAACATTCCCCACAAGGAGAAGCAAGGGTTGGTCCAAAACATTTCAACAAATTCACATAAGTAAGTCAACACTGGTTCACACTGTGCAAAGCTGAAGCTTCAGAGACTGAAGTTACAGAGAATGCCTAAGCTGCAACTCTGTCCTCTCAGTAACAACAGTGTAAAGTGACCTGCTCATTCATTTGTGTCACTGTCTATAACAATACAGACACACATACTGCAGCTATAAATTGGAGCATGTCCTTAGAAAAGGTCCCTGAGGACTGACACTATCCTGTCCTCTTCACTGACCCTTATAATGTCTGACACAGTCGGACCCAAGTTCAAGTGCCTTGGTGTAGAGGGGGCAGGTGGCCTTGCCTCTTCCTGCCACTCACTCATTCCCGTGCACCTCCCCTCAGATGTGTGTGCCTGCCACTTGGCTCCATTTTCATGGCTAAGGGTTTGTATAAATACAAATCCACCCAAGAAAGGAAAACTATTTCCCTTTTTCCTGCTCTGGATAAAGTTCCAGCAGACTTGGCTAAAGATTAGACAAGCTTCACAGATCAAAGTGTGTTGCGGGGCTGGGAAGGAGGAGGAGCAAAGCCCAAACTCCACTCGGCCCTCCTCTCCGAAAGGCAAGTCAAGATCATAAAACCCCACTCTGGTGCACTGAAGTGCTTTCAAAAGGTGGCTCTTCATCTGGATAACCTGTCACCTACTTCTTACTGGGAAGTGGTTCCAGGCTCTGAGAAGTTAATGCAGACAGCATAGAAGCACTGAGGCAAAAACATTCCCCTTCAACATTAGTTTGTAACGGAAAAAAGAGGAAGTTTTATAATCTAAAATTTGGACCCAAAAGCCTTATCCAAATCAGCCTGGTTTGCAGTTCAGGGGTCATGTGAAATCCTAATCCTAATCATAAACCATACATTTGCTCCTTGTTTCCTAGCAAGGAAGAGGACAGAATTTCTGCACCTTTACTTTTCCTCCAAGGAAGGGAGGAAGAAAGAAGTGTAGAAGTTGGGGCTGGAAGAGCAGGGTGCTCACTGAAAGGGCTGGGAAGACAGGAGAAAACCCCCAGACTCAGAGTCAGATGCACAGAGCCTTAAGTTTAGAAGGAACCTTGACACAGTCCATTTCACTTCCTTACTCTGCACATGAATGTTCACAGACACATCAACAAGCATGGCAGGGCTCTTGTCCTCTCCCCACAGAGGACTTTCTTATCGACTTCCCCCACCAGATGCTATTCCAGCCTGGAGATGAGGCCATTTAAAACAGTGCAAATCATGACTTCAAAAGCATGAAATTCCAGACCAATTGAAACCCAGCACTCCTTAGCCTTACCAATCGTTGAAAAACTGTAATTGTGAACAAGAATGATTTCTTTTTGTTTCTTTCACTATGTAGTCCAGGTTGGCCTGGAACTTGAAGTCTCCTGCCTCAGCCTCTTGAGTGCTGGAATTACAAGTGTGTTCCACTATGCCTGGCTCAAGAATGAATTCTTCACTTTTCAGTTATACCTCAACCGGCCAACAGAGGCAGTGGGCATCCAAACTGAAGCCTAAATACATAGGGACAAACAAAGCACCTAATGAGAAAAGCACTCAAATCAGGAAGAAGATGTGAGGTCCTGGGGCAGGAGGAGTTGGTTTCATGAGACGGTGAGACAATGTATGGAAAGTCCCTCTGGAGGCAGCAGTATGTTGAGGGCTCCCTGCATCTTGGATGACACCCTGTTGCTGTGTCCTCACATGGTGGAAGGGGGCAAAGGAATTTCTTTCATGATAACTGCACCCCTGAGGGTGGAGCCCTGGTGACTTATCTCTCCCAATGGCCCACTTTCAGGATAACTGCAGGAGTTATTTTAACATATGAATTGGCTGGGGAGTGGGAAAGGGGACACCTAGAAACTGCAGCAACCATTGTCCCCAAGAAAACGAAAGCCTTGGATTCTGAAAATGACAAGGTCACTTATTCTCCTCCATGAGAAGGGAGAAATCTCATCATCAAAGGCAGAAAATGTGTGTGTTTTGTGTGGCAGTACTCGAGTTTGAACTCAGGGCCTTGTGCTTGCAGGGCAGGCACTCTACCACTTGCACCGACCCACCCACCCTTTCTGCACTGATTGTTTCTGAGATAAGTCTACTTTTTTGTCCAGGCTGTCATGGACTTTGATCCTATTTGTGCTTCC
This sequence comes from Castor canadensis, assembly GCF_047511655.1. Classification (NCBI taxonomy): domain Eukaryota; kingdom Metazoa; phylum Chordata; class Mammalia; order Rodentia; family Castoridae; genus Castor; species Castor canadensis. The sequence continues at coordinate 67,408,553 of NC_133399.1, read as the reverse complement.
CCGAATAGCTGAGGTGACAGGTGTGTGCCACCATGCCCAGGTAGTGGTTGAGCTGAATCTCTCGAACTTTTTACCTGGGCTGGCCTTGAATGGTGAACCTCCCGATCTCCACCTCCTGAGTAACTAGGATCACAGATTTGGGCCACCATTCCCAGCCTACGTTTGTATCATTTTGCTGTGTTTCTTTTTGTCAGCTCCTATTTATGGCGATTTCATTTGTGTGTCACTGTGATATTTATAAAAGGAAAAGACAATTGGGCAAAATGTGAACTGAAGCTATACTCACAATCACATGGGAAGTTCTAATATTAATAATACTAGGTACTAGCTAAGAACCAATAATAGACCAGAGGCTACTAAAGTCTAAAGGTTAAAGGAGTTGAGGATAATTGAAGGTCACTATCTTTTAAGTAATGGCAATAATATGGAAACATATTTAATGACTCCTGCTAAGGACAACATGGAAGAGTTGACATCTGTGGTCAGGTAGGTTGAGGTAAAGACATCTCCTCAACCTCCAAGCAACTAGACACACAAGCCTGGCTTCCTTCTCCTTCTCTTCCTCTAGGACCTCAGGAAATTACCAAGGTTAAAAGTATTAGAACTTAACTGTGAACCATAAGTACTAGTTCATCCAACACTGTTCTACCAAACTTCCAGGAGACCAGGCCAAGTAACTGTAGACAAGGACAATGGCTCCTTTCAGGAGGGAAGCACAGTAATTTGGTGGCAGATTCACAAAATTAGCTCAAAAGAGCACCATCTTCTCTCCACCTAGACTGGAAATGACACTATTTTTGAGAAAATGAGCAGAAAAATGAATAACTATCATAATAGTCTCTATCATCTATGGGGGAAATTTCCTTGGCTTTTATGGAAGAAAGAAACCACTTTATTTCTTGAACTGAGAAATTACTGCAAGTTACATCCAAGCTCTTTAAGGATAACCCATTTGTATCAGAGATGATTAGTCTAATAAAGTGACTTGAAGAGTATAGACAGACACCAACTACAAACACTTGACTTTCAAAAATAGTAACTGGCCCTGTTCCTCTTCACAGTGCTCTCTCTGAGGCTTGTAACAACATCACTAAGTAGGGCGTCAGTGGTGCAGTTGCCCAGCCCAGCCCAGTCCCCGGCAGCCTCCACAGTTATCTCCCCTCCCTGAACTCTCTCTGTTCCTGCCTCACACAAGGAGCTCCTGCCTCTCCTGCCTTCCTGCTTGCTGTAGCTCCAGCCCTTATCTCCCCATTCTCATCTATGCACTCTGTTCAGAACTAAGAGTGCCAAGGCCTTATGGCCAGCAGGATTCTTCCAGAATGCTGCTGGTTTGTGAGCCTTGTGGATCAGCCTAACCCACACTCAGAGCAAGTCTGCTGCAGGGCTGTTTCTCCTTCCTCAGTGTCGCTGGACTAAGAAGCATTTTCAGAAGTCGGCCCTCTGTGGTTAAAGACAAGCCTCATAACTCAACAGCAAACTTTACACCACACAAACCTACTAAAAGGAACTTGTTACACACAAAGTTACGTGCCACCGGTCACCCTCAGAAGAGACTGAGGGAGATCTTATACCTGGTTCACTTCTCAATGTGTCCTCAGGTTTTTCACCATGCAAAAGCTACAAAGATAGATAGAGAAGGAGAAATAGAGGGGGAGAGGGGAAGAGAGAGAGAAGAGAGAGAGAGTTATTTTAAAAGTATGAGTTCCCTAACAAAGTATGTATAGCATGGAAGCCAGCTTCGCCCTTACCACTGTGTGACCTTGGGGAAGTTACCTGGCCTCTCAGAGCCTTATTTTTCTCATCTGTGAACAGTGGATAGTAATATGCACCTTTCAGGATTGCTATCTGCAATAGATCTAATCCTATGCCTGGCACATAGTAGCAGCTCACTAAATGCTGATTTCCCTCCTTACGATCATGTTAATCTGAAAAACAAAAACCAAAGTTTGAGCAAAAATGACTTCTGGAAGGAGAGGTGTGTGTTAGAAGAGCAATTGCAGAGACCTTGACTTTCCTAATTCCTCTTCTAACATCCTGTCCCTACCAGGGCTATTCAAGCATGCCTCCGGGGCAGCACATGTCCTGTGGAGAGTACTGTGCTCATTCACACATTTCTGAAGGAAGTGCATGTTTGTGCCTCCTCTTTGGGGAAAGCTGGCAACTCTACTTCGAGATATTTACTCTCTGGGTATTCCCACAAATGTCACAGGTGTAGGTCTACAGCAGTCACTGTAATAATATGTCCAAAGCAAAAGATGGAAAACAGCTCAAATGCTCACCAGCAGGCTGGTTAGATAGAACCAGCTCACACAACAGAGCAAGACAGCTCTTTGTAGGCTAATAGGTCCAGTATACACAATGTGTCCGGCATAAGAAACGGCGTTTACGCTACCATATTTGGGTGGAGGAGTGCGTGTGCGTGTGTGTGTAAATAAATGTATGAGCAAGAACCTGGCAGTAGTGGGCCCGGGAGGAAAAATGCCTGGCTGTGAACAGAGGGGACACTTTCCTTCCTGAGCCTTTGGTAGCTTTTGTAGTCCGTACCATTTGCATGGCCTCCGTATTGGAAATAAAACTGAAAATAATCAAACACTGTGTGAAATGAACTCTTGTCCTTTCTCTCCTTAGAACAGCTTTCTCAGTTTTAAAATCTTTTCGAAATGTTGAGGGTTTTTAATCAGTGTATATTAATTGTACGAAGTAGTTCCATGGTAATCTATCCATACACGCATACGATGCACTTTGGTCATGTTTCTAATCCCTCCTCCTTACCTTTTTTTTTTTTAAACAATTTTAATGGGTTTCATTATTCTATTTTCATCTCAGAGCAGGTTGGCCCCTGCTCTGAGAACATCTCTGACCCAGGGACGGAGCTAACTCCAGTTATTGGTCAGACCCTTAAACTTGGGCTCCAGCCAAACACAGGTGTGACTCTAGGCCAAGGCTGCAGTGTTATTTGCATCACGGAATTAAATGATCTAAAGGGAGAAAGTGCTGGATGCTTTTAACAAACCCAATCAGACATATGATTAAGACAAAAGAGCACAAGTGGCAGAGAAAAGCTCTCAAGCAAGGAGAGGCCTCTGGTTTCATGGTCCTTCTCTTCTCCTACCCTTCATAAAGCCAACAGAGACAGGAGAGCTCCTGAATCAGAGCTGGGAAGGTAGCTGAGCCTCAGTCACAGGGAGCTGCACCCTGCCTGCCCAGGGCCTGCAAGCCCAGCAGCCACTCCCTGCCCGGCCCTGGGTGTGAGGGGAGCAGCTGCCAGATGGAGACAGCACGAACTGCCTGTGGAAGGATTAGTGGCTTCTGTGCAAAGCTTGCGGGACGCCTCCTGGGCCCCTGTGGCAGCAGGTCCAAAGATCTTAGTAAGGACGAGGGGACGAGAATTCTACCAAGCCTATTTCCATCCTGCATTTCTTGGTTCTCAGATTTCATCACTGCAAATTTGTGGAATGCAAGGACTTAGCTTGTTTGGCAAGGAGGCTGGTGGGGAGACGATTGCCTCCCTCCCAAACAGGCTTATGATTTCTATGTCTAGGCAAAGTCTTTACTGGTGCCAGACATTATAAAAATACCAGTCAATCAAAAATGAAACAAACAAAAAAGTCAATCATCCATGATCAATTATGTCAGAGCTCCACATTTTTTTAAAAGGGGGGGCTTTAAAAAAATAACCCACAAACCAGCCAGCAGTGTTTAACCCTTCCTTTGGAGTTTCTACAAAGACCTGACCCATGTCAAAGCAGCCCTTGCTCACACTCGAGCCTGTGAGGATGTCAGTAAATGCTATGCAAGTTCCCAGTGAAGATTTTATTTATTTATGGGCAGTACTGGGGTTTGAACTAGGGGCTTTATGTTTGCAGGGCAGGTGCTCTACTACATGAGCCTCACCTCCAGCCCTTTTGCTCTGGTTATTTTGGTGACAGGTCTTGTTTTTTACCCAGGCCAGTTTGGACTGGCATCCGATTTTACCCTTCCAGCCGTCACTGTGATGACAGGCATGTGCCACCACACCTAGATTTTTTTCTGTTGGGATGGGGGTCTCATCAACTTTTTTGGGATGGCCTAGAACCATGATCCTTTTTTTCCCCTCCAAGGCCATGGGATGAGATTTATTGTGAATGCTAATGGGGTAAGGATGGAATGGGAAAGGCTCTAGAAGGCCAAGCCAGAGGCCTCTGAGCTATCCTTGACGTCTGTGCTCTCTGTGGTCTCACAGACCTCACTAAGGTCCTTGCTGTCTCCATAACTATCTTCAACATCCAGGCCCTTCTCCTCACTACAGGCCTCTCCAGAGCTTGGAAGTGCATTGCCTTTGCTCTCCACCTTGTTCTTAGTAGCACCCAGCACCATGTGCCTGACCTTTTCCTCCAGCTCAAGGTGGCTCCTCAACTCATCGGCCATCTGGGCAAGGTCCCGCTTCATGGCATATGCATCTTCCCCACCTGCAAAGTATTTGGGTTCCACTTCGCTAATCTGAAAGTTGAGGGTGTTGGAATAGAGGTACAGGGGAGCCGGTTACTCTTCCTGACATGCAGGGAGATGTATTTGGCATTGAAGTTTATCTCTATCGTGGCTCGAGAGGCCTGGCCCGTCAGCTTCTGAGCCAGGCCAAGGCGCCAGTGGGAATGCCTCATAGCCAGTGAGGTGTTGTGTCCATGGCACATCACCTGGGTCTTCTTCCATTCTCATCCTCAGCAATGTACGAGGGCTGGGGCCGGGAGAGGCCATGGTAAAAAGTAGCATTTCATCTGATAGTTCTCCAGAGACAGAGGAGGTTGCAGTGCTGCATGTTCATCAGGTCCTTGGGCCACGCACAGCAAAATTCACAATGGCGCTGGGGCTCGTGCGTCCCAGCAGGTCGGGAACGCACAGTCAGCTGCCGCCTCGCTCCGAAGCAGCGCGGGGACAGCGGGACTAGTGACAGCGGAAGAGCAACCATGATCCTTTTGATCTCAGCTTGGAATGAAGGTGCATATCACCATACCCAGCTGTGGTTGAAATGGGGGTCTTGCAAACTATTTGCCCAGACTGGTCTTGAACTGCAATCCTCCCGATCCTAGTTTCCCACATAACGAGGACTACAGGCGTGAGCCACCGGCACACAAGTCCAATCAAGGTTTTAATAAAAATTAGTATTAAGCTCTACATGGACAGCCTAGAGGCTGAAGTAGCAACTTTCAAAGCATGTACAAAAAAGAGAGAGCTGGGTTCGCTCTGCACTAGGGCACTGACTTACAGTTGTCCCCCCTTATCCATGGTTTTGTTTTCTTTTGTTTAGGTTACCAGTTACCAATAGTTTATGATGGTCTGAAAATATTAAATGGAAAATTTCAGAAATAAGCAATCCATAAGTTTTCAATTGTGCACTTGAAATCCCTTGTCATTTGGTTCTGTCCTTTCTGGGACATGAATCATCCCTTTGTCCAGAACACAGGCTATACACGCTACCTGCTTATTACTCAACTCCCTACCGCATACCTCACAAGTCATCGAGATGACCAGATGTGATCATACACTCATGCATTTATCCCCATGACCCCAGCCCCAGAAGTAAACCAAGACTGTCCACCTGGCCTCAGCCAGCCATTTCCTTAGTGTGACAGTCACGAGCAGCCTGGAGGGAAAAGCTGGGGCAGGTGGTCACACCCAGGGAGTTTAAAACTGGGGTGAGAGACAGAATTAGTCTGTGGTGGGCGAATGAAGCAGAGAGGCAGGAGGAGGTGTTCAGATCACATGTGGTTGCTGAGGAAGAAATGGAGCAAGTCCTCAGGGAGAGAGGGATGGCACAGAGATGTGACCATGCTAAAGGTGCAAGGACAGAAGATGGGAGAGGGCTGAGATGGGGCAGGGGATGCAGCAAGAGACAGGGGCAAGTTTAGGAACTGAGATGAAGACAGGAGACAAAAATGAGGAGGAGACTGAGAAGGAGATAGGGCACTGAAATGAGTTAGAGGACTGAGTCAGAGTTAGGCACTGAGATGGGTATAAGGGTCCAAGATGAGTTATAGGAGAACTGAGATGGAGGAGTGGCACCAAGATAGGGGGCCAAGATGGGCACAGAGGGGACCAAGATAGGGACAGGGGACAGACTCCTAAAAGGATAAGACAAGATGTACCTGTTGCCTGGGGGCTAGGGACAGACACTGGATCTGGGACTAGCAACAGGGACAGAGGCTGGCATGGAAGCCCCAAGACACAGGCCAGCTCCAAAGGTCCAGTCACTCTGGGAAGGCCTGCACTTGTCTCCTGTCCTTAGATTCTGGAGATCACTCTCCCCTCACCACAACCATGCTTCCCTGCAAACCCCCACCACAGAATCTGAGTAGACTACAGTAATTAAAAACAGCTTTTCTTTCACTAACTCAACTCTAAGCTACTATTTGCAAGTTATTATGTGGCTCTAATAAATCATTATAAAAACAAGTCTCAGAACCTTGGCTTTAAGGTTCTCCTATTTAAAGCATCTTGTCACAAAAGCCTGTTGTGCTTTCCTGCAAGGACATATCTGTTCTCAACAAGGAGCTGAACCTGGAAGCCTGGGCTCTGACCCTGGCTGTGCAGGGACTCCCAGTGGGGCAACTGAGAGTCCTCAGGGCCTCAGTCATCAACTTGAAAAGGAAGAGAGTAAACTGGTTTATCTCTAGGGTCCTTTCAGCTTTAAATAGTTGGTGGCAGCTTAAAATACTGTGCAAATATATTTTCTACTTCATTTTCTAGGCTTCTCAAGTTAAACTCCTTGCAAATATAGCATGAAGTAGAACGAGCATCTAACTAGGGCACACAAACACGTCCTTGGTTCTCCCTGGCTACCCTCCTGCTATTTTCCTAGTCCTCGAATAGACACTCTTTGCCACAGGGTTCTGAATCCACCAAGCACCCAGAAAACCATTATCTGTGACATTTCAGCTAACTCCCAGTGGCGGTGCTCAGTCTCAGTCTCAGAGTCACCAAAGAGGATGGTCAGGGCCAAAAAAAGAAATGATCTCTCCAGCAAAGCCCTTCCCAGTGCGGAGGAGCCATGCCTATCTCCTGGGCTTCAAAGAACTCAGCCACGCTAGGCATATTGTATGAGCTGAGTACTCACTGGCACTCTGTTCTCTGTTATAGCAAACCTCCCCAGAGCAAAGGAAACAACAGTAAATTGTAGGAAAAGAGTAAGATTTAATTTTCCACATGAATAAAAGTGCTTTTCATTTCCCACTTAGCAAAATATGCCTACAAGGAGCTCACAGCTCCATGCCTTTGAGCCTCACCCATGTGTTCATACCTGTGCAGCTCTGAGTCCTGACACCTGATGGGAGGTGACTCCTATGCCCCCTTCTCTTGAGATGTTAGGAGGTGAGCAAATGAGCCCCTAGCTGGGCTGCCCTTTTGGGGGATCAGCAGGAAGCAAGGTAACCTCTGTGCATCTTTAGCCACCTGAACACCTGCTGGGCACACAGGCCTGGCTCCCTCCCAGGATACAGAATGCCTCTGAAATTGTTACCACTCCAGCAGGGGAAAGAAGAGGGACCTCATCTAGCCACAGAGGAGGAGATCCATTCTCCTTTAACCTGGAGCTCTGATGTCATGCCAGGTCCTCTGGCCCTGGCTGCATGTATGAGGCCCTGGGTTCGATCCCAGCACAGGAAAGAAGGAAGGAAGGAAGGAAGGAAGGAAGGAAGGAAGGAAGGAAGGAAGGAAGGAAGGAAGGAAGGAAGGAAGGAAGGAAGGAAGGAAGGAAGGAGGGAAGGAGGGAGGGAAGAATAAGAAGGGTAACTCATCTAACACAGGATCCTGCTCTCAGATCTCACCGGCTGAGGAGATACAGGTGATCTCTAAAAGATACATCTGTGGTCAAGACAGGTTTAGCAGTCACTAGGCAGTCAACATGTCAAGAGCTTGGGAGGGGCCTACCCATTCTGGGCTAAGCCAAGTGAAGGGGTCAGAGCACAGGTGAGCCCGCAGGAGGCAGGTCAGAACAGCAGGGCGGACAGGCTACACTGCAGCGAGGCCCTACAGGTTAACAGGTTTCTTTCTTTCTTGGTAGGTCTTCTCCATTCCAGCCAGGTGTTCAGTCTCTCCAGTTTCCCAGCTGGCCTCCGTGGACACCAGTGTTCACCAGGGAAGAGAACAACCATGGCAGCCAGGACTACTGCCATGTCAAGCTGTTCTGGAGGTCCTACAACTCAGAGCCACCCTCATATACGGGGCTGCAAACGGTGTCTGCTCACTAGGCTATCCCGACACAGCCTAATGTACTACCTTAAAACACAGACTGTCTCTTAGCTCTGCAGGCTGGAAGTCCAGGGTGAAGGTGCAGCCTGTCTTCCGAGTGTAAAGATGGCATTTTCTGCCTGTGTTGCCCTGTGTGTAGTGGTTGCTCCATGCACATCCCTATCCTATGTACCTCCTTCTCTTATAAGGAGACAGGCCTTGTCTGATCAAGGCTCACCCTAATAACCTCACTTAACCTAACAACCTCTTCGAAGATCTCCTCTCCAAATCCCACCATGTTCTGGGGAACCGAGGATTAAGCCTTTAACATAGAAATTTGGAGGGGACACAAATCAGTCCCTAACAAAGACTGAGTAAGAGCCTGTTCAAATGTTATGATTCCTTCCTTCCTAAAGGAAGTGACTCTTACATCTTCTCCATCATCTAGAGGTGGCTCACAGCCAGACAGAGCCACGATGACCCTAATGGAGCTTGGGGACCACACTGTGAATAACTGGCTGGACAGATATTCCCAAGAGGCTCTGATAATGCATTGATGTCAACTTTCTACCAACCTCCTGCCTCTGAAATGTGTTAACATATTCATTGTTTTAAAAAAAATCACCAGGAAAGAGGAAAATAAATGTCCTCTTCCCCATGACTGCCAGCTATTCTGTAGCAGTAACTACTGATACACACTTCTCAGGCACCTTCCAGAAATACTGTGTACAAACAAACGTGTGCTTCCAGGTGTATCCCACACCACTGCTGCCTGCTCTGTATAAACTCCTCCTGTTCTGCAATCACACAGCCTTGAATTGTGTCAAGAAAGAACTCACCTAACTGAAGTTTTGCTTTTATACGTTCCCTTGAAACTCATGAACTAAAATAAAATTCAGATACACACTGGGACTTAATGTGATCTCTTCTTTGGAAGTTTACTTTATGGTATTTTTATCAGGCAGAACCTTTCAGTTTTTCACATGATCCTTTATATCTTCTACAGTTCATCATTGAAGGTCTAGGCAGCCATGGGATAATTCTAGCCAATGAAATCTAGGCTAAGGTGGCTGGGAATTTCTAGAAACATTGTGGCTTTTATAATACATAAGACATCCATTTTCCTATTTTCTCCTTACATTGTTTTCCTGCCTGGAAGTGCAGATGTGAGGCCCAATAGAGTGCAACCATCTCACAGGCATGATGACAGAGGCCCACACCAGTAACACCGCAGAGCAGAGAGATAGCCCCTAAGTCAGGGATGGTGTAGATAAGTCTCTCTACCAACCCTGCACCACTGACATGTACAGACTTGTTGTTGTACAAGGAAAATACACTCCCTTCAGGTTTTTTTATTGCTAACATCTTCTTTACTGATACACCATGTCTTTTTTTACGTTTTCTTTTTTCTGGTACTGGGGCTCGAACCCAGGGCCTTGTGCATGCTAGGCAAACACTTAACCACTGAACTACATCCCCAGTTCTCTTTTTTTATGTTTTAATGCACAAAATCAGCCTATAATACTGATTTGCTTTTCTATTTAATATTCTGAATCTTTCCCCAGGGTAAAGAACTATACCATTTTAACCTTATTGATGAGCTATATAGGTTGCTTCCACTTTTATTTTTTTTGCTAAATTTTCTATTACTCTATGTTTTTGCTTTTGTTATTATGACTATTGTTATAACAAATACCTGCATAGTGATTTTTGTGAACTTGCTAGAAAACATATGTGGGTTAGAAGTGGCATTACTGAGTCTAAGGATAGACACTGTAAAAACACCCTTCAAAACACACTCATCGACTATATGTGCGTATCTAGTTCCTCATACCCTCATCAACAAATGGAAATTCTCACACTTTATCATGGTCAGTCTTACAGGTGAAAAAGTAAGATCTCAATGTTTTTATTTGAAATTTTGTTAGAATTTTTTTCTGGTGTGTGGTACTGGGGATTGAACTCAGGCCCTGGCAAGAGTGCACTATCATTGAGTCACACCTCCAGCCCTGAGTTTTTTAACGAAATAACTTGCTACTTATTTCTAGCAATGGACACTGCTCTATCTCACTGCTCATCTTTTGCTTTCTGATTGCTGAGACTTATTTGTACACAAAAGGAATGAGCCCTCTGACACATGTTGCAAATACTTGCCCCAAAACATTGTTTGTCATTTCATGTGATGTATGGTATTTTTGCCAGACAGACCTTTTGATTGCCACATGAAATTCTTCTTAGTCTGATCCTTTATATCTTCTCTATGTTCATTAGATGCTCGAGGCAAAAAAAAAAAAAAAAAACCAAGTCTTGGTCTCTACTCCATAATATATTTAAAGATTACTCATACTTTTCTCGTAATCTTTATAATTTCAGTAAGTCTAAATCTTTGAGCCAGTTGTAATTAATTTTTATCCAAGGAATGAGAATGGCCACCAGCATTGCTTTTTTTCCCAATGGCTCCTTGGCTGTCCCACACGGCCTTTGTGGAAGAGGTTATTCCTTCTGAAGAGGAAGCCATTCTTTTCCATCTGGAGTCCCAGTGGGAGATAACCACATCTGGCATCCTGACTTAGGTACTGTCTCTCTGGGCATTTCAGTTAATGATGCTGAGGAAAATATACCAGGAAGATCATAAATCATTTGTTCAGTTTATAACCAGGAGAGTGAATTAACATAACCACAGTCTAAGAATAATGTCAAAAGGCTGGGGCAATGGATGTGTGAAAGGAGATACAACCTGATAGGACACAGTTAGATCTCTCATCTAGATGCAGCAAGATCAAAGAGACCCGGATACCCACTGGGACATGACATGAACTCTTCATTGAAATTTTATTATAGCATCAACTGATGGTGTCCAAAGCTGAAGTGTTTTTAGACTTCCTTGAAAGAAGGGTCCAGACCTTGTGTTGGAGCATCTCAACAGAAGGGAGGGGCTAGTCAGGCCCTGCTCTTCTGGCTCGGACCTAGACCACCATCGAAGCACTGCCAGTGAAGAAAAACTGAAGACATTGCTTCCACAAGGAAGAAAGCAAAGGATGAAGGCACTGTAGCAATATCATATGAAGAAGGAATAATCCCAGTTGCCCTGGGCCACGAGTGTCTGGGCAAGGCCCATGCCTTCTTGCTCGGACAGCCCCTATGCAGAGCAGTCTAGAAATAGTTGGTCCCTAACACACAGGAATAAAAGGTTTCTGGGGAAGGCCCTGGGGCAAAGCCACAGATCCTACCCCTCCTTCAGTCCCTCAATGTCATGCCTTCAGATCAGGCATGTCACCTACAATTGAATTCTACCCCACTTTCTGTGGTCCTCCTTCCAGTCTTCACACTGCACCAGCAGCTATCTTCCCCTTCCTAAAGTGCAGCTCTGTGTAATAGGCCCTTTGCCCATTGGCCCTGCCTACTTCTCTAGCCGCCCCCCCCACTGCCTCATGAGTCACTTCTTCCAACTTCTCAGTGTCCCCATCTTCCAGCCTTGCCAAAGCTCTTCCCTCTGAAATACCTGCCCCCTTTGTCACTTTCCCTAACCCACTTGCCCTCCTGGCACCTGGCAGCTTCCAACTCACCAGTGCATAGCTTGGCTGCACCTATACCTGGGGGCCTCCCACACTGATGGAATAGACCACTCCCTCCTCACGCGACCTCAGCACCTGTGCATGACCATCACACTCCTCTATACCTTTGGCTTGGGATGCTATTAACTATGAAACATTATAAAGACTTATGTGTCAGGAAACACCAAGTGAAGGATCAGAGGGAGGAATGGCCATAAAAACTCCTAAAGTGAACTCAAGAATCTGCTTCTGCATTGGGATTTCCCTGAAGCATTTTGACCATACGTTGCTGTTGTCAGCCACTGTTTTCAGAAGGTATATGTTTTTCAGTATCATTTTTGCTTGGCTATTTCTGAACCTCAATCTCAGCACAGTGTACAAGTGAAAGAGGGGAAATCATATATCATCCAGAAAATATTATAAGTTGCTAGATTTACATGGAACATTAGTGGCAACTAATCTAGAGCCCTCCAGGTGAATCTTATTGCACAGGCAAGGCCCCAGGCCACCAAAGCTGGCCCTAAAGCAAGACAGCCTGTCCTATGTCCTCAGTATACTTTCCCTGTCTTTAAAGTCTGCTTACTATGAGTGCTAGTCAGCTTGAGTTGCTATAACAAAATATCACAGACGAGGCAGCTTAAACAACAGAAATGTATTTTCCCACAGTCTGGAGACTGGGAAATCTGAGATCAGGGTGCCAGCATGGCTGGGTTCTAGTGAGGGTCAATCTCTGGCTTGTAGGTGGCCTTCTCACTATGCCTCACATGGCAGGAGGGGAGAGACAATGGCTCCCTGGTTTCTCTTCTTATGAGGACACTAATCACACGGGATCCAGTTATGACCTCATTTAACCGTAACTACTTCCGGAAGGGCCATCTCCAAATATAGTCACATTGGAGGTTAGGGCTTCAATATACAAATTTGTGAGGGGAGCATAATTCAGCCCACAGTAAGATACATACACGTACACACACACAAACACACACACGTACACACAAACAAGCACACACATTTCAATTCTTACAGGGAACTAATCAGACAAACAACCAAGATTTAACATGGGGAAAAATTGCACAAATATTTCATATACATACATACACACCAAAAAATGGCCAAAAAGCACACACAAAGATGCCTTTGAGTCACTGTGGAAATGCACATTGAGATCATACTAATACATACTACACACCATTAGAACAGCTCAAATGAAAAAGACTGATGACGCATATGTAGAGAAACTGGAATTTTCATCCATTGTTGGCAGGAATACAATGGCACAACCACTTTGGAAAAGTTGAAGAGTTTACATAAAGTTAAACAGGCATGTATCATGCCACTCAACACTTCTCTCATGTTAGAGAATGACAATGTATATCTACGCAAAGAAAAAGACTGACACACAAACATTCACAGTGGCTTTATTGACACTGGTGAGAAAATGCAAACAACCTAAATGTTCCACATCAAATGAAGAGGTACACCGTGGAACACCTGAAAATGAATACTATCCCCACAGTAAAAAGGAGCAAACTGCTAATACATGAATAAATCTCAAAACTTTATGTGGAGTATAAGAAGCCAAACTGTGGTCTCCAAACTGTGCACTAAATAACCTCAGGCCCTACAGTAAAACTCACAGGTATGCCACAAATAGTTTAAGCCTTTAGGGAAACAGAGCAATAATGGTGAAAGACCATGCAAACTACTTCTACTGAGTTCTCTGACCCAGTGGAATTGTTAGGTATTCTTTGGGAGTGAAAGACATGTACCATATCTTGATTGCGATGGTGGGTAAAATCACTACCCATCAAATCTATCACACACTTAAAATGGGTGAGTTTTTACTGTATATAAATAATACTTCTATAAGCTTTATTTTTAAATAAAAATCTCCTCTTCAAAAGTTAAGGACACACATTTTTTAAAATGTTCTTTCTCAGGGCACTTGGGCATTTTGCACCTCAAAGCCGGAGGTATGTGACAGTTATCATGTAGCTGTCCCCACCGTCACTGCAAAGACTCACAAGTCATACTCAGTAAACGTTTCTTCATTAAGTCCCTAATTTTCCTCACAGTGATAATGTTTCCACAAGAAAATGAGAACTGAAACCGAATTCCAAACTTGCTACATAATTATCTTTTTATGAGACCAACTTTTATTTCAGTAAGTTAATTTTCAGCATTTACAAGTATTTATGAAGCTCTTCTCTGTTACTGCCTCAGGATTCTAGTCACTGAATAAGGTTTCAGATTAAAATTTTAAAAGCTCCTAGCCCTCTAATAATACTGAGGGTCCCAAATGCTATGTGGAATAGTCAAATTCACACACAAATCTCATGAAACATATGTTGAGATTAAGCTTTTCTTGGGCCTCTGCAATTATTTAGCAGACAGGTCTGCAAAAACATTCACTGCCCACTCATGTTAATAAAGTTTTATTGGCACTTGGCCATTGCCAGTTATTTACATATTACCTATGGCTGCTTTCCAGCTCTGCTACTACAACAGAGCTGGGCAGTTGCCAAAGAGACTAAAGCCCACAAGGCTGAAAGTATTTGCTCACACAGCCCTTTACAGATAGTGTGCTGAACGCTGATCTACAAAATATCTTCCCCAAACAACGTGATGAACCAGGCAAAATAGAGAGGAAAAAACAGGAGGAAACCACACACGACTAAGCAATGACATGCAGCCTATGACACAGGAGGGAAGTTTACTGTCTCAAATGCAATTTTCAAACAACCCCATTGCTTTAGACAAAGTGTACAGGTGCAGCAGCGTCAAGTGTCTGGGTTGTGTCTGGCTCAGAAATCTTCTGTGAATCGTAATGACCAATTGCTCTAAGCTTCTTAGAAAAAGCATCCAGCTTTCCTTCTTAAACACTTCCTGAATGTCTCAACCCATGAACTTAAAGTCAGGAGGGAAGAAATGAAGTAGAGATGGCCTTCCTTGTCCCCCTTCTCTTCACATGAGTGCTAAGGATTGGATTTGGACAAGTGTCCCCCAAAAGCCCAGGTGTTAAACACTTGGTGGCCAGCCTGTGGCACAATTGTGAGGTGGTGGAACCTTTAAGAGGTGGGACCTACTGAGAGGAAGTGGCCTTTGAGTATACTGGGACCCCAGCCTCTTCTCTCTTTGCTTCGGGGCTGCTATGAGGTGAACAGCTTTTTCTGCCATGCATTCCCACCACGACGTGCTGACCCACCACAACCCCTAAAGCAATAGGCCAACCATGGATCAAAACCACCAACCTTCTCTCTCTTATGTTGATTATCTCAGGTATTCTGTTACAGCGACAGAGAGGTGACTAACACAATGGGTTTGAAAACTGATGCTTTTTCCTATCTGACTTTCACCAGGTTTTTGGTAAATTACAAATGTTTCCTTTTTCTTCCTTTTCCCTCACAGTCATCTCTTTATTTAAAGGGACTCTCCCTTTTTACATACATGTAAGTCTCAGACTGTTTCATGTAGTGAGCAAAACATAGCTCCAAGCAAAAAAAAATTTTTTTCTAAATACTTTTGCATAAGCTGACCTAGGTTAGAGAGAGCAGTGAGAACTCAGGACTACGTGAAACATAAAAACTAAGCTTGGAGCCTGCAAATACTTACTTAGCATTTTGAAACAGGAACTACTATACACAATCTGCAACTAGATGTTCCTGTCACTACAGTTTTTAAATGATGATATATATGCTCTAAATTGAGCAAGCGCTTCATACAGTCTTGGAGCAGAAGAACAAAAGAGTTATCCTGTTATCACGGTCTTGTCAGTGCCACAAAGGACTTGAAGAAACATTTCACCAAAGAATGGCCGGGAAGTACATGAAAACATGTTCAACATAACATTTAGGGAGATGCCAATCAAAACCACAATGAGAGACCACTCACACCCACTGAAATGGCACTGTCAAACAGAAAATAACAAGTGTGGATGAGGATAGAGAGAAATTGGAAGTTGTGTTCATTGCTAGTGACAATATAAAACGTTGTAGCACTATGGGAAACACTACAGCAGTTCTTAAAAAATTAGTAGTAGAGGTCAGGTGCAGTGGCACATGCTATAATCCCAGCTATGCAGGAGACAGAAATGGGAGGATTGCAATCTGGGACCAGACCAGACAAACAAGTTAGTAAGATTCTGTCTCAAAAACAGGCCTAGTGAAGTGGTGTATGGCTGTAATCCTAGCCATTCAGGAGGAGGAAGTAGGAGGATCACATTCTGAGGCTGGTCTGGGAAAAAACATGAGCCCTCATCTGAAAAATAACTAAATCAAAAGAGAGTTTCAGGAGTAGCTCAAGTGTTAGAGCACTTGCCTAACCAAGCCCAAGGCCCTGAGTTCAAAACCCCTGTACTGCTAAAAAGAAATTAATAATAGAATTATTCAGCAATTCTACTTCAAAAGAATTGAAAGTGGGGTTTTGAAAAGGTATTTATATACCATGTTCATAGCAGCATTGTTCACAATAGCTAAACACAGAACTACTCAAGGGTCCGCTGATGCATGACAAATGGCTAACAAAATGTTATGCATACAGTGGAACATTATTCAGCTTTTAAAGAAAGTTCTGGCATATTCCATAGCATAGAGGAACCTCACAGTCATAAAAAAAAACACACTATATGACTCCACTTATATTTAGAATTGTCAAATTCATAGACACACAGAAGGCAGAATGAGGGGTGTCTGACAAGACCAGGAAGATGGCAGAGTGAGCAGTTACCGTTTGGTCCATGGGTACAGAGTTGCACTTTTGGAAGATGAAGGGTTCTCATGGAGCTGGCTGGGTGGAGACAGTGGCACCACATTCTGACTGTACTTAATACGACTGCAATGCACACTTACAATGGTTAAGATGGTTAAAAACGGTTAGTAAAAGAATGAAAAATAAAAAGAAAGCAATGCGGAAGAGGACTTGCATCCAGAATGCATAAAGAATTCTTATGATGCAAGAACAGAACACAAATAACCCAATAAAAACATGCAAAAGGTTTAAATGGACACTGTACAAAAGACATAATCACTACTCACATGAAAGGATGCTCAATATCATTAGTCATCGAGAAAATGCAAATTAAAGCCATGCAACGTACCAAGTGTTGGCCTACACTGCTGTCCTTCATGGCTCCGCTGATGTGTGGAAAGATGAATCCAGTTTATGACGACAAAAGGCCCATGAGCGACTGCCCAAGACTGAAATGAAGAGGACTGACTGGGAAGGAGCGACAGTACTGATTTATAATCTTGATTGTGGTGGTGGTTACACATGGCGTAAACTTCTCACAACTCGCTTGACAGTATATTTTAGATGTGCATTTTATTTTATATAAGTTGTATGCCAGTAAAAATATTAAATTATCCTTCAGGGATTTCATATCAAAAGATTTTTAAAAACAAAGCAGGAAGCCTGTTTGTCCTACTTTCTCTTACAGCCCCCTCCTTCTACAGCCTCACACAAAATTCCATATGATATCAACTTTCTCTTCTCCCCCTCCCGAGTACCAGACGTTTTCATATTTTAGAAAGCTTTTTCTCTGATCTAACACAGTGCAAACTAAGCAAAATATACACACCAGACTTGTTTGATGTTCAGCTCTGTACATGTGAAAGACAGACTTTAATTCAATCACCTGGTAACACTTAAAAAGATAAATGCTATTAAGAAATGGAAATAGTATTGACAAACCAGGGCACTAAATTTATGAGGCCAATAAACCTCTTTCCAGCAGGTACTATCATCTTGGAAACAAATTGACATTATAGATTTTCCTCTGAAGAAAATTAAACCAGGGGAAAAAAGAAAGAATAAAGAGAAATAAAGGTTGTAAGTTTTGATGCAAAGATTATCTAAGAAAAAGAAAAACTTATTTCTTCTCAAATCATACCAATATCTGCAGTTAAAGATAAAATTATTAATTCCAAGTGTGAAGAAAATGTGATCTACATGAAAGCTGAAATTGTAATGTTTGTGCATTTGAAAGCTGCCATGTGAACGGGCTGACTGCCTCTGTAACGTGCTATTGCAGAAAGACCACTGGGATAGAAGTCAGATATCTTAGTTCTGGTCGCAACTCTGCAGGGTATGAATCACACGTTGCATTAAAACTCAATTTCTTATGTCTGCCAGATCATTCTCCGCCCCTCACAAGCTTGCTCTGCAGCTCTGACAGCTGCAAACAGACCATGAAAACCATAAAGCCACTATTGATCAAAGGCCATACTATTTCTTCCTATAAACTAATAGGTTCAAACAACTTAATGCATTACTGATTGCACATATCAGTGGGAAACTCTCCCCATATCCTTCTAACATAAACCCAGGCAGCAACAACCACCTGGTTGAATCCAACTATTCCTAAGAAATAAAGAACATCTCATTTCATCTGGTGTTAAAGTAGGAGATCCGAAACCTCCAGTGTCTGTGCCCAACCTTCCCAGGTGAGCTCTGATGTCAGCTCAAAATAAGCACAGTAAGTGGAAGAAAACGTTAAAAGATTGGATTCAAGCCCACTGGTGTTTGGCTGTATCTTCTCTCAGCTCTAGTACATGAATGACAGAAGACACGTATGTGTGCATGGCATCACTCCTAAAGGATGGTTGCTCTTTACAACACGCGTCCATGCTCTGTCCAGTTCTCCATTGTCAAGAGACTCCAGGGAGGAATGAGATCCCTCACTACCTTCTGCACCATCCCGTTCAATTCTCAAGGACTGGACAGCCGTCATATTACCAGCAACTCAGGGGTCCTGTGAGGACACCTACACAGGAGAGCACAGTGTCCCTCGATTGCTATGACCACACAGTCTCTCTAAGTGGACTACCATTTCCTAAGCACCCCTTCAGGAACAATGTTAGCCAGTGGATGCTACTGGTACTCAGACCCTCTGCCCACCCCATAAACCCACCCCATTACATTTCCACTACAACTCAATCTGCCCGGAAGCCTGAGTTCCTGACATGCCTTGCCTCGTGTGGTAAGCATGCTCTAAAAAGATGGTGGAAAAACTGACACTTTAAAACGTCCCCTTAACATGCAACACCCCTGAAAAACGCTGAAAATACTGAAGAAAGTCGGTGGAGAGCACGTGTTGAGCACGTGCAACGCCCTGAGTTCCATCAAAAAAATAAATAAATGCGTGGACACTTCCTCCTGCTCTGTCATAGGATGAAGCCATCAAATACATTGCTCCCCTGAACCGAGCACACAGAACACAAGTGGCTGTGTTTGCTGGCAATGACATCGGGGGACAGTCAAGTTGAGGACCTTATCTCAGAAATGGTACCACTGGGGCCTAAATGGTTTCAGGGAGCTCACTCCAGGCTGCAGAGGCTGATCAGGAGTAAGGGGGCCCTGCCTCTCTGCTCGTCATGGCTCCATGAAGCCCCCAGCCCCCACCCCATTTTACAACACAGCACCCTGAATTCTCTACATGCTGAACAGGAAGAAAGCTTTGCTCGCTCTCCTCGCTCTTCTCCCAGAAAGAACCGGCCCTTACGCTGCTCTATACTTTTGTGAACTATGTCAACCTATTTTAGAAACTACGTGAAGTTTTGCATAAAAATAAAAAACAAGAAGGCTGCGTGTTGTGTATCAGTACTAGAAACATACCCCATCCTGGTCTCAACAGACGAGGGGTTAAAAATAATCAAAGCAAAAGCATGACACAAAGCGACAAGCAGCGGGCATACAGAGCACCAACAGGTTTTTCCTTTCATTCCATTATTGAAGGCCCTGCACCACTTGACGTGGGTTTTAAGGGGCAGCCCTAAAGGGAGAAGTAGAACTACACCCCCATACTTTCTGAGAGGCTGCAATTTCAGACAGCTAATTTTAGACGCTAACTGCCTCTGAACACAGTGAATCACAAGTTCAAAGTGCCTGGAACACGTGTGTAAATCCCTCTAGGAGGCCACCTCACCTCGCAGCCCTGCTGACAGGCATGGAGGGACCAGTTCTCGAGCATCACTGGGGAACAACTCAGGGCTGCAGAACTGCAGTCTTGGCCCTGGTCTCCAGAACCAGTTTCCTTGACTGGTTTCCTTGAGGGGTGAGCACATCAAAGTTTGAGAAGCACCTGCAAGGCCTAGTACAGGACACTGCCTCGTGGCCTTCCCTGTCACCTCTTCACTTCCTCACTTGTGTAGCAATGCTGACTTACAGATCACCATGATTGTAATCAATAGGAAAACAAGAAGGAAGATGTGTGGTTTACATAGAAGAATGTGAGAAAGTGGGGTGGGCGGAGGTCTGCTTGAGAAAGAAGGAAAGAGAAAAGTGAACAGCAGTCAGGGCACAAATAGACAGGCAAGGAAGGACAAGGGAGGAGGCAGGGGATAAGGTTGGTCATTTCTGTCTGCACTTTACCCTGTGCCTTATCTCCACCCCCACAAACACCAACCAACTCACTCAGGTAGGAAATGAAAGACTGGTATTTCTTTTTCTTTCTTTTCTTTTTTTTTTTTGTGGTACTGGGGTTTGAACTCAGGGCCTCACACTTGTAGGCAGGAGCTCTCCCTCTTCAGCCACTACCAATGCTTTGTGTTGGAAATTCTTTTTTTTTTTTTTTTTTGCAGCACTGGGTTTTGAACTCAGGGCCTCTACCTTGAGCCACTCCACCAGCCCTCTTTTAGTGATGGATTTTTTTTCAAGATAGGGTCTCTCAAATTATTTGACCTGACTGGCTTGGAACCGCAATCCTCCTGATCTCTGCCTTCTGAGTAACTAGGATTACAGGCCTGAGCCACTGAGCCTGGCTTGTGTTGGGTATTTTTGAGATAAGGTCTCACAAACTATTTGCCAGGGCTGCCTTCAAACCATGATCCTCCTGATCTCTGCCTTCTGAGTAGCTAGGATTACAGGTGTGAGCCACCGGCGCCCAGCTGAGACTGCCATTTCTATTAAATATACATTCACACTAAAGTCAGTGATAACGGACCCAAAACGGAAAGACAGAACTGAAAAATTACCTATTTTAGCATTCTCTGAAGCAGAATTGCATACTGAAAAAGGACAAAATATAAACAGCAAAAAGCTATTTTATAAGTGATTGTAAGATCGATTTAATAGAATTAAAAATGTATTCTTCTCCGGGGCTCTAACTGCACAGATGTCACACTGAAAGACATGGATCCACAGCCTCTAACCCTGAGGTCAGGCAGCCTGGGCCTGGAGCACCAGCCCTTTCACTGCCCATCACAGGAGCCCCGGGGCAAGTGTTTCAATCTCAGCCTTGGCATCTAAAGAACCCAGAGCAACCAGCCAAGAGACTCCAAGGTCCTTCTACATCAGACTACAGCTGCATGTCACTAAGTCAAGTAATCCTGTCCCAGAGCCACCATTTCTCTTAAACACAGGGAAAAAAGACTCACAGATGCTCTCACCAGATGCAGGCTTCAAACGTGTCATTTGCTCATTTTAGGAAATAGTACAGCCTTCTTCAAAATATGATTCTATTCATAGTTAACCAGTTTTCTTTACAAAAATACAAATAAAATATGCACTGACACATCGCTGCTACCAGTGTTTAAAATTAGCCTCACTTTTGCATGGGCTTCTTATCTGAGAAGATCTGAAACCCCAGGATGTAGGTGCTACAACTGCAGAGACAGGGCTGGCTGCTGGCCACCTACTCTGTCACAAGCTGGGGGGGGGGCTCACGCAAGGGCAGGCGTCTACTTTCCGATGCCTCCCTCTCAGATCATCTCCCACAAGCTGCCCATCACACTCCGTGCCTGACCCTTCCTGTGTTTCCTCAAAGTGCAAATCGCTGTCTACGTATTGGATTATGACCTTCCTCTCTCCAACTAAATGTCCACCTCCAGGAGTGCAGGACACTGTCTGTCCCCATGCATCCCAGCCCCTCCAACAGTGCCTGCATATAGGCCTACTCCATAACCACTGGGCAAGAGGCAAGTTCAAGGTTGTTAATGCTACATTTTTTTTAAGGCTCAAATACAATAGGTGTAACAAAGCAATTTTGGAGCAAAGACATAACAATAGCAACAAACAAAAACAAAAGAAGGAAAAAGAACTCGGTTAAAACAAGAGAGAAACTATGAGGTTATATAAAATGGACTAAACTGTAACTGCTCTCAGTATTTTGGCATTTTTTTTGTTTTTTGGTTTTTTGGGTTTTTTTTTTAAGTACTGGGGTTTGGACTCAGGGCTTAGCGCTTGCTAAGCAGGTGCTCTACCACTTAAACCACTCCACCAGCCCTTCTTCAGTATTTTGAATGAAAATATGTTCCTTCCCCCTTAAAGCTAGAGAGAGAAATTTAAATTGGCCTGCTCTCATTTCTATGCAAAGAAAGCGAAATCAGGTAAATTTAAAAAGAAACATTCATTTTAACTGTCATTGTTTATCAGACTTAACTAACTGAACAATAGTTGTTTTCTAGGTAAGTTTGTAAAAAAGTTAGAAGCAGTCACATAAAAAATTAGAAACTGGGACTGGGTGCAGCTTAGCAGTAGAGTATATGTTTATGATGTGTGAGGCCCTAGATTTAATGTCCAGCACACGCACACACAAATTAACAATTTTTAAAAAACTACTTTCACGGCGAATAACTAATATTGGTAAAATGACAACTGATCTACTTATGACCCAGCAAAAAATCCAGAAATGTTACTAAATAATTCTTTGTAGTAATATCAGCATGGTTGTACAGCAGGCCAGGGAGCAGAGACCACATCTGGGTGCACACTTGGTTACTGCCAGATCAGGAACAAAAGATCGTGATGACATCTGTGTGGCTGCCCAGAAACAGGCTCAATTAGACACCCACAGTCTCATTACAATGCCTATTATAAGACCCTCCTGCTAGGCCCACGTGCTTCTGGGATGTGTTCTCCCAAATGGCCTTTTCTTGTCTCTATCCTGAATTTTTCTTTGCCTGACTTAGAAATTCCATATCTTAAGTTTAGTGTTGCCCTGAGACTTACTGGCAGAAGCATGCTTCTCTCCATGGAAACACATTTGAGAAGACTGAATGAAACAAAACCAGCTTTTTCACAACTAATAGAAAACTAAACAGGATCCACAATCCACTTCAGATGTGCCCTCAAAACCCGCTCCTCTCCCTTTCTAACCCAGCCCAGTAAATAGCAACTCCATCATTCTGGGTCTCAGGACATCATAATGTCTCTCTTTAGTTTTTTGTCTTCAAGCCCAAAACCAATCCAACAGCAAGCCTTTTAGCTCGGCCTTCCAAACAGATCTAGAATATGACCATTCTCCCCAACTCCACTCCTATGCAGTCCAAAGGTATCAGGGGTTCTTGCCTGCAAGTCTTCTACCCCACCTCTGGCTTTTGCCCTAGCCTACTTACCACACACACACAGTGGGGTTTTCCAAAAACATTTAATTTAAAATGTTCTCAAGCTGGGCATGGTGCTTCATGCCTGTAATCCCATCACTCATGGGGCTGGAAGAGTGGCTCAAGTGGTGGAGTGCCCGCCTGCCAAGCTCAAGGTCCTGAGTTCAACATCCAGTATCACCAGAAAAAAAAAAAAAGAGGATGATAAGTTGAGGGCCAGGCTGGGTTATATAGTGAGACCCTATCTCAAACCACAACAAAAATATACAGAAATGTTCTCAACTGTTGGCTTCCCAACCCTCACCTGTGGGGCTGGCACCTTTGAGATCATTTGTCCTTCCCCCCATGCTTACAGCTTTCTTACTGTGCCTCACACTAAGAACACTACAGTCTCGGGGCCTTTGTCATTATCTCTGACTCAAATGTTCTTCCCTGGATCACAGCATTTTTCACTCCCTTACTTCATTCATGGCTCTACCCAATCATTACTGGATGGACAGGTTTTTCCTTGGCTGCTTTATCTGAAACAGCATTCCCTCTATCACTCTGTCTGTCTCTTCCCTACTAGAATTAAAACCCAAGAAAGCAGTGACTTCCTTGTGTGTCTACAATGGCCTCTGATACACCGTGGAACTCAGATGTGGGCTGAAGTTATGAATGAATTTATTATTCATCGGTTATATGCTAATGCAATGAATATTTGTTGGATGGATGGATGGATGGATGGACCTCCAACCACACTCAGCAGCAGTAGAAGTATATTAGATTTGTCACGGAAATCCTTTATCAAATGAGGCTAACTCTAATGATTTAAAAAAAAAGGTGGGAGTAAAAACAGGGAGGAACATATACTACTAATGGAAAACATAAAATAATATACTCTTCTTGAAAGGCAACTGAGTGAGAGCAGTTAAGAACCTAAGACTACACTGTTAGAGACAATGTCTCTAGGTTGCTTAAGTTGAGGCACAACGTGCAAGCAAAGGCACTGACAGTTTTTACTTGGGATTATCTTTTCAAGAAGGTTTGAATAGTGATCAACCTTGAAAGAGTCTCTCTGGAGCAGAAGGTAGATTTGGTAATGCCCAGAATAACACTCTCTCCCTCCAGGAAACTGGTCAGGCTGGACTACATCCACTGTAAGAGATGTAGGATTCCTAAACTCAGGTTCAACTGTGAAGCACACCCAGGACACAGCTTCCACCTAAGCCCCTCCGTGTCAGCCCTGTGGGACACGCAGGGCAAAAGAAGCTGAAGCAAACATTAAGCTCAAGCTGCCTGCAACACCATGAGTCATCTGCCCTGATCCTGCCTTTGCCCACATCCCCACACTGTGGCAGGCCAATTTACTAGCACGAAAGTAAGGTTCACGGCCACCTACAAGCTGCCTGAACAAGGGTCCCCTCATTGCATACCTATCAACCAATCTATCAGTGAGCTCTTTGCACTTACTACACACTCACAAAGTGTGTCTTCACTAACTAAAATCCAGCCTTACCATACAAGGTGAAAGACCATTTCTCTACCTCCCTTACTTCAAATAGTGTGTGTGTAGGGTCAAGTCAGTGAGCAATGATATATTCTGCCTAGATCTTGCAATGTGCATGCTGACAATTTGTTCTAAGACAATATTCCTGGTATGCACTAAGACTACAATATGATGTTTTTGGGATTTTTTGTGGTTTTGTGTTTTTTGGTGGGGACGGTGGTGCTGAGGTTTGAACTTAGGGCCTCATGCTTCCTAGACAATTATTTTACCACTTGAGCCACACCCCTCCAGTCTTTTATGCTCTAAGTTTATTTTGCAGCTAGGGTCTCATGCTTTTGCCTGGACCCAGTGTCAGACTGCAATCCTCTCCCTCTACCTCCTGAGTAGTTGAGATTGTAAGCATGGGCCGGCTCACCCTGACCAGGATGGTGATTTTCAAATGGTAAATTAGATAAGGAACACACTTAGCCAATAATGTAGGGCTGGTTAGATTAAGGCACAGACTTGCAAGAGAATACAAATGCTGATTTAAAAAAAAAAAAAAGATAATGCTTTAGAGGAATAAAGATGGAGTTTAAATTTTAAGAACCATGCAACAAAGTGATATCCATGGTTATCTCTGGAAAGTGAGATTGCAAGTGATTTTTATTTTCTTTCTAATGCTATATGCTGACAATAAACATCTTTTGCTTTCATAATAATTAAAATAAAACTGCTATTTAAAAAATTGACTTCTCTGGCCCATAAACAGAAGCTCCATATACCAACAGTAGGGAAAAACCACATGAGCTCAGAGGCAATTCACTACCCAAATCATAGTGGACTGAATATATGTTACAACACAAACAGAAGCACTGGGGACCGACTCCCTGAAAGGGGAAGTCACAGGGTTTTTGTTCTTTGTTTCCAATGCACTAGTTAGAACACCTTGAGATTAAGATTCTCAGAAACAGAAAGGGTTTATTTAGATCATAGAAAAATATGAGCCAGAATAGGAATTCATGATTGATGAGGCAGATAGAGGTTATATACTAAGAAATAAAAGCAACAAGGCTGGGCATGGTGGCTCATGCTTATAATCCCAGCTACTCAACAGGCAGAGGTAGGAAGATCAGGTCCAAGGCCTACCAGGCAAAAGCACAAGACCCTACTTAAAAAACTAAATGCAACAGGACTGGAAGCATGGCTCAAGTGGTAGAGATTCTGCCTAGCAAGGGTGAGACCCTGCATTCAATCCCCTCCCCGTCACACACAAAAAGCAAGAAATACAAACAACCAACATCCTGCTGAAGGCACCTCTTTCCATGTTTATAAACCAATGCTGCAGCAAATTCCTCGCACATTGGACACCTTCCAAAAATGTTTATTAACTAAACTTTCTCCTTATCATAAATGCTGAAAGGAAGACTTGATTCCTCACCATTTCCAACAACGGGCACTTGACGCGAGCTCAGTGGCTGAAGCCATGCTCTTCCCACACATCCAGTGCGTGGAGGCACACACGGCTGGACAGACTGACCACGCTGATGCTCACAATGCAGACATAGAGGCAGGGGAGCTTGGCATGAGCAAGTAACAAACAAGCCCCTGTTTGGGGCTAAGGCTCCCCATCCTAAAATAGACAGTGAGGAAAGACAAAACACAACCTAGACACAGGATGACTAGGGTGCTGGGGACCCCCAGGGACACTTGGGGACATCACTTCCTGTACTGCACTGGCCCATCCTTTGAGCTGTGCCCAGTGGGAGTGGAAACCGAAGCCCACGTCCTGCAGAGCTCTCATCTTCAGTCATTTCTACAACATTTATCACAACAGCATCTTCAAAGAGAGGATCGTGGTGGCCCCAATTACACACAGCTGAACCCATGACAGCCATTTCAAGGGAGTGAATCTACTTTACATCTTATAATGACCCAGCGAGCCTTCAAAATAAAGAAAAAAAAACCTCCACTTTCTTATTCTTGTCTGTCACAAGCCAAGGAATAAAAGCGAAAGCCATCAGTACAAAGAGACATATGCTTATCAGCAAAGGGGGCTCGTGGGGACCCCCAAGAAACCCCTCATTGCTCAACCTAAAACAGGAATAGTAAAATATTGACTGAGAAGACAAGGAGCCCTCTGACCAGTACCACAGCTGGTGGTTATTTTGAAACAATAAGTAACTTATTCAACAGAGAAGGGACAGAGATTTTACTCTCCACAAAACAATGTGTACAAGCAAGCCACCAGCCTGCAGGCGACTTCACACAGAGGAATTAAATTTATGAGCACAGCACCACTTCCATTCAGGCTCCTGAGCCTGCTTCCCCACACAAAACTAGTTTGGAAAAAAGTGGTTAAGTCGAGTTATTGTTGTTTTTTTTTTTTTAATTTTGTTTTTTCTGGAGGTAGGACAGGGATTTGCTTCCGATTTCAAACCACCATTGTGCTTACTTTTCTTTTAAGTTGCTAAGTGACTGAATTTGCCACTTCCTTCCAATATCCCAGGAAAGGTACAGAGCTGAAAGAACGGCGTAGTGGGATAAGTAGCTCTGAAGGTTCAAGTTCACGGGCTTCTAGTCCTTCACCAGCCTGGATACACAGGCCTGTGCGCACACACATATGCGCTCTACACCTGCTAGAAGAATGTGGGGTTGTCAGAGAGATGTTTGTCCAGCCTCTCATTCATACCTTTACAGTTCCCTCACTCTCTGGGCACCAAGGAAGCTCCCAGGGGGCCCCGAATGCATCCTGGGTGTCCTGGTCCAGAGATATGCAGCCAAGGTGGCTGCTTCACTGTGGTCAAAGGAAACTCTGCTTTTGTATAAATAATCCATTCCTTTGCCTAAGCTGCAAACAGGTAAGGGAAGATAAGCTTTGCTTTCTAGCAATGGCAAAAGTTATCTCCTTTCCCTTCCTCTCAAGGAGAACCAAATCCTGGGAGACGGTTTATCACTTAAAGCCTCATTGCCTAGTGTGATCCAGGGAAAATTCCAGTTGGAGAAAATGTACTTTCTTTTGTATACTCTGAGACAAAAAGCATCTAGGTTTCCAAAGAAGCTACTAGACATTCTACGGAAGGGGGAGATCTTCCAAGAAAGCAAAGGAATTAAATTACTTAATCCTTCCAAAGTTTGAAATCTACCTTGAACAACACTAATAGTTAGTGCCATACCTTTTCTAATGAAGATATTTTTATATGAATCATCTAGTCTTGACTAAGTTTGAAGCTAACAAAGCCAATACTCATCATTCAAACTTTCAACTCTGTGATAACTCTGGGCTATCAACTCTGTCTAGTAAATGTTTGCAATTACTTAAAGTTTTCTTTCACTCACTGAAGTGCAAATAATTTGACAGAGAGGAGCATGACAGTTCACACCAATAATTTCCCACTTTTTATAAAATGTTTGCAGCAGTAGTAACTTTCACTGATGCTCAACCTGAAAATCCTTCCCACAGTAGAGAGTGTTATAGTTTGGCTTTAAATATCCCCACAGGCTTGTGTACTGCAAGTTTGGTCCCCAGAGGACAGCACTATTGAGGGGTGGTGGAACCTCTAAGAGGTGAGGCCTCATTTGGAGGAAGTTTGTCATTGGGGAGATTCTTGAAGAAGACACTGCGACCCTGGCCCCTTCCTCTCTGTCTCACTGCTTCCTGGCTACTCTGAGGTAAACAGCTTTATCTCCACCACAGGCTCCCTGCCTTACCACAGCCTCAAAAGCAACAGGTCAGCTGACCATGAACTAAAACTTCTCAACTGTAAGCCACAACAAATCTTTCCTCCTGTTAAGTTGTTTACCTCAGGTATTTTGTCACAGCGACACAAAGCTAACTAACACAGTCTGCTGGTGATAGTTTCCTAACAGTGAATTTCTATCAATAGTGGAATTTTAAATCGGAAGTGATTTTAGAGATCATTTAATGTAGCTCTTCGTTTTAAAGATGAGATAGGACCAGAGGCTTGAAAGTCTAAAGTCAAAAAGGTTATTAGTAGAAACAAAACCAGAACACGCTGAATTCCCAGGCTAGCATGTTCCACACCAACCTGCCTAGCCTTGAAAGCTCAGGCAGGATCCACACAACCCTTCTCTCTCCATATCTCCAGTAGCCACTCTCTCCTCCAGAGGTTCTGTGCTCACCCCGGGAAATCCCCCAATAGTTTTACCCACCTTGGAACCAATCACTATAGCTGGCCAGTTTTTCCTCAGAGTGAATCTCCGCTACTTCAGAACCTAAAAATCTTACCTGGGAACATGTAAATACACATTCCCTAGGATGGGAGAGTAAATTCCAGAGCTAGATGAATTACAGAAGATTAAACATGCAAAGTGTGGGCTGGGAGTGTAGATCAGTGGTAGAGCGAATACCCAGCATACACAAGACACTGAGTCCTATCCCCGCACAAGAAAAAGGAGCCCTCAAAGTGTGCCCGCCTTTATTAAACTTTGTGTTTGGACTGCCCGATTATACCAAAAAGAGTATGAACTTTTCACTTGTTCCATGATTTAGTTTGGGGTTTCTTATTAACAGGAACTAGATTTTGTTGTCAGATCTCAAATACTGATATTCAGCATTCCTCTGGCATTGAGTGGGTACGATGCTCTGTCAAGTGCACGACTATGTTCAGAACATGCCCTTGAACTTGAGGTATGGACACAGCTAAATGGCCTCTTCAAATTCTACATGTGGAATTTCTCTCTGGACATGAAGACTAACTTGCCTGGCACTTTAACCAAAGTCCTCAGACAACGCCGTGCTAGCCAAGAGAAATTTCGTGGTTTACAGCCAGGGAATGGCAAGTCTGAGGTTCTCGTGGACATGCAAAACAACAGAAAACAAACTGTTCTCTAATGTCATTCCCCTTCCTCCTGCCTTATTTTTCTCCTTTCACTTTAACCAAAGAATGCACTCAAAATAAAAACAAATACAGGAAGCTAATTTGACTGAAACACAGTAATATTAAAGAAGGTAAATTGAAAAGTAGGAAGTTTTGAGGCCTTTGATAAAAACAAAAGCTTTCAGACATGTGAGACTTCAAGGGTGATCTTCTGTTCCCAGTCAGTCCTCAGGGACAGGTATTTTCTCTGGACAAAGCTGAATGTGAACTCCAGGTCACCAAGTGGATCCCTAACAAGGACTGAGGGTTCTCTCAGCAGCAGCAACGCATAGCTCAGTTTGGGAGGCACAGGGGTGGCAGGCCAGCTTCCACCCAGGAAGTTCAGCTCTATGGCAGTCAGACCCACACCACAGCTTCTGTCCTCCAGAGGAAAGAGGTTCCAGGAGCACAGGTGCAGTGCGCACAGCCTGGGCATCACTACTTACGACATAACCAAATTGCTTTTCTACCCTGTCTGCTGGTCTCAGGGACTTCCAAACCAATGGGAACATTTTGTTCTTTGCAAATAATGGGTTCTCTGGCCACCATCGCCCTCTTAAGGCTGAGATTTGGACTTCCAAAGGTCACTTGCTTTTAGTGACCGTGCATTGATTGGGTTTCAAAGTCCAGAGAGCCAATTTGCTATTCCTGCTTTTCCTAATAGGGAATGAATGGCCACATAAAACTTTATAAAGCTACTGACATCTGAACAAAGTCTTTAACATGTTACGTAGGTTTTAGCCCTAGTGAGTCAAATTCACATGCTGAAGAAGGGAATAGCTCTCCCTCCCTTCCAAACACATAAGCTCAGACCTGTTTACATTTGCACAAAGACGTTTGTTCCCAGATGTACTTCAGAGTCTTCCTTTGTGGGTGTTAAGATGGCCTAAAAAAGAATATATATACATACATATATATATATATATATATATATATATATATATATATATATATATATACACACAAACATATATAGAGAGAAATGTATATATATATATACATGAATATATATCTCCTAAAGAAGGTAGGAGGTCCTGACTATGCTCATCCACTGCCTGACTCAGCCCTGTCACTGTTCTCAAGTCCCTGCTCCCCCCACCTGCCCCACTTCTCCTACTATAAAAAGGCTGAGGCTATTCACTGATGCTTACATAGCTATAGTGTGCATAGGTCCACCAACCCACATGTTCACACTCAGATACTCCACAAAAACCCAAGGCTTAAAATACCCCCATGTTGTCACAGTGTGCTCTAAGGCTACCACCCTGAAGCTCATCAGGTGACAAATTCCTGTCCCACCTGCCCTGTCCCCCTCTCAGGGGACATTGTATTAAGAATCTCCCCAATGGTAACAAAGGTAGGGGAGCGGAACTGACTCTAACCACAGTTCCATATCCCAGATTGTCATCAGTTAATATGCACAATCGCCAAGACGTCTTCTCATTAATCACAACAAAAAAAACCTTCCACTACAAATGCCTGGCATGCAGCAGACAATAAGCCTGAGCAAACAAGCCCACTATCTCAGCTAGCTACACACGAAGGCTGCACAGTTGTGACTGGTGTTTGCAATTCCCATCCTGCACTGCACAGAAGAAACCAAGTCTATGAATACCATGACTTGTCTTACTTGTGGACCCATCATAAAATTATACCCATTTTGTATCTACAACATAGTTTCTGAGCAATGGACATTATATAGAGTTGCCTTGTAAAGCAAATACAAATACAGGAAGACTAATTAAATATGAATATTTCATGAGACATATTAATTCTAAAAAAAGAGCCATTGTTTATTAGAAATTCAAATTTGATGATGTCGGCATACAGAGACATACCTATAATTAACACCCTATTGTTTATCTGAAATTCAAATTGAATTGGGCATTCTGTATTTGACCTGGCAATCTTAACATTGTGCTAGGACCTGAGAAACCAAAAAGAAATGACCCCCAGGAGCTCAACCTCAGGTGAGAGAACCAGATCTGTACAAGAATAATGGAGGTTATTCTTGAACAGAGGGTTAGAGGTACTCATCAGGCGTTTTTCCCTTGAAGGGTGGGAATGAGGGGAAAGGAGAAATTCAATCCAAATTTCGATGCACACTAACATCCCCATCCTTCACGATAAAAATAAACTATACAATGTTTACTATAGTTCTGTATATTCTACAGATCCTTTAATCTTGACTCATAAACTTGCTACGTGTTCCAAATGTTCTTCCCTGACTGGACATCATCTACCATTCACCACTCCGCAGTAAAATCCACATGAGAAGCAAGCTCCAAGCTAAGCCCAGGTTTCTGAAACTTCCAGCTGATACAACCTCCCAAGAACCCATGTGAAAAATAGAGGGCACATGGCTTACATGTGGTAGGTGCCCCGAAGGGTTATCTGGGTAAGAAAACAGAGGCTTTACATAGAAGCCCAGGACTGAGCAATTGAGAAGAGGTATGAATGGAAAGAATTAGGCCTTTTGCCAGTGTTTGCATCAGACAGGAGTTAGTGTTAAGGTCACTTGAAAGGAGTCAAGGAACACTAGACATCAAACATATTCAAAAAGCTAGATAAAAGTGCATGCCTGTAATCCCAACTACTTGGGAGTCAAAGATAGGAGGATCATGCCCAGAGGCCAGCTGGTTAGTGAGACTGTATCTCAAAAAAAAAAAAGCTGAGCATGGCAGTGCATGCTCAGCTGCTCAGGAGACAGAGGTAACAGGATCTCAGTCTGAGGCCCACCCGGGGAAAAAACACAAGACCCTACCTGAAAAACAAACTAAAAGCAAAAGGGCTTGGGGGAGTGACTCAAGTGGTAGAGCACTGCCCTAACAAGCTCAAGGCCCTGAGTTCAATTCCCAGTACCACCAAATAATAGTAACAGTAATAATAATAATAGATGAGAACATAAACAGAGTTGTTTGCAATGCCAAATAATGTTCACACACTCCTTGCATGAACCACTCTGAGAGGAAGGTTTAGAGTCCATATGCAGAAACCTCTCCAGCTGTTTTTGCACCAGCAGTCATGGGAGCTGGGCAACCACAGGGGTGGACAGGCCCCAACCTCACATTAGTCATTTGTCATAGCATTGGGGCAGGTGTGACACGCACAGCCTGGCACAGAAATGGACTAGCCTGGAAGGTATTGAACCTTTTCCTAATGAACCACTTCACTCCACCTTGATTTTGAGATCACTCTAAAAACTATAGCTTTTCTCAAAGGATGATGCGGAAGAGGAAAGCAAGGAAGGTAAGAGGTGGCACGCACCATTCCTTGCTGGATTTCCCTGACAGCAAACAAAGGAGGTAAGACAATCACTAAGCCAAGGCTTTGGGATCCACTGGTGGGAAACCCCAAATGTATCTCAGATCAAAGACAATGGTTGGAAGACCTTAAACTGAGTGATTAGCATGGTATCACTTTACTTACGAGGCCTCACATTTGAGTATTTAAAATACCAACACTTTATAAAGTAAAACTGGCCTTTTATTCCCAGCCTGTTCGTCCCATAGAGCATCATCATGGCACTTAGCAGACCCCCCCCATGATATGTGAATAAATTAATGGGTGGTGTCTGGGGACTTCTGACATCACAAACCAGATTCCCTATCACCCACATCTCACTTGGGAAACTCTGCAGCTTCGTGGCTGTGTTTAGACAGTGTTCTGAGGCCAAAGCAAAGTGCCTACTTCTCTAGGTGACACTAAGTTCCCAGCTTTTAAGACTCAACATTTCAATTTACCAGAAGAGTTAAAAATATTCTATATAGTGTGTGTGTGTGTGTGTGTGTGTGTGTGTGTGTGTGTGTGTGTGAGTCTGTTTATAATTTTGTTCTGGAGACAGTACAAAAGGAAACATCTTGGAAAGCACTAACAAATTCTAAAAAGTATCTTAAAAAGCCAAAAACAAATTCAGCTCATTAAACAAAGTAGGGGGAAAAAAATTGTATCAGTTCAAGACAATAAAATTTAAATAGAAATTTCATAAAAGATCTACAAATAAATTCCAGATGTGGCTCTATTGTTTTAACTATTAAAAAGTCAATCCAACTTTCATTGGCTAAACAACACAGGACAGGTTTGTTTCTAATTTAATAACCCTTTCAGATCTCTGGCTCCAAAATGAGACATCTCCCAGGCCAAAATATGCCAACTTTTTCTGCTTTGAAACGCCTGTGAATTTTCTGGCCTTTGGTACTCTCTTTTTTTTCTTCTTATTCAGGCACAAATGGTATCATTCCTTCAGCCACATGTAGCAATCCATGTAAGTACATAAATAAAAACATATGTATATATAAATTATATATATGTAGGTATAGCATCTAGGTACTATGTGAATAAATTTTTTGAGAGTACAGATGGCAAGTGAAATGAATTTTAAATTTTTAATTAAAAATAAGCTCAAAATCAGTCTTTTATCTTGTAAATTCAACTGCTGTAGCACCACTTACTTTTTCCTATCCATTAATCTAACAAAAAGTAGCTTTTACAATTAATTTTTCAAATACCTAAAGCTTGAGAGAGTTTCCCTCTGCAAGTTCCTTCTGCTGATCTGCCCTCTTGTTGATGCACACATTGCTATCAGTAATCCACCAGCACCAACTTCTGGCAAACCACCATGACATAAACCAAAGTGATTCAACTATCTGAGAACAACACACTCTAACGGAATTGGTGAATATGGGTCTGGGTCATTTCCCTACCTGCAAGCCTGACGACCTTGACCTCTCCAGGAGCATCGGCTATCTAGTGTTTAAACACAACCTGGGTTTGGGGAGGGTAAAAGTGGGGGCAGGCAGGCAGGGAGTGGTTAAGAAACCAGAAAAGGAAGGAAGGAAATTGTTTGGTTAAATGCCTACTACACGCCAAGCATTGTGTTCTGCACTCTGGCATACACAGTCATATTTAATTCTCACAAAAGTTCTGAGTCAGATTTTGCCTTTTTTACAACCAAGGAAATGGTCTCAGGTGTCTCTGTGTTACCTAAATCTAAATATATCAAATTACACTTTCTCATACTTGTTTTTATTACCCTTTGAAAATTCTATTAAGCGAAAAAACATTTAAAATCCTATTAAATATAAGTAAATGCTAACCGGTACAGTGGTTCAAGCCTACAATCCTAGATACTAGGAAGACGGAAATCAGGAGAATCCAAGTTTGAGGCCAGCCTAGGCAAAAAGTTCATAAGACCCCATCTCAACCAATGGCTGGGTGAGGTGGCATGTGCCTGTCATCCCAGACACTCAAGAAAGCACAAACAGAAGGAGGCAGACCCCAGGCATAAGCAAGACCCTATTTCAAAAATAACCAACCCAAAAAGGGCTGGGGGAGTGGTTCAAGTGGTACAGCACCTGCCTACCAAGCACAAGGCCCTGAGTTCAACCCTCAACCCACAATACAAAAAAATGTGTGTGTGTGTGTGTGTGTGTGTGTGTGTGTAAATGCCCATCCAATTTTGGAAGGTAAGACGGACAATATTGAGTGATTTGTGATTCGTTTTACCAGGACCAGAGCTACAGAAGATCTATCCAATTTAAATGATTACGCAATACTATTAATACAACCATACTAAAATGTCCATGCTTCAGTGGTGGATACATTCATTCATGTTGATGCTATGAAGGTCTCACTTGTATCAAACTCTATCAAATTACACACTTAAATAAGTACAATTTATTGTATGTCATTTATACCTCAATATAGCTGTGTTAAAAAATGTTTAGTCATGGATCAGATCTCAATAGAAATAAGGAAAGTCAAAATATCCATAACTATATTTATAAAGCATTCTGAATCAAAAAAGCTATCAATGAATCTAAGCTACCTTTCTCAAAGTATATTCCATATAATACCAGTTCCAGGGAATGTTACATCTTACACACACACACACAGGTTCAATGGTCAAATAAGTTTGAGAGGCACTTGGTTTAACAAAGATCACCAGGTTTTGTAACTATGCAACTTCTTAAAGGCTTTTTTTTTTTATTTTACTCATATGTGCATACATGTTTGGGTCATTTCTTCTCCCTTCCCCCCACCCTTTCCCTTACCCCACCCCCCGCTACCTCCCTTACCCCCCAACCTGTTGCTACCAGGCAGAAACTATTTTGCTCTTATCTCTAATTTTGTTGAAGAGAGAATATAAGCAATAATAGGAAGGACCAATGGTTTTTGCTAGTTGAGATAAGGATAGCTATACAGGGAGTTGACTCACATTGATTTCCTGTGCATGTGTTACTTTCTAGGTTAATTCTTCTTGATCTAACCTTTTCTCTAGTTCCTGGTCCCCTTCTCCTACTGGCCTCAGTTGCTTTAAAGTATCTGCTTTAGTTTCTCTGCATTGAGGGCAACAACTGCTATCTAGTTTTTTGGGTGTCTTACCTATCCTCACCCCTCCCTTGTGTGCTCTCGCTTTTTTTTTTTTTTTCATTTTTCTTTTATTATTCATATGTGCATACAAGGATTGGTTCATTTCTCCCCCCTGCCCCCACCCCCTCCCTTACCACCCACTCCACCCCCTCCCGCTCCCCCCCTCAATACCCAGCAGAAACTATTTTGCCCTTATCTCTAATTTTGTTGTAGAGAGAGTATAAGCAATAATAGGAAGGAACAAGGGGTTTTGCTGGTTGAGATAAGGATAGCTATACAGGGCATTGACTCACATTGATTTCCTGTGTGTGGGTGTTACCTTCTAGGTTAATTCTTTTTGATCTAACCTTTTCTCTAGTTCCTGGTCCCCTTTTCCTATTGGCCTCAGTTGCTTTAAGGTATCTGCTTTAGTTTCTCTGCATTAAGGGCTCGCTTTTATCATGTGCTCAAAGTCCAATCCCCTTGTTGTGTTTGCCCTTGATCTAATGTCCGCATAGGAGGGAGAACATACGATTTTTGGTCTTTTGGGCCAGGCTAACCTCACTCAGAATGATGTTCTCCAATTCCATCCATTTACCTGCGAATGATAACATTTCATTCTTCTTCATGGCTGCATAAAATTCCATTGTGTATAAATACCACATTTTCTTTTTTTTTTTTATTTTTTTTTTTTTTTTTCATTTTTCTTTTATTATTCATGTGTGCATACAAGGCTTGGTTCATTTCTCCCCCCTGCCCCCACCCCCTCCCTTACCACCCACTCCGCCCCCTCCCGCTCCCCCCCTCAATACCCAGCAGAAACTATTTTGCCCTTATCTCTAATTTTGTTGTAGAGAGAGTATAAGCAATAATAGGAAGGAACAAGGGGTTTTGCTGGTTGAGATAAGGATAGCTATACAGGGCATTGACTCACATTGATTTCCTGTGTGTGGGTGTTACCTTCTAGGTTAATTCTTTTTGATCTAACCTTTTCTCTAGTTCCTGGTCCCCTTTTCCTATTGGCCTCAGTTGCTTTAAGGTATCTGCTTTAGTTTCTCTGCGTTAAGGGCAACAAATGCTAGCTAGTTTTTTAGGTGTCTTACCTATCCTCACCCCTCCCTTGTGTGCTCTCGCTTTTATCATGTGCTCATAGTCCAATCCCCTTGTTGTGTTTGCCCTTGATCTAATGTCCACATATGAGGGAGAACATACAATTTTTGGTCTTTTGAGCCAGGCTAACCTCACTCAGAATGATGTTCTCCAATTCCATCCATTTACCAGCGAATGATAACATTTCGTTCTTCTTCATGGCTGCATAAAATTCCATTGTGTATAGATACCACATTTTCTTAATCCATTCGTCAGTGCTGGGACATCTTGGCTGTTTCCATAACTTGGCTATTGTGAATAGTGCCGCAATAAACATGGATGAATACCACATTTTCTTGATCCATTCGTCAGTGGTGGGGCATCTTGGCTGTTTCCATAACTTAGCTATTGTGAATAGTGCTGCAATAAACATGGGTGTGCAGGTGCCTTAGAGGCTTTTTCACATGCTAAGTTAGTTGGTACTTTTCAAAGACACCACTATAAAATATAGCTTTTCTCAAACTAATTTGTTTCAAAATCTTTTTTTATTCCCAGCCAGAGGATATTTGAGATTAATATTCTACACAAAGCACTTGGGGGAGCACTGCTCTAATTCAGAGACCCCCATGGAGTTTGCACTGGCTGGGACTTCAGCAATCAGTGGGGCTGGGGTTCTCAGAACTCAGCCCAGAGTACAACCACAGCTCTGAACTCATGAACTGCTCCTCTTTCTTCAGTAGCAATAGGGGACAGTACAGGCAACTCACTGGCTGGAGAACAATACAGAAGTGGAAGTGAAGACTCACTAATCATGTCACCCTACAGAAGACTCCCTTCCATGCCACAGCAAACCACCACCCACCGAATGGCTCACACCTCTTCAACCTGGAGGTTACAAGTCTGAAATCCAAGGCTCTACTGGGTTGGTTCTCTCTGAGGGCTGGGAGGGAGGGATTACTCCAGGTCTCTCCTTGGCTTGTGGGTGGCCATTTGCTCCCTGTGTGCTTCTTATCTCCCAATTCCCCCATCTACATGAACACTTGTCAGAAGATCAGGGCCCCCCAATGAGCTCATTTTAACAGGATTCCTTCTGTCAAGACCCTATCTCCAATCAAGGTCACATGCAGAGGTACCTGGGCTTAAGACTTCCACATATGAACTGGCTGGGAAGACTCAATTCAACTCCAAACACCTTCCAGTGCTGCTAAACTGGAAAGCACTGACTCACCCTCCCTAGGACGTTGGAACTTACAGATTTTATTACCTCTCCAAATGCCTTTTGCATTCTCTGATGCTCTGATTTACACTCTAGTTTGGCAAGGCATTCTTATTTTACTATAAAAACTTTCTCCTTCACCTGCTACCATTTTACTATAGGTTCTCAATGATCTTCTGAGCCCACTGTGCGAGCCACATCACGCATCATCCTCTCTCTCTAGAGGGGACAGTTTTCATAATGGGATAAGAAAGAGAAGAGTGAGGGAGAGGTTACGCAACTTTCCTTAGGCCATATGGGTGGCTAGCAGCAGAGTGCTGGGATCTGCCCCTCTGCCCCTGGGGTCCACACCATTGCTCCACCACACTGCAGTCCCAAATCCAGGTGGAGGCATCACCTTCGCGCTTTTGTTGAGGTTCAGTTCATTCAGTGGGGGGAGCAGCAGCTTCACAGGGGGAGAAATCGAGGGCTCTATTTTTTGACATGAGATACCTGTTAGATATGTGAGTGCAGATATGAAATAGGAAACTGGATATGCTTGTCTGAAATTCAGGGAATGGTGGACTAAAAAGCTAAAGTTTTCATTCACCAGTGTATCTGTGGTGTGTTAGGACAAAGGGTTGGATAAGATCACCTTGTGACATACAGGAAGGATTGGCAAATTACAGCCACAGATCATTGCCCGGTTTTTCATGATACATGTGTTAAGAATGATTTTTACATTTTTAAATGGCTAAAAAAGGAGACATAAAAACTATCTGAAATTCAAACATTGGCATCCATACCTAGTTTTACTGGAATACAAAAGCACACTCATTTGTTGACATCTAAGGCTGCTTTCTGATGTGGTCCCCAACACCTTCACAGAGAATGTCTGCCAGTCCCTGAGAGAGGACGGAAGAAGTAATCTAAGGTAGGATGGTGGGAAGGCCACCTCTCCCTAGTGGCCTAAGGCCTAGAAGCCCTTAAGACATGGCGGTGAAGTCCATTTAGGAAAGCAGATGGGAACAGCATGTGTGATGTCCTGAAAGTAGAAAAAGAAACAAAATGGAAGCCCAGGGAAGGCAGTTTCACAAAGTGCAAAGGAACCACTGTGAGGTCACCCCAATCTCTGATGTGCTCCCTCTGTGGCTGTGTCTGAGTTCCCATTTCTCCTTGTTACAAGGCCACCAGTCACACTGGATTACAGCCCACCCAGATGACCTCATTCTAACTAACTTACCCTGTGATGACCCTTTCCCCCAAACAATATCACTTTCTGAGAAACAGGTCTTAGGACTCCCCTAGTGGGGAGAAGGAGAACATAAATCAGCCTGTAACAGATAGGAAGACAAAGACAGCTTTGCCTCTAAAGTTGGACTACAAGTAATCAAAAGGCAGGTAATGAATTTTATTTCTTTAGGTACTGGAAATTGAACTCAGGAGCTCTCATGTATGTGAGACAAGTGCTCTACCACTTGAGCCACACCCCCGTCCTTTGGGTGTGTGTGGGGGGCTGTTCATTTGTTTTTGAGTAGGGTCTAGCTAACTTTGCCCAGGCTGGCCTCCAAGTGGAGATTCTCCTGCCTCTGCCTCCTGAGAAGCTGGGATGGCAGCTCCAGGCCCACACTTCCAGGAGCAGCTAAGACATAAATTTGACTGAGACAACTCTGGCTGTCTACAAACTCTCTCCATCTTTTGAGGCAAACTGTGTTACTTACAACCTTGATTGAAGCCAACGGCACAAAACATGGTACAAATCCTATCATTGACATTCCATGCCAATGGTACGATTTCATTAGAAAGAATCTCGGTATAGAGAAAGTAGTTTTGGAATTAGACTTCCTACAACTTAACAACGAGCAAGCAGGATTACGTAAGTTTTTCTGAGGAAAGGGTAAGGAGAAAAGAAAAAGAAAAAACACATATACATTGTTCCTCCCCCTTCCCTTCTATCTATCTCATATAGAAAAGGGATGCTGAACATATATAGGTTTCTTAATTCCAAACGTTAAAGACTTTTTCCAAAGCTTTAGTGATATGGAATATAAACTAAGAATAATTTGTACCCCAAAAGCCTTCTTACATAAGTCTTCATGAGAGGGGAAGGGTGTGGATGTGAAGACCCAGCAGGAGAGAGTTTTCTGGTGTGACAGACTATGCTGTACCTTGACTGCTGGTGAGCACAGAAATCTACACATGAGCCAAAATTCAGAGCTGTACACCAAAAATGTCAATTTTACTACATAACTTTTACACTACTATTTTAGTGATTATCTAGTATCTTTTTCAACAATTTTAAATGCTGTTTTGGTTTGGTTTGGTTTTGCAGTGCTCGGTATCAAATCTAGGGCTTAACACATGCTAGACAAGTGCTCTATCTCTGGGCTACACCCTGGGTTTTGTTTTGCTTTGTTTGTTTTGTGTGCTGGGGATCAAAACCAGGGTTTTGCAGATGCTAAGCAGGTGCTCTACCACTAAGCTACATCCCAGTCTGACATCTAGTATTAATCCTGTATTTCAGATGAGGAAGTGATAGCTCAAAGAGGTTAAATAATTTGCCCAGGATTATATACCGTAGGTGGAGGATCTAGGATTTGAAACCACATATGGCTAGTTCCAAAGCCTGTAGACTCCTGCACTGTCTCACAGTGCCTCACAAACTCCCAAAGTAATTAATTTGGGGACAGCTGCTCCCTCTCAGATCTGCAAAGCCTTAATCAAAAGCAAAGGTCTCTGAGCTCTCCATAACAAGCACAGAAGGAAGCACAGAAACCCATCCCACTCGCATAGCCTCCTCATTCCTTGGGGACACTCTCTTCTGTGGCAGATGGCCAAAGACAACAGACCTGGTGCTGCATGTCAACAATGTCATTTGTGATTGCAAGGTAGTCCACTCCTCATAGAAGTAGTAACAACCACCTGCCTTCTCAGTTCCCCTCTACTTATTAAAAAAAAAAAAGCAGGAGAATCTGGGCATGGTGGTGTACACCTGTCATCCCAGCTACATAGGAGGCTTAAGTAGGAAGGAGGATCAAGATCTGAGGCAGGACTGGGCAAAAAGCATGAGACTCTATCTGAAAAACAAAGCAAAAAAGGGCTTGGAGTGTGGCTCAAGTAGAAGAGCATCTGTCTAGCAAGTACAATGCACTGAGTTCAAACCCTAGTACCATCACAAAAAGAAGAGCAGGAGGAAGTATGCCACAGTGAGGAAGTTTACAATGTGCATGTCACCATTTCCCATTTGCTGGATGGGTCTCCATAAGGTACCTAAGAAAACATGGTATCAAGTTGATCAGCCTGGACACACCGTTGGACTGAATTCTCTATGTCATTAGGCTTTCCCTGGGCTCTTCATTTGATGCTAAGTATGGCTTTTATCACATCCATGGCATCTTCTTCCCTCCAAATGAGATGCCATGGAGTCACCCAGACCAGCTTTCTTAGGACTAATGCACAAGGATGCAACCAGTAACTTCAGGAACAGACTGCACAAGGTTATCCACAAAGCCATGGAAAACTACACAGAGGATTTCTCTTGAAAAAGGTTAAGAGAAAGCTTGCTCTCCACACATTGTTCTAATTTTCATGTAAATTGAATCACCACTCTCCTTTTCATTTTTTTCGGGCTCATGTGCATATATGTTTATGTATATATATGTATACAAATCTA
The DNA here is from genome assembly GCF_047511655.1 of Castor canadensis. Classification (NCBI taxonomy): domain Eukaryota; kingdom Metazoa; phylum Chordata; class Mammalia; order Rodentia; family Castoridae; genus Castor; species Castor canadensis. The sequence continues at coordinate 67,366,823 of NC_133399.1, read as the reverse complement.
CAACCACTTATTTCTTCAGCATGAAAACCTAAACATCTCTTTCGGTTACTACAACAAACACAACTGAGAGTTGTATTTTACAGTCCTTTAGTGAAAATAGTGACAAAAATCTACGTGTGTCTTAATTTAATCACCTCAGTTGTTTTAGGCTGGGCCACCTCAATTCATCTTTAAGTTAATCCACTGTAATTCCAACTAGAATGCCCTCAAACTATAGATTTATAAAACACTACTGAAATGAACTAAAGCAAAAGAAGTCAAAATGCAAACCTTGGAATGGAAAACTGAGGCTTTTTGTCTTATAAAACCCTTAAAATTTAACGATTGCCACAATCTTGAGCTGTAACCATTGCCAAGAGTTATACCAATAAATTAAAAAGCAAACAAAAGTCCTGTAATAGTTAAATCATATGAAATTGCTGCTTTTGTAGGATAAAAACAATTGGATGTTAACATTTTATGTGATTCAACCCAACAGAGCATAATCAATCACACAAACTAAGATCTGGGTATATAGTTAGTAACAATATTCTACCTATCAAAATATTCCCAGTCAGAGGACAGAATCACAAGGCATAAGTCAAGTTCATATGAAAACATGTGTCAGGATAGCTAAGGAAATTATTTTAAGCAGAACTCATTTTTTAAATTTATTTAATGAGGTGTACTTTACATATAATAAAATCCAATAATTTTAAGTGTAGAATTTGATGAGTTTTGACAAATGTATCTAGTCTTATAACCTCTCCCACCATGATAATGTGGAATACTTAAATGACCCCAAAAGAGTTCCCTGTATCTCTTTTAGTCAATCACCTCTCCAAGCCCCTCCCCTGATCTGCTTTCTGTCCCTCAGCAGCTTTGCTTTTTCTAGAATTCCATATAAATGGACTCACTCAAGTACATATTCTTTCGTGTCTGGCTTCTTTCACTTAGCATGACACTTCTGAGACTGACCCATGTTGTTTTATCAGATGTTCATGTCTTTTCATTGCTAAGCAAGAATACCACAATTTACCTATTCATCAAGAAAGTAGTATCTAGTATTTGGCTATTATGAAAAAACAAACCAACTATGTACATTTGTGTATAAGTCTTCTTTAAACCTCGGTTTTTATTTCCCTTGGGTAAATAGCAAGAGAATGAAATTCCTGAACCATATGGTAAAGTAGATTTAACTTTATAAGAAACTAACTGTCCCAAAGTGGCTGTACTATTTTCCATTCCAGCAGCAGTGTAGGGAAGCTCCGTTGTTACAAATCCTTAAACACTTTCCTGGCAAGCTCTTTAATCCCAGCCATGTAAAGGGTATGTAGTGGCCTCTCCTAGTGATTGTAATTTACGTTTCTCTAGTGACTCATGCTGACATCTTTTCACATTCCTATCTGCCACTCATATATTAGATTTTGAGAAGTATCTATTCAAATCTTTTTACCATTTTTAATGGAGTTGAGTTGTAAGACTGTGTTTTGCAAAAATATTTTCTCCTTAACTACAGATTGACTTTTCATTCTTTTAACAGATTTTCTGAAGGCCAAAGTTTTTGATTTTGCTAACTGCAGTTTTTCCTTACCTAATTTCTATTCTAAAACAAAAATCTTTGCTGTTAGGTGGAAGAGAGGAAAGGACAGACAGCACAGAGGAAAGGCCTTTCGGAAAGTAGAACTGTGCTGTATGATACTAAGTATGGTACATGTTCCTGTATGTTTGTTGAAACCCATAGGACGTACAACACCAAGAATGAACACTGATAGAAACTCTGAACTTCAGGTGATAATGATCTGTCAGTGTAGGCTCCTCAGTATTAACCAGCACCACTCTGGCTGGGGGTGTTGATAGTGGGGAAGCTGTGAATGTGTGGGGGCAAGAAAGGTGTGGGAAATCGCTATGTCTTCCACTTGACTTTGCTGTGATCCTGAAAAAGTGTACTAAAAATAATAATAAATATTTTTTATGACTACCCAAAGGTCATAAAAATGTTCTCTTGGGCTTTTGTAGTAAGATTTTATAGTTTGGGGTTATATATCTAGATCTGTGATCCATTTCAAGTTAATTTGTGTGTACAATACGAGGAATGATGCAAGGTTCACTCTTATAAGTACAGTTAGCTAACTGTTTCAGCACCATTTGTAGAAAATATTTCCTTTATTCATAGAATTTCATTTGTACCCTCATCAAAATTCAGAGGGCAAGGATGGAGATGTGGCTCAAGGGACGGAGTGCCCTAAGTTCAAACCTCAGTACCACCAAAAAAAAAAAAAATCATTGAGCTACATAGGTATGGATCTATTTGTCTGTATTTAAACCAGTACCACAGTCTTGGTTCCTACAGCATCAAAGTAAGTGTTGAAATCAGGTAGTGAGAGTTCTCCAACTTTGAATTCTCACTTTTAAATAACTTGATACCTACAGGCCAATTCCCCATGGGACCATTCACGATCTCCCTGATGCTGATGCTACCTGTTGCTTTGGTTTTTTTTTCTTTGTGTATTAACAAAGGCTCCTCCTACACATTCCAGGGGGGCTTGAAAGGCCTTCATCTATTTCTTGCTTAGATGGGGCATGAAGAATTCCTACCCAGTAGACTCCACCTATGTTATTATCACAAATTCTCTTTGCTTGCTCCATCAGCCATGACCCCATGGATGCTTGGTCTCCAGCCTTTAGAATTTTCCAGACCACATCATCAAAAGGTTTCTAAGTTCTGCTTTGATCATCCAATGCCCACATCACTGGCCTGCCTCCGAGAATCACCCCCTTAGCATGCCGTTCCTTAAACCGGACCAGGGCCTGGTTCACTCAGAGTCTGGGCCTTCCCCAAGCCACACATAACTCCAGAAGAAGAAATGAATGCACAAAACCATTTCCATCCATCTCCAACCAAAACTGCTAATGGCCAAGAATCTGTCTACTGCACGACTGACTCTCTGAACAACAAAACGGCCTTGTGCCCCACTCCCTCTTCTTAGTCCCCCCTCCCATTCACACACCAGTAGGCACAGCATCTTATCAAAACTTAACAAGTAAATATACTTTTAGTGTTCCTGGACCAAATTCATATCCTAAATATTCTTCTGCTAACCTTGATGTGTTTTAGATAAGTTAAAATACAACAGACTACATATAACTGCTTCAGTGAAATCACTCTTTAAATTTCTTTCTCCTAAAATACTCAAACATGTTTACAATATCTTACAGAACCACCTGGGCATAAAACTACCTACTCCTTTCTTATAATTTGCACCAGCTACCTACCAGGCAGTTTTGAAATTTGTTTATCCTGTGACAGTTGCATCCCAGGAGTAAAGCACTTGGACTTGGGGTCACTTGGCAGTCCCTTTACTCTAAGTTCACCTATAGGTGAAAGAGAGAGAGAGAGAGAAAGAAAGAGAGAGAGAGGATGAATGAGAATAAAGTACAGATGGAAGTACAGACTGAGATGACATAGTAATATAACACAGTGATGACATTCTCTCATTCAAAAGATTAACTGAGGTCTCTTGGTTTTAGGATACCCAGTTTCTGAGCAAATCAATTAGGAGTCCATTAAGTTAAAAAAAAAAAAGTGTTTCACCCTCAAGATAAGAGGCTGAAAAATTATTCTCCCACAAAGACCAAGTTTTACTTAGTTTAAGAAATGAAAACTAAAATGTAAAAGTTAGAAACTTTGATATGACCATTTAAAGTGAGTAGAGAGCCACAGGTGCAGGAGACAGACAGACAGAGAAAGCCTGGGGGTGACCTGAACTCAGGTGGAATTGAAACTCAATCAGAGACACCAGCCAGGAAAGCACTGGACATATAGTCACATTGAAAAGCAGCAGATGGCATTAACTTTTCCCTGGAAAACGTCTCTGGGTTCTAGAATGTGGCCGTTAAGTACAATTTTGTATCACTTAACTGTCAATTCCTCAACTACTCAAGCTAAGCTGCCTATAAACATCTCTGAAATTTCTTATAATTATTAGCAAAACTAAGTTGCCACTATTAAACCATCCAGCCACTTAGTTCAACTACTCTTTGCTCTCAAATTTGATATTCAGTATCTCAGAAGAATTTATCATAGACCAGAACAGTCAGAAGTCTGACTCACCTAAAACAATTGATGTTCTATTATTTGACTCAGGAAGACAGAAAAACTAGGACAGAGATTATTTGCTACTAGAGAAAGTTGTCCTCCACCACCTTGATCAGTTTGTCCAGTTAGCTCTGTGAACAGAGCAGTTGTGGGAACAGCACCAAGGCCATGCCACCCTTAAAGGGAGATGATGACAAAGATGCTTGGCCAGGCAATTTGTGGAAGGCTTTTCTCCTGACTGAAGAGCTTTTCTTGCTCTGTTTCTTAAATTAAGAAGAATAAACGGCTAGAGAACACAGGTATACCTACTACCCTTCTCCAGTGCTCCACACCCACTGGAGTACCAGTCTCACACAGTACTCTACTCCAAGCTCTCCTTCCAACGGCCACTGTTGGTTCAGAAGCTCGAACTCAGGCACTGAAATGGGGACCAAAACAAGGTATCTGTGACTTCTAGTGAGGACCAGCCTTAGACATGGTAAGAAGGTTCAGCGATGCTTCATGGCCCCTGAGTCGCTTCTTTCTCCCAGTCTCCAACACCTTTCAAACAGTGACTGCCTCATTTACTGTAACTGCAGGAGTAGGATGAAAAACACACATATTACTTCTCAGATGCTTTTCATCTTACAAACTACCCTAATAAGCCTTACCTAGAGGAATTCTAAAGTAAAAATTAATCAATAAAGTATACTTGTATAATTAGCCTTCTTTAGAGGAGATGGAGATATATATCTGATACAAATGGTTTTTAAGGTATAATCCCATCATTTACTATAAATTTAGAAGGTAACACTAGGGAAAAAAGAGAGGGGGTGTCTTGGTATGTTTCTTTTTAACATATAGCTCAGCAACACCTAATGTATTCACGGTATTTCCTATATTACTAAGATGCACTAGTTACAATACAGAAAGGAAACAAAGCAGGTCTTCAGATTGAAGGAAACAAGATGATGAAGCAGATGATTGAGTACTGCTAGCCCTAGGAAGTGGAGAATGCAATTAGACAAAAACTAAGGTTTTATTAAAAAGCACAATGTCTATTGGTGCATAGAGAGAGACCCATTAAATTGTTCTCCATCTAAACTTTCTGGTACATTTTTATAGCACAAGTTAAAAATACAATCTCACACTCTTGAAAGTTATGTTTTTAACTGTTCCTAAGATAGCAACAATAAAATAAACATTCCTATAGTAACATAAAAATAAAAGAAAGTATGCATGCACCTCTTACAGCTTTCACAAAGACAAAAAAAATTAAGTATTATTTAACCCTGTCCTTTATTCCCAACAGGCCTCTCCCACCACTGATCAATGGGACTGTAGTTTCCTGTTGCCCATCCAGTTGGAAGGGCTCCTTCTCCTTTGAACTTAGCACTTGGTTGATCTAGATTGACTTCTTACCACAAATTACAGCTATGTACAACCTCATCTCCCCCCTAGACTCAGGTCCTTGAGGACTGGCTCTGAAACTGGACCAGCTGATTTCCTGTGGCCTGCACCTTGCTGGAAGGCCTCATAAACTTCTGCTGAATGGACACAGGACCAAATAAATCTATAACCTGACAACTATCATGTACCTACGTGTAAGCCCTAGATGCTATCCCTTTCCCACTACTGCATGAGCATCTTACTGCATCATTTAGTGAGTAATATAAATTAAATTAAATGATCATTCTTACAAAGATTTTTTAAAATCTGGTATGAGCTAAAAACCCCAGGGACAGCTCCAACATTTTTAAACTGAGTGTAGCTGGGCATGGTGGTGCATACCTATAATCACAGCACATGGGAGGCTGAGGCAGGAGGATGGGCTACATAGTGAGACCCTGTCTCAAAAATCAAAACAAAATAAAAATAAAAGCAACAGAGAATTGTATCACTCTGTCAAATACACTGGAAGCAGTTCCCAGTATCTCTGATTCGGCCAGTTTTTTAGAAGACCAGGCAGCAGCACAGCAACCCACAATGAAAGGTGTGGATGGGGCCTTTCATTGTAGGGAGAGGACTGGCCTGACGCCCACCTGCACTGTCAGGCTCCTCCCTCATTAAAGCAGGAGTAGCTTCCACTACAGCAAGAGTTCTAAATAACTGAACCAAGCAATGCTTGGTTCCACTTTCAACCATAGTTACCTCCTATATGAAAATGAAACAGCACCTTTGATATCTCACTCAGATCAGTTTGCTAGAGGAGGCAGAAAGAGGAGGAAAAAAGAGATAAACTGATTCTCTGCTTCAGTTTATATTGCTCAAGCTCTCTGATTTCCTCTAACATCTAGAGAAGAGTATACAGGAGAAAAAAAGATTCTGGGTGTATTCCTAGTCATTTATTCCAATTCATTTTTATTTTATTATTACTAGATCAGAAGGTACTAATGACTTGGCCTGCTTATGCATATGGTGTAGAGATGTTAGTCAGACCTGCCGCCTTGAACCCTGTAAAGAGAATTCAGGGAGGAGGAAGAAGAGGCCAAGAGATTGCTCCCTTGGAAGTGACAGGGACCAAGAAGTGTGCCCACTTTGAGCTCCTCATTAGACTACCCCACAGCTGTGAGCACCACCCGGCCTCTCCTAGCAGCCTCCCCAAATCTGATAATGAAAAAACAAAGCACAAACAAAAGCAACAGAGAACAGGACAGCAAGCCAGCTCTCAAATGCACTTGCTCTGACCTCTCCTTTATGAGCACCACATTGAAAATAAGCTAGAACAAAAGATAATTCGTTATGCACAGCCATAAAGAACTCCAAGCTGCTGCATACATAATTTATGACACCAAGTAAGCCGCCAGCAGCATCATTTATCCTTTCAATATTTTAAAGCGGAGAAAGGTTACCAGATACTATTTATAAAGTCTCTTATTGCTGCACGACCCTTTCAAACTGAAGAAATGGGGAACTTCATTCTTCTACAAACGCCATTGCTCTCAAACAGAGAACTGTAAATCTGGGATTCACGTGGTATCCATCAGAGGAGGGGCACTAAATAACCCTAATAAACCAATTAAGTCAGCAGGCAACATAGATCAGTCAGTCTTGCTGAGATTAATCTTATCGAATCACTTCTGCTTTCTGTTTTTAAAACAAATGCCTCAGTTTTCTTCCCACGGTGGTTAAAATTTCCCCTGAACAGTACACACAGAGTCCTGGTTTCCATGTGACAGGTGAGGAAGCCGAAGAAGGTGGCACACCCAGGAGCACCCCATGTCTCTGCCTCATTAGCTTCCAGAACTCTGTTCCCTTGGTCTCCAAGGGTGTGCCTGGGGCCTTTATCATTTATTAAAATGACCCTGTGGTCCCCTGGACTCCATTCTTACTCCATTCTAATCCATCTTCTCCACTGCCACTCTAGGAGTTCCTACAAAATGTAAATCCAAGAGTTCTCTATTTGACTCTTCAATGTTTCCTTTTCGACCTTGGGGAAAAAAAAATCATCAGGCTCTATTTTAGCTTTTATATAAAATTGCCAAGAGTTTTCTTCCGGTTAAAAAACTTTTATCTGATCATGTAGACAAGCTAAAAATATTTATAAATAATATGCATTGATAAGTGAATAATTGGGCTCCCAGTAATTTTTTTCTCCAGTACTGGGGTTTGAACTCTGGCCTTCATACTTGCTATTCAGGCACTCTACCACTTGAGCCACTCACCCAGCCAGGACTCCCAGGAATGTATACAAACAGCCCTTGAGCACACCCTCCCAACCCAGGCCACTCTATCCAGCTCAGTGGTCCTGGTACCTTACATAAAGTTCCGAGCTTTCTTCTGGGGACCTCCCATCCGTCCTGTTCCACCCACCTGACTCCAGGTGGATGCCCTCCTCTTGCCTCAGCCACCCTGAAAGGCCTGGTCCTCAAAAAGGATTACTCAGCCCTGCCACTGTGTGTTGCTGTTTATTCCATCTCCCTGGATGTAGCTTCTTGGGACCAGAGTCTTGAGCTACTCTATTACCCCATGACTGGCCTGTGCCTGGTCACTGCAGACCCCCAGTCCGCCAGAGTTCAAAATGACTACATGCAATTCACATGCATCATTCCATGTTTCAATCAAACCACCCCCGACTTTTGACAGGTGGAAGCTATTTTCTTCCTGAGAAGCAGTCCAGGGTAGTAGCAGAGAAAGGTCCCCAAGGATACCTGGGGCTCTGCCCAAGTCACTTAGTCTGCCTGTGCCTCAGTGTTCCTCATCTGTGAATCGGGATCGTGGTAATTAGAGCTGACACAATTACTGAGCAATTACTATAGGTTAAAAACTACTCTGGGACCTTGATATCCATTAATTCATTTAATCCTCACAACTTTTAAGATGATGGTGACAGCAGGTGCAAATGCCTAGAAACTGTTAGAATTATTTCTCTTCATTTGAAGATGAAGAGACTGAGGCTCAGGGAGGCTACGTGGTTTTCCACAGGTCCCAGCCTCCTTACTCCCTAACCCTCTGACTCTGACTTCATCCAAAGATAAAGGATAAAAGGCCTTGTTCTCCAATGCTGGCTTGCTTAGGAAGAAAGTTCATGGCAAGTCTCCATCTCTGGCTGTAGTGAGAGAGGCACCTGTTTCTCCTTCACAGAAATGAGCTATGTCAAAGAAGGGAGGCAGAAGAGAAGGACCAAGATTAAAGTAACACATAGCCATCTTCCAAGCACCATAAAACGATCCATGGAACATGTGTCTCCATCTGCAGAAGGCTTGGGAGCATGTGTTCGTGCATGGACCCACACAAAGCCACTGACACACCACCAGATTCTCCAAAAGCAAATATTTGTCTTCAGCCAAAGAATGGAGATTCTTTTCTAACAAAGAACAATGGACACCATTCTAATTCCTGATTCTTCCTCCTGCTTTCCAGTAGATTATGATCTCAATGGAGATCCCCGGCAAACAAACGTGTCTTGAATCACAAATGACACTGTAAGTCAGAGGGCTTATGGACTATGAAAAAGGGATGGCCTCATATGCCAACCCTGTAGCTTCCTGTGTGTGGAACACCTGGGGCTGGATATGCAGCAGTTTGTCTTTTCCTAGAAACCGTCACCTGGTTCTTTTGGCTGGGCAAAAGCATTTTAGCAACCCTGGTAATAGACAAAATGCAATGGCTGCTGTGTGGCTGAGCTGTAAAGACTGCAGCATGTCACACAGGCAGGCTCTAGGCATCAACAGTGTTCAAGAAGCAAGCACTGTGGAGGTCCATCTGATGAGCTGCAGATAGGCTCTGTCTGCTTGCAGTAAAGCCAGGACGAACAGCTCCAAGTCACATTCCTGAAATGCCCAAAACCAAAACCTCTCCCTTCACCAAGAAAAAAGAGACCATGCAGTAACCACGGAGAAGCACGCATATGTGTGCTTATTTTGGGGAGGGGCAAATGCATCCAGAGATGCACAGACTTAATAAAAGAAATAAATTCAAAAGAACACCTGCTCCAGCCCTGAGAGGCAGTGAAACATCTTGGAAGAGTAGGGAGAGAAGCGGGGCGTGGGGGCGGGGGGGGCAGGCAGTGCCACTCATGCGCCATCTGGGTGAGAGGTGGCAGGGAATGGGACAGATGCATCCTACAGGGGCTTTGCATCCCATTTTTGTTGTTGTTTCTGTACCCTGGGCACCAAGCAGCCCAGCTCTCAGTGGACAAGTGAGCTGTTTTAGGCAGCACCGTGTTCTTCTGGAAAATCCACATTTCTATTTTTAGTTCTTCCCATGCAATTCATGAGCAAGAACCCGACTGAATGAAAGGCCCCTCAGCTATGCTAGGAATCAAGAGAATACTAGTGAAATTATTTTTTAATAACATGCTCAGAGAAAATGTGATCTGTCCTTTTCACCATACTGTCTACATGGTTCAATGAGCCTTGTAAAAAAAATTTCTTACTGTAAGAAGGCAACTAGTGACTTTGTTAGCTTTGAATGAAAAATGTCAGTATCTTTTAAACACAGAAGCAACTAATACTGGATTTCCTTGGGTACTGTTTTTCCAGGTCAAACACACTTTCAGTGTGCTGGGTTAGACTTATTCTTTATTCGTATGCACAGAGAAAAGCAAACAATGTAGGTATCTCTTAAATTTTAAATCCCCACTTGGTATAAAACCCAAACATCCACAGCACATGTCCCACACATAACACACCAAGCTTAGGTCTAGAAAATACAGAATTCCAGGGACGAGATATGTGACAGCATTGAGAACTGTCACACAGCTACCAGCAGATTTCCATTTAGATAACACTGGGGTAGAAAGGCAGAAGCAGTGTTTGGAGTCAGCAAGATTCAGTTCATTATCAGTTATTTGCCATTGATTTCTTACATGGACACAGCATTATTCTTGCCCCCACAGTCTTGTTTCAATCAATGGTCTATGTATTTGTAAACATGTAAGATTTTTAATCATTGCTGTGTCTAAACATTGCATGATAATGGGTGACTTAAGCTATGAACTGTGTAATTATTCTGAGAACATTCTGCTATGCATCACAAAAACCAAGTGAAAACATTACCTTCAGTTTAAATCATAAAGCTAAGCTTCCATAATTCCCAAACCTCTTTTTATGTCCCACCATTCTGACTCTAAGATTTGTCTTTTCCTAAATGCATCTCAAGAGTGTTCTGGACATAGAAGGACTACTAATCTTGAAGGGAAGAAAAAAATGAGTATTTCTTAAACCTTTGGGAGGTAGAAGACTTACTTAGCTTAAAAATCTGTCCAACAACTTACAAAATATCAAAGGTCTGTCAGAACTGGTATGACTAAACAGTACAGCCATGGGTAGACATTACAAGAGAGACATTATATCTGTAATCTATACATATTTATATGCATTTAATAGGTTTACAACTGCTCCTATAGAAGCATCTATTAACCATATTTTTTAGTGATCAAATGCAAGGTGGGGAAGAATGAACACAGTAGGATCTCTTTCAGGCTAAAATATATGCAAACATGTACCAAATTTTCCCTAGAAGAAATCATAAGAAACATTTCACAAAGGAGAAAAAGAACCCAAAAGACTGGTGGTAAGGGAGGGACTTTTGCTACTGAATTTACCATCTGTATATGAATATTATTTTTTAATATCCCTTATGATTATATGGATAGAAAATCACGTGTGATTTATTTCCTGTTACCTCTCTGTATTTAGGAAAATAATGTTATGGATTATTTTTAAGCTCTAGAGAAAAAAATCACAAAGGAAACTATCATTGTATTGAATGAAGTTTAAAACTTCAAAACATCAAATTTTTAAGCAATCCAAAAAGCAAACAAGCTAGAAAAAATGTCTTAATACAAAAGACAAAAGATTACCTTTCATACATGAAGAGTTAATACAAACTGATAAAATACAGTGATAAAAAAATTTTCTTAAATGAAGACCAAAAATGAAGGCCAAAAGATATTCTCAGAAAAGAAGTGACACAATTAGGCAGCAAGCATGCAGAACACTCACACTGGCTAATTACAACTTTGAATCAGCATTAAGATAATGTTTTCCATAAAGCGTTGGGGTGTTCAGGTGATGGGCAGGGGACAGGAAAGACTGAGGTGCCACCCTCATGGAAAGCATCATCACCTGGATTGAGATAACATCCTTTGCTGTCACTCAATGATTTCTCTTCAGAGACGACCACCCAAATATGAAAGACCTTTTATGCAGAAGTACAATCATCACAGAATTACAGCAGAAAAGGGAACCAATGTATGTGTCCAAATGGCTAACCCAAGGTAACCTAAGGTTAAAGGTGCAAGGGTAAAATCACTTGATGAACTGTTTTGCAAGCATAGACACTAACCCCTGAAACTATATTCACAATAGCTTAGGGTTTTTAAAAGAAAATCAAGACTTAAACTACACAATGAGATGACTACATATTTTAAAAACCTAGGCTTGGGGGAGGGGCTGAAAGAAACAGTGAAGCACATAGAGCAATTGTTATATATAATCTATGTTTAACTTTTTCCCTCTACCCTCCAAGTTTGTGTATGTTTTAATAAGAGAAAAGTGCATTTTTAAAAGGACATAGGTGTTGACACTATGCTCTACCCCTACTATGAAAAGAGAAAGCATTTTGCCCACAGGTTTATCAGACTTTCGAACACACCCTTTAGAGACTTTTGGACCTTCTGCTGCGGCACTGCAGGCAGAAGCTAACATCTACTGCACTCTTGTCTTGTGTCAAGCATCACTCTAAGCATTCTGCCAGTACAGGACCACCTGAGAAGACAGGAAGTTTTATGACTCCCAGAGTCACACACTGACAAGCGGTAGAACAGGGACTGGAACCCAGCAGCCCACCTGGTGCCGACCACCGTATCATAATGCTTCAATTTTAAAATACAACACAAAATCCTGAGTTTCAAGTCAAAATACGAAGAACAGATAAAATGTAAAGTAAATTTTTAAAATAACCTGTACTTCCTAGCGTTTCAAGGAAAATGCATCTGAGTATATTCGGGTAAACTGAGAGGCAAGTGAAGATAAATTCAAATGCTATTAGGATGAAATATGCAAGAAACCACAGCTTAGTGTGGTAAGTTGTGTCCAAACAAATGAAATGCAGAAAAGATGCTGTCCACACAGCGCAAAGTTAATAAAAAGGATATTTTCAGAAAGCATAGAGTGAAATAGACAGTCCATAGTAAAATACTGACTGTGTTAGATCTCAATTCGTCTTTTTCACAGGGTCTGTTATGATGAGATTTAGAGCAAGGCAAACTGATGTTCTCGGGTGCGTTCCTAGTGATCACAGAGGCATGAAGCTAGCTGGCAGTCAGAATAACCACTGCTCCTTTCCTCCTTGTGCTCAGGCACAGAGAAGGTGGGTAATGACACACTTAGACATGGTCTACAGAGAAGGTGTCCTGACAGCCCATCAATGGCTTGGTTTTGAGTGTGAGTAGTCACTGCAAACTGCCTTCCCTGTCTCAGCAGCACATCTCTGCCTCGGTCTTAATAGAGCCCTGCGAATGGCAAAGGCTGTGCTGGAACAGTGCTTCCAAAAGCCCAGTTCAAAGGCCAATGGGGCCACTCCAAAGCTTACCAGGCCAGGAATGTAATCTAAATAAAGTCTCTTCCTTATTACATGATTTAAATGCTAAGTGCCTACTGAGCCCTCAGTGTCCCCTGTGCCTGGTGAAATGCTATTCTATGTGAGATGCCCTTCCCCACTGCTGTTTCCTGTGCCACCTTTTATGCTCAGTTGCAAGGTAGCCTTGCAGGAACCCCTATGGGACCCCAAAAAGCCCTATCCTCACCTTTCACCCATTTGGCCCCAACCTCTGCTGACCTCCACCTCCATGTAACCCCAGATCCTAGTAGTACCGAAAGAGAGGAAAAGTTAGGACAGGGGCGCATTTGTACATGTCAGGAAGCCATGCGCATCCTAACTAAGCAGGCGGACAGGGCAGTGTGCAGGAGCAAAAGGCCAGGTAGAAATCCCAGAGCTTGCTCACTCTGGGGAATTCACTTCCCTTCTAAGCCTCAACTTCTCCATCTGCAGACAAAGACAGTAACACCTATTTCACAGACAGAGCTGCAGGGGGATGAATGAGCTCACCGACATGAGGCACTCCTCACTGTCTCTGGATCAGGATGAACACTTAACACTGTGGCCCAGGCTCAGTGTCCTCCACACTATACCCTGAGAAAAACTGATGTGATGACCAACACACAAACAATCTTTATGGCAAGGAAACTAGGAAGCTCATTAAAGCAGTAAGAAAGCTGACAAGCCAAATAAGAACACCTAAAAGAAATATTTTTTTGATTTTACATTTTTCCCTATTACCTTTTTTAAACTCTCTCTTTTCAGAAAAGGAAGTGAGGGAGGGAGAGACGGAGGGAGGGAAGAAGGAGAGGGGCTGGGTGTAATGGTACTTATCTGTAATCCCAGCTACTTGGGAGGCAGAGGTAGGAGGATTGTGGTCCAAGCTAGCCTGGGCAAAAGCATAAACTCCTAACTAAAAACAAACTAAGCAAAAGGACTGGTGCTAGAGCACTTGCCTAGCAAGCTGGGGGCGGGGGGGGGGGGGGACTCAGAGTACAACAGGAGGAAGGGGAGAGGTGGGAAGAGGAGGGGAGGGAAGAGGAGGAGAGGGAAGACAAGAACAAGGGAGGGAAGAGGAGGGGAGAGGAGGGGAGGGGAGGGAAGGAGAGAGGGGAGGGAAGATGAAAAAGAAAGAAGGAGGAGGAGGAGGAGAAGAAGGAAAGGGAGAGAGGGCAAGAAAGATGAAGGCTATGCTACCACCCCCAAATTCATGACTACTGTAACACAGCACTAATATAGTGTTAATAGCACACGCTTATTCACTCTAGGAGCAGGGAGGATCTAAGAAACTTAACTCTTTAATTCCCTCAGCATTTAATAGGCTAATAACAGGAAAGCACCTCGACATAGCATCCCTCAACAAAGAAATCTACAAGTAACAGCCATATGTTTTTATAAGATGGCCTCCAACTTAATTTAAACCACCTTTGGAGTCAGTGTTTACACAGCCTTTGGTACTCAGAAATGACTGCTGACTTCAATCACTTCCAGAATGGGAGCAAATCCATAAATGACTGAGCAAGGTAAAGAGTGCTAACCAAGAGGCTTGAAATTCCATCAAGAAGGATGATTCATTTTGGAAGGTTCTAGAAAGCCTCAGCTACAATGCGTTTTCTTTTTCCATCACCCTATCAAGATCTGCCTGAGATTTCCTCCAAACAAATGGTCCAGACTGAAAAGGAACTACAGAAGGGGGCTTGGACCTTGCCTCCCACCTTCTCATCTACATCAAGCAAATTCAAAGCTGCAGCCAGCTTTTCTCACTACATATTTTTTTTCTGGAAAAATCAAAGGCCAGACTTTTCTCTCTCTAGTAATCTCACAAGTATGCAAATGATTTCCTCCACATATGGCCCAATTGCATATACTCAAGAATCAACAGTTTACATTAACCAAGATTCCACACCAGCTCCTGGCCAAGGTCACATGTTTTATTCTTCCTAAAACTCCCAGTTCAGTGCAAACCTCAGCAAACAGCAAGTATTTAACAGTAACTAATGACAGAATCAACCTAATAAAATCTTGGCACGCTTCTCTGTGTCACCTGGTAATGTTCTAATCACTGCCACGGACCCCCAACTTCACCCCCACTTTACCAAGAAGCCAGGCATGCCTCTCAAAATGCATGTGGAAAAACTGGGGGTGGAAGACAGCAACTGCACTGGCGACCTGTGCCACCCCCATCACGTCACTCTGCCACAGCACAGAACAAGGGCCTGGGGTCCTACTCTCTGTCCCTGCATCAGCACTAAGCAACCATGTTAAAAGATGCCCGATCCACACAAAATCTCAATGCCTAGAAATCCTGCCTTTCCTTTCTACTTGGCAATCCTGGGGTTGAACTCAGGGCTTCACATTTGCGAGGCAGGTGCTTTACCACTTTAACCACTCCACCATCACCCTCCTTTTTTATTTTTTTTTGGCTCAGGTTATGTTGGAAATAGGGAACATGGTCTCACTTTTTGCCCAGACTGGCCTGGACCTCAATCCTCCTATTTGTGCCTCCTTGTGTAGCTGGGATGACAGGATGTGCCACCATGTCCAGCTGTTAGTTGAGATAGGGTCTCTTGAACTTTTTGCCCAGGCCAGACTGGATCCATGATCCTCTCAATCCCAGCCTCTTAAGAACCAGGATTACAGGTGTGAACCACCAGCTTCCAGCTGCCCAGCACTTTCTAAACATGCCTTCCTGGCAGAAGAATTTCCAGATGACTCACCTCAGGAGGGAAGTCGCCCACCAGCCTTGGTGCTCACTGCCCCAAGAAGCCTTTACTCAGAAGCGATGGTGGCCCTACACTGAGAAGTGGGAAGTCCCATGGAGCCCTTCACGTTATGTGAGTTTTACCTCGAGGTGGGGAGGGGGAGGAAGACGAGGAAGAAAAGCAGTGGCAGCCTCAAGCCCTTGACTCATTAAACCACCCACCCAAAAAGCAAAAGGGTGTGCCCAAACCAGTGGCCTCTGAAAAGCAGCTCTGCCATCGCTCCAGCACTCCATTCCTCCCTTACCCTCTCCAAAGAGCCCTGTGCACAGATTTACACACAGGAAGGAAATAGCTGGAACTACCTGGGTGTCCAGGGCTGCGGGGCAGGAGCAGGGTCAAGGCAAGGGTAAAGGCACCACCAGCTCACAAGGTCCTGGTCATCCATTACCAGGCACCACTGTATTCTTGGCCTTCTGGAAATGCACCATTAAAGAAAAAAAATGCTGATGGTTTTTTATTAATTTACTCTAAGAAATCAGGCCCTAGTATTTTCGATTGAAAGATTATATTGAGGAAGGAAAATGAGAAAATGTTTCAAAGTATTCAGTGCCAAAAATAAAAATAACTCAGAAAGTTTCCTTCTTCATCTCCACAAATAAGTTGGCAGTGATGTCTGGGAACTGCCACGTATGCTGCCACCATTGTACAGGACACATGGAATTGTCTCTGTCCTGTAGCCAGCAAATCTTCCGTGGTGTTCCATGTGTGAACCAGCAGGCCCAACCCAGGACAGAGCTTCTGGAAAACAACAGCACCTGGAAGAAGGCAAAGCCACTGGTACAAACCACCAAAAACATCTTCCTTCCTGCACCCATTCCACCTCCACCACTCACATCTTCACGCTCCTCATCCCCTATCCTTTCCCTCTTACACAGGCCAATGTTATACAGAAGGGACAGAGCTTAGTCAGAAAAAAAGTTGACTTGGGGAGAAAGGTGCTCACTGCCTCAGGAGAGTGAATGCCAGGTCAGGGAACAGAGGCTTTCAGCAGCTAGCTCCTACACTCAACTCACCTTGGCATCCCTTAACCATCCTTCTACCACTTCTACAAGCCAGGCAATCCATATAGAGAGAGAACAGGAATATATACATCAGAAAAATCATGTTGGTTAGATCACACACGGTTCCCCAAAAGTACACACTCTAAGGTAAAGAACATCAGCTGGCCATGGTGGTACATGCCTATAATCCTAGCTACTCAGGAGGAGGAGGAAGGAAGATCTTGTTCCAAGGCCAACCCTGGTAAATTAGTGCTACACACTATCTGAAAAACAAACTGAAAGCAAGAGGGTAGAGCACTTGCCTAAGCAAGTGTGAGGCCTTGAGTTCAAACTGCAGTATCACCAAAAAAATAAGTTAATTAATTAAGATAAAGAGTATCATAAACAACCAAAACACCACCTGCCAGGAATTAATCCATGAACTCTAGAATTTCTTGAATTCTTTCAAAACAACCAGTGTGCACTGAGTCTCTTCTACCTGCTCAGCCCCAAGCAAGGCACGGCCCAGGCAGCTGTGCCAACCCAAGAGGTGTCAGAACTCAGAGAGGACAGCTGTCAGGTAATACTGCCGTGCCTTCCATCCGAGAGGCTCTTAGTGGCTTAACAAGGACATGTGGATTCTGTGGCTGTCTGAGACGCCTGTCAATCAGTAGGGATGAGAGGGTTGGCTTCATTAATAGTACAGCAGCCTGGGAGAATGCAGTTTACTCTCTTACCCTGAGGTGAAGGTCACCAGTCCCTAGAGGAAGGTCAAATGACAACCACCCAGCAACTGGTTTTCTAACAGAAAGCTGAGCCAGGGAGACCTGAGACCTGGCTGGGCTGCCCCAGGCAAACCCCACCTGGTATATTTCCACAGAGGCTGGGAACAGGAAGCAGCTCTGCACCCTAGCCGTAGAACAAGAGGACAAAGAGAAAGCCAGCATTTGCCCCGGTTTGCAAAAAAAACAAAACAGAAAGCACCCTAATGGATGGATGATCAGGCCACGCAAAGGAGTGGATGGAGAAGGCAGCCAGAAATGTCCACTCCACCACCAGCCTTCCCCAATCACCTCTTCCTGTGTAGTGGGTGGAAGGAAGCCCCTCACTACTTTCCAGCACAGGGAACTGTCTTCCTAAGCCATTCTCCCACTCAGTCCCCCTCCCACTCAGTCCCCCACAACCCTGAGATGTGCACCCTACAAAAGTCTTCAGTGTTAAGATGAAGTACATGATAAGAGCTACAACAGGCAAGTCTACTACAGGGGTGAGGAGCGGGCAGCAGACTATGACATGCGTATCAGCAAACAAAAAACTACTTTCCCCAGGAAATTCTAAGCCACCTCAGGCATGGACTTGAGAATCTATTCCAGAATATTCAGAGCCTAAATAAGCAGCACCTAATACTTCAAATAATTACAACACTCTTTTAAATTCTATTCCACACAGTATTTCTTTCCCCCACTGCGTGATTAAGGTTTTAATTTTTAAATGAAACAAAGTCCCAGGGAGTTCAAAGAGCTCTGTTTACAGAAATAAAAGCCAATATTAATAAAGCTAAACTAAAAAGATATTGAGTAACCTTTGTGAATTAAAAACAATGACTAATTCAATCCAAACAACTAGGTCATGCTCAAATTCCAGCAATTCTAAAACTTTACTATAATAAGGCCAGGATTTTGCTTTGCTTCAGTGGTCAAAATGAGGGTCCCATTCAAGGGCAGAGCAGTAGCACAGGCATAATAGGAAGGCTGAGAGAGCATTTCGGGTGGGAAACAGAGCAAGGCAAGATCATCACAGAGCTACCTGGGGACTTAACACTGCATGAGAATAATGTGGAAAACATTTTCTCACAAAAGACCAAGCACTCATTCAACAAACACCTGAGAGACGCTCCCAGAGACTACAAAGCATCAGGCGTGTCTCCCTGCTTAGAGGAAGCAAGTGAACAATCTAATCAAAGAGATGCTATGACATAAGACAAAATGTCTTAGTATAGGCAGACAGGTCCACACCCTGTGTGAGGAACCAGAGACAGGACAAAGGCCCCGGGGGGAGATACGGAAAGACACTGAGTTGTGGGTAAATGAAAGGCTTCACAGTTTAAAAAAATAAATAAATATACAACTAATGCAGTCTACTGATGGGGGTGGCTTTCTCATAAGTCTTCAAAATGGCCTTTCATAATTTGGTTTCATAATTTGATCTTAGTGAAAGCTCAAAATCAATAAAAGTTGCACCCACTAAGACCCGGTCTTTACTCTTTCAACTTAAAACCACACAGCAGTCATTCAGTTGTTGAAATGCAATATCAAAGCACTGCAGACTTGCAGCAGGCCTGCATTCTAGCCGAGCCTTTCTCAATACATCGTCCAGGAGTTGGACTTGACTTTTTTGGTTTAAACATCATATTGGTAGAATAGAATAAACACATAAGTAAATATCCCACAGGAAGAAACATGCTTTGGTATAAGAACACGGGACCAAGTAATCAGCAGAAAGAGCAGGAAAGGAGGAGGTCCATGGGGTATGGGCAGAAGTCCATAGAGAGAGCAGGTAGAGCCTTTCCCGGTAACATTTAAGTGACATTTCAGCATCACTATAGACCTCCTTTGAGTTCCCCAAACAATCTCCTGTCACCCAACCCAACCATCTTAGCTGGCAATCTGACAGTGCGATTAGACCTTTTCTATAAGAATTCTTAAAGCCAATGATGCTGGTGGATGGTTGTGCAGAACATTACATTTCTAAAACTGAAATAGGAAAGGAGAAATCTAGCATTCCACATCCCTCAGCTCAGACCAGAGAGGTCAGAAGGACAGAGCCAAAACAGGCTTTTCACATAAAAACATTTTCAAAGACACTGACTGATACCACTACACGTTTATTCTGTAGAACATCAAGATAGTTGTGGATTTTACTCTTTAATGTTCCAAAACTGAAAACACTAAAAATTCACTTTTTGCACCATTTTATATAAAATCATCACAGTTTTTACGAGAGAACCTGATACTTTAATTAAATGTAAAACATAGCACTCAACTTTTTGTTCTTAAAAAGCAAAATGACTTCATAGGAAGAGAAAAAGGGACTCATACATTCAAAGGTTTCTGCTGAACCGAAATGTTTTAATAACCTAGGGATTCAAGGAATATATTTTAACGTTTGTCTAACTAACAACATCCAACATCATAATTGTTCCTCTGTCACCCTCTAGTTTTTATTATTTTAGTTCTTACCAAATCTTTCAGAATTTTGACAATTACTAATAATCAATGGATATCACAAAAACATGTTCAACAGAACATGTTTTTCCCTTGTCATCACAGTATAACAAAAAATGCACTATATTACCTTTCCCCACTATTCTGAGTCTTTGGTTACTTTTGGAAAAAATACAATTCTAGGTCTGGTGGCTCAAGTAGTAGAGTGCCTGCCTAGTAAGCATGAGTTCAAATCTCAGTACTGCCCCCCAAAAAACTATCAAATCTCAGTACTGCCCCCCAAAAAAACTATCAAACCTCAGTACTGCCCCCCCAAAAAAAAGCTTAAACAAAACAAAAAGATAACAGAAATATACTATGTGTATTATTTTTAAAAACTGATAATTTATTCCTATTTAATACAGAAGATTTTTACAATTTTTCAACCATTTTTTTGTTTTTCTCCATGAAAAAATAATCTCTTCCTTATTGCCTGGGTGGCCAACCAGGTGTGTCTCATCTGAAAGGCATATAGGCAAAACATAACAAGAGAATGAGCTTGTTTCTACACCTCAATACAAGCTAGTATGTGGAACTTATGACTGTTTAAAATCAAAATTAAGGAACTGAAGTTAGGGGAAAAAAAAAAAACAAAAAACCTCCAGCCACATTGTTTACTTCTCACAGTTCTTGCAATTCCTCTGCACAGATCTTTACTTGTTCAATAACCTATGTCTTTCCCTTTGTTAACACCATTAGCATTTTTTGTGGTTTTTGGGGGAGATTTTTGGTGGTACTGGGGTTTTAACTCAGGGAGTCATGCTTGCAAGGCAGGCGCTCTACCACTTGAGCCACTCCAACAGCCCCAGTACCACTAGTTTTACTAGTGATCCATGACTAGACTAAGCCTCAGTAAACTACCCCGTGAACCTTACCTCCCACCTCCCAACCACCACTCTATACAACTTAGTAACACAATAAAACAGTATCTTACTTCCATGAAGAAAACACAATGGTCACTTATAAAACAAACCAAAGAGTCCACCAAGCCAGAGACTGTGACAAGATGCCAGATAATCATACAGAATGAATGGCTCAGTTGACTGGTAACCGAATATGGTGGCTTTTTTTTCAAGCTGAAAAATTAAACGTAGCCTAGATCTGGGGCAACAGGAAGCCATTACCTTTGGAAATATTGGTATCCAGTTCCTTCCTGATACTATAAGGAGCTGCATTCTTGTTGCCACTCAGGCCAGGA
The DNA here is from genome assembly GCF_047511655.1 of Castor canadensis. Classification (NCBI taxonomy): domain Eukaryota; kingdom Metazoa; phylum Chordata; class Mammalia; order Rodentia; family Castoridae; genus Castor; species Castor canadensis. Next base: position 67,345,518 of record NC_133399.1, on the reverse strand, counting down.
CAAAGATCACAATGGCTTTCAGTCTTCCATTTCATCACTTTTCAGTGTACTCTAGGGGTGGCAGACCCAGGTGGAAAACAGGGTTTGTGCTTAGGACACTTGTAATGCTGTTAACCAAGCCTGATGCACAAAAGATGAGGAAACAGACACTTCCCAGCCAAAGACCTGTTTGAGACATACTAACCCAGCCTCAAAAAGTCCCAGACAAGGAAAAGGCAAACTATGTAGAAGGTAAAAAGATCAGTGGTTGCCAAGATTGAGGGGAGAGGTGAGAGAAGGAAAAATTTGTGGAGCACAGAGAATTTTTAGGTCAGTGAAACTACTCAGGATGACACTACAGTGGTGGAAACATGTCATTATGCATTTGCCCAAACCCACAGAATGTACCACAGAGTGAACTCTAGTGTAAACTGGACACTTTATTGAGTGGTAAGATGTGTTGATGCGGGTTCGTGCATTTGAAGAAAGGCACCCCTCTGGTGCAGGGTGTGGACAACAGAGTGGGGAGGAAAGTTATGTATGTATGTATGGGAGTAGGGGGCATGAGAAAAGTCTCCATGCCTTCAATTCAGTTTTGCTGAAAACTTAAAATTGCTCTTAAAAAAATAAAGTCTTAAAAAAAAAAAAATCCCAGACAACTAGTCCTAGAATTCTCCCACTTTGCCTATAATGGTTTACAAAAGAAAAATAAAATCCATTGGAAAACACTTCCCAGATCAGTTTTTTTTTTTGTCCCTTCCATCTCTGATAAACCACTGCCAGAAAGCCCCATCTCTTTACATTTCCCAAGAAACAAATCCTAAGATGTCTATAAAGTTCAAATTGCCAGGAAATACCGGAGGAAACTCCCCCCGAGACTTCAGTCATCTCGTGTCATGCCCTGGAGTGTGCTGGCTGAAACAGCAATCTCAGGATTTAGTCATGCATTAGTCTGAAATGTTTGTCTTTACTCATCCATCACTCACCCAACTACAGAGCCGCCTTCTCTGGAATGTCTTAGGAAAAGTAAGTCCTCACTGTGAACCGATGATTACTACGCTCTGAATTTAAACAAAAGAACACGACCACCGACACAACTCAGACGCCTCCATTCCACATCTGTCTATATGCATGACAGCAAAGATGAGCAAGTGGCCAATGTCACACACATCCCAGCTTCTGTTTAACCACCTGAAATCTCCTTGCACAAAATGTGGCTGAATGGAGAAGAAAGAAAGGGAAATGGGAGATGTTTTGATTTTGGAAGTCTGAGTCTTCCTGTGAGGAGAGGATGACACGAGTCTCATGTATTTCACATGTCATACACATATGTATTTCGTATTGCTCAGGTACTTACTTCCTTGGGCTTGTCCCCAGATATCCCTATATTTACCCTTGAAAAGCTTTCCTGGGAAGCCTGTGAGTGTTAAGTAAACTCTCTGTCGCATGAGTAATAAATGTCTCCAAAAATGCAACTTGAAACGCACCACGGAAGAGGCAGCCCTCTCTCCGCTTACCTGGGAAAGCGTGTGGATTGGGCGACCCTCTCTTAAGGCACTTAGAACAGAGGATGTGCACGGTGTAGTGCAGTCCAGGCCATTCCTGAAGTAGGACATTCAGTTCCTCCACCAAAGGGGTGATGGCTTGCCATGCGGTCCATATATTTGGTAATGATGCATGGCTGGCAATGGACAGGGTGTCTGGCTGCAGGACCCCCTTGGCAGGTCTGTAACTCACCACCACAGGAACCTTCCCTCTGTATGCAAAGATCTGAAATTTACCATCCGACCTGTGCACCACATGGCTGTTGATCTGGACACTGTAGCGTGCAAACAACCCAGGTGGAAAGGTAAAAGGAAAACTATACTCGATCTGCAATTGCTCAGCCACGAAAGACTGCCCGGCTAGGTTGGTCCCATTAATCCAGGCCTCTGCATGGGGCACCTCATTCTGCACATAGCATGGGAACTTGTACCAAGCTGTGGACCCATTCAAAGGCTTGCCCTTGGGTTTATTGAGGCAGTAACAGAGTCCCATCTTCTCCAGCAGCTCCAGCAGCAGCTGCAAGTCCTGCTGGGCTTGGACATGAGGCTTAAGCAGCAATCGAATGACATGGGCTGGCAGGAGTCCATGCAGCAGAAAGCCTTCCACATAATGATGGAGCTGGGTGGCCCGGAGCAGGTCCTGGCCCGGGCTAGGCAGCGCCATCACTGGGGAGCTATCTCCCTCGCCCTCACTCTCTCCACTGGTCCCCAGGAGCAGTTTATGCAGCAGCAAGGAGGCATCCCTCTGGAAAAAGACATTGAGGATGTCGATGAGGCGGGTGAGGTTGTGGAAGACATGCTCCTTGAGGGCGGGGCTATCCTCAAAGTAGAGCAGCTTGCCGCTTTCATGCAGGTAAGAAAGGGCACTCTGCAGCCGGTCCTCAGTCAGACCTGCCTGCAGGCCCAGGCGAGCCGAGTCCCACCAGCTCAGCCAAAGGCGCTGGGCCTGAGGTGGCTGGAAGTGCAGCTCCTCCAGCACCTGCCAGGATCTCGGCAGGACTCTATGCAAGTTGGGGAAGATTTCTCGGTGCTCAGCTACCGAGAGCAGCTTGTCCCGAAGGCGTTGCAATTGGCGAGGGTCCCTGCAGCTAACAGGCAACACCGGGGAGAGGATCTGCAGACGGTGGTTGAGCAGGTATTGAAAATGGGCCTTGGACCTCCGCAGGTTCTTGTCCGAAACCCCATAGTAGGCTGCATGGGGGCTGGCAGAGCGCAGTTCAAAGTCCTGGGCCAGGGCCTCATCCACCACCTGAGCTAGATGGCTGAGGCCCTCTGCATCATGCTTCTCCTGCAGGGCGATCTGGCGGTGAATGTCCAGACACTTCTCCTCCAGCTCCCGCTCCCCGCACAGGTCCGCGTGAGTGCCCACAATGCACACCACGGCATGAGGCACACGGGCCCCCACCCGATGCAAGAAGGAGCCCACTGTGGTGGGAAAGCAGCGTGGTTCATAGGTGGCCAAATTGACCACCAGCACATACAGGGCCCCTGGGGACAGGAAGAAGGGCTGGATCACCTCATAGCTTTCATCCCCAGCTAAGTCATACACAATGAACCGCAGGCCGAGGGAGGCATCCGCTGTCCAGCTTGTCACCTCGATGCCCTTGCTCCCAGGGGGAGGAGAAGGTGGGTAGCTCTTCTCTTTGTCCCCTCCTCCTTGGCTGCCCTCCATTGTCTCCTCCGTGAGACAGTGACGGAGCAAGGTCTTTCCAGCAGCCTTGTGGCCCATCAAGAGAAGCTTGAGGCGGGGCTGCACAGCGGGCTGGGAATGAGCCAGCTCCTTCTGGTAGGCTGCAATGTAGGGGATCCCCTTCATGCAGACCTCGTAGGGGGGCTGGATCAGTGGGTTGTCCTTGATCTTCCACAGGCCCACTCGAGACAGCTGGCCAAAGTTGTCAGGCAGTACTGCAATCTGGTTCCCTTGAAGCACCAGCTCCTCCAAGCCGGTCAGCTCCACAATGGAGTCTGGCAGGTAGCGGATACGGTTATTATCCAGCCACAGGGTGAGAAGCCGGCCCAGCCCAGAGATAAGGGATGGCACTGAGGTGAGCTGGTTGCGACTAAGGTAGAGTTCCTCCAGACCAGCCAGGGGCAGCAGCGCAGCAGGGAACTCCTCAAAGAGGTTGGAAGAGAGGTTGAGCATTTTGAGCCTTTGCAGGCGGCTGAACTGGGCAGGCAGAGCCTGCAGCCCGTTATTGTCTAGCATGAGACTCTCCAAGCTGGCCAGCTCGCAGAAGCCGTTGGGCAGAGTTCCAAGCTCGGCTCCACTCAACCAGAGAATCTTGAGGGCACGCAGGGCACTGATATCTTCAGGTAGGCCTCGCAGCCGGTTGCTGGATACGTCCAGCTCCTCCAGGGCCGCCAGCTGCAGCAGCTGCCGGGGAAAGGCAATGAGCTGATTGTGGTCCACGTCGAGGGTACGCAAGCGATGGAGGCAGGAGAGGGAGTCCGGCAGGTGCGCCAGCCGGTTGAAGCTGACATCCAGCTCCTCCAGGTGGGCGAGGGCGCCCAGCTGGGTGGGCAGGGCGGACAGCTGGTTGTGGCTGAGGTTGAGCTTGCGCAGCTCCCTTAGGGCGCTCACCACCTCTGCGCCCAGGGCGGTCAGCCGGTTGTGGCTCACGTCCAGCTCAGTGAGGTGGTGGCCGAGCTCGGCCACCGCAGGGGGCAGTCGGGCGAAGCGGTTTCTACGCAGGACCAGGACGCGCAGACTGCCCAAGGCCGACCCCAGCCCGTCAGGCACCTCCTCCAGGCCGTTGTTCCCCAGATTCAGCACCTCAATGTCCCCGATGTTGGCCGGCAGCACGAGCTGGGGGGAATCGGGGGACTCCAGCGGGTCGGCTCCGGCCCCCGGGCAGCCTCCCGCGGCACTGAGGGTGAGCTGGCGCAGGTTGCTCCGCAGCTTCCTGGCGCGCAGGGCGGCGTCCCGCCACAGCCTCACCGTCTTCAGGTTGCCACTGTCCTTCCCAGCCATGGCGGGGCCCCGGGCCGACACCCTCACGCGGGAGCCCGCAGCTGCATGCCGCGCTGCGCCCGGGCCGGCGCCCGTCTCCCGGGCCCTGTCGCTCGCGCTCCTCCCTGGCCACCACCCCTGGGCGGCCGGCGGCTGTCGGTCCTAGCGCAGCCAGCAGCCGGGCGCCCGCGGCTGGGGCGCGGCGGCGACGCGAGCAGCTCTGGGGGGCGCCGATCGCGCCACGCGAGGGGAGGCTGCGGCCGGTGCGCGGTGCAGCTCGCATTCTCCGAGCTCCCAGGCCATGGGCGCGCCGGGCAGCAGGGCCGCCGCCCGCCGCGCCGCGAAGGATGCCTGCTCCTCCCCTGCTCCGCCCGCCTCGCGGCGCCTCGGTGCCGACTCCGGCCCCGCTACCCTCGCAGCCGCGGCCCCGCGGCCGGCGGCGGCGTCGCCTCCGCGAGCTCCGGAAGGAGGGCGGCGCTCGGTTCTCCGGCCGGCATGCTGCGGACGTAGGGCCGGGGCGCAGCGGCGAGGAGGGGGCGGCGAAGCCTCCTCGTCTCGGTCTCCCCGGGGCTCGGGCGGGAGAGCGAGCGCCGCGTCCCCGTCGCTGGGAGGGCGCGATTGGGAAGCGGCAGCGCGGCCCGGCGGAGCGGCCCCCACGTGACCGGCGGAGGCGCCGCGTGTTCCCGGCACCGCCCCGGGGGCGGGAGCGGCGAGCGAGCGCCGGGTGCAGGGCTGTGGGCACCAGGCCGGGAGCTGGCCGGCAACGGGGACCGCGCCCCGCGAGAGGCCGTTCTCGCGGCGGATCTTGGGCACCCGGGCTCCCGCTCGGGTTCGCCTGCGTTTGACTCTTTGTTGCCCCTGCGTCTCTAAGGATTTCTTTTTCTTCGCTAACGTGTTGCATCCGCTGCCTTCCCTTACTCCTTCCTAACCGCTTCCCCTTCCACCCATCCAGCATCCACACTGCAGTGCAGTAGGCAGAATTTGGGTGTCTTTATAGGAGCTTAGCAACGGAGGGTAGTTAAACAAAAGATGGGGAAAGCAGGCACCCATTCATTCAGTAAATATTTACTGAGGCCCGATTTTATGCTAGATCAACTAAAACCCAGTTTTCAGCTCCCCTGGGAAAGCTGACGCCTCACTGGCCTAATGTGGGTGAGTGAGGTGGGGACAGTGCAAGGTGTTTTACCTTTTATCTTAACAACCACATCTTCAGTAGTATAGTACCGGTTGCGCTGAGGGTTCAAGGAAGTGACACCTGTTTCAGACAAAATTCACAGTGCACTGCTCACTTCTGAGGTTTATGTTTCCACAGTGAGGAAACATTTCTTAGCGATCAACTCTATACTAAGTGAATAATTTCTTCAGAATTTGCCAACACCTCGAAATCTATCAAGACTGGCTCCATCATTGCTTCCCAGTTGATTAATCGTGAAACAAAGTTTTCAAAGAGACAGAACCACATTTAATTGGTTAAATGTACCACTGAACACGTGGCTCTACCCCACAGGTGTCGTCATTCGCGGACCTTATTATTTGAGTAGTGATAGTTTGTCTACTCAAAGAGAGGGCTTGACACGAAATCCATCTGCCCCAGTGTTGGTTATCAAGCCCTGGACAGGCATCCTGTAACTGCAGGATGCTCCCCGGGTCAGCTGGGTTCCAGATCTCCACACCTCCGGTGAAATATGGGTAATTTAAGAGCCAGAGCTGACGTGGTCACTGTGAAGGACTTCCTGGAAAATTAATTTGTCAAGGATTCCCACCTACCCTCCAAGAAATGGTCAGAATTTTACAAGCAAAATTCTAAGTCATGGAGGCTGAACTTGCTTGTTTCACAGAGGTACAAACAGGTCCAAAGATACTAAGCAACTTCTCCATCTACCAGCAAAGTAAAGGTTAGAGAGAGGTCTGCGAAATCCCCAGGTGGGTTAACGCCCTCCAGTGCATAATGGGCATGAGGGTTAGCCGCACCCCAAATCCTCTACACTTTGGCTCTTAACAAAGAGGAAGGAGACCAAACAAGGCATCCCAGCTCCATCTTAAATGGCTAAACTTAAAAACCAAAGTGGTTTAGATTACATCTAAGTAACACTTGCCAAACTGTTACTTGCCCCATCGAAGTCATCAGAAAGTTAGAATGCCTCCATTTTAAATGTCTTTTGAAAACTGTCCTCTCGCTTTGTTGTTAAGAACTCAGTCATTTGCTTTATCCGCTTAAGAGAACTGGGTAGGACCAGAGAAGAAGGTGGAGGAAGAGAGTGGGACTCTCAGTCATCCCCTTAGCCTGGGAATTTGTTGTGAATGAATTTGCTCAAAAGGGAACTATTCTATCAGAGTCCCTCTGCCTACAAAGTGCTAGTTATTTGTGAAGTACTGCAAAGCTGGTCTTGGTAAACTGATTTTTTGTGTCATTGCTGGGGATTGAACCTGGTTTCTCATACGTGCTAGGCAAGCACTCTTCCACTGGCAAAATTAGTATTACAGGAATCTTGGTAAGAAACCTTGTCTAAGAGTTCTTTGAAAGTCAGCTTCCTAAAAACTAGAAATCAAGGAAACTCACGGGTAAAATAAAACCCTATGAAAAGAAGTTGTGCTTAGTATGTATCTTAAACTCAGGCAAGGACTCCTGCCCTGGGTACCCCACCTGGCCCTTTTCTAGCCATGCTGAACCTACATGGTTAAGTTTCTGACAGCATTCTGGGACAAGCTGTCAAAAACCTTGAATTCTAGGTGCAAACAGTCTTAAGCCTAGTTGGGGAGTGCTATAGTTTGGATCTGAAATGTCCCCTATTGTCCTGTGTTAAAGGCATAGTGCCAGTAGGAGGTAGTAAAAACATGAAGAGCTGGGACCTTAGGGGAGGAAGTTAGATCACTAAGGTGTGCCCTCGAAGGCGATAGTGGGATGTTGTCCCTTCCTCTTTCCTTCAATTTCTGGCTGCCATGACATGCACAGCTTGCTCTACCACATGTTCCCACCATGTCGTGCTGCTTGACCGAAGCCCAAAAGCAAAAGTACCAAAGGATCATGGACTATGAGCCAAAATAAACCTTTTCTCTTTGTAAGTTGATGATAACAACTTTCAATTATAGTAATAGAAAGCTGACTACACAGTGAAGATAGAGCCAGTGTTTCAAAGTCACTCAAAAATAGTTGGCATAAGCTCACCCCTGGGCCTGGGGTCTGTGAGTGGAGCTTGACTGTAGCTGTGTGCCCACATGACCTCATCAGTACTCTTACTCCAAGCCCTACAAATGGTAAGGTTTTCCAAAAAACAAAACATCAACCCCCCCCCCCCAAAACAAAGGGATATGGCAAGGTAGAGGGAAGAGTCTGGGCAAGCCAGATAAGGGTCTGCCATTTACATATCTGTCAATGTCAGTCTGAAATGGGAGGGGTGTGTAAGGGTGTTTTTTTCTCATCCCTTGCTAAGTAAGACTAGCCACAAACTCCAGTGAGCTTTCACAGCTGGTTTCTCTTGCTCCATCTTCAACATACTTTGCTTTTCTCCATGTTGAAAGAGTTCTCTCTTGACCGTGCTAATACCCTGGCTACAGTCCCATTGTCTTACTCCCTTTCCCTGTAAAATATCTTACATATGTGCTTTAGGGTGGTCAGGTTCCTCTCTACTGTTTCCTTCCTTGGACCAGGAATCTGGCTTCTATCCCCATCATGACATCAGTCTTGCTCTCTAAAAGGTCACCTCACCCTTTCTCATCTGTGGCCTCCCATCATTAACAATGTTAAACTCTCTTTGGAAATGTTCTCCTTTCTTGGCCTGTTCAGTGTTCCTTCAAGGCTTGGGTTTTTTCATAAGAGCCCTGTAAAGGACTAATTATTTCCTTCTAGGGACCAGATTTACAATGAGAATAAGTACTACCAAATGACCCATGTCACGACAAGCTGACCAGGATTTGCCGAGATATTGACAGCTTATCCATAACAGCACTTAGTCACTACGTATTTTCTACTTATATTATTCTTATATTAAAAATGCAAGCTGGGAATGGTGGCTCAAACCTGTAGTGTTAGATAATCAGGAGACAAAGATCAGAAGGATCACAGTTCGATGCTAGCCCATGCAAAAAATTCACAAGACCCCCCCCCATCTCAATCAATAGCTGGGTTTGGTGGCATACATCTGTCATCCCAGCTATATGGGTAGCTGGGATTCATAAATAGGAGAGTCACAGTCCAGGCCAGTCCAAACATAAAGCAAGACCCAATCTCAAAAATAACCAATGCAAAAAGGGCAAGCAGGTAGCTCTTGCCTAGAAAGTGTGAAGCCTTGAGTTCAATGCCCAGTACTGCCCACCCCCAAAAACATAATTATAAAAATCATGTATGTATCCTTTTCCACTGAATTTTAATTTTGTCAATCACAAATGAATCCAATATTTATTTTAAGGTGACTCAATGTCCCAGTTTGCGCAATACTGAGGGGTTTCCTGGAATGGGACATTGTGTGCTTAAAACCAGAGAAATCCTAGGAAACAAATATAGGTAGTTCACCTACTTGCTCTTTAAAAAGAGCCTATTATCTTGTTCTTCCTTCACCTTCAGGAGTCCAGAAAGCATAGCATCCCAGAAATGCAACCCTTCGTTTAATTCAGCTGCTTTAACTTTCAAAATATTTCTGACTTCATTTACTTAGCTACTTTCTAACTTAGACGATAAGACATTTGTGGGCTGGAGGTTGTAACCAACTTTGGAGTATGGAAACTACCTGTCTGGTCTTGAAAGGAAATTTGGCAATTCCTTAACCCTGTAGCAAAAAATGAGACCTAGGGCTGAGTTACATTGTTTCATGAGAAAACGAACTTGAACTCTCCTTGATCTTGAAGTCTCTAGGCTTTGCTAAACTGTTGCCATTGTCATGGAAGGGAGTGTGGAGACCTTCCCACATTTCTCCTCTCTTATAATTATAGATCTAGACAGTATTTTCCTCTAAATGAACAACAGTGCTTCCTCCTATCCAACTGAAGGTAATTAAGAGAAAATCTCACCTCCATGATTTTGACTAGGCAACACCCTTCTTGGCTTGGCCTTACAGAGTGGCAGGAACCAAGGGAAAAACAGAAAAAGGAAAAGGATGGGACATCCATCAGAAAGGTTTTAGGCTTGTTCCAAAGAAGAAAATTAGCCTTAAAAATTGACATCAACATGGCCATGTTTATCACAGCACTAATCACAGGATGAGTGGATAAACAAAATGTGGAATACAGAGCTGGGCACTGGTGGCTCACGCCTGTAATCATAGTTACTCAGGAGTCAGAGATCAGGAGGATCATGGTTCAAAACCAGCCCAGGCAAATGATTCATAAGACCCTATCTCAAAAATACCCAACACAAAAAAGGGCTGGCAGACTAGCTGAAGTGGTAGACCACCTGCCTAGCAAGCATGAAGCCCTGAGTTCAAACCCCAGTACTGTCAAAAAAAATTGTAGTATATATACACAGTGAAAGATTGTTCAACCATAAAGAAGAATGAAATCCTGTCATTTATAGTAACATGGGAGGACACTGTGTAAAGTGAAAGAAGACAGACACAGAGAGACAACTACCCACTTTCTCCCTCATATGTGGAAGCTCCCTGTGTTGCTTGTTTAGGATTTGGGAAGGTAGAGGGGACCAGTTCTAAGTTCACTGGGAACAATGATGCCAGATGGAGAGGAGAGCAGACACTGGCCTTGAGGAGAAATTGAACTTCACCCTTAGAAAATCAATGAATATGACATCATGCAGCCAAAAGCTGTAAACAAACAGTATTCCCAAACTACAATATTTACCACCTATCATGAAATGTTACAGCAGGAATCCTTATACTAGTTGCTTTTTTATTTGTTTTAGACAAAAAGGATTTAGTGCCAATGTCTACAAACTCGGTACTTCAACTAAAAGGCATTTCAGAGTCCCATCTCTAGCGCTGCTGGGCTGATGGGTCAAGCTGCAGACCCTGGTCTCTATCCCACAGGATGGGGGATGTTAAAGTTGTCAAGAATAAGGCTATTTAAGAGATGCCAAGTGAAATTTAAAAGATGATGAGAGGGCAAAACTGACTGCTACGCTAAGAAACACTTGGTGATCCAGGTCAAAAAAAGTACAACACACCCAAATTAAGAGGGGGATCTGCAGCCTAGGCACACAAGCTATCAAAATACGGTGTGAAAGTTGGCCCAACAAGTTATGCCACAGCCTATTCTACAGGCCTGCCACTGGCCCACAGGCTTCTCGATAGGTTTGGCATGAAAGAGATGTGTGAAGACCAAGGGAAGGCAACAGGAGAGGAATGCAATGTGGACAGCACTGATGGTCAGCCCGGTGTCTTCACCTGCTATGTGGATGCAGGCCTTGCCAGAACTACAGCTGGTAATAAAGTTTTTGGGGCCTTGAAGGGAGCTGTGGATTGAGGCTTGTCCAAATGATTCCCCGGTTATGATTTTGAAAACAATTTGTTTGATGCAGAAGTACATCAGGAGTCAGAATATCACAGATGACATGCGTTATCTATTGGAAAAAGATGAAGATTCTTACAAGAAACAATTCTCTCAGGACATAGAAAACAAAGTAACTCCAGACATCATGGAGGAAATGTATAAGAAAGCTCAAGCTGCTATACGAGAGAATCCAATTTATGAGAAGAATCCAAAGAGAGACGTTAAAAAGAAGAGGTGGAACTGTCCCAAAATGTCCCATGCTCAGAAGAAAGATTGGAGGGCTCAAAAGAAGGCAAGTTTCCTCAGAGCCCAGGAAAGGGCTGCTGAGAGCTAACCCAAACAATTTTCTGTAATAAAGACAATAAACTTGTCAACCAAGCCAAAAAAAAAAAAGAAAAAGTCATTCCAAATTCTCTACTTCCAGAAAGGCATTTTAAAAAAAAGACGAAAACTAGTTTATCAAGCTGAGATTAAGAACAAAGAATCAGTCATCTTTTGTTTGAGTTAAAAAAAATTAAACATATCTCATCCCTCTTTCCCCAAATTTAATAAGTCTGCCTCGGACACACTAATTTGAATGCCTGCCAACTCCTATCAGCAATGGCTGCGAAGCCTGAGGTCTTCACCTATCAACAGGGAGCATAAAAAAATGTGTTCAAGACACTGACTGTTCCAAAGAGCAAAGGCAAACTGTACCAATATGTCCGTTGTTCTTTCTTTCCTTGGGTCTACAGAAAACAAATTTATCTTGGGATGGACAACCTTAAATTTAACATTGGCTCTCTGTGTTTCCAGGTCAAGTGGGAACACACAGGTTCCCCACTGAGGAAAATAAACTGCAATGTATTTTTAGCATCCGTTGAAAGTGCTTTCAGCTGAGGATATTCTGCAGGAGCCAGTGTATTTTACTGAAGGCCAAAGGACTTGCGGCAATGTCACCTAGAATTCCAGCACTCTCCCTGGGGCTATGCAGGTATGTCCCCATCCCATTTACTCTATGGCCCACCTTCTCAGTTCCAATCCTGGAACAAGCATGCTTTTTCTGGGAGAAAAGATGGAAAATCAGTCCAGTAAAGATAAATGGAAAACATCTGTGGAGTAGTTCCGACAAATGCAGCTAACTATAGCACACTTGGCACTGGGAAATGAGGCACATTCAGGAGGCAGAATAAAGAGAATGGGTTACAGAGGGAACGGCTCCACTCCACTTTGCACCTAATGCCGAGGGTAAACTGTGGACAGGTGTTGCAAGCACAGAGGCTCTGTGAGATGAGCCTCTCTGGTGCCTCTGTGTGAGGCAGAGCAGGGCTTACTGGGCACAGCGCTCTCCACCATCCAGGGCATGGTAAGTGAAGTCAGGTGGTTTCAGCTGATTCATTTCCTCCAAGGTTTGTGTGTGTCGTACACGAACCCTACAGCTCTGGAGTTTTCATGACTAGTCTGAAAATTTATGAGATTTGGTGACAGGGAAACAAATGGTTTAAGACTTCACTTCTGTCTGCACAATTTTGAAAACTATTTCTCAATTTTAAAAATTAATTTAATCATCTTCTAGCTTTTAAGTAAATGGCACAGGGATACTGGACCCTCCTTTTTGAACCTTGTCATTCTAAAAAAAATTAAGTCTACAAAGGCATCATATAGCATAAAGTGTAGCATCAAAAGTGTAAAGTGCTCCCGAAGAACCATAATTTTGATTATGGTTATTGAAACTGGAGTTGTAGACTTCAGGCCCAAATGCCTGGGATTCCACATCAGGTGTGGCCACTCACCCCATAAGCCAAATAAAGAGACATGGTAAAGGGCAGAGAAAGGCTTATTACCTGGTAATAAGCCTTCAGATCATCTTGAGCCATCATCGGGGTACAGACATGAACTATACATTTAAGCAGACGAAGAACTGGGGGGAAGGGTCCTGATCACAGGTGTGTATCCTGTGAATCAATTGCCTCAGACCTTCTTTTGGGAGGGATTCCAGAGAAGTTGTTATCATCACTGATGAGGATAAACAAGCCATTATTGCCTGGTAGGTGGTCTCTGACCACCCAGTGACTAGGACTGCTATTTCTTAGGAGTAGTTTTGTTCCCTTGTCATAAAAATGTTATTGATCATTCCTATCCTTCCTAGACACCAAGATAACTTTGCTTAGAGCCAAGAAAAATGCAAAGTGGAAGCAGGGATGCCAAGCTTTTCTCCTACTTTTAGTAAATTTGTGAGCTCAAGTAAGGAATCAGCAAAAGAAGCTTAAGTACGTGTTATCTTGTTCTCATAAAGCTGTGTCAGTTACTATAACAAAGAGCTGAGATAATTAGAGTTATTTTTTGCTCACAGTTTCTGAGGTTTCAGTCCATGATCAACTGACTTTGCTGCTTTGAACCTGTGGTGACACATCATGGTGGGAGCACATGGCAGAACAAATTACTTAACTCATGGCTGGGGAAACAAAAGAGAGCAAGAACAAGAGGCTGGGGGCAACATACAGCTCAAGGGCATGCCCCCAACAACCTAATACACAGGAGACCCCACCTCTTAAGAGTTCCACTGCCTCCCAAGAGCTCCAAACTGAGGACTGTGTCTTTGGCACAGACTCCTTTGGAGCACATTCCAGATCCAAACTATAGCAAAAGCCGTGTATTTGTTAAGTGGCAAAAGAGCAGTTAGCAAGTCTGTTCTTCCTGATGCCACTCTTATAACAGGGTTTCTGTTTTCTCTTCTATAAAAGAGAACAAAAAAAGCCTAGTTCTCTGTCTCCTCTCCACTTCATCCTATGAAATGACAAGATCCTTGATGTAAGAGACTGGTGTGTCATAAGCATCAAGGTTGGTCACACTTTTTTATTAATCTAACAAATCTTTAGGTAAGGTCCTGTCCAAGGTGCCTGAATGCAAGATAACTTGAAAAGACTTTTCATCTTTGTTCCCTTCGTGGAGGGTAAAAATAACACATCTGTTGGTTATTGATTATGACAGTCTTCAAAAGCTGATAAATGAAAAAGAGGCTGTCAAAATGCTCAGAGCAGATGAGATGGAGGACTAAAAAAAGTAGTGAGGAGATGCCTCAGTTTGGTTCCTTTGTTCCCGAACTACAGGGGCTGTTGAGATATTAAGGAATAATTTCCTCTGTGATGGAATATTGTTGCATTGTCTTGGCACTTCTAAACCTTGTAACTAAGCTGCTTTTAGAAATGCAATTACATTGATTCTCTCTCAGAGGAGATGGGAGCATTAAGAGAAATAACAAATGTTGCTCTCAAATCAGAAGGTCATTGGTTCTAGAATGCATTATATTAGCATTTAATTTACATTTTCAAAACTACAACTTCAACACTAAGTTATATATTGGGGATTTGTGTTTTGTTCTTGTATGAAAAGTAAATTCACTGTTTGGCTTATTTTAATAAGATTTTTAGATTTTTACAAATTGAATTTAGAAATACTCCAAGACTAACTGGAGAAATTATAGGTTCTTTATCCTAGCAGTTTATGTGCTACACTGTACCTGCCATCGTCACGTCATGCTGCTGCTTGTCACTGTTGTGTCAGAGGCGGTGTCCTGGCAGAACAACTGCTTTAACTGGAACCAAACTGTCAGGTTTTCTTTCAAATGTTAATGTCTGCTTCCTTGCACATGGTAATCTTCAAGTGGGTAGTTTTGGTTTATTTCTGAATCTCTTGTACATAACATTAAATCTGGCAGAGATTACAGAACATCCTTAGAGAGACACCGTTAGTGTGGTGCATAACTCTGGTATCTGTGTAAATTCACAGTAGTTCTTTTAACTGTCCCCTGTCTGCCCACCAGCCATTTGACCCATGTGGCTCCTGCCTTCAGTTAATTACCTGAAAATGGCACTTAATTGAAAGTGAGTCAAAATTCCTCCCCTAAACATTTGAATTTGGGATTGGGAGAAGGAAAGGCAGGCTTTCTGTGGGCCTAGATGGTTAATTTGGAGCCATAAGCAATCATCTCTGCATTCTCTTCTTCCCCCCCTTCTCCCCCTCCTCCCCCCTCCCTCTTCCTCCTCCTTCTTCCAGTACTGGGGATTAAACTCAGGGTCTCACACTTGCTAGGCAGATGCTTTGCCACTTAAGCCACACCCCCAGCCCTTTTTCTCTGGTAATTTTTGAGATCAGGTCTTGTTTTATGCCGTGACAGCCCTGGTCTGCAAACTCCTATTTATTTATTTTTATTTATTTATTTATGCTTCCCCACATAACTGGGATGACAGGTATGCACCACTGCACCAGCTTTTATTGGCTGAGATGGCTTATCACAAACTGCCTTGGGCTGGCCTCAAACTGTGGTTCTCCTCCCTACTCCCCATCTCTGCCTCTCAAGAAGCTAGAATTACAGGCTTGAGCCACCACACCTGGCTCATCCCCACACTCTTAAAGAGACTTGGGAGCACAGAAAAACGAGTTCATCAAGGTAGAAAATCAGCAAGTCAGTTCACAAGGGGAAAAGGCAGATGTAAAATGAGATAGGAGAGGCAGAACAAATTTCTTGGGTTTCCAACAACATTTTTGATATTTTGATTGGTATTCTTATGTCCTAGCTATATCCTGGGGAATTATCATTAAGTTCCCACTTTTGCTAGAGTGCTCTTCAGTTGTTTTGAGTTGTTTTTTCTCCTTTGAAACTAAAAGCATATTAACATGGAATTTTTTTTTGCGGTGCTGGAATTTGAACTCAGGGCCTACACTGTGAGCCACTCCACTAGCCCTTTTTTGTGATGGGTTTTTTCAAGATAGGGTCTTGTGAACCATTTGCCCAGGGCTGGCTTCAAACTGCCATCCTCCTGATCTCTGCTCCTGAGTAGCAAGGATTACAGGCGTGAGTCACCAGTGCACAGCAATTAAAATGGAAAATTTTATGGGGAAGTGAGTTTGCAAACTACCTTTCATCAAGGAAAATGGTTCTGCCAAAGCAGGAGTGAGAAGTGGGAAGCCCTCCAATCAAGAATAGGGTATTAGAGTTAGTGCTGTTCCTGTGTTCAAAGAAGTGCAATGAAGAGCAAAAAGGAGAGACTTCAGGCCAAGGGTACCTCCTCAAAGGCAAATAAAGGAAAATGGGGTAAGAACACAGTTATGTGCCAGAAGCCATACTGATCACAGTCAGACGTCTAAGATAACTGCAAGTCAGTTTGCAAACCTAATGAGACACTAATCATGTCCCTTAGTAGCAACCAGAATCTATGTTTTAGTCTAAAACTTAAGCAGTTATTGAGAAAATGTATAATCTGGGCATTTAGAATGGGAATATTTGAGAGAAACTAGGGGAGCTGAGCACTTTAGCTCCAAAAAGTTCAACTTTTTTTTTTTTTTGGCAGTACTAGGATTTGAGTTCAGGGCCACACAGGCACTCTCCTACTTGAGCCTCACCCCAGCCCTCAACTCTAACATCCCAAGCCCTCCACACATGCCCTCCTTAGTCCCTTCCACATCCATTCATCCCATAAACGATTGAGGCCTGCCTCCTTATAAGCAATTGGGTCAAATTAACTTGCATGACATTTCATGATCTAGAAGAGAAGAAAGTGCCATTGTAAGCGAAAGAAAATGATAGAGAAAATATTTTCAATTGATACGACATAGAGTATATATTCAGAATATGTAAGGAGTTCATATAAATCAATTTATAAAAGGTAAGCACAAAATAGGCAAACAGTTTACATTGGGAGACATGCAAATAACTAATAAATACATGAAAAAAGAGTTTTACCTTCAGGATTAATCCAAAGAAATATAAATTAAAATAGTATTGTGGTATTAGACCATTTCCTGTTACAATAGTGAAATACCTGAGGCTGGCACTTTATAGAGAAAATAGATTTATTTAACTCACAGTTCTGGATGTTGAGTGCATGGCTCTGGTGAATACCTCAAGGTGAATGGCATCACAGTGGTGGAGCACATGCAGGAGGGAGAGACCACCTGAGACAGGAAGCTAGAGCCACGGGAACAGCCAGGCTTGTTCTCCTGTAACATAGCTCTTCTGAGAACTAATTCAGGGTCCCATGAGAACGACCTTAATCTCTTCCAAAGGTAGTGCTCCCAGCAAGAACTTATGGCCTCCCACTAAGGTCCAACCTCTTAAAGGTCTACAACCTTTTAATACGGGAACACTGAAACCAATCTCCCAACACAAAACCACTTAGGGGACACAAACTGTATCCAAATCATGGCAGATGACATATTTAGCTTATCAAATCAATGTAGCTTTTTATGCATACAATATTAATAGGGGAATAGGGAAAGGGGGCATTTTCAGATACTATAGGTTAGATGTACAAAATAGTACAGCCTATGTAGAGCATTCAGCAATACACAGGAAATTGACGGACACTGGTGGCCCATGATAGTAATCCTACCTTCTTGAGAGGCTGAGATAGGGAGCACTGAGGTTTGAAGCTAGCCCCAGCAAATAGTTTGTGAGACCCCCATCTCCAAAATAACCATAGCAAAATGGACTGGAGGTTCAGCTCAAGTGGTAGATCATCTGCTTTGCAAGCACAAAACCACAAGTTCAAACCTCAGTCCCACAAAATTATAATAATCAGGAAAAAGCTGGGCCTGGTGGCTCATACCTGTAATCCTAGCTACTTGGAGGATTATGGTTTGAAGCCAGACTGAGCAAAGAGTTTGTGAGACCCACAATCTCAACCAATTGCTGGGCACAGTGGCATCTACCTGTCACCCCAAACTACTTGGGAGGCTGAAATCTGGAGGATCGTGGTTCCAGGCCAGCCCTGACAAAAAAAGTTTTCAAGACCCCCATCTCAAAAGGAAAAAAGCTGTGGTGGCATGCATCTGTCATCCCAGTGAGGGTGGGACACCTAAAATAGGAAGATTGTGGTCCAGACTGGCCTGGGTAAAAAAAGCAAGACTCTATATCCAAAATAACCAGAGGAAAAGAGGCTGGAGGAGTAGCTCAAGCAGTAAAGCCTTGAGTTCAAACCCCAGTAACATCAAAATAATAATAATATACAGGAAACAAAAAACTCTTTAAAAGTCTATCCTGGAAATGTTCTGAATATATAGAAATATACAGAAATCCACATATGAGGATATTCAGTGAGGAAAATTGAAAACACTCTGGATTTCCAGCAGCAGAGTAATGGTTAAATAAATGTTGGAATAATAATATGTTATGATCCATGGAGACACTCAAAGTTGTTTTCCAGCTGGCGCTGGAGGCTCACACCTGTAATCCTAGCTACTCAGGAGGCAGAGGTCAGGAAGATTGAGGTTCGAGGCCAGCCTGGACAAATAGTTTATGAGACCCTATCTCAAACAAACCATCACAAAAAAAGGGCTGGTGGAGTGGCGCAAGGTATAGGCCCTGAGTTCAAACCCTGGTACTGAAAAAAAAAATTGCTTTCCAGGGGCTAGGGGCATAGATCAATGGCAGAGTGTGTGCATAGCACACACAAGGCCCTGGGTTCTATCCTCAGCAACACATTAAAGAAAGAAATGTTTTCCGAGAAACTTTAATCCTTTAAAAAATATCTATGCTGTAACTTTTGTTGAAAATATCATGATACAAGCTGAGCATAGTGAGGCACAGCCTGTAATCCTAGCACTCAAGAGACTGAGGTAGGAGGATCATGAGTTCAAAGTCAGCCTCTGAATGCATAGTGAGCACCTGTCTCAAAAAGAAAATCAAGATACAGTTTTTTTTTTGTTTGTTCGTTTTGGTTTTGGTTTTGGTGGGACTGAGGTTTAAACTCAGGGCTTCATGCTTGCCGTCCATTTTGCTCTGGTTATTTTGGAGATGGGGTACTGCAAGCTATTTGCCCAGGCTGGGCTTGAACTTTGATCATCCTGATCTCAGCCTCCCAAGAAGCCAGGATTGCAGGGGTGAGCCAGTACACAGTACTTAGCATAAAGCACAGCCCTACTTTGGTGCAAATGGACATGCACATAATTATGTGTGTTGTATGTTAACTGTACATTCATAGAAAAAAGCCTGAAAATATATGCATCAAATTGTTAGTCATTGTTACTTCTGCTTGCTGGATTTACAGAAATTTTATTTTCTTCTTTTTGTAGTTTCCAAATTTTCTACAATAGGTATTATCTTCCACCAGAATAAATTATATCTCAAAAGAAATGCATGCAAAAAAATACATATATTTTTGTTTAAGCAGTTGCAAAAAACACTCGTTACATTTAATGCTATATTTGAATTTGCAATTGTTTGAAAGCAAATATGTTCACAAGGAAATTCCCCCCTCTTTCCTGGAATCTAAACTTCTTCCTTAGCCTTAACACAACCCTTATCCAACATGTGCAGTTTCTCCAAGTTAATTACATGAGACTCATAAAATTGGGGATTTTTAAATACATTTCAACAATGGCAGGAATCTGGGTGCTTAGTATTACAATACAAAACATTTCAGAACCCTTGCTTCTCGATGCAAAAAAAAAAACAACAATCTGAAGCAGATGACGTTCTGCAGTGCTGCTTTTGCTTAACCTCAGTCCTGCCAGAGACTCAACTGCCCCACCCCCACTTTTTAGCCATGCATTTCTCGCCCACCTCCTCCTTGTTCCACAGAGCTGCTTCTTGGAGGAGTGGGCCAATGCATATGGCATCAAGGTCTACAGCAGGCGGCCAAGAGCTCCAGTGGAGAATTTAGCATGAAAGAAGAGGGTCTGGGCTAGGAGCTACACCATACTCCAAACCCTTTACCTCTCCTTTTGTTGGGGGGGAGCAGGGAAGTACTGGGGTTTGAAGTACTGGGGTTTGAACTCAGGACCTCACACTTGCTAGGCAGGCACTCTACCACTTGAGCCACTCCTCCAGCCCTGTTTTGTATTGGGTTTTTTCAAGATAGGGTCTTGCAAACTATTTGCCCCTGCTGGTTTGGAACTGCAATCCTCCTGATCTCTGCCTCCTAAGTGGCTAGGATTATAGGTGTGAGCCACCAGCCCCTGGCTACACTTTCTTTGCCTGCCATTTGAATGGAGGTCATTGCTTAATGTCTTGTTCCTATTAATACAAAACATGCTCCCAGAAGACCCTACAAGTGAGAAGGTGAGGTGATAACTGAGACTGGGTGGCGGGACACCTGTGGGCCAAGCAGGCCTCTCACAGCCATCCATGTAAGTTAGGTGAACTCTGTTTCAAAGTTTTGTAACCTATGGATAGTAAAAATCACTTTGCAACTGAACTGAACTCTATTCTGCTTTCCCTGGGACCATGGGCAAGTTGCATAGCCGCTAAGCATCTCAGCTCCATCCACCAAGATGGAAGAAGTGGAATTACATCAGCTTCTTTTATTTAGTCAATTAACTTTTAAAATTTGACATATAAAGTTGAAGGGTCTATACATGGTGAAATGGTTACATGTAGTCATTAATTGACACATGACTTCTCATAGTCAGCACTTTTGTGGAGAGTACACTTAATACCCACTCAGCATTTTCCATGGATGTGCTGTAGCATCAACCATAGCTCCACGCTGTACAAAAGACCTTGTTTTCTTTTTCTTTTTTGAACTGAGGATCTCTTACCACTTGAGCCATGCCCCAAATCCTTTTTTGTGATGGACTTTTTGAGATAGGGTCTCACAAACTATTTGCCCAGCCTGGCTTCGAGCTTTGATCCTCCTGTTCTCTGCCTCCTGAGTAGCTAGGATTACAGGAGTGAGCCACTGTTGCCCAGTTTACAATAGACCTGTTGAATGGATTCCTTCTCTCTATTGTAAAATGTATCCTTGATCAATATCTCCTGACATCACTTCTTCATTTTTTGGGAGGGGGAGGACATATTGGGGATCGCACCTAGGACTCGCACATGCCAGCCAAGTGCTGTACCACTAAGCTACACTCCCAGCCCCGGATACCAGATTCTTAATTTGGGGTCTTACAGTGGGCATCAGAAGGTCGGTGAACTGAGAAAGTTCTAAGACTGGTGTGCATTTTTTCATGGGAAAAGATACATAGATTTCATCAGTTTCTCAGTTCATAAACTCAAAAGCAAGTATGGCCTACCAAAGTATACAACCTTTGGAGTCCACTTAACACTATCATTTCATAATTCCCCTTTTACACATATTTTGCTACCACTTTCACTTGACCAGAAAACTTCATTTTATACTATGTTTAGGTTTGCTCACCCTTCAAATTGGTGAGGCCAGACTCCAGTGTGAAATGAAAGATATGTTTAAAGGTTTGCTACAAAAGCGGGATGTGTATACGTATGCATTCCTGAACATTCACAAGAGCTATAAAATACAGAAAATTTATAAAAATAGCTTCTTTCTGTGCCATGCAGTTATGCATCATGTAACTCCTTTGCAATGAGGATTTTCATCTTTATATTCAGAAAAGAATGTATTTTGTTTAAAAAAATAAGTATTTGGAGTGATCTTTGTAACAAAAATTACTGAGTGGTGATGCAGGTGCCAAGCACCTTGCAGCTTTAAAAGCTGACTTCAGACTTATTGGGAAATTCTGCCTGGGTGTGAGCACTGGCAGTGTCTCTGCCACGGTACTGAATCAACGTGCCACATCACATCCCTCTTTCCTGACCCACCAGCCTTCATGAACAAGAGCCCATCTCTCTGGTTCTGGATGCATTGTAATGATGTGCAACAAAGATGCACGCCCACAAAACAAAATAATAGCCTGGCCCTGTAAATATGGAGAGCAGTTTGTTTTTAATTTCAAAGTGGCTGATCTTGAATTTTTAGAAATTCTGTGAATATCTTACAACAGGCTAAATTTAGTTATTTGATTCTGAGATCTTCATTCTTTGGCATGTTAAAAAGCATCACTACCATATGTTTTATATGTAGCTTTGCCCCCAAAGAATTCAGTGTCTCTGAAAATACAGAACAAAATATAATAATTAAAAGAAAATATGAATCAATAAGATAAGTACCATGTGCTATCCATATACAATGAAATATTAGCCAGCCATAAAAAGGAAGGAAATTCTGAAACTTGAAAACCTCATGCTAAGTGAAATAAGCCAGTCACAAAAGAACAAATAGCTGTATACTTAGAGGTGTCAGAATCATGGAGATGGGAAAATGGTGTTTGCCATATACTGGCAGGCGGGGTTGGGGAGTTAATGTGTTAACTTTGAAAGGATAAAAAAGTTCTGGAGATGGATGGTGGTGATCATGTGAACACACTAATGCCAGTGATGTGTACGTAAAAAAAAAAACCTAAATATTTAAATATTTACTAAAATAGTAAGTATTACTGTATATATTTAAGAACAACCTGCTGAAAGAAAGGAAAGGAAGGAAGGGAGGGAGGGAGAGAGAAGGAAGGAAGAAAGGAAGGAAGGAAGGAAAGAAGAGAGAAGAGAAAAAGAAAGGCCTAGCTCATCTGTAATCCTAGCTACCTGGGAGTCAGATCACCATTTTGTATCAGCCAGGGCAAACAATTCTCGAGGCCCCATCCCAAGTAATAAAAGCTGAGTATGGTGGTGTGTGCCTGTCATCCCAGTTATGCAGGAAGTGTAAATAGAAGGGTCAAGGTGAAGAAGGTAGGCCTGTGCATAAAAATGAGACTCTATTGGAAAAGTAACTATAGCAAAAAGTGCTGGGGGTGTAGCTCATGTGGAAGAGCAACTACTAGTAAGCATGAGGCTCTGAGTTTAAACCACAGTACATCCCCCCCAAAAATAAGGAAAGAATCATGAGACAATGAAGGGGATTTGAACACTAACAAATAGAGGCTTGATCTTTTAATGATAGATAATAAAATATTTTTAGATGCAATGAAATCTATCGTGTACTTCAGGATAACCTAGTGAGGAAAGGCAAGAGATGAATAATATTGGCCATGAGTTGATTAAATGTAAAAAGAGAAAATAGGAATGTTTAGTCTGTCTTAGCAAATGACTAAAGTCATTTAACTATATCTTGTGCTTGTTACAACCCATTTATATTGTGTTTACTATTTCTAAATTTAAAAGCCTCTGGCAGGTGACCAGGTTACCGTAAAAGTTCTTTCAAAATCGCATTCCTCAGTCTGTATTAAGTAGGTCACAAAACAAGTAGCTATATCAGCAGAATGAATGATTTATAAGTAATTTACAAGCTAGTAGTCTTATTAATGGTTGTATCTCATTTAGTTTAAAAATACATTAAACTACCCATATCTATTGCAAACATGGGGGAAATCCTTTGGGCAGTACCTGTAAAAGATTTTCTCAAACTCTAACTTTACTTTTGATTCTTCATATGTTCTAGAAATGATATGATTCAAAATTCAGTATGCAAGGGGAATCACACAATGTCATTTTCCATCAGAAATTATTTTGTAATAGGGACAGTGGTTCTTAACTTTAGCTGTGTTTTGGGATCCTCCGGTAACGTTACAAATAGTGGTTCCTAGATGCCACATCCAGAAATGCTGATTTTTTTTGAGCTGAGATGTGGGAAGCTTTTAAGGTATAACCAAGATGGAGGTCATCGTGGCAGAGGCTCATTTAAACCTAAGACCTGCGGATGGAGTTCAAGACAGTGGCAAAGGCAGAGGACCATGGATATAGAATTGTTTCTAGATCTCTCTGTGGTTCCAGTGGAACTATTTCAATACTGTCATTAGTAATGTCTTATAGTATTCCTCACCCTAGGGTTATTTCTCCAAAGAACCTAGTTTCAGAAGGTAAAATTGAAGTTAAATTGGGCAAAGATGAAAAGGATGTCAAGGTGATGGAACCTAGAATAAAGTGTGTGAAGATGTGAGATATGGTTATTAGTAATCAAAACTTTGAATGACACATGAAACATTTAGGACAAAAGTGGTTGTATGCATGACGTAAAGTACTTCAAAAATAATTCTTAATAAAATGCACACAAAACATGACTTCATTTATTTTGGAGGCGTGATTTCATCATTAATCACTGTTACTTGCTTGAAAACAAATAGTTTTTCATACCTAAAAGTTCTGCCCGTTCTGATGCCCACAGTTTAAAGCAGCGCCCTGTAGCGACCCGCCAATTATTCCTTTAACAAAGCACATCTCTCTACGTGAAGACCATATATGGCTTTGTTTGTTGTAAGTTCTCACACCTGGTATGTATTTAGTTTGCTTGCTTTTTCAATTGTGAATGGTAGCAAAAGCAACTAGAAAATTAGACACAAATGAAGAAATAACAGATAACACAGAAGTGTGTGCGTGTTTAAATCAGTAAGAAAAAGCACATGAATTCAGTACCACAAGAATTAAGGCTAGAAACTCTGCTGCTCCCAGTGGTGTTTAGTCCTTGCATCTTGATGGGTGCTTCCAGATCCTTCCCTCCTTTTACTGGCTATGGGCCTGCATTCTTGTCACCTGATTACTTAAGCCCTTCAACAGAGTCATTTCCCCCTGCTTTGCTCCCGGCTTGCATTTGGTGTAGATTCTCAGAAGCAAGCAGGCTGGTGTCATCAGTCAGCACCCCTACTTAACACGCCCTCCATTCCTCCAGTTCAGTCTGGCTCATGGGGTGTTGCCCATAAAGACAGTTTGGCTTTGTAATCACCATTAGAGCAAGCGTGTGTGACTAATCAGTCAGTCACTGCTTCTCTGTCACCTTCTGTGAAGTGAGTCAGTTTCAACTTTGGCTTTGTGCTCATGTGTTCCTCCCTGCTCTCTGATGTTCAAGTCTATATTTATTCTGAATTCTAGGCTTTTCTTAAAAGTCTGTTTTTTTCCTACAAACATATTCTATATTCCCTCTCAGAAGTGGAACTCACTCCACAGGAACTTGGGAATGTTTCAATCATGCTAGCTCACTATGCAGAATAACCAGGTGTGGAAGCCATTTGTTCTCTGCATTTGGGGGCATCCAAATGCCCCCAAATCACTTCAGATCACCACGGAGGTACTGAACAGTTGCAGTGTGCTAGGTCCTCTTATATGTCAATATTTTAAGTTTATTTTTGAACAGCTGTAGATTTACAAAAAATTTGTGAAGACGGGACAGAGAGTTCCCATGTACCCTGCATCCAGTTTCCGCTATTGCCATCTTACTTCAGTACGGTGCCTGTGTTACAGTTAATGAGATGGTATAATACTACAGCAATATATATATACATGTGCATACACGCATTATGGTTAAGGTCTCCACTATGCTCATATTTCCTGATTGTAACCTATTGCCTTTTTTTCTGTTCTGTTTTTACTTCTCTATCCCAGATACAACATTGTATTTAGTCATCATGTCTCCTTACAGTCCTCTCAACTGGCACATTGTCAGACTTCCTTTTTGATGACCTTGACAGTTTTAAGGAGTACTGGTCAGACATTTTGTAGGATGTCCCTCGATGGGGTCTGTCTAGTGTTTTTGTTTGTTTGTTTGCTTTCCCATTAGACTGGGGTTAAGATTTCCTGGGAGGAAGACCCAGAGGTAGGATGTCACAGCCATCACATCATACCAAGGGCACAGACTATCACACATCATCACTCTTCACCTTGTCTCTGATCCTACCTGAGGTGTACTTGTCAGCTTTCTCTTTTATGACATCACCTCACTACCTCCTTTTGATTCTGTACCCTGAGGAAGGAAATCACTCCTCAGCCCAGAGTTAAGGGGAGTTATGCTATATCTTCTGGAGGTAGGGTATTTACATAAATTATTTGACATTTTTATTTATTTAGTCAGTTATTTATATCAGTATAGACTCAAGGATTTCTTTTTGTACTTTGGGATATAATTCAATACTTCTTTACTTCTTTTCTTGCTCAAAGTGTTCCATCTTTGGCCACGGGGAGTTCTTTGAGTTGGCTCCTTTGTCCCTTGGACATACTCCCTCATTGTGTTTTGGTTTTGGTTTTGTTCTATTGGTGAGGGAGGGGAGCACTTCCTTAAAGTCTGTCTCAGCAAGATGCGCCAGCCTCTTATGTGTTTCCTGCCCCACTCCTAGGATCAGCCATTTCTCCAAAGAGCCTAGGTTCCTGTCATTGGAGAACAGTATTAGAAATCAAGATCCACTGTTAGGTAGTGTCATTGCTGCTGGGTGTCTTTGCCTCCTCACTGCTCAAGAAAGGAAATATATGTGAATAGTCTAACCATTGTATTTACACATATCCACAAGTGTTTCTGTATGTAGTGATTTGTATCTATATTAAGTCAACATGCATTATAGGATTCTCCAACTCTATCCATGACACAGGTCATTCCAGCCTCCATCCCTTGCTTCAACAGGGAGAAGAAAACTGGCTCCCATCTTCCACCACCCATTCACTTAATTGTTCAATTCCAGTATACATGTTAGCATTTCACAGTTGTCGTTAACCCACGACAGGCAACTTTTACCAACTAGAGTTGTTTCCCAAAGCATCTGGGAGACATTACTCTGGACAGCCATGAGTCTGGTGCCCTTCAATAAATCTGTTACCGAGGAAAGACAAAGAAGAGAAGATGGTTAGTGGTGTCCACATGGGATGTACTGGAGAGGCAGACCTTGAGAGAGAAAGATGCAGTGGCTTTGTTTTGAATTTTAGCTCAGTTTCTATGAAAAAGTCAGTCTTTTCTCCCTGAAACAACACTCACCTCTCTCCCTTCCACTGCACCTGTCAGCCATTAGCATCCCTAACAGAAGCAAGAGGAGAAACCTGAATGAGTTCATCACAAGCTGTGAGGCAAGAGGGCAGAGCCAGAAAATCAGGTGCTGAGGGCTGGCTGGAAGTGTCAGCAGAGAGGTGCTGACTGATCTAAGACAGTCCTACAACAAGACCTGGGCTGGAGATGGGTGGGCTTTAACATATTGACTCTTTGTGAGGCCCCACCCATCCCCTCCACTAGTCTGTGCCCCTTTATGGATGTATTTATCAAATCAATTGTCAATGCACCATTTTCGTCCAATGGCCGTTGGCAATTTTAAAGCCACCACTTTCCAAATCTGACCTGACGTTTGAAACTGTTATGCCAAAGAACACATAACCCTGCACAGAGGAATCCAGAGTTTTCACTCAAATCGAGAAGATTGAGACTTGAAGATTCTTTTTCTTTTTTCTCTTTGTGATCCTCTAACTTCAGACTCCCAAGTGCTGAGAGATGACAGGAATGTACCACATGCCGGGCAAGAATTTAGGAGTCCTGAAGAAGAAAAGGGCGTGATGGTGGAAGGAGAGGGGGTTTTGGAGAGCTGTTCATCTGACAGCTTGAGCTAGGTTTGAATCCTAGCTCTGCTGCTTCACAGCTGTACAACACTAGGCAAATTATTTTCTGTGGCTTCTATTAAGTTGATATTAATTTGTAAAGTATGATTTATTAAGATAATATTTAAATAATATATTTTATTTATATTAGAAATGGTAATATGACAAAACCCATAGAATTTTATAGCCCAAACAATGAAGCTTCATGTATGCAAATGTATGGGTTCTGTGCCTGTAGTCCTAGCTACTCAGGAGGCTGAGTTGGGAGGATGGCAGTTCAATGCCAGTTCTGGCAAAAAGTTTGCAAAACCCCATCTCAACCAATAACTTGTACAGCGACACATGTTTGTCACCCCAGGCTGTGTGGAAGGCTGAGATCTAGAGAATCGTAGTTCCAGGCCAGCCCAGGCAAAAGAGTTTGTGAGACCCCAACGCAATGGAAAAAAGATGGACATGTTGGCTCATCTCCAGCTACGGTGGGAAGTTTAAAATAGGAAGATCCAAGCTGGCCTAGGCAAAAAAGCAAGACCCTATCTCCCAAATGACCAGAGCCAAAAGGGCTGCATTAAAAAGAGCCCCTCCCTAGCAAGTGTGAGACTGAGTTCAAATCATAGTAATGAAAAAAAAACTGTGTAAGACAACCTCAGCAAAGCAGGTGGAGGGAAAAGATACCAGCTTTGTAAGTTTGGAAATGAGTGAATTCTGTCAGACTAAAAAGCAGAAGAAACTGTTTATAAACGCTATGTTCTAGTAGAAAGTAGAATCAAAACCGGGGTATACCCTTCCCATCACTTCTCTTCTTTCCTAGTTCACAGAGTGTGGACATCGCCCCTCTTGGGTGTCCTCGGAAGACAAAGGTTGGGGGTGATAGAACAAGAGGAGAGGATGGAGGAAACCTATTATCTTCTCACGATCAGGGAGCATCACAGCAGCTAAGTTTACACAGAACACAGAAGAAACTTCTGCTTCATTTAACTCTGTCTTATTTTGGGTTTCCAGTCACTCACAGATGAATCCAATCCTAACTAATATAGATTTTACTTGTATCTTTTCTTTCCTGACCTTTACCAACTCCTGCATCCCTCAAAAAACTGAGGCCACATAACTTTTCATGATGTAACTCTCTCTGCGAGACATCCTGAGTATTCTTAAGCATCTGTTTCTGGCTCATAAAAAGTGGGTGTGAACTGAATTCTCACTTGAAAAAAGATATTCATAGAAAATAATTTGTATCATCTTATCTTCACAAAACAGTTTTTAAAATGAGACCAACAACAGTATAAATTTAACTTTTGTTTCCTTTATGTCAAAATTACACACTTACCTGTAAAAGTGTAAAACAACACATTTGGTTTGGGAGGGCTAAGTTTTGGTTCTAAAACACTGAAAATATTAAAAGTCATTCATGAATGACAGATTGTATTCATTTTCATTATTTTGATAAATTGACCCCTCCCCCTCCTTCCCTCCCTCCTTTTCTCACCCAGAATCTTTTTTTTTTTTTCTTTTATGGGACTGGGGTTTGAACTCAGGGCTTTGCACTCACCCAGAATCTCGATGCATTGGATTTAGGAATGAGATTTCTGTTCAGAGAAAGTGCAGGAAAGAAAGAAGTGTAAGGGAGGGGGTGGGGGCAGGGAGGAGAAATGACCCAAGCCTGTATGCACATATGAATAATAAAACAAAAAAAAAAAAAAAAGAAAGGAAGGAAAGAAAGAGGTAAGAAAGGAAGGGGAGACTGGAGGGAGGATGAAAATGAAGAAAATGCTAGCATGTAATCACCATTTAAATATAATACCTGTTACTTATTTTAATAATTAGAACAAATAAGTTTTAAAGTAAAAAATAAAAGCAGTGTTAATGATGTCAAAAAAAAAAAAACAGAAAGAAGGCAGCTAATACTTGCTAGCTGTCCATTTCAAAATGGTTACCTAGCAACCATTCCAGATCAAAGCTGTAGTTGAAAAGCTTGCTTGAGCTACATCCTAGCTCTACTGAACATCTTACTTGGGTGGCTTTCAAATAAAAACTGCCTTTGAGGTTACATAGGCCAATGCTCAACTGACTATCTGTTTTATGTGTCTTATCTCATCCTCTGACAAGGTGAATGGACTAGCTGTGTTTATAGAAAACCATGCGGGGTGCAGAAAAAATGTGACAGTATTTGGAGCCAAAACAAATGTCTTTCAGCATTCCTAGATGCCAAGTAACAGCAACTATGTAACTCACAAACAGATTTTTAAGTAAGAAAATTAACAATTTGCTTAAACCCACAGAATCTGTTGAAAGAGGTTAAGTCTGTGTTAAATAAAATAATTTTCGCTAAAGTTAAATATTATTCTAAAAGCACTCTAACCCTCCTCCCCTGTTCATGTTCAGTTCTGGAAGCTAAAACAAATATCTGTAAAAGGAGAAATGCGGGTTGTACTAGAGTAGTTGCGGTGCTTGGATTTATATCCCGACAGTAAACTACACCTGCTTTTCCACCTCTAAAGCGTCTCTCCTGTCTACACCTATTTTCTAGCAAATTTCAACCCATAACAAATATTTTGTCCATGCAATTTCTTTGTAAAGAGAAAGCTCTCAGTCAGGATTAAATATGCATCACACACACTGAATGTTTTAGAAATGGGATTTCTATTGAAAGTCAAGTTCATGGAACTCAAATATTTTGTATACCAAAATTCAGTGTTATGCCCGATTCCAAAAGTGATTGGTATTGACCCAAGTGTCAATCAGTAGGTGACTGGAAAAACAGAATGTGGTATATATGCACACTATGGAATATTATCCAGCCTTAAAAAAGGAATGAAAATTTGACACATGAAAGAAACTTGAAGACATTACACTAGGTGAAATAATCCTAACAGTGTACAGTTCACTTCTGTGAGGTACAAAGAATAATCAAACTCACTGAGACACAGATGTGACGGGGTAGAGGGAGGGGCTGTAGGGAGTTAGTGTGTAGTAGTTACAGAGTTTCACTTTGGGAAGATAAAAATGTTCTAGAAGTGCTTAACGCCAATCAACTGTACACCTAGAATGCTGAAAACAATAACTTTCATGTCATGGATATTTTCTCACAACAAAACAGCCATACCAACTGTTAATAACACTGGGTTTTCCTTGTTCTGCAATGTCTGTAACATACCCAATAAAAGATAATGACACGGTGAGGAAAGGAAAATCTGCTATGGATATTGTATAATATGCCCCCATGTTCAGAAAAATGAACCACACTATCTAAAGAGCAAATTCCTGTCTGATTTTTTGCTAGGAATTCTGATATTGCTTAAGCCATAATAAGTGAAAATGTCTCTTTTGAGAAGACTAGGGACTGGCAGTATGTATTCTAACAAATATCCATTGCATTATTTCTTACTAGTTTTTTTTTTTTCCTTCTATGGCCAGACATTTAAGTTTTTCCATCCTGAATAATTAGATAAAATGTGAATTACAAATTAAATAATGGTAAGCTAGACTTGACATTGTGTTTTACTATTTCATCCTCTAATAACTTTCATAAACTATTATGTCCCTTTTATAATTGACCCCAGTTAGCAGAGTGATTACAATACTTAATTTTTTTGTTTTGTTTTTTTTTCCACATATGGTAAGCCATGATACAGACACACTACCATTTTTATTATGTTGCCATGGCTTAAAAATCATTGAATCCCAGTAAAGATGAAATTTGACTTTTTTCTCAGTCACAAATTTACAATGAGTAATTTTTATAAAGTTTTTCATTTCATTAAAAAGCATGATTCTTTTCTTTCATTTTTTTCTTATTGAAAAATAAAAATATGTTTATTATAGAAAAATCAGAAAATTCATGGAGGCCTAATCAACCCTAGAGGCACACACAATGCAGCAGCCACACGAAATTCTATCAGGGAAGCATGGAGGGTAGCAGGCCTTCTCTAACAGTGCCATGTTGGTTATGCCTGTTTGCTAAACCCCATTTCCTCCAGCTCCACCCCAAATTCTCTATGCTGCTCATTCATCCTCTTAGCAGTTGACCTTGGACACTGTACCACACTGGCTTTCCCGCCTTCTGGTCAGGTTGCCAATGGAAGGATAACAGCCCTATCTCACCAGTATCCATAGCTACTTCCTGGAAGGAATTTGAGTGTTTTCTTTGTGGTCCCTCCTAAACTATTTGAGTGCAAATAGTGGTGGGGAAATGAGGAAATAAAAGAGAGAAGAAAAGAAACCAAACAAAAGTGTGTATTATCAAGCCATTTTCCTTATGGGCACTGGGTGTTTACCTTGGAGACTAAGAGGAATGTGCACTGTGTGTTGTCCTACTTGAGGGTGGGAATGTGGGAGATTTGTCACCAGTTCCCATCTGTCCTTGACTGAGGGTTGACCTCAGGATGGTGCACATGAACATTGGAGCACTGAGCAGCACAGGGGGAGGGTGGCACTGACAGACCAGTAGAGCTGAAGCCAGAAACTCCAAAGAGAGAAGAGAAAGTAATGCGCACACACACGTCTTTCTAAAACCTTGATTCTGAAAGGAGGGAGAGAAAGAAGGGCTGTAACCAAAAGTCCATTGTGGTAGAGCAGTGATTTTCCAACTGTAGTCCTTCAAAGTGTTCTCAGTCCCTAAGACCTGAAAATTTTTTTTGGTGGTGGGAAGGGGAGTTGAGACAGGATCTCATCATGTAGCCAAGGCTGGCTTGAAACTTGACATCTGCCTGCCTCAGTCTCCCAAGTGGTGGCATTAGAGGTGTGCACCACCACCTGAGAATTTTAATGAATGTCTTCTCTCTCTCTCTCTCTCTCTCTCTTTCACACACACACACACACACACACACACACACACACACACACACTTATAACTGACTGTTGTTTCCAGCTGTCAGTTCCTGTGTTTGCATTTGTGTTTACAATCAGGTTGCAGCTAGGCACCAGTCCTTTACAGATCACTTTTAAAGGGACGTTATCTGCATCAGAGGAGGTACGATATTTATGAAAGCAAACATCCCTGTTGACAAGGTGACACCCGATCCTGTCTGCTGTTCAGACTGTTCCCAGTGTAGGGCTGTTGGATTAGAGTGTGTCTGTGGAAAGCACAATGAATCTATGTCATAGGTGATCCCAAGATTTTGATATTTAATAAGAAGGCTGAAGAACATAGCTTCTGTAGTTAGGATAAACAATCATAAAAGTATTCAGGGCTTAAGGGAGTCTTATCAAAAACACATACATATATATGCATAGGATAAACACTTTGGGGGAGCAGCAGGTACTAACCTCAGGGCTTTGCACTTGCTAGTGCTCTATCACTTGAGTTGTGTCCCCATCCCCATTTGTCTTAAGGGAGCAGCTATTATTGTTATGGTATTTGCAGTCTCGATCAGCGTACCTTTGGTTTTAAATCATTGTGGTCAATGTGTCAGATATTTGAGGAGTGATTCTCCTCCACCCCCCCCAGCACACACACACTGCAAATGGAGATAGTTGGTTTTATTTCATGGGGCTGTTGTGAC
This sequence comes from Castor canadensis, assembly GCF_047511655.1. Lineage (NCBI taxonomy): Eukaryota > Metazoa > Chordata > Mammalia > Rodentia > Castoridae > Castor > Castor canadensis. The sequence goes on along the minus strand of NC_133399.1, from coordinate 67,312,998 downwards.
AACAAGTGAGATAATGTAATATAGAAACAATTTGTAAATGATAAAGAGTATAATTACGAGGCATAATATTCACATGTGATTGTGTCTTGTTTGCTGCATTTTTAGTGGTGTGTATTATTCTAACTCAATTGCAATCACAGTTTGTTTAATCATTATCTATTCCTCGTTCTTGCTTTTGCTATTATAAATAGAGTTATTTATAACATCCGTGCATAATTAGCATTTTTTTTCCTCTTGAAATATTTCCTTAGGATGAATTCTTTGAAATAGAATAAATGGGTTCACATAACAGTTAAGACATTCTTATTTAAATGATGTACATTTTCTTATTTAGAGCAAACAAAGAAATTAATTATGATGTGTCAGAATTCGGATGGATGAAAAAACTAAAATGAATCCTGGTATTGTTAGCAAATCAGCATATAAAAATCCATATTAACAAAATTTTCAAAAGGAATGTGACTCCCAATGTCTGGAAGTTCTTTCTTGGGCAGTGGTGAGATACAGCACGAAGTACAAAGATCCTGACTGGGTAACATTCTTGTCCAGTTTTAGAAATCTGGGTTTCAGAGGAAATTTTTCTTCTATCTGAAGCTGGTTTAGATTCAAAGCAAAGCAATTTTAGTAAAAGATGGTTTTGCTGCATGGCTTTTTGTTTTTTTCCCCAGTACTGGGATTGAACTCTGGGCCTCACACTTGCTAGACAGGAGCTCTGTACTCGACCATACCCCCAATCTTTTTTGCTTTAGTTATTTTTCAGACTGGGCTTCATGCTTTTTGCCCAGACCCGGCCTCAGACTGAGATCTTCAGCCTCCACCTCCCTCATAGCTGGGATTACAGTCTTGAGCCATGCTTTTAGGTTAAAGTCAGTGAGATAAATTTTGTGCCACAGATATATAAAACACCTGTTACCTGTTGCACACATGTATTCCTCATGATCTAGTTCCAGTTTTCTGTAAAGCTTATGCTAATATCTATAACATTATACAGATTCCTATGCTAATATCTATAACAGATTCCTAGACTCCTAGACTGTAAATGCTCTTAACATCTTTTACCCAACACAATTTCTGGGGTTTAAATACTCAGATTGGCAAGAGTTCTTTGCCAACAATTTCTCTCTCTAGGTGGAAATTTCACTTTCCTCTGGACCATGTTGCTGCAGGAATGGAAGGACATGGTTTAGTAGAACCTTCCCCTAGCAGATGTTTCACAGGGACTGTACCCACATCACTAATGAATGATTAGCTCAACTTTTCTCTTTTTGTTTCTCCACATAACTTCTCTTTCAAATGGCTCAGTAGGAAGTGGAGAGGAGGGATAAGGGGAAATCTCTGACTCAAGGGAGATTTGCTTTATGGGGTCATGCTTGCTGCTAACAGCTGTGTGACCAGATCCAAGTTACTCAGCCCACTTAGGCCTCACTCTCCTCCTTTGCAAAGTTAAGAGTAAGGTCTGTTCTAGCTCATACTCTGATTTCATATGGAGCAAAGGCCCTTCTCCACGAGGTAAGTAACCTGAGGGCAAATGACTTAGAGTACCAAGTTCACAAGATAAGTAATCTTCTAAGCACAAACAACTTAGAGGACTCATGTCCAGCTGCTGTGTGTGTGTGTGTGTGTGTGTGTGTGTGTGTGTGTGTGAGAGAGAGAGAGAGAGAGAGAGAGATGGTTGGTGGTGGGGTGAGTGGGAGGAGAGATTCCACTCTTCATACATCAACAGTTACAAACAGGTTGAAAACCGTACTGTGCTGTCTTGTGTTTGGGCAAACAGGAAGCAGGCCACCCTGACCTCATGGTCCTGTGGAGACTGCCAGGAAACCAGGCAAGTCAGATCTGTACTGCTGAGCCAGCATCCTTGGCAGAGCTGAGAGGAAGCCAAGAGGGGGGCCGTGCAGCAAGTTAATGCCCAAAAAGGGGTGAGCACAGGGCTGGGCAAGGGTGGCAGGGACTAAGTGCTGAATTAACCCCTGATGGTCACTATCAGCACTTTCAGTAATGGCTGGTATAGAGGACCAAACAAAGCAAGCAAAACCTCCCAAAATACCACCACCACCATCAACAAAGAAAACCCTTTAATTTTCACTTCAGGAGCACTAATACTTTTGAAAAATTAGCTAGGGCTGTAGATATAGTTCAGTAAGAGTACACCTACTGGTAGCATGTGCAAGGCCCTGGGTTCAATCCCCAGCTCAGCAAAAATAAACAAACCACAAAATAACCTAATTATGAGACTTCTACTTGTTAGGGCATTGGTATTCCTCAGGTTCAAATTCCAGCAGCTGTTTGTCTACATATTCCTTTGCTGTTCTCTGATGTGGTTTTTGAATCTAAGACTGCAGAATCATGTACACAGGGCCCTGTGTCAGCTTAGTGAGTGAGTCCGTGGATCACCTTGTCTTCCTTCCCTCTGGCCCTGACAGTCCCAGCTGTCTAAGTGACCTCCAGCATGCCCCAGCTTACCTCTGCTAATTGTTCTCTGTAATCACATCTTTGTTCCTCCCTGTGACCTCTCTGCTGACTTCTCCTGATCCTGCTTACACCTTGGTCCTGTCTCTGCAGCCCTCTGCCCCACAGAAAACCACTTGATGTAGGGTTTTTGAATGCCTCTCCTAACTCTTTGCCTAGAAGTTTCTTGCTTCTGCTTGTTGGCCAAGTGAACTCTTATGCCTGCTATCCTTCAAGTCTCAGCTAAAATGTCTCTTCCAGATATTTTATTACTTCCTCCTCTGAGCCACCTCAGCACCCAAAGTTACATAGCCACAGGACACTGTAAGTTTCTTGGGGTCAAGCATTTTATCTTTGTGTTTTGTATTTCAAGCTTTGAACACAGAAACTGTTAAGCAGGTGCTCATGCATACCAAATAAATACATAGACCCATGTTCTAATAAGCTCATCTATTTAGTACAAAGTAAGGCAGGGGAAATGATAAAGAAATTTGTAAACTGACATGTGGGACTTTATATCAAACCATGTTTATAATTTGATTTGCTGTATGGAAACTCATCTTGAAGCAAAGAAAAATGAGACCACATGGTCTAGGGTCCCTTTCCATTTCAAAGATGTAATCTAAAAGGAAGTCCCTCAATACACCCCATGATTTCTCTTATTCTTTCTAGCAACCATTTAGGTTAACAAGTTACTCTTTAAACAATCCCATTACTTATTAGGAAGGCTAAGCCTCATTTACCTCTCAGTGCCAATTATTCTAAGTGGAAATCCTTCCACAGAATTGGTTGTTAGGACAGTGAGCACTGGGGAAGTGGGCTTTTTCCTGACATCCCGGCCACAGCTTTAACACTAATCCTCAATCCTTGGCTGCAATTCATTGTTGGCCCAAATTCCTGGCCCATAGGAAAATAGTCTTCATAGCGTGAAAAGCCTGAGCAGAATTGCCAGGCAAAGCTAGCTTCAAATCCTAGCTCCAACACCTGTGGGCTCTAAAGACTTTAGGGAAGTTGTTCACCTGCAAAAGAGTGATGAAGACAGAAAGTCCCTGAGACGAGAGGGCTAAAGTCTAATATATCTTTGGATACCTCTGGAACTCCTGAGACTTGCCAGGATAGGTGTGGATTGCCCTGGAGATGGGGTGAGGGTAGACGCATCTCAGCCCAAGGGACCTGGGAGGTACCTAGTCAGGTGTGGCACACACACTATAGAATCCTGATCTTTGGGGATTCCAGGTGCTCTGGGATATCCAGAAGCCCACATCCTGCCCTAAGGGGCACTAGGTGATGAGATTCTGGGATCTATTCCTTCTTCCTGTTGAGGGTCTTTTCCTTTCCTAGTGTGTTGAGCCAGGTAAGGCTACTGTACACTATACAGCTGTAAAACTCACAGAAACCTTGACCTTAGCACAAGAAATGAAATGTCAGAAGCAGTTCAAATCTGTTAACGATCAATCTCCTTACTTCACATTTGGAAGTGTAGCCCAAAGAGACCTTCATTCCCAAAGAACTGAGAGTAACCACCCTTTCACACTTTCTGGATAAGGGTCTCTGAGATGGGGATGAAGAATCTTCATTAAACCAAGCTCCCTGGGTCACCCTGATGCACCTTAAAGCACTGCTGCTTCACCTGTGGTCCCAGGTACAACAGCATCAGTATCCCTTGAACTCTTACAAGACATGCAGAATCCTAGGCCCAGATCTACTGAATCTGCATGTTTAAGAAGTTGTAGTAAAATACATATAGCATGGACATGGTAGCTATGTTTAAATGTACGGGTCAGTAGTGTTTACCATGTTCACGTTGTGTAGCCCATCTCCAAGGCTCTTGTCATCTTGCGAAACTGAAACTTGACACTGATTAAACAACTCCTCATTTCCCCTTCCCCCTTCTAGAGGGATGCTGGCAAATCCCTCTAGATAATTGTGGGGTGTGCTCAAGTTTGAGAACCCACACTGTCTATGCCTTAAAATCACTGGGAACTTTTAGACCATATCCATGCCTACACCATTCAAAATCAACTAACTCTAGGCTCTAGAGGCAGGACCCAGACATCTAAAATTTTAAAGATCTCCCAGGGATTCTGGTAACTCAATCAGGTTTTATTTATTTTTTATATTTTTGTCCACTGTAAAATTTTATTTATATGGATTTATTATATCCCTAGGAAAAAAGACCCAGAGCCAGGTATGGTAGTTTACAGATGTAATCCCAATACTTGGGGACTGAGGTAGAAGGATCTTGAGTTCAAGGCCAGCCTGGGCTACCTAGCAAGATCAAGTTTCACAAAAGAGAAAAAAAATAATAATCCCAGGATTCTCCCTTCTGTGTGTGTTCATCTTGCTTCTTCCTGGTCAATGACGCCAGCTTGACAGTCAGTACAATAAAAAAAAGCTGATGGAATGGGACCAGATTATCCTGCCATTTTTCAGCCTCTGAGTTGCACATCAGATCTTGCTGATCACACCACACTTTTTTAACCTGCCTGTGAGGTTCATGACAATTTTCCTAGCTCTGTGGTCATCAGTGACTTAAATTCACCAATATCACCATGCTTCATCATCACAGGTAGAAAATGAGTAATGACTTTGGAGCATGGCCTAATAATGACCTGGTGTGTAGCTCCTTTATTTGCATTGTTGACACTTTTGACAAACATCAACCAAGCTATTCATGCACACCATTATGGTGGCATGGAAAGATGGCAGAAAGTGCAGTCAGGTTTTAGAACCGCTGATGTGTGGGGACAAAGGAGGTTGGTAGGATGAGGACTGCAACAGGCTGTGGGCTTTAGAAGGAAACAGTGACTGCAGTCAAGAGTAGAGCTTGTCCATTTTATATCCACTCAGCTACCCTAGTACAAGTGATGGCTCGTGGAAATTAAAACAAACAAACAAAAAGCTGTGTCTGTGAAAAGAAATAGCCATCTTATTAAATGCTCGAACACTTTAGATGTAAACAATCTCTCTAATATTTTAGACACAAACCCCTTCCTCTTTGCCTGTTATTATTTCCTATCATAGCTCTGTTTATTTTCTTGGTAGCTTTTACCACAATTCACTTATTATGCTCATTGTCTGCCTGTTCTCATGAAATAGCTGCTAGCTGTGTCTGTGTAAGAGCAGTTTCATTGGTCTTGACCACTTCTTCTCACAGAGGCACTTGAGAAATATTTCAAAGAAAGAAAGAAATATAATACTCGACGAACCAATATGTCATCAAATAACTTTCTACCTTTTAGCCCAAGGCAACCATATTAGTCAGTTTCCCATGACTATAACAAAATACCAGTAGTAATAAACTTATAGGGAAAAGGTTTATTTTGGTTCACAGTTTTAGAGGTTCTGTCCATGATCCATTGGCTCTGTTGTCTTGGGCCTGTGGTGAGGTGGTACATCATGGTGTGAGTGCACTGGAATAGAAGAGAGGGTAGGGGAGGAGTAGTGTGAAACCACTCAAGGTAGGCAGGAAAACAAAAAAAGAGAGTGAGGAAGGGGCTAGAGTCCCACAATTCTTTTCAAGTGCACCATCCCATTCAAGGCTCCATCTCTCAAGGGTTAACCACCTCCCAGTGGTACTACCTTGCAATTCAAGACTTTAACACATGGGCTTTAGGGAGATATTCAATATCCAAACCATAGCATCAACTGGACATAATATAGAAAGAGGATAGGAGTCTTCTATCCTTACAGTGAGGGAGACTGCTGAACTGCTATCCTTACAGTGAGGGAGACTGCTGAACTGCTTTTGGGACTGAGAGAGTTACGTGGAGGAAGGAAATGGCATTGTGAGTAGAAGCCTACATAAGCAGTCAAGGTCAGCAGTGGCCGAGTTTCCCAGGTGCTAGAAACTGGGACAGGGTCACAGGGCAGATTGATTCATTAAGTGAAATCAGAATTTTATTTTAACTTATTTTTAACTTTTCATTAATACTAGGTTTGAAATCAAGGACTTGTGCTTGGTAAACAGGCAGTCTACCTCTTGAGCCAAGCCCCCAGCCTGAGATTTCCTGGAGCTAGTGAAATTGAATATAAACGTGAACTCATCCATAGACTCCCAGTTGGAGAGCTTGGATTACAATGTATTATTGCATCTCAAAGGAAGAATTCTGTAGTAAAGAGAATTGATTTTGGAACACAGTTGCATTCAAATTCTGCCCCCTCTACTGGCTGGTTGTTCAACCAAGGGAAATTATCAGAGCTTAAGTTTCTTCATCTGAAAAGGGGATAGCAACATTTTATTTCATGTATAACACAAAGTAATGCCAGATGCATAGTGAGCTTAATATATGTTACCTCCCCACCTTCAATCTGCATTTTTTCAACTGTTCCTTTTCAAATCTTTTCTTCTCATAGTTTGGTTCTCCCCTCCTCATCACTTAGAACCATATGCAAGCACTTTTTAGCACTTACTGTCTTTAACATTTGATTGAAAAAAAAATGACATACTGCCTTATGGGTTTTCCTGTTGCATTATATATGACTATATTAACTTAGCTCCCAATACAGATGAAAATGCTTTTTGAGATAGGAAACTTCCCTTCAGTTTCTATTAGTTCTCTAGAATGGAATTCCACAGCCAGAGACACCAGTCTGAAGTTTCCAGATCGCTCTTTCTCTCTTTCTCTCTCAGCCAGGGCCTTGTGTATGGTAGCAAGTGCTTTACCACACAGCTATATCCCCAGTTCCAAACTCTCTTACTCTCTTGAATGCAGCTCAATATGAATTGCTGGTGCCATGAATCTGTTTAAATTCTGATGATATACTATACTGAAAGGGATTTTACTTTTTTAAAACCAAGTTTGTATTTGCTTCACCTTTCAAAAGGATTAAATGTGCTGTGAAAAGAGACATCATGTCTTTAAACCATATTACTTATGTTCAGACATGGCAGGGAATACAAATTTCTTCCCTCCATCCAATTTCCCTTTTTTCTTTAGTAACACATACCCCAATTTTTGATGCTTTATTGCAGGCCAGGTAAAAAATGATATTTCCTAGTATCATTTGTAGTTGACTTGGTCTGATAACTAAGTACTTTCCTTAGAGATGTAAGTAAAAGTATTCTTGGGAAGTCTCCTTATAAAGATAATGTTGTATGTTTATTCTTCCTTTTTTGTTGCCAGCCTGGAACATGGATGAGATGGTGAGAGCTCCTTCACCTTTTGGTACCATGATTACAAGGGTCACACCCTACAAATCCCAGAGCGGACAGCCTGAGAGAGGCTGAAGTCCTTAATGAACTTAAGTTACCTTGCCTTATCAATTCCATGCAAACTATCTACTTGCAAAATGCTTTACAGCTGACTGTAATTTGAACCAGTACAAATTATAGCTAAATTATACTTCTTTCATATTCAATTCCCATGAATGAGGTTAATTACAGATAACTAATGCATTGTTTCCATGATGACAAATAGTTTATAGTTTGACTATTATTCTAAATTGTTGGGCAAATATAGCATTTTGACATAAAATGTAAGATAAAAAGTTAAGATGCTTAAGAAAATGTAGTTAACTCAAAAAAACCAAAAATACTTTTTATTAGCATATAGTAATTGTACATGGTGATATTTCCATATGTGCTTACATTATATCCTAGTTAGATTTCACCCCCTTCGTCATTCACCCTCTCCTCCCTTCTTAGAACCATTTCAACAGGTTTCATTCTTCTATTTTCATACATGAATACAAAATGCATCCACCTTATTCACCTTCATTTAACTTTCATTATACCCACTCCCCTCCCCTGGTACCCACCCCCAGAAAAGAACTGTTTGACCCTCCTGTCCATTTTTCAAGTGCATATTCATAGTTCAAGGGGGTTTTGCTTGGCGTTTCAGACATGTATATATCATGCTTTAATCAGATTAGCCCCTCCCCTTGCTTAATCTTTCCCTGTCACGCTGATCCCCTATTATTCAACAACTCACAGTGTATTATGTTATATTATATTCCTATATAGATGGGGTGTTTCAATATTTTTTAATTCTCTAACATTCTCTTTACCTCTCCTACCTCCCACAGTCCCCTCAGACAGACCCACTAATACAATGTTGTTTTCTCTCTCACTATACATACACATATATATTTATGTGTACATTTAACTTATTCAAAAAGCCAATTTTAAACAGCAGTAAGTAGGCTTTACCTTCTCTGGACAGCAAAAATTACCCTTTAAGGAAAACATATGCAGAAGAGCACCATAACCTAGTTAAAAGAGAAGCTTTGCCTTGGTTTTGTGGCTATTGCTAGCTATTTTTGTCTTAAATTTTAATAGATATTAGACACATTGAATTAGACAATTTTTCTCTCTAGCTAGAAGTAAAGTCTCTGCTTTAGAATGGGAAAGAGACAGAGGCAGTGGAGATGGAAGGAAGTGGAAGGTCATGACTACTGCTTGGTAGTAGGAAAACTGTGAAGAATAGAAGTGGGAGGAAGGTGGTGGTAGAGGTGTCTTACTGGCTGCCTGGGACAGAATAGTAATAAATCTACTCTTTGAACAATGGGCTTTTGTTTACAGAGTTCATGCATTGGTATAGAAAACACAGGGAAAGTTGCCAGAGGTTATGGATGATGAACATGAAGAAATAGCAAAAGGATATTTTGAGAGGATGATAGAAAAGTATAAAGTCTCCACACACTAACTTCCTATGATGACTAAGGTTGGCTACAATGTTTGTCTCACATATAAACACCAGGAAATATTTCAGATCATATGTATAGATAACCAAAAATGATTCATTTCCCAAATTTTGGGAAATGATTTAGGTTTTGTACCTAAGACTTACAGTGTTTTAGAGATGATTGTAAAATACACAATGAAGTCTTGGAAGAGACCTCCTCAAGTGAAAGCTCCAGAAATTTACACTTTGTTAGCTCCACCATATAGCCACTTCTGTTCATTATTTATACTTTAAAAACAATCAAAAGAAGAGACTTAGCATATTGTGTATATACAAGCTGTTCTGTAAATGTTTTTCCCTGAACTATAAAGCTTGGATACCTTGTCCTGCCAACCGGATTATGCCTCATCTTTTAAAATAATTCTATGATTGTTCTAATAGTCCTTGTGTACTTATTGAATATTTAAATGATTACCACAGTTTGATCCTCCAGGTGGGGAAATGCTTTACAACTGGAACCTGATAAGCCCTAACTAAGTGTTACTTGAATCAGTGCATTGTTTTCACCTGTGCTGTTGCCAGGTTTGGCAGGGTTAAAAGATGGGCTCTCTACTTCAGGCTCCTGTGGCCCAGAGAGGTAAGAGCAGAGAACAAAGCACTCTGTTCTATGCTGGTTTCTGGATACCTGTCCCTCTTCTGTTTATCCTTCCTCACTCCCACTTCTGACAGCTGTCATCACTAAGCCTTGCTGCTAGTGAAGGCCAGAAAGCAAGATGGTGGTTTGGGAATATGCTCTCGATTTCAAAACATTTTGAGCTTTATGTGGCAAATTTCCTGAACACTCTTTCCCTGGATCAATGGCAGTGGAGTCCCAAACATAAACATAGACGAGAGTGGCAGTATGCTGGGCTAGAGTGCATTCATTCAGCTATTGTGATCCTAAAAAACACAAAATATGAAAATTGAATAAAAATTTCACAAAACCAAAGTGTGTAGAACTTCAGAGATAAAGTTTTCTTTATATTCTTGTGTGATAGACTGGATGACATAGAAGTCTATTTGAGCTGGACCAAGAGGAGTAATCAGTTCATTTGTGATTAGAGACATTTTCTAGCAATAATAAACAGACTGCAAGTACTCAAGGAAGAAACAGTGGGTTCAAATCTATTATCCCAGAATAATGAATAGAGTTATTGTTTGTTTGTGCTGAGGATTGAACCCAGGCCCTTGTGCAGGTTAAGCACCAGGCTACCTTCCCAGTCCCTGTTTTGATGTTGTGAATTGGAAAATCACTTGCCAGAATAAGTCACTACATCACACTTGGATAGCACTGGACTATAAGCCCACCAACTTCTGTTTCCAGCCTCTGAGCCTCCTAATCTTTCTACACTGAGGCTGCTCTTCTTCTCCCTGAATTCAGTTATATTTCAGGGTTCAGGAGGATCTAAGTGACTCAAAGACAGGTACGCAGCACAATGGTCAGCATACTGTTGTCCCTTTGTGTTTTCTCAGCTTTGACCCCAGATTTCCAGGACAGTGCTCTGGCTTCATTCAAAGCACCCAAGCTGGCCTGGAATCATGGCTCAAGCGGTAGAGTGTTTGCCTGACACGTGCAGGGCCCTGAGTTCAAGCCCTAGTACTGGGGAAAAACAACAAAAACAACACCACACACACACACACACACACACACACAGTAGTTGTTAATGGGGTTCAGGACAGACTAACCCAAAGTGTTTTAAGCTGAAGGAATTTGAGAAATGACAGAAGCTTGCAAATCACTCTCATCTTCCCCACTTCCTTCTGAAGCAGGTGAGATTCTTACTTAAAAAGTTTTTTTTTTATTCTCAGAGGAAAGAAATGTCCTTATCTCTGAAGACACAGGGCACTGAGAAGAATCGAACAAACAGACCTGTTAAATTCCACCCCCCAGTTTGTTCCCATTATAACATACCCCCTTTCCTAGTGACACTTCTCCATTGACCCTGCATAAAAACACACTGGTTAACCCATTGTATTTCTTCAGCTCTTAGTTTCCTCATGAGGGTCCCATGTCATATAAAACTTATATTACTATGTATGCTTTTCTCTTGTTAACCCATCTGTTATTATGGAGGCCTCTGTCATAAACCTAAGATGGGAAGGGAAGATATTTTTCTTCCCTATACTCCAAAACATGAGTTTCAGTAACCATCTCACATGTCTATGCCACAGTGTTTCCCCAGATCCTGGATCTGTCTTGGCACTAATTGATATTCCGGTGTTTCTGCATCGAGGACCCTCTGTGGTTACTGTTAGTTCCCCATCCATCTCCTTCCCATTTCCCAATATATTTACCTCATTCCCATGCAGCCCACGCATTTCAGGGAAATCTGACCCACCCCAAGTTCAAGAAGTGGTCTTTGGTGGTTTCAGGCCATTAGCCCCCTGCAGTCCCTTGGTCATCTTATTATTCAGGGATGTTTGTATGTATGGTCAGGCAATCCAATAGGGTAGATCTCAGTCTCTTACTTGGAATGTGGGGACCAAGGCACTCTGCTTCTTATTGGATATAAAGCTAGAGAACATTAAGCGCCATTGAAGATAGCAAACTTAGCTACATAATCACCATTGTTCTCTTTTTCACCCGGACACACAGCTGAACTACATTTTCCAGCTTCCTTTAGAATTAATGGCCATGCATCTGAGATCTAGTTAATAGAATGTGGGCCAAACATAACATATCATGCCCCTCATAAGGGGACTTCCATTTTCCTTTCTTGTCACTGAATGGAGTGGACTCCCAGGATCAGGACAGACAGACCACAATGAAGGACCCTGAGTAACCACATGGAGTATAGCTTCCCAGGACTGTTACTTGATCAGGAACACGGGACTGAGCAGTTGCATGTAGTAATAAATTTATATTGTATTGTTACCATAATTTTGAGGTTATTGGCCGCAGTGCTAAACCTTCCCCTATCAACTCATTTCCTTACCTCTGATCCTTCTATAAATCCTTTCTATTGTTTGGACATGTTTGAATTGAGTTTTCTGCTGTTACTTAGAACACCTGATACAGGCCTTATTTTGTATCCCACTTTATAATTGCACTGTGGCTTTTTGGTTGTGCTGTGGATGCTTATTTGATTTAGCTCATTTCTAACATTCACTGTCACCCTGCTTAGGGAGAGTTGATCTTGTTTGCTTAATGGCTTAACTAGCAATTGTCATTAGATGCTTTGCCTGTTTTCTTTGCTTGCTAAAATAATACCTTTTTTTTTCACTGCAAATTCCCTCCATTTAAGAATTGAGTATCCTTAGACATTCAATAGCATAGACCACAAGGTCTATGCTGCTCTCGCTAATTACTTAATGCTGTCTAATTACTTAAAAGCCTAACAGCCAAAGAGCTTAAGTCATAGCACATGGTAACAAAAATCTGGGCAAGAGTTACCTCATCCTTGTTTTTATGGAGGGTATATTTTTCTATGACCAGATCAAATCATTCACATTGTTGCCATAACTCTAATAGAGACTGAGAAGGCTGGGTGGAAAATGACAAAGATCAATGGAACAATGAAGTGATCTGACTTTGTCCTCTGCAGAGCATTATCTATTTAGATAATAGATATTTAGAGTAAGCATCCTCTTGTTTCAAGGGTCACACCCTTGTCATAATCATATTCATAACCAAGTCAATGTTGAGGAAGTGCTAAAAAGGATTTATGAGCAAGCTCTCTTTTCTCATATTCTGGTACTGGGGGTTAAACTTAAGGCTTTAAGCACACTAAGCACACATTCTATCACTGAGTTGCACCCCCAGCCAAGCTCTTTTCCAGACATTTCTACTGTCCTACCTAGGGTGACCCCTTGTACCACCTGCTCCATCAGTCTTGATAGGAGAAACCAATATCACAGCCAACTCTTTTAGCCTACTAATCCTGATTCCTATCTTTTCCATCTCCATTGCACTGAACATTGGAAGCCCAAAATGATTAAAACAAAGTCTCCTTTCTCAAAGAACTTGCATTCTCATGAAGGACACATACACATTTCATTTTAATTAAATGTGGGAAGTGCTAGGACTGACTTGTAAGCAGAATGCTATGGGAGCACAGAGAGGTTCAATATGAAGCTCAAGGGGAAATTGATGGCTGAACTGAACCCCAGAAAACTGACTACTACTTGACATAAAAGCCATGAGACAGAATGCTGGGATCTGATGAGTGGATTCATACACATGGGCATGATGGTAGGAGGTGCGGAAGGTCAGGGCTTGGAAGAGGCATCTAAAGTATGACTTTGCATTATTTATACCTATTAGAGTTTAAGTTCCCTGAGAGTAGGAACCTGATCTGTCTCATTCACAAACATAACTTCAATATCTAAAGTGCTTCCTGATACCTAAATGTGAAAATAAGTGTTGGTGGAACTGAGTGAAATTTTTGAAATAATACCATCAGATGTATATCTTTTATACATCACTTGGCTGCTGTCAGAAGTTGCTAGGGAGACCTGTGCTGAGATTAATGCAATGTAGTCTAGGTGGTGAATTCAATATGATCTCTATATGGTGATGAGAACAGGATCGAGAAGGATCAGGATGGGGGACATATTTGAGAAATTCTTACACAGTGAAATCAGCAGGGATTCATAACTGCATGTGGGAGATGCAGCGACTAGGATGACCCTTATTGATGAAGAACACAGGGGAAGGACCAGAATTGGACAGAATAAAACAGAAGGAACCTATATGGCTAGGACTTTGATTTTAACAAAATCTTCCTCCCACTGCTCTTTTCATTAGCTACCTTCGACCCTTGGAGACTCTCTAGGCAGGGAATGTTCAAGTCACATTCATATGGTCATACTCATTCAAGTCACATTTATGTAATTTTGAAATTATATAATTTATAAGATTATAGTTTAGAATATACTTATATATTCAAACTAACGCATGTTATTTTAAAAATGTATGTTAGGTATTCTTACTGGATCTTCCAGGACTCTTCTGTCTTCATGTTTTCTTTAGTTTTCACTCCCTATTCAAAGTTCTTGAAAATAATATATAAGTCAGTGTGTATGTGTGCATGCATTTACTTGTGTGTGTGTAAGCTCAATTATATTGAAATTATAATTTATGAGGATACACTATCTTTCTAGCAGCTAGAGAAGCTAAACTTTCTTCTATTTATGATTAGGTGTAGCAAGAAATTACTTTTTTAAAATAGATAATTTGGATATGCTGTCAGTCTGGTATATAAATGAATTTATAATATGTAGCTAATACATAGCACATTTATTTCTCCATTTTACCTTTTCTTGGTTTTTTACCTTTTTTTGGTTTTTAGTATTAGTGAATTAAATTCTCTGAAGGGCCATAGCACTTTAGGATTCCTGACTTTCAAATTACATTATATGGTTACATCTCAACTCTGCCAGGCATTTGTTTATAGTTTGTCTTGTTAATTGCTATAGTACATAAATGATAGACATAAACTGGAATAAAAATAAATCATAAAATGAATTCATGAGTTCCTCCCCCATCCAGGTTAAGAAATACCAATTCTATTTTTAAATAATTTTCTGATCATAGAGGAATACATATTTGTTGTGAATGTTTTGAAAAATGTAAAAAAGAATAAGGAAAAGGAAGAAAAATCACCCACAATATTATTACTGATAAGCAGTCACCACAGCATTCTTATATCTTGCCCTCAAATATTTTATATGGAAATTAATTAAAGAAATAAATTTGTATCTTCCTTTTTCCTGTAAACACAGGAGCACAAATCTTTTCTCCTATTATTACTGTTATAGATATCCTTTAAATAGCTACAAGGTATTACATTATATGACTTTAGTAATTTTTAAAGTGCACCTTATTGCTGAACTTGATGTTATTTCCAAGTTGTCATTATTAAAACACACTGTGATGCATTTCTTTTGTGCAAAGACTTTTCTGTATTATGAGCTACTTCCCCAGCACTGCTACTGGGGGTATATTGTGACATTTACAAAAAGTTCTTATAAAATATCATAGTTACATTCACCTCCTCTAGTCCCTCTCCCCCCATTCCTGGGATAGTTTCAACAGGTCTCATTTTTCCAGCACAGGGATAAGACAGTATGAATGGAACAGTATGACTCATCCTTTCACTTTGATTCCATGTCTTTTTGGTAATAAGAAGTAAACCAACCTACTTTTTTAAGTCACAGAAGTAAAGTGTACCCATGGAGAAGCTCACATTAGGTGGTTGACAGTGGTGATATTTTGATAGGGAGGAAGATGAAAACACAGGAGTAAAAAGAGGTGTTGGCTCCTCAGCTGGGGTTCCAGTCACATGGTTCTGTGCATCATCTTTTAGGTGACTGCACTTGCAGGTCTTTATAAAATACTTCACTTTAGGATTGCAAAATGTACACACAGACTGCACATCAGAGGTCATTTGGGATGTGCACAGGGTTTTTAGCTGACTGTTATTTTCTGTTCCATGCTGCAGCTATCATGCCTCTGATGTCTGGCTAACATCCTTGCTGTACTTCAAATTGCTCCTACTTCAATGGGAATCTCACTTCTTTCTCTGGCTATTTTCTTCTCTCTTTTCCCTCCCCCTTTGTTTAGTTTTCTTCAGTTTCTCTGCACTGTATCTAGATATAGATTTTTAAAAACTATTCTTTTTGTTATTAACTGGCCTGGTGAATGTAGAAATAGTGTCTTCTGTGAATGCTAGAAAATTCTTAGTAATTATTCCTTCAAATGCTGAAACTTCTTCACTCTCTTTTCTTACCTTCTGGGATTTTGATATTAAATATATAGTGATGAACCGGATATTTGATAGGATTAAGAAATTACACATTTTTAGACATGGTAATGATATTGTGGTTATTTTATGAATCCCGACTGTTACAAGACACTTTTTAATTTTTTTTTACGTTTTTTAAAATTTATGATCACTTATTAACAAAGAGCATATAGCTATCAAACAATCACTCCTTTTTTGTGAAGATACATTTTTAAATGTATTTCAGACCTTCTCTCTGTCTCCTCCAGGTCTCTATTCTCTGCTTTATAGTTCTGTATTTTCAACTTCTTGTTCTAAATCTTTGATAATATATTCTGGGCTACTTTGAGTTAACAAATCCTTTCTTCTGCTGTGTGGACTATGCTAACCAAGATGTCCATCCAGCCCTATGGCCATATTGATGTTGATATCTATCTAGACAGAGAATTTATGATAAAGAACATTCTTATAATTCCCTGTTTCCTACATACATTTTCAAGTTTGTCATGTGCTTATTTAGACCTGGTAAGCAAAGTGGACCCAGAATCTTCACCTATGATTCTGATCCCTGAAGTCTGTACCCAAGTTTTCTTGTCTGTGTTTCTGCTGTTGTCCATCTGCTGCCTTGCTTTCTTGTCACCTTGGCCATCTTTAGCTGCACGTGTGCCGCTGGATTTCCTAAGACCTCAGATGGATAAGCCTCCTCCTGGAATTCTTGGCATTTGTGGCTGCCAGATGCTTTGAAACCCTACTACTTGGAAACCACTCAACCAAATTTAAGAATTGAGGTCTCTGGTTCCCTCAGACTGCATGTACCCAGACTGCAGAGTGGCCAGTATTTCTAAGGATTTTCTTTCTTTTCCTTTTTTTTCTGTTCTGCTTAGCTCCATGCTAGCATTTTCTAGTCTCTTGTGGTTGTAAGGCCGTAGAGCCCGTTAAATCTAGCTTAACTCTCACACTTAGGATGTTGCACTTTGCAGCTCAGGGCTACATATAGGGACAGTCTTATAGAAATGGCACCCTGGTGCTAGACTTTGACTTCTGTCCTCCTCACCCCACAGGATGGACAACCTTGACCACCTGGGTGTTGCCTCCAGGACCCTTTGGGCATATGAAACTTTGATATTCCTCCTGTCATCTTTATTTATCTTTTTAAAGCAATCCAAAACACCACTGTTTAGGAGACAAGAGTCTCCTGCTACAAAATTTTAATTTTTTAATTAACAAAATGTAGACTAACTCCAGAAGTTTTTTGAGGAGTCTGGGAGTGTCACTCAGAAGTGGAGTATGAACCCAGCATTCTCAAAACCCTATGTTCCATCATCAACATTGCCATCCCCTAAAAGAGTTCTGTGTTGTGAGACAATAAAAATGTAGATAGTGAATTGCTTGACTTTATTAAAAGATAAATTACTTATTATTAATAGTCAATAATATAAGTACTTCAATGTGCATCCTTATCTGAAATGTATGAAATTCCAACTAGTGCTGCTTCCCTGTCCTGACACCTGATACTCAGCTGGCAAAAGCTGAGTATCCAAAGTTGAGTATTCCAAAAGTATTTGGCATAACCAGGGACACAGAGGGTGGTGTCTAGTAATATCTAACCATGTGGCCTGAAGCTTCCATTTTCTGAAGTCTGAAATGAGAAGATTGAACTTTGACCTCTGACATGACTAGGTCAACTCAGTACAAAAAGTAATCTGGTTTCTTTTAGAGCTAATACTCTGAGATAATCATATTTCAGCTCTTTTTCCTGGAAAAGGGAAAGACAGGTTTATCTAGTTACTATTTTTTTCCTTCTCCTTCCCTCCCCTCAGAAATAGAAGGAGTTAGTGGCAGTATTACCAACAAATCAATATAATAATAGAGAAAATATATTGATATTTTTTAAATTAGAGGAAGAGAGGAGAGAGGACCACTCAGACATTTATTCTGTAATATCCTGTAGTTGGGCCACAGTGTCTATGCAAAACTTTCTGGTGGCTCAAGAAAAGAGAACTTGATGAGCTGTCAAACTCATTTTGTTCATTAGATAATGGCAAACCAAAGCAAGGTCCTTTTCCAGGACCTGGGTCTGAGCAAGCCTTTTCCCCTGGTTTTGAATTCATTTTCTAGAGTTGCTATAACCAAATACCATAAACAGTGTGACTTAGAAAAACAGAATTTTGCCAGCCATGATTGCACACACCTGCAGTTCCAGCTACTTGGGATGCTGAAGCAAAAAGATCACTTGAACTGAGGAGTTCAGAGCCAGCCTGGGCAACATGGTGGGATCTCATTTTAAAAACAGCAAAATACATACATATATAAACAAACAAATAAATAAATGAAATTTATTCTTTCAAGTTCAGGAGAACCGAAAGCTGAAATCAAGGTGGTGGCAGCTACCTTCTCCTGAAGGCTGCAAGAGAGCATCTGTTCCAGGTCCATCTCTTAGATTCCAGTGGCTGCTGGCAGTACTTGGCATTCCTTAGCTGATAGTTGCATCATTGCAAAGTCGGACTATCATCACAAATCATGTGACCTTCTGTAGGTCTGTGTCTCTGGATCCAAATTTTCCTTTTCTCTGTCTTATAGATCCTCAGTCACTGGATTTAGAGCCCTCTCAAGCCAGTCTAACCTCATTTAAACTTGCTCATAGTCTACAAAGCAAATCTCCCTTTCTGCATATAAGTACATTCACCACTGGGTTAGGTCTGGAAAATATTTTTTTGCAGGGGTGGGGGAAGGACACACAATTTAACCCACTACAGGACTTTATCAAAAAGCCCTGAAGGATGTAGAGGAAGAAACTACAAATCCTCTAGTCACTCAGCTCCCAGAATATCCAGTCCTCCTGTGCACCCAACTCTGGGTCCATCACTAAGTGCCCAGCATTTTCTCACACTTTGCTCTGGACAGCCCAGAGGGGAACTAATAAATAACAATTACTGAATCAACTAGTTATTTGTACAAGAAATAGAAAATTCCATTAACACTTATTGTGAACTAACACTCCCTGGAAGAATACCAGGTTTTAGAATCATGACCAAGCCATCTTGGCTGAGTCTAAGCAAGGTTTTGGCAAGAGGATGTAGTCATCTCCATCCTTGCTCTATATTTCTCTTTGAATAAACTGCCATGTTTATTTCTTGGTCTTAGATAAATTATGTAGTGGGAAGTTTTCTATGTGGAAGCTCAGAGAAGAAATTAAAACAATGAAGGGCTGGCCTAGCATGTTCCTCTTCACAGTTCTTGAACTACTGTTGAGCTCCTGTGGTTAGAAGGAATAGTCTGTTTTTGGTACTACAACAAAATACTACATATAAAGAAAAGAGGCTCATTTGCCTCACAGTTTTGGAAGCTGAAAGTCCAAATAGCATGACACAGGATGCATCACCTGGTGGGAGCCCATGCTTGTCTCTACAGGTTAGTCTCTCTTCTCATCCTCTGCTTTTTTTTTTTTTTTTTTCCCGGTGGAACTGGGTTTTGAAATCAGTTCCAAGCTTGGGTATTCTACCACTTGAGCCACACCTCCTGTCCATTTTGCTCTGGTTATTTTGGAGATGAAGTCTCGGTAGCCTGGACTGGTCTCAAACCATGATCCTCCTGATCTCAGCCTCCCAAATAGCTAGGATTACAGGTATGAGCCACCAGCACCTAGCTCTTCTTCTCCTTAAAAAGCCACCAGAATTTAATCTTGGGGCCCTGCCCTAATGATCTAATCTAATCAGTTAATAAAGTCCTCACTCTAGACACTATAGTCAGATTAAGTTTCCACTCCTTTAATCCCATTAACATAAAACTGTGGGATTGAATTTTTACTCAAATTCAAGGAACAGCCATATTCAAACCATAGCAGAGACAGAAGCTGCTCCAGGAGTAACATGGAGCACCTCAGGGTACAAGCACACTGCTTTGGGGCATGGATCTGGCACAGAGCACCAGGGACATGGGCGTTTCTCAGGTGTTCCACAGAACACAGCTCAGCTGTGGAGTAGGGAGGACCAAATGAGGACCTGTGCCATTCAGGACATGGGAGGACTTGCAGCATGGGCTTGCAGCAAGAAAGGATTCAGCCTATTGTGTGTGCCAGGGGGCCACACTGGCAGTATAGCAGTAGACAAGTGACTCATTCCACAAAAACTCTGAGCCAGGAATTAAATAAGAAAGCCAAAGTACATAAACACGAGTGGATTTGTTTCTAAGCAAAGTGAAACAATTCTGGGTGTCCCAGGAATAACTAGGATAATTTTATTTTAAAAACTTTCGAACACCAACTTTATATTTTGTTATTGTGGTAGAATTCACATACCATAAAATAAAGCATTTAACCACTTTAAAGTATGAAATTCAGCAACATTTCATGCATTGACATTGTTGTGCAACCATTGCCACTATCTGGCTCCAGAAACTTTTCATTATCCCAAACTGAAATTCTGTTCCTGTTAAAAAAAAAAAAAAACCTCTCCATTCTTCCTTACCCTCCCCCCACCTGACCCAGTGCTTAGTAACCTCTATCTTACTTTCTGTCTCTAGAGCTCTCTTATAATTGGAAATATACAACATTTGCCCTTCTGTAGTGTCTTATTTCATTTAACATGTCCTCAGGGTACACTGTAGCATGAATCAGAACTTCCTTTTGTGGCTGAATAATATTCCATATATATTGAATATATAGGCCAAATTTTGTTTATCCAGTTATCCATTGACAACTAGGAGGACTTCAAGTGTAGGGACTGAGGTCCTGCAGCTGTGTAGGTGGGACCTAACAAGTTAGTTGAGCTCAGGCATGAACACCAACATGAACTTACTTGCACCCATATGTTTATTAAGCCTGTGGGTGTCATGTTATTGAATTGTATTAATTTTTTTCTATTTGCTAAATATCTTCATTGACAGCTGTGTTAGTCAGCTTTCTGTTACTGTAACAAATACCTGAGACAAATCAACTTATAGAGAGGAAAGGGTTATTTTGGATCCCCATTTTGGAGATTTCAATCCGTGACTGGTTTGCCCTGTTATTTTGGGTCTATGATGAGGCTGCACATCATAGTGGGAAAAGCTACTCACTTTATGGCTAGGAAGGAAGGTATGTGAAAGAAAGAGGAAGAGAACAAGGTCCCAAATCCCCTTCAAGGACCCTCAATACCCTAACATCTCCCATAAGGCTCCCCTTCTTAAAGTTTTCACTTTCTCCCAGTGGTGCCAAGTTAGGGGTAAGCATTTAACACACAGGCCTTTGGGGGACATTTAAGATCCAAGCTATCACAACATCTGAGGAAATGTAACCCAGCTTGCTTATATCCAGTTAGTGATGTCTCTTCTGCCTTGCTTGTACTCTGATGACTGGGCTCTCCCCCTGCCCAGAATGAATGAGTGACCCCTTTCTTTTAACCTTATAAGCAGAATCAGGAGGCATCCCACTGAGTTTGAAGAAAACTGGATTGAAGCATACCTCTCTGCTGACAGTGAAAGGGTCACCTCTCTGTCATTGCTGGATTTCCTATTTCTCTTTATGAAATAGATCCCATTCTAGACAGAAAGAACCTCATCAAATTTGCTTGTTCATGTTCTATCCGTAGTTACACTGAATTCATAGATGTAAAGCAGCAATGTGGCCCACCTGACGATAGACTATTGACAGGGTGGGATTGATATGTGCAAAAGGACCCTGCTGGAGGGCTCTTTGACTGTAATGGCAAGATTTTATTACTCTCCTTGTAAAAGTAAAAGGCACCAATTTTTGCCAATTACATGAGATATTTTCTGTTATTATCCAACCCCTTGCTGCAATTTTACTGCCAAAATGAAAGAAAAATGACTAGATTATTGCATAGAATTTTAAAGTGAGCAAGCAGGCTTTTAAAGCTGTTTAATAAAACAAGTAAGTGGCTGAAATACGATCATCAGGAATGATATCTGAATTCAATTGTGGTGGTATGTGTCACATCTCTGATGCTCAATGGAATGAAAAAATAAAGTTTAAAATAGCCACACAGAAAATAGAATATAAAAAGGACAGAAAAAAGACAATACAATGTAACTATTATATATTATAGTTTATTGCTATGACTTGGTATACAAAGTCTACTTGACAGATGTAAATAGCAAGAGAAAAGCCACAAAGCAAAATTCTTTTCTTAAAAAAAAAAAAAAAGAATCAAAGACAAATGAACAAAACCTCTAAGTAGAAAAATAAAATCAAGTTAGGAATATTTTTTACCTACTTGTCTATTTTCTTCCAGTGGGCAAAACAACTTAGCATACATTTGGTTGTAGCAGACTATTGACTTAGTTATTTAAGATGAGTTTATGTTGCTCATATGACCTTGTGTGAGACAGGTGTGCTAAAGTTCTTGAACTTGAAGCAATTTAAAAATAAGAAATGGCAACACATCTTCAAGTGGCTGTGCTCCTCAGGTTCAATTGCCGTGTGCTCTGAGCACACTGTTGGAGTAGTTGTGAGCCAGCCTCTGTGGACAGTATGTACTGAGTGGGCAGACATCCTGGGAAAACGCAAGACGATCTTAGAATCTCAGGGTTGCAGAATACCTTCCATGCCAATGAATAGCCTGTCTGTGCTTATACATAAGCGGATCAGTGACCAAGGTGCTTGTGCAAGTATTATACAAAGCTTAATCTAACAATTCTATAGTGTGTGGCTAAGTAATTCATGGCATTTAGTAATTGATGTACAGGAGACTTGGCCCTGGGAAGTGGTCACCCCTGACCTACCTGCTTTTAGGAATTTAGAAGTCTTACAACCTTGTTAACTTTGCCCACCATTTCCCTTGTGCCTAGCACTTACGGCACTGGCAGTTAGGGATTTTACAGATAGAAGAGCTTTCCTCACTTTGGTTCCCTTACATTACACCTTTCTGGTCAGAAATAGAAGAAGTGTGAATGTTTTTGGTAAGCGTTAATGATTGAATGAAATAATTTACCCATAGCCTCTGAGATCTGTACACATTTATCTATACGATTAGTTTGTATCAGACGAAATCTATCCTTCTTACCCATACTTTAAAAAAGTTCCTAGCTTCAAACAGCTGGTGGAGTGACTCAAGTGGTGGAGTGACTCAAGTGGTAGAGTGCCTGCCTAGCAAGCATGAGGCCCTAAGTTCGAACCCAGTACCACCACCAAAAAAAAATCATTCTCTTAAATTCCTAGCTTCTATTTCCTAGTGTCCTTTGTTTGTCTTTCTCTCTCTCTCCTTTCCATTTTCCTATCTAGTAGAGACTCAAGAGCCCAGTGAACAGGCTAGCAAGAAATGAATGGAATTTCTCAGGGAGGAGTTCATTTTATAAATGGGCCTTGAGTTTTGCTCATATACTAAACATATAAAGAGCAAAGTCCACTTGGAATGGTATCTGCCAAAGGAATCAACCCAAATGCTAATGAGTGCATTCATTCACTTGCTTAAGTGAGATTCTTTTCCTGTCTAAAAAGTGAGTCACTGATGCTCAAACTTGAGCAATCAACAGTACTTTTCCTTTGTTTTTTTTTGGCATTACTGGTGGTGGAACTCCAGGGTCTCGTGCTTGCTAGGCAGGTGCTCTACCACTTTAGCCTCACCTCCAGCCTCCATATTACTTTTAAAAGAAAAAAAAATCTTCCAGTGAGTCAATTATTTAATGTAAAATTAGCATCTTATTCTATTAAAAATATTTTTTCATTGTACATCCTCATCGCAAAAGCAACACTTTATAATGGGTCTTGACTGGGCCTTCCATAGGGAAATGATGAGCCTTTGGTTATGTTTTGAACTTCTACTATGGTTACTATTTACTTTAGTGGAGTTTAGGAGCTTGTAGTATTTCCTACCCATTTCCCAAAAAATGGCAGATGTGGTTGGCAGGACAAAAACGGGAAGGAAGTGCCTAGGCTTTTAAAAATCAGCTATAGTTAAAGAGGAAATTAAAGAGTACCCTCCCCCAAAAGAGCTGATTCTGCTAGAACTATGTGAGAAACCCTTGTGGCTAGCAGGGAAGAGACAAGCTCCTTCCTCAGAAAGGGTGACGCAACCAAGAATCTAGTGAACATAAGAGAACACACGTAGTGCTCATATCAGAATTTGCCATTGGAGTTGAGGCACAGCGAGCCCCCTCCCCAACTCCCTTGCTGCTCATGTAGTGTGGTTCTGCGGAATCATGGAACTAAATAATGTTTTAGAGAAAATGAATAAAAAGGTTCTCTCCTTGAACATGTGAAAGAGGGATTTTAAATGTTTTCCATTTGACAGTTTTTCTCAAACACACTTTCAAAAGGCATATATATTTTGTTAACAGACAGCAATATACACACATGCGGTGTATGAAAAGAAACTAAGTAATAGGACACATAAAAAGTTAAGGGCATTTCCTTCTGGGGACTGGGAACAGGGCTGGGACTGGTGTGGGAATGTATACTTCTCACTTAACATATTCCATTTTGAAAGAATGTTCACCCGATGTATTATTTTTGCATGATTAAACTTCAAAAACTATTTCACTGTGTTCCTGATCTCTGCAAGGAGAAAATGTAGAAGAAGCATTAGAACAACATAAATGAAAGGAACAGCAAAGTGTCCAAATGTGTTTGGATGCAAAAGCCACTACTCCTCATGTTTGGCTAACAAATATCATATCAAGATTACTTCTGATGTGCAATCATTTATTACTGATACATAAAAAGGCCAGTAATTAATCATCAAAACTTTTAAGCAGCAGGGCACTGGTGGCTCAGGCCTGTAATCCTAACTACTCAGGAAGCATCAAGAGGATTGAAGTTTGAAGCCAGCGGGGGCAAAAAGTTCATGAGACCCTATTTCAAAAATACCCAATACAAAACAGGGCTGGTGGAGTGGCTCAAGTGGTACAGTGCCTTCCTAGCAAGTGTGAGTCCCTGAATTCAAACCCCAGTACCACCAAAAAATAAAAATAAAAAAAATTCAATCAAGATGCCCTGTAAATAAACTATGGCATATCTAGGCAATGGACTATTGTTTAGGAAGAAAAAGAAATGAGCTGCTGAACAACAAAAAGATGAAATGAAAGAAATCAATCTGCTAAATGAAAGAAGTCAATCTGTAAATATTACATGCTGTACAATTCCAACTAAATGACCTTCTGGGAAAGACAAAACTATGGAGACAGCAAAAAGATTCATGGCTGCCAGAAGTCGGGGAAGGGGTGAAGAAAGGGTGAAGGAGTTGTTATGGTTAATCTTGATTGTCAGCTCGATTGCACTGAAAAATGCCTAGGAGATTAGTAAAACACACTTCTGCGTGTGTGTCTGTGATTGAGTTTCTAGATACAATTAGATCATGAGGGCTCAAACCTAAAGAGTGGATTGATCCCTTGATGGAGTTATAATACGATGGATGGCTTATTGAGAAGTGGTGAAAAGTAGGAGGTGGGTTCTACTTGAAGGAAGTGGGTCACTGGGAGCGTGTTCTTGGGGGCTATTTCTTGCCCTGGTCACTTCTCTTATTCTCTCTCTGCTTTCTGTCCAGTGAGGGAAGAATTCCTACCGCCATTATGTTTTGCTCAAGTGCATGGGCCCAAGCCACCACGGACTAAAACCCTCTGAAACCGTGAGCCAAAACAAATCTTTCTCACCTCCTTACGTTGTTTATGTCAGGTATTTTATCACAGTAACAAAGTGTAACACAGGGGTAGTGCACGACATTAGGCATTTGTTAAAATCCATAAAAGAGTACCAATAGTGATCATCAATTTGTACATGGATTTGGTTAATGTATCAATATTGACTCCTGAAGAGTAACAAATGTCCACACTAATGCAAGATGGTAACAATAGGGAAAAGGCAGGAATGGGAAGGGGAGAAGGGTATACATGGAAACTTCCTGGACTTTCTGGTCACTTTTTCTGTGAACGTAAAGCTGCCCTAAAAAATAAGGCTATTATTTGAAGAAAAAAAGTGAACACGGTTTATATCATATCAATCGGCTGGTGATCGCATACTAAGATTAAAAACTAGCATTTCAAAACCATTGCAAGCTATGATGCTCTAAGCCACGTTTGACAAGGTGAGGCACAGGGACACTTTTCTCTCTCCCAGTTGGCACAGAGGACTTGGGGCGGGAGGCGGAGGGGTCACTGCTCGCGCTGCCTCCAGGGTGAGACTTAGGCAGGAGCGCTCTTCTGCGCTTGCGCGGCCTCGGGAGGCGCTGGCCTTGCGCGCTGTCCACCGCAGAGCCCTTTGTTTCCCAGCGATGTGGAAGGCGCGGGACAGACAGGTCCTGTGGGCCTGCTTTCCTAAGGTGCGGATCCCCGCAAACCCATGTCCCCTTTCGTCGCCCACGCGGATTCCTCCAGCCCCACGGGCCCCGGGGTGTCGCGGATGCGCGGGCTCACAGTGGGGGACCAGGACTAGCGGCGATGCGGCGCCAACGGTCTGCGCTGGAGCATCCTCGGATGCCGGGCCCCTCTGTGAGCCACGCATGGACCTGGCTTCCCCAGCTTCCCGTCGCACGCCGGGCAGGACCTCCGGCAAGAGCGGCCCCTATCCGGGCTGAGGCGCTCCCCATCTCCCCTGGCCCATCTTCTGCCGCCCATGAAGCAGGGCCGTGGCGCTTAAAGCCTAAAAATAAACCCGCACTTCCCTCGGGGACATCGGGATTTGTTCTATTTGAATCGCACAGATTGTTTTCATTCCTGGGTGTCTGAAATACTGATGGCTGCAATCTGCTTCTCAGCTCTTTGCATGCATTGGTGGCGGGATGGAGTCACTCCTGCAACACCGGCTGCTCCTATAGCAACTGCAGCAAAACATGACCAAGTCCCGCGTGTGGCTCTCCATTTAGGGCTGGGAAAGGAGGGCCCAAGTTAGGAGGGGCTGAAGAAAAACCTGGACCACAGCAGTGCTCTCTCAGCTGAAAAACTTTGCAAGTGTGCCCTTCTCTTTGAGTTAGAAGAAAATAACTCGAATTCAGAGTTAGTTGTTGTTTCATACAATTGCATTATAATAGTATGTATATATGCGCAATGTATACAATGTAGAAAACCATGCGTAAGTATGTATGCGTTATATATAATTACGTAGTAGTCAATTTATCCTGAAACGTTGTACCTCAGAGCACATACTTGGAAATCATACGAACACTTTGAAGTTTATCTTAAGTTCTTTTATTAGATGTAGAGTTGGAGATCAATATTCCTCTGGATCCAACATAGAAGCCAAGGGCTGTAAACCCTAACAGACCCAATGCTCACTTTTTCTGCTTGTTTGTTTGTTTGTTTTGTTTTTTGGGGGTTTGGTATTTGAACTCAGAGCTTCTGCTTTCTCACCTCCTCCAGTCACCCCCCCACCTCTGCCTTTTTTTTTTTTTTCTAAGTTCTTTTTTAGATAGGGTCTTGAGTTTTTTGCCCAGGGGTAGCCTCAAGCCATGGTCCTCCTACCTATGGCCTTCCACACAGCTGGGATCACAGGCACGATCTCAAATCACCGTGTCCTGCTTTTTGATTGAGATAGGGTCTCACTTTTTTGCCCAGGCTGATCTCGATCTGAGACCCCTTGATCTCTGCCTCCAAATAGCCAGGGTGATAGGAGTGAGCCACTGTACCTGGCCTCGATACTCACTTTTTTGTAATTTTTTTTTCAGTGATACATATGATCAATTTCAAATCTAATTTTTACAGCAGTTTGAAGTTCACAGAAAATCGAGTGGAAAATATAGAGATTTCCCATATACCTCTCTGCCCTTACATATTTATAGCTTCCCTTATCTGTTATCAATATTCCCTCACTAGAAAGGTACCTTGGTGCACTTGGTGAGCCTACACTGATACATCATTATCTGTCAACATCCACAGCTTACATTCAGGTTTACTGTTTGTGTTGTGCATTCTATCTATTTAGACAAATGCATAATGACATGTACCCACCATTATAGTATCATACAGAGTAGTTTCACTGCCTTAAAAATCCTCTGTACTCCTATTTTCCCTCTCTTTCCCCTAATACTGGCAACCACTGATTTTTTTAAAACAACTTTTTTGCTGTCTCCATAGTTTTGCCTTTCCCACATATGTAGTTGAAATCATATGGTATGCCTTTTCAGATTGGCTTCGTTCACTTAGTAACATGCATGCAAGTTTCCTCCATGTGTTTTCATGACTTGACAACTCAAGTCTTTTTAGAACTGAAGAATAACTCATTGTCTGGATATACCACGATTTTTTATCCTTTCACTTATTGAAAGTTGCATCCAAATTTTGACAATTATGAGGAAAGCTGCTCTAAACACCTGTGTGCAGGTTTTTTTGTACACATAAATTTTCAACTCACTGGGTAAATGTAGGAGCATGATTGCTGGATTGTATGGTAAGAGTACGCTTACTTTTATAAGAAACAGCCAAATTGTCTTCCAAAGAGGCTGTACCACTGATAAATGAATAAAAGTTCCAGGTGCTCCACATTCTTTCCAGCATTTAGTTGTGCCAGTATTCTAGATTTTGACCATTCTGATAAGTTTATATTGGTATTTCATTGTTTTACTTTGTTCCTTCCTTGCCACCAATGTTGTGGAACTTCTCATATGCTTATTTGCTATATAACAACTATTTCTATAACATCTCCTTATGCATCCTAAAATATAATTCATGGTTAATATCATTTATCTACAACACTTACTAAAATTGATCCAATGATAAAATATAAGGGAGACATAAAAAGAAGGCTGATTAACAATGACATAGTGCAGGGTAAAATAAGAGGAGATAAACCTGGGCGCCAGTGGCTCATACCTGTAATCCTAGTTATTCAGGAGGTAAACATCAGGAGGATCACGGGTCGTAGCCAGCCCAGACAGATAGAAAAAATAATGATAAAAGGAGATATAATCAAGTAGACATGTGCTTATTCTCATATGTAGAGTCACCATGAAAGTGAGGGAAGTACAAATGGAAATTGATACAGTTATCTGCTATTGACAGTTAAAATGTCCCAATTCAGCAATGGGATTTCCTGAGATGGCAAGCAAAACAAAGTATGGTCTTCTCTCTTTAGCATTGTAGATACCTTTGTAGAAATTCAGTGTTTATTAAAATCACACAAAAGATATTTTGTGTTTATACCTCAAATGAAGATGAACTCTAGGCTCGGATTACCATAAATAGTCCATTTGGTTTATTTTTCTGATATTACTGTAGCCTTGCACAAAGGCCACTGCAACCTTACACAAAGAAATACTTCTGTAAGGACATCTGTCCAACAACTATTCGTTTAATCTTGGACTGATGCAACCCTTGTCATTGATTCTTGTAGCCAAGGATTAGGATTTCGAAATGCCTTATGTAATCCTCCTCATTTCACCTTTAAAAACTTTCCCTGCCTCAAAAAGTTGACAGAATTATTTTTATGGTGTCAGTGCTGCCCACATATTGTGATAAACACATGGTATTTATTTTCAGGCTGGGGGTCAAACCTAGGGCCTTATGCATGCTAGTCGAGCACTCTGTCACTGAGCCATATCCCAGCCCCTACACTACATTTTAAGTTACTGTTCTAAAAGATACAACTCTGGCTTCAGCCAGGAACATTATGTATTTTTTGACTTGAGATTCGAATCAAAGAAAGGATGCCAAAGTTGCTGGCAATCAGCCTGGTTTAGAGATCAAAAAGCATAAACCGGTCATGATAAAAGAGTCTCTTCCTGGTAGACACCAGGAGGGTGCCTCCTCAGGCACTGAAGGCAAGAACTGAAATGACTAGTTAATTCACCAGACAGAAGGAGCCATGTCTTCAGAAGCTTTTCCAGGCTTTTTGTAACGGCAGCTGGCGCCCTGTCCAGGTGCTGCCTTAGGTGCTCGGTCATGGGGAATAACGCCGACATAAATGCATGAAAGGCGATGAGCACAAATGAATGTGGAGGATGAGATGGAGTATCCACACCCTCTCCATCTCCAAACAGCTGCCTATCTGCAAAAGCCATGTCAACCTGGCTTGAGCACAACCTCCCTTCTGCAGGGCTCAGGGCCATTTGCTTGTCAGTACATACCATTACTCATAAGCAGGTGTTACTTGTCATCTACCAAATGACAAAGTGAATACGTGCAAGGTAGGAACACTGGATTAAGAAAAAATAGATGGGACAATAATTCCCAATCCTACTAGCATGCTGGGATCTCTTGGGAAACCTTTAAAAAATATTGATACCTGGGCCCATTCCCATGGTGATCTTCCTTTGTTTTTGTTTTTTTTCCTGATAAGTCTGTTACTTGTGTGCCTGTGCTCTTATATATTATCTGTCCCCAGTGAATTTCTCCTACATTTCAACTGTTTTCTCCCTCCAAATTCAAGGCTCAGGGTACACATGGTAACACATCACATTATGAAATAGGAAACCAGGTGATTCTGCATTTGGTTCAATACCCATTACCCTCTTCATGCCCTCCTAACCTTGAACTTGCCACCACATTTTCTTTTTTTTTTTCTTTTATTATTCATATGTGCATACAAGGCTTGGTTCATTTCTCCCCCCTGCCCCCACCCCCTCCCTTACCACCCACTCCACCCCCTCCCGCTCCCCCCCTCAATACCCAGCAGAAACTATTTTGCCCTTATCTCTAATTTTGTTGTAGAGAGAGTATAAGCAATAATAGGAAGGAACAAGGGGTTTTGCTGGTTGAGATAAGGATAGCTATACAGGGCATTGACTCACATTGATTTCTGTGCGTGGGTGTTACCTTCTAGGTTAATTCTTTTTGATCTAACCTTTTCTCTAGTTCCTGATCCCCTTTTCCTATTGGCCTCAGTTGCTTTAAGGTATCTGCTTTAGTTTCTCTGCATTAAGGGCAACAAATGCTAGCTAGTTTTTTAGGTGTCTTACCTATCCTCACCCTCTCTTGTGTGCTCTCGCTTTTATCATGTGCTCATAGTCCAATCCCCTTGTTGTGTTTGCCCTTGATCTAATGTCCACATATGAGGGAGAACATACGATTTTTGGTCTTTTGGGCCAGGCTAACCTCACTCAGAATGATGTTCTCCAATTCCATCCATTTACCAGCGAATGATAACATTTCGTTCTTCTTCATGGCTGCATAAAATTCCATTGTGTATAGATACCACATTTTCTTAATCCATTCGTCAGTGCTGGGGCATCTTGGCTGTTTCCATAACTTGGCTATTGTGAATAGTGCCGCAATAAACATGGATGTGCAGGTGCCTCTGGAGTAACAGTCTTTTGGGTATATCCCCAAGAGTGGTATTGCTGGATCAAATGGTAGATCGATGTCCAGCTTTTTAAGTAGCCTCCAAATTTTTTTCCAGAGTGGTTGTACTAGTCTACATTCCCACCAACAGTGTAAGAGGGTTCCTTTTTCCCCGCATCCTCGCCAACACCTGTTGTTGGTGGTGTTGCTGATGATGGCTATTCTAACAGGGGTGAGGTGGAATCTTAGTGGCCACCACATTTTCAATGCAATGGTAATCGCCTTTTCTTTTTCCATCTCTATCCATGTACTGTGAAAATGGAGTCACCTTCATCAAGCACAAGCCAAAAAAGTAAATAAAGCAAGGAGATTGTGAAGGAGAGGATCTCATGCACGTGTGTGACTCGTGTGTGATAAGACCTATTCACAAGACTTTGCCAGAACTTTACACAAAGGCCATTGCAACCTTGAACAAAAAATGCTTTTGTCAGGACATCTCTGCAGGAATTGTTTGTTTAATCTTGAACTGATGCAATCCTTGTTATTGATCCTTGTAGCCAAGGATTATTTCAAAATATTTTATGTAATCCACCTCATCTCACTTTTAAAAAGTTTCCCCTGCCTCAGCCTCTACGAATATAATCATAGTTTACTATGGCATGTATATTCCCACTGCAACACTATGCTCTTCTGAAATAAATAATCTTCCTCCCTCCCTCCTTCTCTCCCTCCCTGCTTTCTTTCCTTCCTTCTTTCTTTCTTTCTTTTTCTTTCTCTCTCTCTCTCTCTCTCTCTCTTTCTTTCAACAGACTGGGATTTGAACTCAGAGCCTCACACTTGCTAGCCCGATACTCTACCACTCAAGTCACACCCCAGTCCTTTTCTATTTTAGTTATTTTTTATATAAGGTCTCGTGTTTTTGCCAGGGGCTTGCTTCAGATTGCAATTCTCCTACCTATGCCTCCTGAGTAACTGGGATCCCAGGCTGGCATTGACATCCCCAGGTTACTTGTTGAGATGGGAGACTCACTAACTTTTTGTCTAGACCAACCTAAACCATGATCCTCCTGATCTCCATCCACCTCCAGAGTAGCTGTGATTACAGGTGTAAATTTAATTAAGCTTTAGAGAATCTTTCTCTCTGATTGCTATTTAGTTCAACAGCAGTTAACTTATTCTATGGTGATATCTATCCCTGAAATTTTGATCTAAACAGTGAGGGTATGACTTTAGTATCAGTCATTTGTAAAAGCTAATTAGGGTCTGGGGGGTGTTAGCTCAGAGGTAGAGCATGTGCTTAGCACACATGAAGCCCTGAGTTCCGTCCTCAGCACCAAAAGAAAAAGCAAATAAGAGCTGTCAGAGTGGCTCAAGAGGGAGAGCACCTGCTAGCAAGTACAAGGTCCTGAGTTCAAACCCCAATGCCACCAAAAAAATAAAGATCAAATAAAAACTCAACTCAGCACTCTAATGTATGATTAGGGTGGAGAACACCTATCTGGTG
Source organism: Castor canadensis (assembly GCF_047511655.1). Taxonomy (NCBI): domain Eukaryota; kingdom Metazoa; phylum Chordata; class Mammalia; order Rodentia; family Castoridae; genus Castor; species Castor canadensis. The sequence continues at coordinate 67,280,515 of NC_133399.1, read as the reverse complement.
ACCAGAAACCAAGGATGGGGGAATATTTTTCCTCTTGTCTGTCTGGTGCTTTTACAAAGTAATTAAATACACATGGATGCTGAAAAAAAGGAGGTAAAGGCCAGAATATTATATTAGTCCAAACTACTGATGAGTCATATGACGTTGGACTGGTTACTCTGTCTAAGACTTGGTATCATCTGTAAAAGTTTAGTAATGGCGCCTCCTATGACTAAGGTGTCAGGATGAAATGGGCTCAAGTGTGAAGTCACTGAGGGGGCTTGACAGGAAATGCTCAGTAAATATCTGCTACTTGTCATCACCACTGCCATTATTGTTTAATGGAATAAACACATGGGACTGAAGATCATACACAGTCTTTTTGCCTCATGAAGAAGTGCACATTCTAAAATGTGGACAATAAACCTTTTAAGATCACTTCACATTAGTAGAGGACTGTCCTTTGGAACCTAGACTGGGAGAGGCAATTTAATAGATTTTTCAATGTTCATAATTGGATCTGTCCCCAGTCTCTTTTAGCATTCCCAGCCTTGAACCTCTGTCTTATTAATCCTCCTCCACAAAAGCCCATACTGTGCTTTATTTATTTTCTCTCTGAACATCCTATGTCTGTACTTTCTGTCCATTTATACTCTATAAATACAAATTTCAGACTTTCATAGCTAGCACTTTTTGGCCCTAAGGGCTAAACAAAATGGACTAGACCTTCATATATAATGCATAGTCTACTAGGTTGATGTAAGGTGATGAAATGTTTTGGGGTATTGAGATTGAAAGAAGAGACTGGGAGAGGCAGGCTCTTAATCACTTAAATTTTTTTCCTGAGATGGGAAGAAGAGCAAAAACAGACAAAGCTGGCTGTCATTAAGTGTCTGGGGAGCTGTGAGTTGAGCTCATTGATGTGAAGGGTTCATATAGCCTAGGCTAGTGACAGGACCCTGGAGTTGCACCAGCAACCAGAGGCTTCCTTTCCTCTAAGCCAAGTCCAAGTCTGATGCTGGCCTGAGATAATGGACACTACCAAGGCAATAGTGTCACTGCCCCCAGCTGCCACTGCCCACCTACAGATGGTTTCTCTACCACCTGCTTCTTGGTGTGGAGTAGCACCCAAAAGCCCAACAAAAACTCAGAATACCAAGGCTTGAGAGAACTTTCCTAGTTGGTATGACTCCATACCAATTGTCACTCATGGTTGCTGGGAGGAATTAGTGCCATTGTTGCCTCCACTGGGAAAGATTTGCGCTCAGAACTCTCCTGTTCTCTGCCCGTGTGCTAATTTAAGTCTGAACTCTTTAGCAGTAATAAACCATAACTGGGAGTGTATCAGCTTTCAGTGAATTCTTTGAGTCTTTCTAACAAATTATCAAAACCATTTGGAGTCTTGAGGATCTTTGAACTTGCAGTTGCTATCAAAAGTGAGGGGGCTCTTGGGGACCCTTGAATGTCACACATGACTTCTAGTCCTGATTAGCACTAACTCAAGCAATGCTGACTCCATGTTTGCATCCATGTTAAACAGGGTCCGTTGGTTCTCCACCCCACTCCTACCTGCTCTACTTTGCATCATTTCCCATGTTCCATCACTCCAGGGAAAGAGTAGCAGGTGGGACAAAGGGCTAAGCTATTCTCCTTTAGAATCCATCAGCAGCAGTACCAGTCAGACAACAGGGGGTCTGAGCAGCATCTGAGGCTCCCAGTGATACAAGGTCAGCCTCTTTAGAGACACTCAGAGGCCGCAGTCAAGGATTGTATGCCGTTTCTGCCCTCTAGGTAGCATGCAGCTTCTCTCTTTGCCCTTCCAGCTCTTCTAACGTCGTTGTCAGCATTCCTTGAATTAATTTTCTTCTTAAGAAGACAATGACTGATACAGATTTCCCTTCTATACAAAGGAAATAATTATACTACCCATTCTCTTTATCATACAGAGCTATTATGAATATCCATTATTTACTGATTGCTAGGTTCCTCTAAGGCTAATAAAGAACCTTCAAACTTCACAGAATCATGATCTTGCAAAGAAGGGCATTCTCATAAGGAAATAAGCATAAGTAGTGAGTAGATTTCTCTGGAACACAGAACAAAGACAGAAGGTATATTTAAAAGTGTGATCACTGTATCATGATACATTTTTCTAGGCCAGATTGTAGACTATAGAATATATATATATATATATATATATATATAGTCACCATGAAGCAGTATGGGATGGCTATTTTTGTTTTCCTGTTTTTGAGACAGGGTCTCACTATGTAGTCCAGGCTGGCGTTGCACTGTCAATCCTCCTCCCTCAGCGTCAGGCTTGAGTTACCATGCCCCACTAGAATGGTTATTGAAAGCTTTAGCTCTGTTGTCAAATCCCAGCTTCACCATTTATTGGCTGCATAGCCCCAGGCAAGGGACTTAACCTTTCTGTGCCTCATTTCCTCATCTGTAAAATGTGAGTAACAACAGACCTACCTCAGTGGGTTGCTGTGAGAATAAAATGCAGTAATATTTCACATGCGATCAAAATATTGATCCATGGAACCTAACAAAAAAGGACCATTATTTTGTTTCTCATTGCCCATTTAAAATTTATTCATGGAAGATGGCCTTTTCCTGTCCATAAGTGAATAATCAGGTGGCTCCATTATCCTTAAATAGTAAAAAGTTCTAAACCATATTAAATTGCAAAGCAAAATCTCATTTTGATGTTTAGAATGTCAGGTCCCATATAACAATAAAAACTTCCAGTTTCACCTGGTTTCCCTGCTGGGATCTTCTCATGAGAAGCCAGGCTTTGGGGCATGGTTCTCCTCCATTCCTTCACCATAAGCCTCCACTCTGGCTCTCCCAAGCTAATGGCCACAGGTGAGATGGGAGGAGATGTGAGTGGGTGAGAAAGTTCTTACTTAACTGATTCTGTTGGGAGATGGCTTCCCGCTTTCTGAGCTTGGCAAATATTTAAAGGTGGTTATTCTACTGGTACTCAGAGCCTCCTAACCCTGCCTCCCACCTTGGCAGCCTGCTGCACTTCCCACATTGAGGGCGACACAGTCTCTCCATTGCTTCTCCACAAGCACATGCACACTGTACTGAGTGCTCAGCTGTCACTCCATATGGCACTTCTGTTGTAGCCCACTGATCCTCCAGGCAGCCCCTTGGCCAGTTTTAAAGATGGCTTCAAGCCAGCCTCCTCTTCTAGGTGTTCCACGTGTGGATGGAGTCTTTGCCCCACAGACCTTGGGGGTGAAACTGATGTTACAGCAGCGGCAAATCTCCTTTCCCCTGCTAATGGCATCTTCGCTCTAACCTTCTCTCTTGCCCTTTACATCCTCTTGGTGCAAATCAGACAGCAGCCCCACTGTGCTTCTATATAGGAGGGGACACAGACCCAACTCGCTAGGGTCCCAGTGAAGCCCTTCCCAACTTGAGGTGAAGAGACAAGCATACCAGTGACCATACCTCACTGGCCCATGTGGGACAGGATCCTTATAGCTCTTTCCAAATACTATCTTTAAAATTTTTCTCTCAATTTAAATTTTTTATAGGTAGTCATACACTGTATAATGACATTTCTGTCAACAGGGACTGCTTGTACAGCACAGCCTCATAAGGTTATAATGGAGGTGAAAAACTCTGTTGTTTAGTGACCTCCACGCCATGCATTACTCATGTTTGTGGTGTAAACAAACCTTCTGTGCTGCTGCCAGGCATATAAAAGTATATAGTATGTGTGATTATGTGCAGTTCGTAATGCTTGGTAATAATAAATGACTGTGTTGCTAGCTTACTTATTTACTATATGATATTTTATGTAATTATTTTTAAATGTGCACCTTCCACTTATTAAAAGTATGTTGTTGCATTGGCAGCAGCCTCATCTATCTTCTGTATGCCACGTCTCTTTATTACATCAAGAGGCCATGTGGAGTGATTGACGTATATTATCTGGGTTTGTATAAATATATGCTATGATGTTTGCACAATGATGAAATCACCTAACAATGAATTTCTGAGAATGCCTCTCCATTGTTAAATGAAGCAAGACTGCACTTGACTAAAGGAGTCAAAGGTTGTGTAACTAGTTTTCAGATAAGTCCTACTTTGTCAGCCCTCTGGGTGAGTGTTCTGCAACTCAACTTGGCATTTACTATTTATTGTCTTCACGTCTTGGCCAAAACTGTGAAAAAAAGAGCCTCAGTTTTACATCTTTCATATGTGAAGAGCACCTGGACCGGTGCTCAATAAATGTTAGCTATTCATAACTATTGTAGATGTAAAACAAGACATGCGAGTCATTTAAAATAAACAAGTGGAACCAAAACAATCACTTCTCTAACAAATAACCTTAATTTGATGCTATAGCATATTCTTTCCAGTTTATTTTCAAGGAGGAGAGATTTCCATCTATTTGGAATGGATTAGCTACGATTTGGCTTAAGCAAAACAATGATCTTATGACCTTTAATTGTAAGTCAGAGATGCTTTAAAACTGAGCCACACTGAGTCAAGGTGTATGAGGAAGCAATTTTGCCCTATATGGGCTATGGTGCTTCATGGAAAGGAGAATGGTGAAAGGTTAACAACACTATTTGGCAAAAGAGGGCGCATAATTTCCTTCAGCAGATGTGATAGAGGAATTGAATAGTGCAGTCCAAGCCCTTGGAACAATTTTTCCATGGTTGGTTTTTCTAAAGAAAAAAAACCCAGCTTTTTAAACTGAAATATTTTCATGGATTGGCAAAGACATGGATGTTTATATAACTGAAGTCTCTTTCTTTACACTTTCTTTTCTTTTTTGGCAGTACTGAGGTATGAACCCAGGGCCTTGCTCTTGCTAGGTAGGTGCTCCACCTCTTGAGTCACACCCCCAGCTCACTTTCTTTTCCATAGAAAATGAAAAGCTTGCAGGATTTGGAGGGGACAAAACTCCAATTGGACCAACCAGTTATGAGAGGCCAGACTGAACACTTGCTGAATTTCTAGGAGCCTCTATTTCCTCTTCAATGAAATGGAAACCATAATACTTCCCCTGATCAACTAACAGAGTTGTTTAAAGGATTGGGTGGGCAATCAAGTATAAAAATAGTAATAATATTATTTCATTATTATGAAGGTATCTGATTAGTGTGTCAAAGTAACCAATTATCCTGTTATGTTTGGGATGTAGTTCTGTTAAAGATACATTTTATAGTGAGTAGTTTAAAAGAGAAACCCCTGCCAAAGAACCGGGAGTTTTCTGACTGGTAGAAGAACCTATACAATTATACCATGATAAGTTAGTGAACACAGCCTGGTGTGTTCATTTACTTCAATAAAACAAATTCCAATTTCTTCCATCAATATATATTATATGACAAAAACTAATTCAATATTTTATAGCAGTGCGATCATAACTTATTTTGCTGCTAAAAGTCACATTTCCAGCAGCTTTAAATGTGACTAAAATTTTTAAGAGTTGAATATCCTATGATTTATCGTGAGGAGATTATTCCTTCAAGGAATATAACAATATGATATAACAAATGATAGATCCTGCATAAATTTGAACTCAAATAATATGACTGATTGAGGAGATAACAGGGGCCATGAGTAGAGATCGAGACAGATAGGTAAGGATGTTGGAATAAGCAAATAAACAACCATTTTGAGAATAGTGGAAGCAAATTACATTTTTGTTTTTGTTTTGTTTTTATTGTAGAAGAAGAGATTACAAACATGGGAGAGGAGTGAATGTTGAGGTTTAGGTTCAAACTGATGAATTTACGAACTGTATATAGATAGAAATAGTTACAAGAGTACATGTATCTTCTATTTGTGTTCATTAGGAAGGTCAGAGGCAATGACTGCCACACTTCAGTAACAGAGTGTACTGGGTTTTTCTCTAAAAGGGACCAGCATGCCTTCATCCTTGTTAGGCAGGCACTCTACAGCTTGAGCCACTCCCCAGCCTTCTAGCACTCCTTTGAGAACTGGCACTCCTTTGATTTCAGGGTAAGAACAGGGAAAACACAAGGTGAGCTGGAAACATTCTGTTGCACAAGAAAGGAAGGAAATGCTAAAAATAATAAATAATAATGGGAACATGTCTAAAAGACTCAAGAACCAGCCTGAAAGGGATGCCTTTGTGAAGCAAGCCAAAATTAGGGAAAGCTTGGGAATGAGACCACTCCCTGACAGGCCTGAAGAGCTCCATGTTAATTATAATAAGTTAAAAAGAATGGGAACTTCCTCTGTCTTGGGTGGGACACCTGAGAATTAACATAGGTGTGTATAGGAGTCCACCCAGCTCTTCTCCCTGGCACAAAGGTCAATGGAGCCAGGTATGACACTCCTCACCCAGCTCAGGAACTGCCTGTGCCCCTCCCCATTCATGGATTATTGGATGAGATTCACCTGGTCCCTCTCTTTCCAAAGATTAGCATCAGTTTTAAAAGTGCCTGAGAAAGAAAAGCACTCTCTCTACCAGCAGACTCTGCTTGCACCCACCATGCCCCCTTTTGTATTTCCTTTCTCTAACTTTTAATAAACTCCCTTTATACTCATGTGTCCTACCATGGATTCTTCCACATGGGACAAAGAACTTGGAAGTCTTCTGATTACAAATTGCATCAGTGCCATTCACAATTAGACAAATCTAAGTCAATCTGAACAGCCCCCCTCCCCCCAAAAAAAGATAGGAATGATACAGTCCCTTGAATAAGATAGGAAGCCATGATGTTAGGTAGCAGTTAACCATGAGTAATGGATGAGTCAGGATTGATAGATGAGAAGACAGGGAAATTACTGAATGGTAAAAGACTGAAACATTGGAAAAAGAAGTAAAAACTAAAACACCAGAGTAGCTGGTGTTTTGTCATTTTGGATGTTAAATTACAAGAATGGGGCTATCTGAATACTTTTTCTCTTTGAGTTATTAACAAGCTCCAAGCCTCCTTGGATGGGTGGAGAGATAAAAAGAGTGAAAGACATCTCTAGCAAATGGAAGTCCTAATGTACACCTATTGTCTCTGTGATTTGAGTACACCTGATGGCACCTGCCAGTTTTGGCACCCATCTTAGTCACCCAGGTCCAATATTTTAATGTTCATGTTCATTCAACTCAGAATCAACATGAATTCAACTCAGAATGAACATGAATGAACATGAATGAACATGAGTTGAATGTTCATTCAACTCAGAAAGTGTCAGACTAAGGGATGGGAAATGAGTCTTTACTCATTTCCTGCAAGGGTAACAGAAAATGTTTCTCTCTTTTTCCTGATTTCTCATCCACCTTTATCCTGTTATATGAATTCCTTTTCTAATAAACTTTATTACTAATTTTACTACATTTTCTCATCTTGCCTGAATTCTTCTCTTACTGGATGCAAGTACCAAGGTATTTACCATTGCTAAACTTTCCAGTAAAAATGAGTCCATACTGATAAAAACAAACAAATAAATGAAATAGAAAAGCTTTTCTTTGTAGTAGAATGCCAATTATAGAAGGAATGATGAAAATAGAAAAAACATTTATACCGAGTGAAAGAAAAGTGAAGAATCGGAAAAGAGACATAGTGAGAACTTCATAAGCAGGGAGAGGAGACCTGAGAGGATCCTCAGCATCAGAGGAACACTCTGAGAGGGGCAAGAGCACACCTTTCTTACAGGCTGGGGATTTTAAACATCCTGTGATGGGAAGAGGGAGGTTGGAGGGGGATGGGCATTAGGTAAGACGGTTGGGAAGGAGGATGGGGGAGGGGCTGGACATTAGTGGGAAGGTCACTGGGGTTGGGCAGCTATGCATGGTGTTGTCTCAACATCCCAGCAGTTATAGCATTTGCATTGTTCAGTGTTTCCTGACATTACAGCACTGAGTGCAATGTTACTCACGCCGCCTGCAATACCAGATTCTTGGGAGGCAGAGGTAGGAGGATTGCCAGGCAAAAAACCTGAGACCCTATTTGAAAAAACTAACAAAAGACAGGGCTGAGGGCCTGAATCAAGTGGTAGTGAGACAGGCTAGCAATAGATTTGGAACTCCGGCTCCATGAGGATGCTCCCCAACCTGTGCATTTCACGATAAACTCAATTTAGGTTCAATGTTACCTCTTGCAGTTGTAAATGTCTTTCCAATTGTAAAGTATTGGCAGTTGCAGAGCCCTTTTCAATTATAAATCCTTTACAGTTATAAGACAAGAAGCCTTGTAGAAATTCTGCCCTTGATTACCTCTCAGGTAAAAGCTCTTTGCTTAAAATATGAATACTGATCTCACCTCATACAGGTAATTAAAATAAGTGCATGAGCAGAGTGTCCCATGTTGTATGACAAGACCTTGTTAATTAAACCTATTAATCATCCTAGACCACCTGCAAAGACTGCCTAGATTTTTCCAGCCCTTTGCTCTTTCAATTCATAAAGGCCCTTTGAAAGGAAAACAGGTGCATGCTTCTGTCCCCCCTAGCTGGGGCTTACCACTACTCTCTGTGGTGCCTTTCCCTCACTTTCAATTAACTTTAGTACATTTTCGTGTCTTGCTTGAATTCTTCTTTTGTGGAACACAAGTACTTGAAATCAGTCTCCAGAGACCTCACCTATCAGGTAACAGTAGAACACTTATCTAGTAAGATCAAGGCTCTGAGTTCAACTCCCAGTACCATCAAGAAGTAAAAAAGAAAAAAAGCATTTATTTGGTGGCTATTGTAATGATAGTCTATTTGGGTACGAATTATCAATGGATGCTAACTAAGACTTGTGGGTTGAGGTTTGATAAGGTACGGCATATTGACAATTTCAACATGCTTCTTCCCCCAAATATTTACCAATTGCAAAGGAAAGAATGGTGACATTACAGTAGAGAAACTTGACAGATACCAGATACCAACTTGACCAGGTGATAAAGGCAGTTGTGGGCTGGACTGTAATTCCCCCCAAGTTTATAAGTTGAAGTCTTAACTCCCATTAGTTCAGAGTGTGACTGTTTTAGAGAGATGGTCCTTTAGGCTTTTCTTTTTCAGTGCTGGAAACTGCACACAGTAAGTGCTCCACTATTGAGCTACATTTCCGGCTCAGAGGCGATCAAGTTCAAATGAGGTCATTAGGGTAGGCCCTACTCCAATATGACTGCTGACCTTATTAGAAAGAAATTTGGATACAGACATGCACAGATGGAAGACCATTTAAAGACATAGGGAGAAGGTAGCCACTTACAAGTCAAAGAAAGGGGCCTCAAAAGAAACCACTCTGCTGGTGCCTTTATCATGAACTTGTAGTCTCCAGAATGGTGAGAACACAAATTCCATCATTTAAGTCACTCACATTAATGTCTGTGGAGCTTTGTTCTGGCAGCCCTACTTGTTGACAGGAATGATCGTATGTTCTCCCTGCTGTGATGTGTTAAGAAATCCACAGCAGAAGTTCTGCAGAATGAATGATATGAATCTGTTTCATGAGAAAATATCTGGCAGATAGATGCACACTGAGGACATCCTATATAAGGGAAGGCCTGTAGTCATTAAACTGTCAAGATGATGGAAGCCCAGGAACAGTTGAGAAATGTTCCAGATTGAAGGAGGCTAAAGTCACATGAAAACTAAGAGCAATGTGTAATCTTGAAATGGACCCCGAACAAGGAAAGGATAAAAAGATGCCATTGAAGTTATAAAATTTGAATGAGATCTGTAAGTTAGATGGGGTGATAGGGTTGTACCCAGTATCCGTCCTTTGATTGCAAGAGTTGTGTGCTTGTTACTGGAAATTTCGGCTCTGGTGAATACTCCAGTTCTTGTGTCCAGCAAGAAGTTAAGCAAGATGCAAAAATGGGTAAAAGTAATAGTAAAGTTTATTAGGAAAGGAATTTAGTATAACAAGATAAAAGTGGGAAGAAAGGGGGAATAAGGGAGAAACATTTCCTGCTCCCCATATAGGAAATGGGAATAAAGACTCAAATTCTGGTTCTTGTAGGAGCAAGAGTACGGTCATCTTAAAACCAGGCTATCTCAAGGCTCATCCCTGGCCCATCCTACTCTGCTATTTCTGATGTCATCTTACATTGCCTTCTTCCCCACTGTAATTTTTCCTTTATCTTAAGGGACGTAGCCAACTGTCCTGAACAGAGTCAAACCCCGCCCTAACAAACCTACATTAACAATGAATTCCCACACACCTACCCCAAGATGACCTGCGGAAAACAATCCCTACAGCCCTGTTAGATCCCAAGCCTGTAAGAGGTGACACTCTGGTCCCTCTCTCTGACTAGAGTCCTCCTCAGGTTTATCCTGAATGACATGTCATTCATTCTTTCTGTCTCTCCACCCACCTAAGGAGCCTTGGAGCTTGTTAACATCTCAAAGCAAAAGGGGACACAGAGGGCCTGGAATGTGAATAACCCTGTTCTTGTATCTTAAATATCTAAAGGCAGGAGTGGCTAGCTGCTTTGGTATTTTAGTTTTTACTTTCTAGTTTTAATGGCTCAATTTGAGGCAACTAGACATTAGGGGAAATTAGAGGGCTCCATTCCAATTGCAAATCCTTTATTAGGTTAAATTAGAGTGGAATTTCCTCGCAGGACTTAGGACACCTGAGAATTAGCATAGGTATATGCCTGAGTCAGCTGAGATCCTTCCCTGTCCTGAAGGCCATTGGAGACTGGAGTGACTCCCTGCCTCCAAGTTAAAAATGATATAAAAATCACCTGAAATAAAAGCTCTCCTGTCTTTTTTCCTGCAGGTGGCACGTCTATTCCACCTGGCAGAAACCCGCCCCCCACACACACACCGTAACCCCCTTCCCCCTTTCCTATAATAAAACTCCATCATTTCTCTCCCTACATCCACGTGTTCTGCTTGGATTCTTCCTTGTCAGAGAACAAGGACCAAAACCCTCTGATTAGAATCATCAGTCACTTCAACAAACCTGGTCATTTTACTATTTATTAAAATAATATAATTTCCCCATCTCCTCATCTGTCCAGTCTGCCTCATTCATCACTCAAAGCTGTTACCTAACATGCTGGTCGCAGAGAAATTGTCCTCTGTTTTGGGCAAGTACACACCAAAGTGTGTAGAAGTGATGGAGCATCCTGGCTGAAGTCTGCACTTAATGCCATCAAGTATTACTCATACACTAGAGTAATGAAAGACTAAAAACGAGAGAGGAAAGTAGGCTGGAGGTGTAGCTCAGAGGGTTTGATCACCTGTACTGCCAAAAAAAAATTTTTTTTTTAATTTTTAAAAAGGGAGACAGGAGGAAGTGTCCAATAAATAATGATTCAACGTAATGATTTTTTAACTTTACAATGGCTGTTGCAAATTGCAAAACCCGTTTTGCTTTTCACTTGCAGTACATGAGATATTCAACAGTTCACTATAAAATAGGATCTGTGTTGGATGATTTTGCCCAACAAAAACATTTTGCCTAACAAACGTATTCTCAGCGTATTTAAGGTGAGGTTAAACTATGATGTTCAGTAACTTGGGTGGGTTGAATGCATTGTTGATTTATGATATTTTCAACTTACAGTGGTTTAGAACTCTATTCAAAGTCAAGGACCATATAGGACCAAATGTATTTTCTTTGTCATGATCAGATTTCCCTGGGGAGGAGTCCTCCAATCTTCAACTTGGAGAATGAAATTCTCCTGCTGTATTCTGGAGGCCAAGTTGAGGAGGAGGCTTGGGGGATGATCTCTTAATCCCCAACAATGAGTATAAACATCCAAACCTCTGCCAGGGTGAGGGAGGGACCAGGGCTGTAATTTCTTCTCAAATAGCTTTCAACCTGGCCCTCTATCTCAGCTCCCCTCTTCAGGGTAGTAGCCCTGGATTCGTACTGTGGAGTACCTGGGGAGCCCAGCATCTCCACACTTTGAAGATTCTGCTATGTAAATATGACCGCTTCTCAGCGTTCCCACTGCCAGTTTGGGATTTTGTTTTCCCGGGTCTGTTAAATCACTTACTATCAATTTTTCAGCTTCGAAAACGATATTGCCCTTGTCTCCTGCCCTGTTCTAGAGCCTGTGAGTTTAGATCTTAAAACAAAACAACTCCTATTTTTATGGAGTTTGAGAGGGAGGAAAATTCAATGCACATGCTAAGTGTACCATGTTAACTTGGAAGTGCAAGCATGTACTTCTTTTGTAAGATCTAGCTCTTCTGTGGAACATTCTTTTGACTAATCTGCCTTTAGCAGAATTAATTCTGTCCTTCACAGATTTTTAGAGTGGCACGTAACACATTGGATCCTAGTCTGTGTTTATGTATACCTTCTCCCTTTAGGAAAAATGAGAATCCTAAAATGTCAGGAACAAGGTTTTTTATCTGTAGTGTCCATCACAATATACAGAAAGTATTCAATAAACTCTTGCTATACAGAGGAATGGATTGTTAGTAATAAACCTTTTCAAAAACTGAATACTTGTTCATGCACCCTTTCTACCAGCTAAAAAAAATTAATTCCTTCTTCTCAATTGCTATCTCCCCAAACTAAAACTGGAAATCTGTTAGCTCCTTCATCAGTGCATAGCTGTCGATGGTATATCAGATAGAGCAAATTTTGGATCGATTGCCCTCTGGTGGCACTTGAAGAAACTAACTTCTAACACAGTCTGATACCTGGTGCTGTTAAACCTCAATGGAGTACATCTGTTCTCTTATTTTCCCACTTGACATACATGACTTTTAAAATTGGAGAAAAGCTATAATTTTTCAAAGAAATTCGATGACTTTTTGATACAATATGTTAGGAAACTGAGCAAAAATGCAAATTTTTTGTTTTAAAAATACAGTCTATTTCTGACTTGCCTAAAAAGTGTAAGGCCCTGAGTTCAAGTCCCAGACCACCAAACCCCCCCAAACCCTAATAAAAATACAGTCTATTCTATTTATAATGTTTGTTTTCTCTTTCTTATTTCTCAGTCTGACTCAGTTTAATTATAACCCCCCAAGTGAATCATTTACAATTCAAATAGTAAAGTTCTTCATGGTATAAATTCCAATTTCTTTTAAATGTCAAAAACCCAAATTAAGGGGCTCCAGCTCTCTTGCTGGTGTCCCCTCTGCAGAGCCACTTCGCCACAATAAACCCTGCGCTCACATATGATCCTCTTCCTATCTATCCATTCCACACTGCTCTTTCATTCTAACAATGGCATTTTTAAGATGCTCTGTCTCTGAGTGTCTGTCTGTCTATATCTCTCTCTCTGTCTATCTCTCTGTCTCTCAGAGCTGGGGATTGAACCCAGGGCTTCATGTAACAGCATGTGTTGATGTATTGTACTACTGAGCAACACCTCCAGTCCCTAGATCTTTTTAATTTAGTAATTCTAATTAGTGTTGTTTCAGATGTGCTTTATGTTTACTTAATAATAAAAACACTCAAAGCAGGTTTGGTCATGTACATCTGTAATCCCAGCACTAGAGAGGCTGAGGCAGAAGGAAAAAAAACACCAAATTGAGTTTCTTCCGCTGAACTTCAAAACACATCTGAAACCTTTAACATGTAGATTGGAGCATGTTTACTCAAAGACCTACACAATATGCAAGGTAAACCTTCTTGGATTGTATTCTTTTTGTTGTTGGTGATGGTTTTTTGTTTTTTGTTTAGTTTTTCTTTGAGACAGAGTCTAGCCTAGACTGGCCTAGAACTCAAGATTCTCCTGTCTTAACCTCCCAAGGGCTGGGATTATGGGTGTGCACTATCACTCTCAGCTTCACAGATTGAATTGTATTTTTTTGGAAAGGGGGCTGTACTGGAGTTTGAACTCAGGGCCTTTTTAAAAAATTATTTCTTTTATTCATATGTGCATACAATGTTTGGGTCATTTCTCCCCCCTACCCCCCACCCTCACCCTTCCCCCACCCCCCTCTCTCTCCCATCCCCTCGCTACCCGGCAGAAACTACTTTGCCCTTATCTCTAATTTTGTTGAAGAGAGAGTATAAGCAATAATAGGAAGGAACAAGGGTTTTTGCTGGTTGAGATAAGGATAGCTATACAGGGAGTTGACTCACATTAATTTCCTGTGCATGTGTGTTACCTTCTAAGTTAATTCTTCTTGAACTAACCTTTTCTCTAGTTCCGAACTCAGGGCCTTTTGGTTACCAAGCAGGTGCTCTACCACTTGAACCATACCTCCAACCCTTGTATTGTTTTCTTGATGAAAAAGTCCAAGAGTGTTGTTACCTTCCCTGTCAGTGAAGGTGACATGCCAAGGAAAGAGATAGAGCCAAAAAATACTGTGGACTCTAACAAAATCTGAAGACTTGGCACAAAATTGGGGAAGAAGGCCATACACTTGCATGCTGGGAGTAGAACAGAAGACCCCGTTATTTTTTTGTTTGTTTGTTTGTTTTGCTGTACTGGGGCTTGAACTCAGGGCCTTCACCTTAAGCCACTCCACCAGTCCTTTTTTGTGATGGGTTTTTTCGGCATAGGGTTTCTCAGACTATTTGCCCAGGCTGGCTTTGCACCGTGATCCTCCTGATCTCTGCCTCCTTAGTAGCTAGGATTACAGGCGTGAGCCTCCAGTGCCCAGCCCCCATATGGTTTTTAATCAAGGTTAGATAGGATGTGAATTGTATAAAGTCACACAAATGTTTCTAAACATTCGCACAACACCACAAAAGAAGAGAAACTATTAGAATTATTAACTTACAAAGAATGTGGCTATAGCTGTCTAACCTAAATCAAATTACTTAAACTTCTAATTTTTTATATAGCAAAGGAGTTCATGTCAAGCAAATGGGAGAGAAATGGATGATATCAGAAGAGATCCACAGAAAACAAAGATGGGAAGGTCTGTCCTCCTTACTCCTCCCCCCTCAACAACAGAAGCAACCTTTGCCATGTCAGTTAGTCAATCTGGGCCTAGAGTCTTTTCAGCTCCTGCCCAGCAGGAATTGGTCATTTCCTCCTTTTTTCTAAATAAAGCATTCTTATTGCTGTTAGCTTGCTTGTGCTTCTACTGCTTTATAGCAGGCACCTGAGAGGCATCTAATTTGTCATTTGGTCTGCAAGTGGTTGGAACAAGAGGAGCCCATTTGAGTCTGATGGAGAGGAATGTATATCACCCAGAGGTTGCAGACACAGAGTTGGATGGGCCAGCTGAGTGAGGCCCAGACTGTCTCCACTGGGGAAAGGGTTGAGTGGGTTTTGTGTGAAGAAAAAAAGAGTGTGAATGGATATGTGGGTTCACCAAGATTGTGGCAGAGATTGGTAGTTGTGCTAATTTCTAATCTCTACTTCTTCAATGGCATAGACTTTCAACTGTTCATAGTTAACTGTTCACAGAACCAAGTTTCTTCTTTAATGTGTGGTCATGTGACTAAATTACAACAGATTACATATAAGCAGCAATAATGTGCACGAGTTCCTGGTGTGACCTTAAAGGGAAATACCTATTAGCTCTTTCAGTGCTCCCTCTTACCACTGGCTGGAATGTGCATAGAATGCTGAGCTTTCTGGAAGGTGGGGATGAGTACAACATACAAAGAATGAGTGTGCAATAAGATGGAAGAAAACTGGGTCCTTGGCATCCTTGCATTACATAGCCAAGCTTTAAATGCACAGAAAAATAAATTTCTCTCTCATTTAAGTCACTCATACTTAACGTCCTTTTCACACAAAGACAAATTGTTATTCCAAAACACAAAAACATGCCAGGGAAAGAGGAAGATCTAAGACAAATCTGTGGAATCTGACACAAGCTGAAGGCTTGGGGGGAAATTGAAGAGGAAGCAAAGTTTAATCTCCTAACTGAAAAATGGAAGACATTTGCTAAGAAAAACACCGAAAGGGGACCCAGCATAGCTCATTGAGGAAGGAAAGAGAAAAGAAGGTATTTCAGGGTAAATCAGGAGATAAGCCAGCCCAGATCATTCTGAGCTTTGTAGACATTAAGAAAGATGAAAAATCAAAATGATTCCCATAGTTTTGGTGTGGTCAACTGTGTGGTTTTACTGAGAAAACAGACACCAGAAAAGTGGCAGGTTTGGATGAGCAGATGACTTCTCTTGAGAATATATTGGGTTTGGCTTCTTTGTGAGCAGGCAGTTCCTGATGTGAAGCCAGAGCTCAAAATAAGATTAAGTTTCCCAGAATTAAGAAACAAAAATGTTGGAGTCATTGGCAAATGGATGGTAAATAAAACTAGAGGAATGGATAGCATCACCTAGGGTGAAAATCTATAGTGGGAAGAAAATATAGTGAAGAAGAGGGCCTGATTAAATATAAGAGAGGGAGTGGACCCAGGAGATTGAGAAAGAATGGTCAAAGAGAAAAAAAGGAAGCCAGGCAATGTGCTGTCATGGAGACCAAAGGAACAGAGTGTTTCAGTAAATAAAGAGCAGCCAGCAATTCTGGATCCAGTCGACAGGTCAAGCAGAAGGAACTTGGACAAGAGCCTACTGGGTTTAAACCCAGATATAACTGGTGACCTCAGTGCAGAGGTACATCCTAGTAGATGGTGGGGTAGAATCCCAATCAGCGTGGGCTACTCCAGAGGGTGGATGTGTGGGAGAGAGGCAGTTCTTTAGAGAAGGTTAGCTCCAAGAGGGAGAGGAGAGGAGATAATGCAGCGCAGCAACTATAGGGGTTCTGAGGTTGAGGGAAGTATGTTTGGTTGAGATTTTTAAGTTGGAAAATTTTAAGTCAAGTTCATATAGATTTTTGGTTTTCTTTTCTTTTTTTAAATAATTTTTTATTAGGATATATTGGTTATATGGTGGAGCGGATTCATAGTGACAATTCTGATTAGACTTATATTGTATATTAGTGAATTGCCCCCATCATTTGTCCTCTTTACCCCCCTCCCCACCCCACTTAAAGCAATTGCAAGAGGTTCTTAGTTCTGTTTCACGTAGGTATATGAAGTCCATCTGCCATCTACTGTCATCTTAATCTCCTTCACTCTCCCTCCCCCCCTCACGAGTACCCCCCCACTGTACCTATTTTACAATTCTGTTTTTTGTTATTAATATTTAAGTTGATGTTCAAAGGGGTGTCTCAATGTATGCCTACTGTGGGTGTGCTTTACTTTGGTCTATTCGACCCCTTCCATTTTTCTCCTTTACCCCTTCACCTCCACCCCCTCCTCCCATTTTTCAACAGCTTTCAATACACATCCTTATATCCTCTTCCTTCACATCTTATGTTTTATGATATTACTGATGCTCTATCATTCTCTTTTCCTTTTCCTCTTTCTCCGTCTGTTGTTTATTGAAACAGGGTCTTTCATGTAGCCCAGGCTGCCCTTGAACTCCAGATTCTCCTGGCTTGGCCTCTTTAGAGCTGGGATTACACGTTTGTACCACCACTCCCCCTTCAAGTCAAGTTTACTTAAATACCAAAGAGAAAGGTCCATTTTCAAGGAAAAGATTGAAGATACCAAATAAGGAGTGGAAAATACAAAATTGAAGATTCAAAATTCAAGCCAGGCACCAGTGGCTTACTCCTGTAATCCTAGATACTCGGGAGGCAACAATCAGGAGGATCATAGTTCAAAGCCAGCCCAGGAAAATAGTTCGAGAGACCCTACCTTGAAAATACCCAACACAAAAAAAGGTTGGTGGAGTGGCTCAAGGTGTAGGCCCTGGGTTCAAGCCCTCGTACCAAAAAAAAAAAAAGAAAATTCAAGGAAGGCTGGTATTCAACTCAAAAAATGAAGGCAGGAGAGAGGAACAGAGGGAAGGAGAAGAGCTGGGGCCAGGATAAAGTAAAGGAGGCACTTACCTCAGCACAAAATTTAAGGGGACATACTCACAATTGGCAATTCAGACAAACACTTTAGTGCAATCTCTTCATAAATCAAAATTAATGTAAAAAGTTTACGATGAATGAAATACCAAAATTTGAAACAAAGACAGACTGAGATATGAGATGTAAATTTGGTGGCAGAGAGCTTAAACAGTTTTCTTCAGAAAGTTCCTATGTTCCTTGTGAAGGAGGAGGTGAGGCTGTCAGGTGGAGTAAGTAGGGAAGGAGGCTGGCGGTTGGTGGTGAGACTGGAGGAAACTTGCTGTAGAAGTTGTTGAGACAGGGGAAAAAAGAGGGGAGAGACGTGACTGGATAGCCAGAGAGGATTAGCACTCAGAAGAGGGCTGGTGGTCATTAACTCATCTTGGCAGTGATTTGCCTATTGTGTGATCTCTAAGTGACTTCTCAGGACTCAAAGCAAATGTGGAGAAGGAAGACAGAATTATTGTCCTGGAAGATTTTAATAGGGAATGAAGTTTAGGGTATTGACAAGAGATTTAGTTATGATAATGGGTCTCAGAACCCAAGCTGCTGAGGGAGGAAGCCGAAACACAAGAAACAAGCTAAATCTGATATGAAATTATAGCTCAAAAATGAATGTAAATGCTATATATTATGGGCTCATTCATATCTGTCTCCCCTTTCTCCATGTTTACAGGTTGAAAACCTAAGCCCCACTACCTGAGAACAAGACCGTATTTGGAGAACGGGTCTTTAAAGAGGTAATAAAGTCAGTTAGACCCAGTTACAGAGAGAAGACCACATGAAGACACAAGGAGAAATTGCCAAGCCAGGGAGAGAACCCTCAGAAGAAACCAACCCTACTAACATTTTGATCTTGGATTGCTACCCTCCAGACTGTGAAAAAATAAATTTCTGTTGTTAAAGCCACCAGTCTGGGATGCTATGTTATGGAAGCTGTCAAGCCCATCATTTTGGCCAATGGTTCTGGAGTGGGTCTGGTGGAAAACTGAAAGAAGGTGCATGGAGCTCAGGTAATTGCACATAGGCGGTTTTATTGCAAGCAACACTATAGGAGAGTGTGGGAAAGAGGAGAGACAGGTGGAACCAGCCATCTCTGCCTCTTATAGGAGGAGAGCAAAAGTAGCCCAAAGCTGACAAAGCAGCTTGGGATTGTCATAACATACTGTTACATAAGTGTACTTGACATCCAGCTGAGGACTGATGGCTCAAGGTTGCACTCCTCATGGCTGCACTCCTAAGGCTGCACCTACATAACTGAGAATGTGGGCTCCATACACTTTACCCCTTCATGCAGATGCATCCTTGCGTGGTATTCAGGCCCATAAGGATGCTCCCTGAACCCAGAGGCCACAACAGCAATATAATGAACAAGTACCTACTAAGAGTATCACTATACTGGCATATCCTAAAACTACCCATCACCAGGTGGACCCTAGATTACTCCACCATTTTTGTAAGGGTTCACCAATAAGGGCATCTATTTGTATTACTTCCTTATTCATCTTTTTTTCAAAGCCTTAGCTACATCTTCTTGGTAATCAAGGATATATATACACAACATTTGATAGTAGTACATAGGTCCCCCCTTGGGAAGCAGTTAGCAAATCTAGTGTCATATGGTTTTGAAGGCCCACTTTCTTCATCTGGGTTGTATCATCCATGAGTAGGGTAAGGGCTTATCTAGTGCTATTAAGAGCGGCCACCACATGTTTCACAAGAGCCTCAATTTTCTTTTTAATAGAGATGTCTATAGCACCAGAGAGAGTTACAGCCAAGGGATAAAACCATCAAAGGACATACTTGGTCCTGTGCCATCGATGGTATACAGCATCTCAGTTGGCAGGGGCCTGTTGCAAGGTACTCATAATGGTCCCTCATATATGCAGATGTTCCCAGGTATGATGCCCTACCCATTGTCTGGGAAGATAGGGCCATCCATATATCCATATACCCGTATGTACTCTGGGACAATCCAATCGGCTGGTTTAGTGTCAGTATAAGAATGATTATCTCATCAGTATCCAGGTGAAGGATAAAAAAATATTACAGAATTCTCTGGGTAGCCAACCAGCTACCCATTGAGGATCTCCTTTGATTTGTTCTGTATTTGTAGCTCTACAAGTTCTACTGATATCCACCACCCATTTTGTATAGGGGACGATACATTGCCACGATCTGTCTTAACATCTCAATCTGCTGTAGCTGATTCCATTCCTGTCCTGTACAGTTGTGTTAGTACAGACAGTTTTAGTCTTCTTGGGTAGCTGGGTATATAGTCCACAACAATCCTCCTGCTGCATCCACTGGTAAGTCCATACATACCTAACTGTGAGGGAGATGTTGTGCACATGAGTATATATATGTGCCCAGGACAGCAGAGAATTACTGGTCATCCTGAAAAGATGATAACAAAGAAAAAGGTACTACTACTGGTATGTCCCATCCATCAGGCAAAATACATGCTGTATGAGATGTCCTAGTAACTACTGTAGCCCATACAGGCAGATGACCCTGCTGTGGTTACCCTACTTGTGCCCTGAATATTCTCGGGAGGTCTCCAGATTGCATGGTTGTGGATAATATCGAAAAAGGGCAGAAATGACCCAAGCCTTGTATGCACATATGAATAATAAAACAATAAAAAAAAAACTATTTACAAAAAAATAAATAAATAAAGATAAAATAGCAGTATCAGTCTGTGAAATGGAGACAACAATGGGTCAAGGCCATGGACCCACAGGGGTCTCAATTGTCAATTGATGTTCCTGTCCCATAGTAGTAGGCCATACCATCACTATCCATAGCAAGGAAGGACCATATATCATCCACGGCCAAGACCACTCTTGCATTTGTCCTTTTGAAATTGTAGTTGGAGTAGGTAGCATTAGTAATCCTTGATCTACTTGCAGGGTGGTAGAGACAGATCTTTTCAGACAATTTCCATTGCATGCCCTTTTCCTGGGCCCATGGTTGTACCTCATGTCCAGCAAAATGAGTGCCCTGGTCATTATGTATCGTCGGGGGAGTGCCAGAGGCTGACATAAGTTGTTCTAGACCTTGTATAGTTATATCCTGGAAGGCATGTGTAGCAGCAGGATGCAAACAAAAGGCCAGTGGCTGTATCTATCACAGTTGCCTAGTGATCTTGGTAGAGGCCCAATGTGATCCCCCTGCCAATCATGCAGGGGTTCAATGTTCCCTAAGGAAGCAATGTCATAAGGATGCTCGCAGCACACTTGGAGCAAGCACTACACACTTCCTGCACTTTTGCAATGGTAACAGTTACTCCTAAATGCGGTCCTATAGCTGCCATAGCCCGTGCTCCCACATGACCAAGTGTCTTATGGAGCCAGGTGACTCCCAGAGGATGGACTCTCTCAGCCCTGATCTTGGACAACGCATCCACTTGTACATGTTCAGGAACAGTGATGAGCCAATGTGCAGATACATGTGTAATAAACACTTGCTTATGGTGTCCTGAGTCCGATTAATCTTGCCACAACTGCATATACTATAGGGTGCCTTGTCCTATTTGACATTCTTGGCTTTTTCACTGTGGCAACCATATGGTTAACCCTTTAGATACAGCCCAACTGTCCATATATATAGGGGAGTCTTCCTCTTTCATAATATGCCATACAGCTTGTAATGTAGCACACTGAGCTCTTTGTCCATAGCCTTGTTCATACCGTAGTTCCTCAGGATCTACCCAGTATCCCACAGCTACCCCAGCAACTGCCATCAGTATACAAAGTAGTGAGAGGTAGGGAATCATCCCTACTTGATGTGGACTGGGTCCATTCCTATATCTGGGACATCAACTTTATCAGAAGTAAATTTCAAAGGTCCCAAAATAGCTGCCAGTTGTTCTCCTAATGGGCTGGATTGTAGATGGGCACGTTATTTCAAGTAGACTCCCAATTTGGCCAGTGTGGGAATTTGAGCCACTCCCATCCTGGGAGTAATAGATCAAGATTGTACCCATCCTGCTATGGGGTTTTCAGTCCATAACTTAAACTCTTGTTTCCCAGTTAGGGGTTCTATAGCTATTAGAGTGGCATACACCACTGCTAGTTATTTCTCAATTCATGTTTAGTGGATTTCAGCTCCTTTTCATAATTGACCCCAGAAACCAAAAGGCACTTGTGTACCATTTTGTCTTTGCCATACACCCCAACCATATCCTTTTTGCGCTATAGTTACATCCAGTTCAAACAGTTCATCTTCCCTAATAAGAGTAAGCGCTTATATTTGAGTTAACTGTTTCACCTTAAGGAAGGCAATCTGTTCCAAGTTAGTCCAATCCCATGTCATGCATGGGATTGAGTTAGGGTATACAGGGGAGTTACAGTTGAAGCCATATGAGGGATAAATGCTCACCAATACCCCAAAAAAATCCTAAGAAGGCTTGTAGCTGTAATTTATCCTGGGCTATCGGGAACACCTGTATTTTGTCAATAACAGCACCGGGAATTACCCGAGTCTTATCTGACCATACAACACCCAAGAATTTGGCAGAACAGCCAGGTCCTTCATTTTGGCATTATTGACTGCCCAACCCCATTATGATAGGGCCAATTGAAGGGATACCGCCGCAGCTTCTAGTTCTGCAAGAGAATGAGAGGTTAATAAATAAAATAAATAAATAATTAATAAAATGTCATCAATTTAATGAGCCAAGCATACACCAGGATATGTCCAAGTAGCCAAATCCTTGGTGACTAAATTATGGAATAGTGTTAGACTATGCAAATACCTTTGAGGTAACACCAAAACTTTCCTTTGGCAACTTTGCCAGGTAAAGGCAGATTGATTTTGACATTCTGGCACCAAGTCTATAGAGAAAAAAGCATTAGCCAAATCTACCACATAGTGGTAGTGTCCTAGGTGCAAAATCACTTGGTCCAAAATGTCCTTAGCTGAGGGTACGGCAGCATGAAAAGGCAGGGTGACTTTATTAAGCTCCTGATAGTTAAGTCATGTGCTGTGTTCCGTCTGGTAACCACACGGGCCATATGGGAGAATTATAAGAGCTATGCACCGGACATATAATTTTTGCCTTTTCCAGTTCCACAATTCTTGGCGACCCACGTGAGCTCTTGTTCTACTAACCTAACTAGGTGCGACTGGAGATGCAGAAAGGACAAAAGGTAGAAGACAAACATGCAGGAAGTTGGGGTCAGGTGTGCTGGGCACTTGGATGGAGACGAACAATAGCCTCCTTACTTCTTTTTTACTTCTCTTCTTTTACGTTGCTTCTTTTCTCTATTCTTTAAAACCTTACTTCTTTTCTATTCTTTAAAGTCTTGGTCCTTAGATTCGCACTGTCCCATGTTTTCTTTAATCTCTCTTAAAGTCTCGGTACTCAGACTTGCATTGTCCCATGTTTCCTTTAATCTCTAGCATAACTCCTAACGTCTTGGTCCTTAGACTTGCAGACACACAACAGCAGCCACTGCCAGCAGCATTGGCAGCAGCCACACCTCACAAGCAGCCAGCAGCCAGCACCCATCCTCCTTCAGTGAGTCTTTTATATACAATTGCAAACAAGGAGGTGGAGCAACAGTTCTTGGGGATCAAACAAGGAGGTGGAGCAACAGTTCTTGGGGATCAAACAAGGAGGTGGAGCAACAGTTCTTGGGGAGTGGTGTGACATTGTAACAAGAGAAACCTGCAAACGCTACTCTCTGAATGTAAACATCTAAGGAGAAGCAACTGTGCTGCATTTTGCCCTTGCCCTCTTCTGTGGCTGGGGCCATGCCAGACTCAGCCTGCAGATTATTGAGCACAGCTATGCTTGTGTCAAGTTCTCATAGGCTTCTCATAATCTGCTCCCCACATGTAATAGTGCCTGTTATCTCTTTATGGCCTCCTGGCAACTTATTCTGTTTTACATGCACTGTCCATGTAGGTGCTGGCACATATACTGGGGGGGTGGGTGGATGACCCTGAACCACTGTTTGTACTGCTTATATGCATAGCCATAATTCTCCTACAATAGTGTCTAGCCACAATCCTTGAAGGATATCCATCCCCAGGATCTATTTTGGCACTGGGGATAAATACCCTATATGGCTGAGGTGCCAATTGTTCAATTCCCAATGTTACTTGTGTCTCTACAACATGGATGGAGTGTCTGCCATAACCATCCATTACTGCTGTGGGTCCTTGGAATTTCGTAGGGTTGCCGAATAACAAAGTTCACTCAGCATCTATATCTGCCAATACAAGCACATTTTGTACATTGTGGGGGAACCAACATATATATGCAGCTCCACATGGGGCAGTAGGTCATGTCGGTCCCCACTACCCGTATATCCCATCCATCTGATCAATCCTTGCTTAACAGGTCTTGCAAAGTCAACATCTGGGTCTTCACCTTTCTGCTTGTTTGACCCTCCTTACTTTTGGTGTACTTTTGTTCAGTGGAAAGGTCTTTCCATAGGGCAAACAGCATAGTTGTAGATTGCCCATCTATGTCTACCTCTGCTGCAATTAAGTCAGACCACATAATGTGACAGGACACCTTTACTGGACCCTTCAGGGTATGTTTTTTGTTATATCCTGCCTTTTCCTTGCCTCCTTTCCCCACCTTTGCCCCAGCAAATTGCATACTACACACTCCCTTGTTTTTCTGTTTTATTTCCACATCATCTATGCTAACCATAGCCTGAGTGACATCATAAATGCTACGGTCCATATATGGCATAAGGAGAGCAGCCAGTGTGCCAAAAGAGCCTGCTGGGGCCATGGCCATCAACATATCTTTCATTTTTGTAGTGAAACGCTGGTCATCAGGGCTGTGTACTCTATTTGGAATATCATATACCGCATCCCCATTTCCCACAACACCTGCACCGTTTCAGAATATGACGTCCACTTTGTGGAGTACCTGGCGTCTCCCCCTCATTTGCCCATACATCCTGGGCAATAGCCATTCACTAGCTTAACATAGGAGTTCCCATATCATCTGGGGGCCGTGGCCCTGCACTTTGTATGCATGGTTGGAAGGTAGGATTGCTGGTAATGGAACTCAGTTGTTGCATCTCCTCAGGAGATAATATCAAAGTATCAGTCCCATCATCCCATAAGCACAGCATTCATGCCACAGTAGATTCCTGGGCTTTTGCCCAGACTGTTTTAGCCAGCTCTCTTAACCCTTCTGGAGGATACTGCACAGAAGTAGCATGCCCCTTAACTTCTGGAGCTCCCACATGCCAACCATGTTGGTCCAATTGCTGACCATGCTGTAATTACCGTTTAACGATGCTCTCAGCATTACTGGGGGAGGGGCTGAGCCACCCAAACCAGAGCCTGTTGACTCTAGCTTTGCTCCTCTAGCTTGGTTACCTTGACTTTCAACACAGTCTGTGGTGTCCTCATACTGTGTAACTGAGCTTGCAAGGCCAGTTCCTCCGAGTGTTGCAGCCGCACAGCTTTAGCACAGCCATGCCACCTGGCAGGCTGGCTTATGTCCCTCAGGGAGCCAATATAGCACTTGGGGGATAGCCATCTTCAAGGCACCTAGTGTCCCCCCCAAGCCTCTGCAGGAGCCCATTGCAATAGCAAAGCCAACACCAGATACCACAGATTAGTTGGGGGCCACATCTCATGTATTTTGTCCAAATCTGCCATGGGAACAGAACTTCAGATCCTGCTATCTATGCCAGCTTGTCAGGCTCACTGTTTTGGTCTGGTGGAAAATTGAAAGAAGGCAATTGCATATAGGTGGCTTTATTTCAAGCAACACTACAGGAGGGAGGAGAGACAGGTGGAACCAGCCATCTCTGCCTCTTATAGGAGAACAAAAGTAGCCCAAAGCTGACAAAGCAGCTTGGACTCATCATAACATACTGTTATGTAAGTGTACATGGCATCCAGCCAGGACCTGGTGGCTCAAGGCTGCACTCCCAAGGCTGCACCTGCGTGACTGAGAATGTGGTCTCAGAAGCCCTAGCAAACTAAACGCCAGATATCTTTGTTTTGTAGAAATAATGTAGTTTCATAGCTCATTAGCCCCTTCTCTCTCCCATGAACTCTAGAAAATATGTGGACGTGAGAAATGAGTAACAGCAAAATGAGAAACTTCATGGGAATCTGAAATGGTGTGGGAGATATGTGTGTTTATTTGGGAGGGGGCAGCCTGGGCATCCAGGTGTAGTCATGAGAAGGCCTGGAGGAAAGCAGAAAGCACAACTTTGCAAGCCTGCCCATGGCTTAAGTCAGGTGGAAGCACTAAGACGTCTGTTCTTACAAAAAAAAGAACAGGTTAACCAGAGCTGGAAGGCAATGGCTCCTTAGAGCCACCCATTCCAAGTCTCAGGGCTGGTGGATCAGGATCTGGGCAGTTGGTCTCCTCCAAATCTGATTCTTACTAATTGACTAACCATGAATCCCTGAATAGGAGAGCTGCCTGCTCAGCAATCAAAGAGGATGATGAATGCTCCTGTGCTGAATCAGGCTCACTGGCTTCCTTCTTAAACTGAGTTACTAGAACAGATGAACTGAGAATTTTAAAATGTGCATAACACACATACTTTAGGAGATAAAGATACTAGTAATATGAGTCAAAAATAAAAAATCATTAAGAAATGGAAATGGGTCAGGGGCTGGTACGCCGCGCCTGTAATCCTAGCTACTCAGGAGGCAGAGATCAGGAGGATCAAGGTTCGAAGCCAGGCTGGGCAAATAGTTTGTGAGACCCTATCTCAAAAAATCCATCACAAAAAAGGATTCGGGGCATGGCTCAAGCAGTAAGAGACCTTCAGTTCAAAAAAGTTAGAGATTTATAAAACCAAATTATGGAATTTTTCTAGGAGGCATTTGGAAAAAAAAGATATGGAAAAACAATGCCAACATCTAGATATTATGAGTCCCACATACAGAGGAGAAAAAAACTGGAGAGGAAGCTACTTTTAAAGAAATGGAGAGCTAGGTGCCAGTGGCTCACGCCTGTAACCCTAGTTATTCAGGAGGCAGAGATCAGGAGGATAGCGGTTCGAAGCCAGTCTGGGCAAATAGTTCATGACACCCTATCTCAAAACACTATTCACAAAAATAGGGCTGGTGGAGTGGCTCAAGGTGAAGGCCCTGAGTTCAAGCCCCATTACCGGAAAAAAAGAAAAAAAGAAAGAAAGAAATGAAGATAAATTGCTGTAAATTAAATAAAAATAAAAGATCTCAGATTCAAAAGAGTGACAGAAAACCAAATGGAAACAAAAAAGGAAAATCCCCATCTACATCCATTTTAGTGAAACTCAAGCATATAAGTGACAGAAAATTTGCAGTCTTTAGATGACAGGTTATCTGCAAAACAGCGAGAACCATACTGACATTAGTTTTCAAAGCAACACCGGACACAGGAAAACAATAGTTAATACTTTTGAATTAAGTATTTATATTTGAATTAATTTTTGAAGAAAACACTTTAGAATCTGCAGGAAATATTAACTAGAGACGCTTTACACTCATTTCCCATGAAATTTGCATGGCGGCCTTATATTAGCATATTAAAAAGGCTGCTGGCCAATGAAAGATGAAAACGCTAGTGTCCTCCAGGGCGCAGGCCCGACCACGCCCACCTCCCTCCCGCGCCTCTTCCCGCTTCTTCCTGGCGGCGGCGGCGCTCGCGTTCCGCGCGCTCGCCCACTGCGCCTGCGCGGCGTGCGGACGCCGCACGCTCCCGGAAGTGGGAGGTGCCCGACGGAGTTTGTGTGGCCGCCGCCGCGGGAACGGGAGCCTGATAATTTTTCAACGGAGAAAAGCGAACTTTGGGGACTTGGCGGCGTGGGAGTGAGCCAGTGACCCGCCCCAGCTGCCGTCTTCTGGCGTGAGAGCCGGCATGGAGGATGAGACGAGCAGTCAGCGTGGCGGCGAGGCCGTGGCTCCCGAGCGGCCTGAGTCGCCGCGGCGGCCGTGTGGGGAGGAGCCGCGACCGGGGAATCTGGAGGTGAGCAGTCGGCGCCGCGCCGGCCTCGGAACCCCTTTCTTCATAGGTGTCCCGCGGGAGCTGCAGCCCGCGCCCTCCCACCCCACCCCGGCCGCCTTTCCCGTCCCCAGCTCCCTGTCACCCACCGACCCCCTCGGGGCCTGATTGCCCCATGGATGAAGGTGGGTGGTCCCGGCCAGAAGTTCTGAGTGAGAATTGTGCCGCAAACGTTAGAGAACGTCCGTGAATGCCATTCGGACAGCCCCCTGTCTGCATCGGGGAAGGTTTAGAGTAGCGCCGTGTGCCCTGCATATGTCGCTTTTTTAAAAGTTTTTTTTTAAGCTTGTTTTTTTTATTAATCCGAGGACGTCAGCCGTTAGCAGCATGCCTGTGCCTGCTGCACCTCTTTCCTGGAGCCTCGCCCCGTATTTTTGCCTGTTTCCTAGCCATCTCATGTAGATACAGTAATTGTTGGTTCTCTTAATAATTTTGGTGTCCTTGGTATCTATTAATTGCAGTGGCACAATTGCAAAATAGTTTTAGCACTTAAAATTGTTATTGTTGGCTATCTCAGGGAATTGTAAATCCAGTACGAAAATTGATCCTAGAAATAAGAAGCAAATGTTGAGGATCCCATAAAGTGAGTATTTTCGAGAGTCTTCCCTGCTCTTTTGTTCCCTTCCCTCTGCAGTCAGCTTTCAGGTAGCAGCTACGGTGATGTTTTTAATTATCACTGTCTTATTGTTGTACTGGGGGCACATTGTGACCTTTACAAAAGTTCTTAGAATGTATCATATTTGAATTCACCCCTACAGTGATCTGTCTGAACAGAACTGGTGTACAGGGTCCCTGCATTGGCACCCTCGGGATCTGGCTCCTGCCTCTGCCTCTGTTGCTGATTGCACACCACACACTTCTTCCCTTTTACTCCCACGGACCCTGAATTCCTTGTGTTCGTCTACTGTGCTGTGTCTTCCTCTTTAAGGGTCTTTGTATGTCCTCTGAATCTTAGCATAATTACCTCATTCTTCCTAAGTTGGTACTCAGAGGTCTTCTATTTGCCTCCTGTAAATTCCATCTCCCTCTTCTTCATTTCGTCAAGAATATCATCTAACTCAGTTTGTAAAACAATTTTCAAAGTTTATTTAATAAGAGAAATGTGTTTGAATATACTTTATTATATGTGAAAGTCTTGAAACTTCAAGATATAGTAACTTGAGACCTGTGCCCCATATTGGTTTTAGTGACATAATCTGTTAAAAACTTATTATTCAATACTCTTAATACATGAGTATACATTTTCCCCCCTGATTTTAACCAACCAAAAGTTTTTTTTTGGGGGGGGGCTAGTAAATTTCCATTATTCCTAGTTTTGATTGTCTTTGTAAACTAATAGAAGGAGTTGCATTTTTATATCTTAACAAGTAGGCTCAAATTTCATCAGAACAATTTTGGATGAATTTTAATCAAGACAAATCATGTTTCTAAGTTCTTTTCAGTGTGCAGATGCAGAAGTTTTTCTTTTTTTCATAGGCAGTATATGGAAACATTTCCAAAATATCTGTTTTCAAAATCCTCCTGACAGAGAAAAAGGTTCTTTTGATAAAGTTACCCAGGGCTTCCTGCTTGCAAAGCAGGCGCTGTACCGCTTCTCGCACCTCCAGTCCATTTTGCTCTGGTTATTTTGAGATGGGGTCCCCAACTGTTTGCCTGGGGTGGCCTCGAATGGTGATCTTCCTGATCTCAGCCTCCTAAGTAGCTACGATTACAGGCATGAGCCACCAGCACCTGGCTTCTAGCTTATTTTTAAAACTATGTTCTTTTATATTGAAACAACAGATTATTTAAAAAAAAAAAACTTAAAAATGAAGATATAATCTCAACAGGAAAAGGACAGCAATTTTGAAATACTTGTCTTTTGCAACTCATCTTTAAGTTCAATAACACTTTAAAGTACCACAGGACAGTCAACAAATTCATTTGGTATGAAAGATTTTCATGGTCATTTTTCCATAATGTAAAATATTTTCTTATTTGAAGTCATATAAGCCATACATATACTTAATTGGACACATGAAAATGGCAGAATGTCACAGTTCTGTGAAGGCATTTCTCTTCACTACAAATCCATCTCCACATTTCTTGTTATCTGGCTAGTACTGTATGTGACATATGACAGATGGACATAGAGTCTGGGGCAGATGCCAGTGCTGATCTTTGTGTTAATTTAGTAAACTTACTGTTTTTGCAAATTAAATAATATGTTTGGGGTTTTAAACATTTCTTTCTGCTCCTTGGTGGATTGATTTGAGCATTCTTTGGGAAGCGTTAGTGTAGACTTGAAATTTGAGGAGAACTTTTTTTGCTGTACTGGGGTTTGAATGTTCAGGCCTACACCTTGAGCCACTTAACCAGCCCTTTTTTGTATTGGGTATTTTTGAGATAGTGTCTTGTGAACTATTTGCCCTGGCGGCTTTGAAGCACAGTCCTCCTGATCCCTGTCTCCTGAGTAACTAGGATTACAGGCGTGAGCCAGAGTGACCTGGCTGAGAGACTACTTTTGATTAGCTGTTGTATGTGTCACTTTCGAAAATTATGAGTTTTGAAACTAAATACATTTCTTTGGATACTAGGAAGTTTTGGACTAGATTTACAGTTTGTCTTGTTTTTATGTTGGTTAGTTTGTTAGCTTTGTGAAATGAAGTCAGGTTAAAAAATTCTCAGGAGGTCAGTGATTTACCTGTGCAGAATATTGAAGAAGTTCATTTAAGTTGGGCCATTTGGGAATATTGTTTGTGAAAAGGTTTGTTTTACAGCCTGTAATGGTAATAGCTACCATATCCTAATAGCCACTTCTGGGTATTAGCAGCCTGCTATGCATACATAATCTCATTTCGTACTTAAAATAATACTGCCCAAATACTCTTTGCCATTACCGAATGCCATTTGGAACACTTATACCTTATTTTAATAGATAAGGAAACTGAAGATTGGAGACTAATAAGTTACGCTCCTGTTAAATGGTCAGCTTGGTTCTGTATGTATTGAGGTGGTTCTGACTCTAATACCAGTCCTTTTTTTTTTTGCCATTGAGGAACCTCATGACTCAGAATTGACCAAGGTATATTGGAAACACATCTTTTGTCTTCCTATCCTAGCCTCTCTCCAGTAGCTGTAATGGGCAGTTTTCATTGAGCATGTAGCATAAAGAGGCCTAAGGAGTTTGAATCTTAAATATATATTTATATTCATTATGAATTAATGCCTCCACCTTTTTTCTTCTACAGAAAAAGCAGCGATGTAGACTTGATGGTCAAGAAACAAATGGATCTAAGTTCATAAGCTCCAACGGAAGTGACTTCAGTGACCCAGTTTACAAAGAGATTGCCATTACAAATGGTTGTATTAATAGAATGAGTAAGGAAGAACTTAGAGCTAAACTTTCAGAATTCAAGCTTGAAACCAGGTAATTAACAATAACTTTTAACTCATTGTTTTATACAGTTAATATACACTATTAAGAAACATCCCCAAAATAACTTTAAAATTATAAATCTTGAAAACAAGGAAAAATTAAAAATCACTTGTAATCCTACTGTAATGAAGTGATAATTAAGAATTCAGATAACTAATTATATTATATATGAATCTTGGTGTATAACTCTACTATCTGTCAGTCCTTTAGATGATGAAATAGGATTGCTGAGTCCAAGTCTATGAATATTTTAGTGATATACCAGCAATGTATAGGTGTATCAAATGTTTTTAAATTTTTTAAAATTTTTTTTTAATTTTTGAGACAGGATCTTGCTGTGTAGCTCAGGCTTGAACTTGAGATCTACTGCCTTAGCCTCCTGAGTATGGGGATCACAGATGTATGCCACCATGCTTGACTTCAAACCTTTTTTTAAGTCATTCATTTAGTTGACAATAAGGGATATTCTTTTTTCTTTTCCTGTGCCATTTGTATTGTGGGTTTGTCTGAAATCAGGTAATTTAAAGAAATTCACTTACAAAGAAATAATGTTTTGTTTTAGTTCTACTGAATGAGAAAACAGTGCTATTCATGCATCTTTGATGAGATGCACAAATACCTAAGTTTTTAATAGTATTTTACAAAACAAATGACATACTTTTTTAACTTGGAGTATGGGGTAGGAATAACTTTTGGAGTTCAGAAAAATGTATTGTGTTTTGGTAAATAATAGAATTGCCTGGCATCAAGAAAAAAAATGTTCTATATATAGTAGATGAAAACACTGTTTCAGGGCACTTCTGAACTCTTATTCCCTTCTAATGATATTCCTCCTCTTTGCTTTACAATAGAGCTTGGCTGCTTTTCAAAAGAGCACAAATACATTTTTTTTCCCCACCTTCCAGATACATCAGGACTGGAGGTGTAGCTCAAATGGTAGAGAGCCTGCTTTGCAGACATCAAGCCCTGAATTAAAACCCCTATCCTCCCCCTGCAACAAATGATAATAGAATAGGTTGTCTACAACATAATTTGTGGCCTGGTGAGTGGCTCAAACAGTAAAAACACATGCCTAGTAAGTGTGAGGCCCTGAGTTCAAACTCCAGTGCTGCCAAAGGGGAAAAAAATACTATATCATAATTTGTGAAGAAAATCTTGACTTAATTTCCCCTGACTTTCTATTATGAAGATTTTTCTGAGAAAAAGTTTTGTTCTTTCTAGGTGTGAAAGGTGAATTGCTTACTCCTGGTTTGCATGGGAGCTAGAGATCTAGATGTATGTTTATACATTTATTCACCAAGTACTTATTCTAAGCACTGTACTGTTACTGAAGTTATGAAGGCAAATACAGATATATTTCCCACTTTGGAACTCTCACAGTCTTTTGGGAAAACACAAACAAATAACCACAATACAAAGTGGCCAATGCTGTATTGGAGAGGTCCAGCCATGTGTAGCATGAGACTTCAGAGAAGAGTGTTTCTCCGTAATTCAGAAAGGTGGTATTTGGATTGTGCCAAACAGAAAAGGAAAGGAGTTTATTTCAGGGGAAAAAGAACTAAAAACCATCTATAATTCTTGTTTGTATCTTCAGCTACTATAAAATTGAAGTTATGAAACATGAACGCTTATCACATATTTAGGCCATGATTTGCAATATGTTTGTCTGCAATGTATAATGTACCATTGTACATGGGGGAGAAGGAATTTTTTTTTGTAGCAGTACTGGACCATGCCCACAGCCCTGTGGAACCTTTGATGAGAGTATACAAGGATGGGTTGTAGCAAAGTTGTGAAGGAACCCTAAGCCAAATTCTGTGTTTTTACCTTGTGAGCAGAAGGGGAATCACTAAAGATACTGGGCAGGAAAGTGGCATTAGCACTCAGTTCTTAAGATGAAGAATAATTGGAGGATTGTGATAGTGGAGGTGTTTGCCATAGTCTAAGCAGCTGAAGAGCCACAGAGAGAATTAAGAAGAACCAGATTCTGAATATTTTTCTGAGATGCACTTGAAAATGGTGAGTATTTGGATATGGGAGGAGCAAGGGAGGTGTTAAAGATGACAAGTTTTCTTTTTATCCTGAGCAGCTAGTTACATGTTTACAGTATAGTTAAAAAAAGCTGGGTGCTGGTGTCTCATGCCTGTTTATCCTATCTACTGAGGAGGCAGAGATCAGGAGGCTCAAGGTTCGAAACCAGCCTGGGCAAATAGTTCTAAAGACCCTATCTCCAAAAACCCTTCACAAAAATAGGGCTGGTGGAGTGGCTCAGGTGTAGGCTCTGACTTCAAGCCTCAGTACCGCAAAAAATAAAGAAAATTACTGAGCATGGAGGTGCATCCCTGCAGCACTCAGGAGGATGCAGTCACTTACAGTGTCTTAATTTGAATGGGTTTGGGGGACTTCCTTTCTAGATTTTGAAAATATGAAAAATCTCAAGCAAACAAATAGGTTAAAACATTTTATCTTAAGCAACTGCTAATCAGTGTTTTCATGGGTAGGATTTCTTTTCAGTGTTCTATTGGTAGTTTAGGAAGAAAAAGGCTAAAAATCTTTTTTTTTAAGTTTCTGTTCAGTATGATCAAAAAGTTTTTCTTGGCACATACATTAATTATAACTTAGATCCTCTTATTTTTACTACTGTCTTATATTTATAGACCAATGTAGAATTCCAACCAAGTAACACTGAAGGAAGAGTAAACATTGGTTATAACTTTCATGTTTTTAAGAAATACTGTTTGAAGTCTGTGATCACTGCCACCATCCATTGTTATCTATGTAGGAAGACCCCCTCCACCACCATACTTCATTTGTAGAATGTGTATTTTAAAGCTGTCTATAATATTGAAATCCCCTAAACTGCATTTTACCCATGGTAAATTAAGAAACCTGCTTTCAAGTAGTAACCTACTGAGTATAATATTGTTCCTGTGGACAGCTTACTCCAAGGTGGTATCTTCTAAATGAGTTTTCCCCGTAGCTAGCGGACATTCAGCTTTAAATGCTAGACTCATAATGCTTTCATTTGTGTGTGTGTGTGTGTGTGTGTGGTGTGTGTGTGTGTGTGTGTGTGTGTGTGTGTGTGTGTGAGTGAGAGAGAGAGTGTTTTTGGACAGTAGTAGAGGTTATTCTCAGGGCTTCTTGCTTGCCTGGTAGGTGAGGATTTTTTTTTTTTTTTTAATTGTCTAACCTACAAATATCAAAAGAAAGGAGAGATCACAGTGCATTCAATTTACCTGAATTTTCACATCTGACATTTATATTTGGCCTGTAGAATAATTTGAAATTAGTTTCAGTTTTTGTATCATGTATGTTTTCTGAATATATAGGGAAATAGGGCTGTTTAAGTGATGTGTGCTGACAAGGCTTATGGTTCAAAATAGTAGTGTATATTGGAGAAAATGGTCTTTTGTTCTACTAAAATGGAGTTACTTATGCTGTATTAAACATTTTGTTTTCGTTAATTCTTTGCCAACTTAGCTTTGAGTTTTGCTTTTCTTATATTTATTTTATGTAGTATTTGCTAAATGATACTGTGACTGTTAGTGTTCAGCCCATTGGCAGCAGGTAAGAAGAGTTCTGATTCTTGACTGCAAAATTCACCTAAATAAATTTTATTCTTCTTTTACTTAGAGGAGTAAAGGATGTCCTAAAGAAGAGACTGAAAAACTATTATAAGAAGCAGAAGCTAATGTTGAAAGAGAGCAGTTGTGCAGACAGTTACTATGACTACATTTGTATTATTGACTTTGAAGCCACTTGTGAAGAGGGCAATCCACCTGAGTTCTTACATGAAATAATTGAATTTCCTGTTGTGTTGTTGAATACTCACACCTTAGAAATAGTAAGTGAATTGTCATATTTTAATTTTGTTTTTAGTTGTAGTTATTCTAGTGTTTCCTAATAGTTGGAGGATCTTATTTGCCATTTTAGCTAGAACTAGAATTCTGAAATGAGCTTTTTGCTCTTGTTGTGAACTTTGTATTGGCATGATTAATAATAATAAAACAACTTCAGAGACTACTTTTTTTTCTTGTAGCTAAAAGTATAGTATTTTTGTTGTTTTCTGTTTTCTGTTTACTCAGAACATCTGGGGGGACATCAGAATTTCTTGGGGAGTAAAAAGCAAAAAACTCCAGATGCCTGAACTTAGTTTCTGGTACACTAATTTAGTTGTTTTGTGGCAGGGTTCCTGATATCAGCATATTTTTTAAAAGCTGCTCAGTTGGTTTCGATATGTTCTCAGGGTCACAGAGCATTCTTGCAGCCTAATGTGCACTCATATCTCTAAGAATGATAATTTATAGAAATAACTGGCCATCATTCTGATGGAAGTTTTATGGGATGATCCACCTATAATCTTTGTTTCTAAGCCATATTGCTGCGCACCATCCTAGCTACTTGGGAGGCTGAGATTGGAAGGATCAAAAAAGTTAGTGAGACCCCATCTCACTAACAGCTGGATATGGTGGTGCATGCCTGTCATCCCAGTAATAGCAGGAAGCCTAAGATAAGATGGCGGTCCAGGCCTGAGCAAAAGGGAAGGCGCTATCTCCATAGTAGCCAGAGCAAAAGGCCTGAAGGTGTGGCTGAAGCTGTAGAGCATCTGCCTAGTAAGCGTGAAGCCCTGAGTTTAAATCCCATTAACATCAAAAAAAAAAAAAAAAGTGTGTCTTAAATAATTATTGTCTTTCTTGGTTCAAAAAATCACAGAATGAATTTCCTAAAATAATAATGTGCCTATAAAAGATCAGTGAGGATATGTCATAGTGTCTCATCTATCTAAAAGTCACTCATCTGATATCCTCCCTTGCTACCAACACACTTGCAGTAAGTATGAAAATGTGTAGGTTTTTCATTCTGTTTTACAGCTTCTTTTAATTACAGCCTATTTCTATAATTTCCTCATCCAAAGTAGATTACAGGTCAATAAATTAAAAGGAAAAATGGCAGCTATGAAGGGAAATAATCTTGTATAACTCATTTGATTTTACTTCTGTCTTAGTCAAGGACACTGCTATTGAAATTTTCAGTTAAACATGATTTATTGCTTTCTACTGTTCTCTTTACCTACAAACGTTATTTTTCACACCATAAGAAAATCATTACATCATTCCTTGGTACTGCCAGCTACCCTTTTGTTTGCTCCTCTTCATGGCAAAATTCTTCAGAGAAGTGGTATGTACTTATGTCTTTATTTCCTTCTTATTATCTGTTAAACCCACTCCAGTGATGAAGCTATGTATTCATTCCCATCAATACTAAAGTCACTTGTTTTAGTGAAATTCTTGTATAATTGATTTGCTCTCTTGATAAGTTTTTTTTTTCCAGTAACTGCCATTACACTTCCTTCTTGATTTTTTTTTTTTTTTTTCTTTCCAGGCTTGTAGTTTCCCTTGCTGATTCCTCTGTCTCAGCTTTCTCATATTGAATTCTCAGGGCTCAATCCCTGCTCCTCTCCTCTATCTACTTACTCTCCCTTGGTAATCCTTGATGATCTCATCTTGTTCTGTAACTTTTAGAAACTCTCTCGATGTTGATGACTTTCAAATGTGTATCTCCAACCTGGACCTCTGTCCAAATCCATGCTGCTTACCTTACTTCTCTACTTGGCCATATAAACAGGTATCTTGGCATGAATTTACTCCTAGCCCATTCTGTCTTCAGCTTCCTCTGGCTTGAGTGATGGCAGCTTTTTCTAATTCAAGTCTAATTGCTCAGTGTAAAAACTTTGGAGTCATCCTTAACTTCTGTCTGTTTCTTTCATATCACATACCCAGATCATTAGTGATTCCTGTTTGGATCTGCATTTAAATAAAATGTGTTCAGAACTTAGTCGCTTAACTGAACTGCTGTGACTCTAGTCTGAGCCCCAGTTACTTCCTGTTTGATTTACTGCATTTGCCATCTAGTAGATCTGTGTGTTTCTGTCCTTACATTTCTACAGCCAGTGGCCTGAGTAATCCTTTAAATGTATGTCATCGATTTCACTCCCCTGCTCAAAACTTTGCCCTGGTTCTCTGTTGAATCTGAGTGAAAACCATATTCATGATATGATCTGGCCTCTTGTTTCCTTCAGTTGCTTCTACTTTTCCTTTTCCTCACTCATTCCATTCCAGCCGTACTGACCTCATACTATATTATTCAAAAATGCCAGGTATGTTCTAGCCCCTTACTTCCCAGAGCTTAAGATCTAGTTCTTTCCCCTCAGAAGTCTTGCTGGCTGATTTTCTCCCTCTTAGTTCTCCTTTAAATCTTACCTCTAAATGAAGCCAACCTGATTATCCTATTTGTTAGGGTAGCTTGTAAACAGTACGCAGCTAACCTTTCTGATTCTCGTACCCACTCTACTTTCCCTTTAAGTGATGATTAAATATTTGGTCCATGAATGGATACTTCTCTGTAACATTATTCTGTTAGAAGTATTAATAAGTGAATAAAATTTTAAGTGTTTATTGCATTTAGTGTTACCTGATTGTAATGGTAGGGGCAATTGCAATATATTTTTTTAAAGATTTTAATTTAAAATTATAATACAAAATATTGATACTTAAAAGGACTTTTTATAGGCTTCATTTAGTTAGGATATTCATCTAAGTGGAATTCTTTCAGCCATGTGTCAGGTAAGTAAAGAACATCTAGTTTTTAGAATCAAAATGGTTTAGAATCAAAAAGGCTACTCCTTACTCTTACAATTCTTAGCAACAATTTATAGTTCATCTGCTTAATATATTGGTATGGAGAAAGAATGTGTTCTTAGGAAGTATGAACATTTACTTAATTTTTAAATCTTCTATCATAGGACTCACAATTGCTGCCTTTAAATATTTAGGTTTTGAAATTGTTCATATATATATGTGTGTGTGTGTGTATTTTTTTTTTTTTTTTTGGCTAGTACTAGAGTTTGCAGTACTAGAGTTACCCCTGAGCTATACCCCCAGTACTAGAGTTTGAACTCAGGGTATTACACTTGCTAGGCAGACACTCTACCACCTGAGCCTTTCCTCCAGCCCTGTCCTTTTTTAAAAAAGTGACTTTGTGTGTTCTGGTTTAGGGAAGCAGTATTGGGTTAGAGGAAAAAGCATTTAGAGATCAGAGTCTGATGATGACATCAGTACCAGTCTTACTTAGTTCATGGAGTTGTGAGCATTAAAACAGGAAGCCCAGAATGAAAGCTTCTTGAAAAGCTTCAAAAATGCTACAAAAAATAGTATTATAAGCTCTTAAATTACTATGCATCAGATAGTAATAATTTAATTGAATGAATTGAATTGAATCTTTCTATGAATATGAACACATCCAGGAGTAAGAGAGCAGTAATTGAACTAATTTATTACAGCTGATGATAGGTAATTTCTTCAAAAGAATTTGTTAAAAAAAAAAGCCTCAATATCAACCAGGTTTGGTGACTCATACCTGTAATCCTAACTATTCTGAAAGATCTTGGTTTGAGGCCTGCCTGGGCATAAATGCAAGACCCTATTTGTGAAATATGTCAAGCTAAAAGGGCTGGTGATGTAGCTCAAATGGTAGAGAGCCTGCCAAGCAAGTGTAGGACCCTGAGTTCAAACCCTGAGTATTGTCCGAAAGACCTGGAGTATTGCCAAAAAAGGAGGGAGGGGAAGCTTTCAGTATCCTGAAGTATAGGTTACGTTAATAAGTTTATAGTTTTAAAATAGTACAAACAAAATTGTCAACATTTTGCTCCTCTGGAGTGTTATTTAAATTTTGATTTGAAGGTTTCCTTTCTGATAGTTTCTTTGTCTTAAAAATTTTTAAACTATGAATCACAATTTATTAATTAAGAAATCAGAGAGTTTTGGATGTGGGAAATTATTTTTAAAACTCTAGAAGGATCTATGCCATGAACACGTTAAGTTGGTATGATTGGACTTGTCATGTATAGTACATTATGTAGCTCAAGTCATATTAAGTAATTTTGTTCTTCCCTTGTAGGAAGATACGTTTCAGCAGTATGTAAGGCCAGAAATGAACACACAGCTTTCTGATTTCTGCATCAGTCTTACTGGAATCACTCAGGTTATAATTCTTTCTTTCTTTCTTTTTTTAGCATTTGAACAAGGTTTTTAAGTTAGGGATTTATTGTATAACTAGTTTAAAATTCTGTTATGTATAAACTAATGTGCAGTTTTCCTTGTTTGGTAAGGATCGTTCACATTATAATAATAAACTCAGCTGGATGAGGTGGAGGTTGCCTGTAGTTCTGTTACTGGATGGGTGGTCTCTAAAGTCCATGGTCAGATGATTCCTAAGCACTTGTATCTCACTTGAAAGGAATCTAAGCAAGATGTGAAAATGTACTAAAGTTTATTGAAAATGAGGGGAAGTCACTGAAAGAAGAAGCAGTAATAGGCCCTGGCAAGGAGGGACAGAAGTGTGCTAGGAAAAGTTAGATGGCACCTGAAAGTCTCACGGCTTTCTCTGTTCCTAGCCTGCCTCAGTTCCAGCTACTTGGGAGGCTGAGGCAGGACAGTCACTTGAGTCCAGGAATTTGAGACCAGCTTAGGCAACATAGCATGACCCCATCTCAAAAACAAAAATAAAAAACAATACAAATTTTACTTCCTGTAATGTGTTACCCAGCTTTTCCTTTTAAGAAATTGGGATGATGCGTCTAAAGATTTCATTTGTAAGATGGAGAATTAGCAAAGTAAGTGCTACTCTGCTCTACTTGGAGATGAGTTTTAGAATGTATCTGTTTAAAATCTGATTATGTAGCTTGCTTGCTTTATATAAAAAAGGTCTCTAATTTTTGCTTGCATCTTACTGTGCAGGCCCTTTGTTCATTTATTTAATTCCTTCATTCACTTACTCCACACATGGTTGAGTGCCTACTATAATATATGCCAAGGAGCTAGGGATTCAGAGACAGTCTAGTCATTCTCTGTTTTCAGCATCCTTATAAACCTACAAGTTAGGAAGGCAGACATATATTGTCAGAATATGGTTAGGAAGAGTGACAAGACAGTGTTTTGTCAGCGTATTGTGATTTAGTATGTATTTTTATCTGTGATAGAATAGAGGGCTGGCCTGGGGAAAAACTTCTTGTGTTTCATGTTGATGAACTTGGACTGAGTCATGGCAGAAGAGGAGGACTGGACATACTAGGTGTGAAATAGCAGAACTGTATGTAGCTCAGGTTGGCTCAAATGTGTGTGGGCTAGTAAGAAAATGGTCAAGGAAGGCAGAGTCCATATACATCATGAAAAGTCTTATGTGTCCATTAACAAGAAAGCTTTGGAGAGTGTCTTGAGTGTCTGGAAGACATCAAGTGTGATAATGATTTGATAAATCAGAGTTGCATTTTAGGAAGTCCTGGCAGCAGTATGTGGTATGGTGTGTAGTGTGAAGAGGTGTTTGAGATGTGATATCAGTAGATCACTTAGGAGACTATGGCTTGCAGCTGATAAGAGTTTTCCTTTTTTCCCCACTCTGAAGAATCAATAAGCCACTAGTTTGGGGCCTATAAAAAGAGAACCATTGGGGACAATTTAAAATCTTAATTTTGGAAGGATCGTACACTTCATTTGAAAGCAGTACCTAATATTTGGCTATACACAATTTTTTTTTTTTTAAGAGAAGAAGGGTATGGTGTTTAGGGTTGAACTCAGAGCATAGCTTTTTCTAGGCAGGTGCTCTACCACTTGAGCCATGCCACCAGCAATTTGGGGTTGAGATAGGGTCTCACTTTATGCCCTGGCTGGACTGGACCATGATCCGCCTGTTTGTGCTTCCCTATGTAGCTAGGATGACAGGTGCACCACTGTGCCCAGCCAATGGTTGAATTAGAGGTCTTTTGAACTTTTTACCCAGGCTAGCCTTGAACCAAGATCCTCTTAATCTTTGTCTCCTGAGTAACTAAGACTTGAGTCATGGCCCCTGTCAGCTATAGACAATTTTTAGTTGTCTTGAATGAGACTTTTGGTGGTATGTGGATCTAAGCCAAGAAAATCATGAAGAATTTAAAACACAAATAATCCGTTCTCATACTGTCCCTTCCCCTCCATTTTACATTTGGATATTTTATAGAACTACAAGTAGCTTCTCTGACTTTTACATATTTTACTTTTTTATGTCTTCAGGATCGCGTAGACAGAGCTGATACTTTCCCTCAGGTACTGAAAAAAGTGATTGACTGGATGAAGTCGAAGGAATTGGGAACAAAGTATAAGTATTGCATATTAACAGATGGGTAAGTATTTAGGAAAATTATCTTTTTGTAACCTACCTTTTAAGGATAAAGAAGCCCTTATTCATTTAACTTTCAGAATAACCACAAAAGTATTATTTATTAAAAAGTCACTCCACAAGTGATAGTATTTTTCCTTCTACATTCTTATTCCTACTTAAATTTTGAATCTTAGGGATGAGGGAGAGGATAGAAAGCAATGACCAGTTTAATCCAGGACTAGAAAAAAAAAATACATAAAACTAAAATGGCTTTCCTAAAACCCTGTTTTTATCATGACATTAGCTTATTCACAAGTTTTCACATTGGCATGCAATGTTTTCTCATTCTGTCTCACCCTGTTTAGCCTAATCAACTTGCCCAATGTTCTTTTTTATTGTAGTCAGGTTGCCTATGAATTCCCATGGTTTATCTTTTCTCTGTGTACTTCATGCCTTCCTTTCTACTGAGAGACTCTCTTCCTTCCTTGCTACTACTTTGTTGTTCAAAACCCTCATGTGTTTTGTCCTGACAGTACAACTCATAGTGATCTTTCTTTCTGAAAGTCTTATAGCCTTTATGATAATGTACCATTCTGACTATATTCTGATATGTGATCTTCATGTATGTAAGACTTGGTTTTTGTAAGGAAACTAGAAATCCTTT
Organism: Castor canadensis; assembly: GCF_047511655.1. Lineage (NCBI taxonomy): Eukaryota > Metazoa > Chordata > Mammalia > Rodentia > Castoridae > Castor > Castor canadensis. The sequence goes on along the minus strand of NC_133399.1, from coordinate 67,238,558 downwards.
CAGAGTAAGGACTTATTATTTGGTGGTCTTTCATAATACTTATTACAGTACTGGTCTTGAAGTGAATGCCCTAAAAACATTTGCTAAGTGGAAAGCTAAAAGGGAAGATGAGAAAAATTGAAATGAAGACTACATATGCTGTACCAGGGCAACTCCTGTACCCTAATGCCATTAAAGTTGAAGAAGAAAGTCTTAAACTACAACTGTATAACAATGACAGTTTGTACTCTAAAGCTAAGGTGTTGCCAGCATAAGTGGTTTAGAGATTCTCACATGCAAGAAGAGAAGAAATACATTGAATTTTTTTTTATTATTCATTTATTCACATGTGTATACATTGGGTCATTTCTTCCCCCCTGCCCCCCTCCCCCACCTTCTCCCCCCTTCCCCCATACATTGAATTTGGTCATACATACCATAATTGGGTGTAGACGTTTGAGAAAATGTTGATAGGTGACTTTAGAAATCTATTACGATTTTAAACAAGTAGCTAATGTTCCTGCTAACATCGACAGGTGTCATAACACAGTCTGTACAGTATATACACGTATTAGTAAAAGCCTCGAATTCTGGGACAGATCATTTAGAACCTGTGCAGTTTCTAATCAGAGCTCTAACAAAAACAATAGTTGATACCTCCAGAAATAATTTGATAAGCAGCTTAGGGTTGATGGAGGTTGCTTCAGGATATTGAATATGCACAGAAACAATAGGGTCCTAGGAACAGACACTTGTTTTTAATTTTCTTAAAATTTGTAATTAAGGGCCAGGGTTGTGATTCAAGTGGTAGAGTGCCTGACTAGCTAGCCCTAGGCCCTGACTTTAAACCCTAGTACCACCAATAAATAGACACATAACAAGGAGTTAATAATACCCTCACTAAATATATATGTAGTTGACAGTGTTCTTGTTGCCTGTATAGCAGCTGAGTTGGGGCTTTTTAAATTTTCTGCTGATAGTTATAATTACTATTATTCTGATTCCCCTTGCCTAAGAAAAGTCACATATGATCCAGCACAGTTTCCATATTCCACACTCAGTATTGGCCTTCTTTACCACAGAGAGCTGATTGGTGGTGTAGAAATGTGCTCTCGCATAACATTATATTTTAACCCCTTTATTTCATCTCATGAATTCTTTTTAATTAATTGCTTTTTTTCATTCCAAAACATACCTCAGAGAATTTACTTTATATGGTAAACCTGTCATTACACATAAGCTTAGCAGTTATTTTAGGATTACAAAAAAGTACTTAGCAAGATGGAAGTCTGCCCGGGAATAAGAAACAAAAACAATCAAGATAAGCATAATAAAAATTAGTTTGTGAAAAAAGTTAATGTACCAATTTCTATTTTTCCCCTTTTTAAAGTTTAATTTTGAAGTAGTATTCTGTAGGAAGCAAGGTTAATTTTCTAAGCTTGATGTTATGTGAATATGAGAAAGTTGACAAGTATAAATAAAAAACAAAATAGAATGACTTAAAATATTTATTTGTAGTAATGGTATGCCACTTATTTTATCCACTTTTCCCTTCTGTTTTTATTTATAAGTTCATGGGATATGAGTAAGTTCTTGAACATTCAGTGCCAACTAAGCAGGCTCAAATATCCTCCTTTTGCTAAAAAGTGGATCAATATTCGGAAGTCATATGGAAACTTCTATAAGGTAAAATTTCCATATTTATTTATCATGCTCCTGACACATTTACTGTATTTGTGCATGTACATTAAATTGTGATTTTCTAGGTGTTTTTCCACAGCAAAAGGCTGAATAATTAGTTGCTGCTTTGTAGATTTTCAGCTCAAATTAGAACTTTTTTTTCCTAATTCAACCTGTTAACGTTATTTAAATAGGCTGTAAAAGAACTTTGAAACTGTAAGGATATTAATATGTGTGTTGCTTATGGAACAAATACTCCTCACTGAATGTTAATTGCACATTACTTTGATCAAAGTTAATGCTTGTGTAGTATAAGATTTTAAAATAATACTACAAAGCTTAGAACAAATGAACTTTTTGCCCAAGCTTTTCTAGAACCTCAGTCCTCCTGATGCCAGCCTTCCAAGTAGCTAGGATTATAGGTGTGAGCCACTGACGATGCCCAGCTTAACATTTTTTTTTTAAACTGGGAAAAATGTATACAAAAATGGTGTTTGACAAGTTGTTTTAAAGTGAATGCACTTGTAACTTCTATTCACTTAACCTTCTTTTGTCTTGTTTTTCCTTATAACTTTAATGTTTATATGTATATCCTTATATGATATAGTTAGATTTTGCCTCCTTTTGAAATGATATAATTAGCATCATATCATTATTTGGTGCATTATTTGCTTTGCTTTTTTCTTGAACATGCTTGAGAACCCTCATGTTGTATATATAGCTGCAGTTCTTCCACTGTATTACAGCTCTATAGAATTTCATTGTGTGAATATACCCTTTTATTTATCTGTTCTACTTTGGCCATTTTGCTTACTTTTAGTTTGGTGCTTTATTGAGTAATGCTGTTACAGTTTTTAATTAGCATATATTAATTATACAAAGGGATTTTATTGTGATATTTCTATAAGTGCATATACTTGTTCAAACTCACCACCTATCACGCTTTCTTCCCCCCTTAAACATTTTTAATGGGTTTCATTATTTTATTTTCGTACATGCATATAAAGTACTTTGATCATATTCAAGCCTCCTTCGTCCTTTCCCCTGCCACAGATTCCCACCTCATTTTACACTTTTTTTTTTTTTTTTGTAACATCTAATTCTGCATATGAGAGAGAACATGCAATATGTGCAATATTTGTCATCTTGAGTCTGGCTTTTTTCACTTAACATGATCTTCACTTTCATTCATTTTTCTGCAGATACATAACTACATTTTTCTTTTAGGTTGACTAATACTCCATGTTTGATTATTTTCTGTAGTTTCTCTTGTTACTGATTTCTAGTTTTATTCCATTGTAATTTGATAAAGTACAGGAGGTTATTTGAGTTTTTGGTGCTTTTTTTTTTTTTTTTAATTTAAGACTTGTTTTATGTCCTAAAATACCCATTTTGGAGAAAGGTCCATGAGCTGCTGAGAAGAATGTGTGTTCTGCATCTGTTGGATATAATATGTTTTATAGGCCTATATTAAATTCATTTCTGTTGTTTAATTCTGAAGTGGTAGATGTGTGATGCTATCTCATGGACATTGACATTTTCCTGATTACTCATTATATTAGACTTCTTTTTGTATTTTTCTTAGTTATCTAGATTTCTTTTTATTTTTTTGTGAAGTCTCTTTAAGTCTCCTATCTTTTTTTTTTTAATTGAGCAGTCCTTTCTTTCATAGTGTTATGGTTTACTAGTTCTTTGATTGCATTTGGTAATTTTCCCCTTTTTTGTGGATGTTTTGAACTCATTTTGTGATTTAAAAAAATATTATGGAAAATTCCAAACATACAAAAATAGAAAGGTATAGTGAACTATGACCCAGTTTCAAATGTTAGAAATTCACGAACAGTCTTGTTTTAGCTATTTCTGCACTTACTTCTGCTTATTCTTTTGAGTCAGAAGACAGACATTATCTTATCTGTAAATATTTAATGAAATATCTCCAAAATGTGAGGGCTCTTTTCTGAAAATGTAAACATGATGCATTATCACACCTAAAAATGGTCACAATAGTTCCTTATTGCTATCCATTAGTCATAAGGGTCATAAGTATTTTGCTTTTATTTACTTTTTGTCTGCTGAATTGGGACCAGTAAAAGGATCACATATTTGCAGCAGGTTACTATGTCTCTTGTCTCTTTAGGTTTTTTAAAACTGTCAGTCCTTTTTTCATCTCCCTTTTTTCTCCCTAGTAATTATTTTACTTTTTTTTTTTCCCCTTAAAAAACTGAGTTATTTGTCGTTTAGTCTTTCCACTAGTCAGAATTTTACTGATTATGTCCTGCAGTGTAGTTTCAAACATGCCTTTCTTTATTTTATGTAAATTTATATTCATGTGTAGGTGTTTGGTTACTTTTAGGGTTTTCCTCCCTACAATTCCCAGATAGTAGTGAATTCTTATATTGGGACATTCTTTCTCAAGCCATAACTTAAAGGAATAATTTACTTATTTTAAGGCTTATTAATAATTAAATCTTCAGATAATTTTTCAACTCTGCATAAAATATGTACACCTCAACATACTCAATGTAGTCATGAAGCTGTAGATCCACTAAGGCAGTAAAATTCCCAGTGCTCCTTTGAGTACATTTTGGATGATTTATTAGCCTAATGTTTTTTGTTAAAATAGATACCATGGTAATACCAACGACTAGTATAAGTAGAAACAACTTAGGTGTTTTCTTTTTTAAAAATCTATTCCTAGCTGGATGTGGTGGCATATAGTTGTAATCCCAGCACTTAAGAGGCTGACGCAGGAGGTTTGTGAGTTTGAGCCAGCCTGGGCTCCATAGCAACATCCTGTCTCCAAAAAGTAGATTATGTAGAAGGTAAGCATGGTGACATACAGCTGCAATCACTGTAGTCTTGATGGGTAAGGCAGGTAGCATGAGTTCTCCAGTAGGGGCTAGATAGAGAGATTGTATAAATGGATGAATGAATACATATATCCATACCCCCCTCCTTTTGTTTTGTTTCCTGATCTCGCTATGTAGCCCAGCTGGTCTGGAACTTGTGATCCTCCTGCCTCAGCCTTCCAAGTGCTGGAGTTGCAGGCATGCACCACCATACTTGGCTCCTTTCCCTTTTTTTTTTTCCCCCTCTCCCTTTTTGTCTGTTTTTGGTTGCCTTATATACGTTGACCTAAAAGTTTATCACATATTTCTGCTGAGCACAATGCTAATAAGTAAGGTATGGTCAGTAATGTATAGTATGTGCAAACATTTGGAGCATTTCCCCCTTTTTTTAGAAACTAAAAATGACTTTTTACCCAACTTTTCTTGAGGGTGTGTGGTGGAAAAGGGTAATCAAACTTAAGATCAATCTCTACTCCTTTTCATAAATTTTTAAAACTTATAAAGGAAACAATATATTTCTGAGAAAAAATTGTTTTAAACTAAATTGGGATTTGGTTTTTCTCAAAATAGGCTGAAACACCATGAATAAAAATGTAGTCTACAACACAGTTTTATGCAAAATTTTGGAAAAAGCTTCAATTTCTCTTTCTGGTTAGGGTATCAAGCTCAAATGTAGGCTTAGCATTTGCAGAATTACACAAATGTGCTTATTTCTTTTATAGGTCTGTAAATTGATTTAAGTGCTGTTTTTGAAGTAAAAGTGAAGGATGAAATATGCCTCTATGGTGAATCCTGTGTTTCAGTTATTTTTGTTTCTTCCTGTACACATACTCAATTCTGGGTCAAACTTAAGATAAACTCAAATAGATTTCATTTTCTACAGAAAATAAATAGTTTCTGCCCTAGCTGTGCATCCTTGGTAAACAACAACAAAAAGGCTTGCTTGTACATGTAGAAAGTTGAAAAATGCAGTGAAATGTTCACTTCTTTCCCGTGAATGACACAGTGTTCTTACAGAAATCCACAAATTTCTAGGGGCAGAGCTTTAAATTGCATTGCTAGTGTAAGATAAATTTGATTTACAAAGCTCTTTTCTCAAAGTCAAATTTGCAGGCTGAACAGAAGATTAAGTGAAAGGATATCTCACCCTCATCATACTCTGGTGTTGAAAGGGAAGAAAAATAATTTCTCCTATCGTTTCTCCAGATTACTTTCAATAGGACATGAGACTTTCTAATAACTTTTCTTCAATATGAAGCCCAAAGAATAGTGTGAACATTTTAAGATTTCCTGTTGCATTTAAGATTTTGTGTTATTTCCAAAGATGTGGTTTCCTTTGAAATCCAAGAATCATGTAGCTTGAGGTCAAACATTTTCTTCAAGATCTCAGAGGGACTTGTTCAGCTGGTATGTGATAAAAATGTCTGCTGAGTAGGCTGAGTCTTGCAGCTCTTTTTTAAACCACTCAACAGATCTGGCCATGTGTTTTTATGCTATTCATCTTTCAGCTGAGACACCTTGTTTAGATTCCCGCCCCCCCCCCAAGGTACTGTGATCTGAGCTCAGGGCTTTGCAGTTGCTAGGCAGATACTCTACTGCTTGAGCTTTAGTCCTTTTTGCTGTAGTTATTTGGAGATAAAGTCTTACTTTTTGCCCAGGTTGTCCTGGACCATGATCTTCCTATTTTGTGCTTCTGCTGTAGCTGGTATGACAGGTGCGCTCTACCACACCCACCTTTTTTTTTTTTTCAGTTGAGGTGGAATCTCCTGAACTTTTTGCCCAGGCAGACCTGAAACCAGAATCTTTCCGATCCCAGTCTCCTGTGGAGCTGGGATGCCGGAGCTTGTATTCCCCCGTACCCAGCTATTGTTTGAAGTGGAGTTTTGTGAACTTTATGCCTAGGCTGGTCTCAGAACTGTGATCCTCTGATCTTGGCCTCCCCAGTAGCTTAGATATAGGCATGAGTCACCAGTACCTGGCTCCTTGTTGAGAATTTTTCCATGGAAAGACTAAGAATGTGGGAGGTTTGTGTGTTGTCTAGGTTTGCACACAGTTTTTTTTAAACAATATGGTGGAGTGAATTGGCCTTTACTTAATAATATTAACTTTTTTTTGACACTGTTTGGGACTTCTCATTTTATCTTTGAGGTCTCTTTTTTTTTTTTCAATTGTGGCAAAGCATACATAATGTTTACCATCTCAATCCCCACCACCAACAACTGGGCTTTGGATTCAAGGCTTCACTTTTGCTAGGCAGGCACGCTACCACTTGAGCCATCTGCCAGCCCTGTTTTGTGCTGGGTATTTTTAAGGTAGGGTTTGGGGACCTGATTGTCCCAGGCCTCGAACCTCGATATTCCTGATTTCTGCCTCCGAAGCAGCTAGGGTTACAGGCGTGAGTCGCTGGTGCCCTGCTCCATCTTAATCATTTTTAAGATGAGTCCAGTTCAGTGGTGTTAAAATTCACATTGTTGTATAGCCATCACCACATCCACCTTCAGAAGGTTTTATCTTTCAAAATTGAAACTCTTCCTATGGAACTTATGTTATTTCCAGGACCTGGCGACCACTACTCTATTTTTTGTTTCTATAAGTTTAACTTCTCAATGTATCTCTTAAAAGTGAAATTGCATAGTGTTTACATTTGTGAGTGACTTACTTTACTTAGCATAAAGTCTTCAAGGTTGATCTGTGTTAAACATGTGGCATGTGTCAAAATTTTCTTTCTTTCTGAGGCTGAATGATATTCCATGGTATAAGAATTTCTTGATGACATGATCCTATACCTTAAAGACCCAAAAAACTACTCAGAAGCTTCTAGACATTATCAATAGCTACAGCAAGGTAGCAGGATATAAAATCAACATAGAAAAATCATTAGCATTTCTATACACTAACAATGAGCAAACTGAAAAAGAATGTATGAAAACAATTACATTTACAATAGCCTCAAAAAAATCAAATATCTAGGTGTAAACCTAACAAAAGATGTGAATGACCTCTACAAGGAAAACTATACACTTCTGAAGAAAGAGATTGAGGAAGACTATAGAAAGTGGTGAGATCTCCCATGCTCATGGATTGGTAGAATCAACATAGTAAAAATGTCTATACTCCCAAAAGTAATCTCCATGTTTAATGCAATTCCCATCAAAATTCCAATGACATTCATTAAAGAGATTGAAAAATCTACCATGAAATTTATATGGAAACACAAGAGGCCACGAATAGCCAAGGCAATACTTAGTCAAAAGAACAATGCTGGCGGTATCACGATACCTGACTTCAAACTATATTATAAAGCAATAATGATAAAAACAGTATGGTACTGGCACAAAAACAGACATGAAGACCAGTGGAACAGAATAGAGGATCCAGATATGAAGCCACACAACTGTAACCAACTTGTCTTTGACAAAGGAGCTAAAAATATACGATGGAGAAATAGCAGCCTCTTCAACAAAAACTGCTGGGAAAACTGGTTAGCAGTCTGCAAAAAACTGAAACTAGATCCATGTATATCACCCTATACCAATATTAACTCAAAATGGATCAAGGACCTTAATATTAGACCCCAAACTCTAAAGTTGATACAGGAAAGAATAGGAAATACTCTGGAGTTAGTAGGTATAGGTAAGAACTTTCTCAATGAAACCCCAGCAGCACAGCAACTAAGAGATAGCATAGATAAATGGGACCTGATAAAACTAAAAAGCTTCTGTTCATCAAAAGAAATGGTCTCCAAACTGAAGAGAACACACACAGAGTGGGAGAAAATATTTGCCAGCTACACATCAGACAAAGGACTGATAAACAGAATATATAGGGAACTTAAAAAACTAAATTCTCCCAAAACTAATGAACCAATAAAGAAATGGGCAAGTGAACTAAACAACTTTCTCAAAAGAAGAAATTCAGATGGCCAAAAAACACATGAAAAAATGCTCACCATCTCTAGCCATAAAGGAAATGCAAATTAAAACCACACTAAGATTCCACCTCACCCGTTAGAATAGCCATCATCAGCAACACCACCACCAACAGGTGTTGGCGAGGATGCGGGAAAAAGGAACCCTCTTAACTCCTAACACTGTTGGTGGGAATGTAAACTAGTACAACCACTCTGGAAAAAAATTTGGAGGCTACTTAAAAAGCTAAACATTGATCTGCCATTTGATCCAGCAATACCACTCTTGGGGATATACCCAAAAGACTGTGACACAGGTTACTCCAGAGGCACCTGCACACCCATGTTTATTGTGGCACTATTCACAATTGCCAAGTTATGGAAACAGCCAAGATGCCCCACCACTGACGAATGGATTAAGAAAATGTGGTATCTATACACAATGGAGTTTTATGCAGCCATGAAAAAGAACAAAATGTTATCATTCGCTGGTAAATGGATGGAATTGGAGAACATCATTCTGAGTGAGGTTAGCCTGGCCCAAAAGACCAAAAATCGTATGTTCTCCCTCATATGTGGACATTAGATCAAGGGCAAACACAACAAGGGGATTGGACTTTGAGCACATGATAAAAGCGAGAGCACACAAGGAAGGAGTGAGGATAGGTAAGACACCTAAAAAATTAGCTAGCATTTGTTGCCCTTAACGCAGAGAAACTAAAGCAGATATCTTAAAAGCAACTGGGGCCAATAGGAATAGGGGACCAGGAACTAGAGAAAAGGTTAAATCGAAAAGAATTAACCTAGAGGGTAACACACATGCACAGGAGATTAATGTGAGTCAACTCCCTATATAGCTATCCTTATCTCAACCAGCAAAAACACTTGTTCCTTCCTATTATAGCTTATACTCTCTCTTCAACAAAATTAGAGGTAAGGGCAAAATAGTTTCTGCTGGGTATTGAGGGGGTGGTGGGGAGAGGGAGGGGGTGGAGTGGGTGGTAAGGGTGGGGGTGGGGGCAGGGGGGAGAAATGACCCAAGCGTTGTATGCACGTATGAATAATAAAACAATAAAAAAGAAAAAATTTCTTTCCTTTTAATGTACAAACTTCTTTATTTTAGTCTTCTTGGCTAAGTTTATTTCTAAGTACATCATTGTTCTTGATGCCATTTTAAGTGGAATTTGTTTCATAATTTCTACTTGAGTTTTTTTATTGTTTGTGTGTAGAAACACAACTGATTTTTGTGTGTTCGTTTTAATCCTGCAGCTTTAATTTGTTAATTGTGTGGAATCCTTAGGATTTTCTGCATTATAAAATAATGTCACCTGCAGACAGGCAATTCATCTTTTCTCTTTTGGGTGCCCTTTCTTTTTCTTGCCTAATTGTTTTGTGTAGAACTTCCAATACTGTGTTGAATACAAGAGCTGAATGTGGGTATACTGTCCTGGTTCTAATCGTAAAAGGAAAGCTTACAGTCTTTTACCATTGAGGATGATGTTGGCTGTGGGTTTCCAGGCAGGCCTCATTATGTTGAGGTAGTTTCCTTCTGTTAATTTGTTGGGTGTTTTTGTCATGGAAGCTTGTTGAATTTTGTCAAAAAGCTTTTTTCTGCATCAGTTGAGATGGTTGTGTGATTTTTCTGCTTCATTCTCTTGATATATTACATTGATTTTCACATGTGGAACCATCCTTATGTTCCAGGAATAAATGCTACTACTTAGTCATGATGTGTATTTTCCTTTTAATGTCCTGCTGGATTTGGTTGCTTGTATTTGGATTTTTGCGTCATTATTAACTCTTCTTTTACTTCGCTTCTTTTCTTTTCTGTTCTTTAAGGCCTCACTTCTTCACTATTCTATTTAAAACCTTGCTTCTTTTCTATTCTTTAAAGTCTCTTTTCTTAGACTCACACTGTCCCATGTTTTCTTTAATCTCTTTTAAAGTCTTGGCTCTCAGACTTGCACTGTCCCATGTTTTCTTTAGCCTCTCTGAAAGTCTTGGTCCTCAGACTTACACTATCCCATGTTCTCTCTTTAGTTTTCTTAAAGCCTTGGTGCTCAGACTTGCACTGTCCCATGTTTCCTCTAATCCCTAGTGTAACTCAACAGCAGCAGCAGCAGCAGTAGCCAGTGTAAGTCCCTTCACAAGCCGCCAACCAATCCATCCATCCCCCATCAAAAAACCTTCAATCAGTCCCTCATCAGAAACCCTCACGTCCTTCAGGGAGTCTTTTCTATCCAGTGGTAAACAAGGAATTGGAACAGCAGTTCTCAGGGAGGGGCATGACATTGTAACAAGAGAAACCTGCCTTCCTACTTCTCTGAACATAATTTAGGAAAAGCAGCTGTGCTGCATTTTGCCTTTGCTGTCTTCTGTGGCTAGTGCTGTGCCAAACTCAGCCTGTAGATCATTGAGCACAGCTGTGCTTGTGTCAAGTTCTCATAGGGTTCTCATAATCCACTCTCCACAGAGAAGCATATTTTCTACAGAATGTTTAATGGAAGGCACAGGAACGTGTTGCAGTATTACAGCTTAAGATAATTATTGCTACTTAAAGTGTTTTTACACTATTCACTTTGTGATTCTACCAATAACCCTGTAAGTGCTGTGAGTCCCATTTTATAGAAGAAGCTGCAGTTTCCAAGGTGCATTTATCTCTAACACATCTGTGCAAACTAGAATATAAAACCTAAAAAAACTTACTGATACAGATATGCAGAAAATATAAAGTGGTTCTCAAAAGTGGAGAAGCATATTGGAATATGGGGAGTGAGATTTTTGCATTATCAAAATGAAGCAGGTTTTTAAGTGACTGAAAAAATACCACATAACCCTATCTGATTTCATTCTTACTTTCGTCATTAGTCATCTAAAAAGGATAAACAGCCTTCGTATTTAAGGGGTCAGTCAAGTAAAGCAATGACAGAAAACTGTAAAAAATAGTTTCCGTTTAAATGTAGATCTTCAGCTTCGATACCCAGAACAGTACAATCCCTTTAATAAATGGTTTGTTAAATTACAAAGCTGCAGAGGTTTTAGATGTCTGCGGATTATGTATTTTCAGCTAAAACTCTTAAGATCACTTTATAAATATCCAAAAATTTGCTTCATTTGATCAAGAGTATTGTCTTTTGCCTGTCTTTATTTTGTTATTTTATTAATTTTTAATTTACCTGTGGCTTTATATTGAATTTTAGAACACTGAGGAATTATTTACTAAGCTGTTTATTTTTCAGGTTCCTAGAAGCCAAACCAAACTGACAGTAATGCTTGAAAAATTAGGAATGGATTATGATGGGCGGCCTCACAGTGGTCTTGATGACTCTAAGAACATTGCCCGAATAGCTGTTCGAATGCTTCAGGATGGATGTGAACTCCGAATCAATGAGAAGATGCATGCTGGACAGCTAATGAGTGTGTCCTCTTCCTTACCAATAGAGGGCGCTCCAGCCCCACAGATGCCACATTCTAGAAAGTAACAGCATTTTTGTCTGTAATTCATTGTAACTGGAGTTGCTACAAAGAGGTAGCAGGTGGATGCTCATTGAATTAGTCCTGAAGTGTAAACTTCAAGCACCTTAAACATGTAAAAATTATTATTCTAGATAGATAGGTGTATATATATATGTATATATACACACATATATGATGTGGACATATTTTGTGGGAGGGCGTATTGAATTCTTTGTCACCAGCACTTTTGATATGAGCATTATTTGTTACAGTCACATTTCCAGATCAGAAGTGAATTTTATAATTTAATGTGTCCAAGATCTGGTCCTTTTGGTTTTAAAATGCAGTTTTATTGATTTGTCTCTTCAGTGCTCTATCTTACTGGTGTAATATAAAATGAGTTTCTACATCATTATATTAAGTCATTTTTTTTTAATGCAGAAAAGATTGAAAGGTAGGCCTTAGGTAGTCTTTGAACATCAGAGTTCTTTTGATTTTTGAAGTTTATAGGTGAAGTTCAACTACAGTCCTCCAGTATCTTTGGGAGATTAGTTCCAGGATGCCTTGTGGATACCAAAATCTGCAGGTTCCCAAGTCCCTCACAATGAGATGATGTATTTGCATACAGCCTACACACATAGGCTACACACATAATAAAATGTTAATATTCTGTAAATAGTTGTTGTGCTGTATTGTTTAAGGAATAATGACAAGAAAAGTTTGTACATGTTTGGTACAGACAGAACTGCTAACATCACTACCTAGTATGTGAACAAGATGGGAGGTGAACAATGCTCAAGGCGCATGTGCTGGAAAGAGTCGAGGGTTTGTGAAGCGGTGGGATGTGGCAGGTGTGCCTACACATCTCTTCATCCTGGTGGATTCAGCATAGTGCTTGGTGTACAGCCAAGTTCAAGTTTTAATTTTTGGAACTTCTTTTTCTATTTCAATCTTGTTGGTTGACTCTTGGGATGTTGAAACCACAGATATGGAAGGCAGGTGGTAAATGTGGTGCGTTTCATAAGGTACTTGATGTACATATCTGCCTGGTTCTTTTCAACTCATATTTGGAAAGTTATAGATTATAGGGTCTGGTTAAAAATTTAGTTACTAAATGAGATTAATAAAAAGTCAAAAGAAAATACTATTTAATATCATAAGCACTATAGCCCAAACTTAATAATATAAGAAAATCAGTGGGGTTCTTTTGGAATTTGATTTGGTTCTATTCCTTTTTGTGACATATCTACCTTAATTCTTAAATCCAAGAGATCATGTTTTGAAATACACTTAAAATTAATGTTTATCATTTAATTTTACATTTGTATTCAATATTATAAGTGAGGTCAATAAAGTGAAATGTTTTCTACCATATCTTACATTTTTATTAAAAACTCCATTGGCCACCGAAAAGTAAATAAAATTAAGTCTGTCTGACTTTACATAGTGATTGGCCACTAAATATAAAATAGTTCTTAACTGATTCTGAAACAAAGGTGTGCTTTTGGAGTTGATAAAGTAAAACTCTTATTGGGAGGCTAAAAGTAGGTATTTTCAGAATTAATTGAATTTCCCCCTATAGCTTTCCATGGGCCAGTTTCTTCATTGACATTGCTTGCTTCTTTTCTTTTAATCTTTAATAATAATTATGGTACTATATTATTTTGGTAATTTATATATTATAGTCAAATGAATTTCATAAAGGATTTCTAACTCATACATAGGAGAAAAGCAGGCATTTTTCTTTTCATGAGAATTCTCTACAGAGGTGTATGGCTTTCTTACTTGGGCCATTGCATTTCTGCCTTGCAAAAGTGCTCGTAAAATCAGCATAGTGAAGAATAACTTGTAGGCAACAGGAGGCACCCAAGTATGAATGGCCATAGACAATTTACAGATCATGTAGTTAAAAAAAAGGAATCTAGATGTTTTAGGTTTACACTTCAGTAATACTTGGAGTGAGAATGATGTATGCTGAGATGTTTGTGAGTTATAGCACTATACAGAATACTGTAAAGTGTAACTAAATGTTTACCAGGGTAAAGGAGTAGAAAAAAGCAAATTCTTACCAAATTATGTATGCTGGGAGGTCTACAAGGTATACTTCTTAGGTGTTTTTTCACATAACCATCTTAACATAGGATCAGATTCATACCCTAGCAAAACTAACTGTCACCTATTTCTAGAGTTGTGTATGAAGAGCTGAAATTAGAACTGGGAAAGGGGAGAATAGCAAGGAGATGTTAATTGCCTTTCCTTGTTTTTTGTTTTTAAGTGAAGCTGATTAATTCTTTTCTTTCTGCCAAGTAACCCAAGTACTGATATCCTTGTTTCTTTTGAAGACCTTCATCATTATAAATTCTTACTGTAGGTATTTTTCAGACAGGGTCTCATGGGTTTTTCTGTTCTTATTTTGCCTGGACCACTCTGGATCACAATTCTCCTATTTATGCATCCTGCATAGCTGGGACGACAAGGCCTTGCCATCACGCTCAGCACTGGATGGGATCTCGCTAACTTTTTGCATGGCTGGCCTAAAACCTCCATCCTCGCAAGTCACTGGGATTCCAGGTGTGAACAACTGTGCCTGGCTTCTGATACACAGTCTTTAGAACCAGCTGAAGTATATACTGGAGGACTGTATTTCTCTAGTTTATGTCTGTTCTGTGTTCTTTTGGATAAGATACCATTTGCTGTGGAAAAATAGTTCTCTTTTTTTTTTCTTGATCAAGTAAATGAAAGAATGAAAAGTATTTCATCTATGTCTTGTTAACCTTAACATAGACGTGTTTATCTTGCTTGATAAGTAGGGATTTCTTCTACCAGACCGAAATGAAAAGCCATAGGAGTCAGTTACACGTAACTTACTAAAAAGGAAATGTATTGCTAAAGACTAGTTTACTTAAATGGTAAGTTTTTAAAGGATGGAGCCAGTCGAGCTTTAGTGCATTGTCCTGAAAGTTACTCCCAAAATTTTAGTGTGAAACAGTAATTGGAGGAGAGAGAAAGAACTAGTAGTAAAAGTCCTGGGAGGGAAGAAGCGCGGCGGTGAGGGTAATGGTGCATGCTTGGCCCTGCACTGCAGGTGAAGACATCAAGGAAACTCCCTGCCCCATGGATGAGCTCTCCACCTTGTACTTTGTGCAAGTCTGTAAGAGTATTTTGTACTTTGAAGGAATTCCTGCCTTTCTAAGCTTCCATGAAGGAAGTGTGCACTCTTCGAGAACGGGAACTACGGTTTTGCATCTTTCTGTCCAATGGTGTGTGATAAGATATCTTAACATAGCAGAATCTAGTGTTGACAAGCAAATGGTAGCATTAAATATCTTTGTTTTTCTTTCTTCTGCGTCACCAACCTGTACTTCAGATCTCTCCATCCCCATAAAGCTTCCAAAACCCATTCATTTGGTAATCTAGAGCTGGGGTCACAAATTGCCACCCATGGGCCAGATCAGGCCTAGAAACTAAGGGTGGTTTTTACATTTTTAAGTGGTAGAACAAAATCAAAAAGACTTCTGTAGCATGAGAATTACATGTTACAAAATCAAAGTTAAAGTTTGATTTTTTTATTTTGGTAAAGTTTTATTGGAACAGGGCTACCATTCTTGTTTGTTTACATATGATATCTGGATTCTTTTGTGTTATAGTGACAGACTTGAATAGCTGCTACAGGAACCATCTGGCCAGCAAGGCTGGAAATACTACTGTGTAGTCTTTTACAGAAAAAGTTTGCCTATCCCTCCCCTCCTGATTTAAAACAGTGTGAGTTCTATCAATAAGAAATTGACTGTTAATATGAGGATATAGAGCAGAATGTTAAGGTACAGCTGTAGTTGCACCTAATATTTATTTGCTGTTAAAGCAATTTCATCCATTGTTTAGTAAGAATCCTGTAAGGGAGAAGAGCATTGCCATCTCCATTTTACAGATGGAGACACTGAGGTACAAATTGGTTAACTTGCCATAGTTTAGGAAGAGAGTTTCAAACTCCCCAGCGATCTGACTTGAGCTGTGTTGTTCTACACTCCCTCCCCTTGTGGGCCTCTGTTCACTTGGTATTCCAAGAACTGATGAATTTGTCTTACCTGGTACATAGACATCTTCCTGTTGCAGTTTAAGTTAAATGTTTGCAGTGTTTGATTGTTACATGTTACGTATCAGGAAATAACTTGATGTTCATTCTTTGAAACAAAATATTGTCCACTTGAAATGTAACTGAGGCTTTTGGATGTTTGAGGGGAGAGAAAGGATTTTTATTTTTAAGATTTCCCTGTATTCTTGTGAGGAATATTGGTATCTTGAGTCCATAATGGGAGAGACCAGAAGTCTTAAGCTTGGCTGGAAGGGTTGAGGTGGAGGTGCATTCATCCTTGGTATTCCTGGGGAATTGATTCCAGAACCCCCTGTAGACACCAAGCTGAGGATGCCATAGTCCCTTATGTAAAATGGCATAGTGTTTACACAGGACCTGTACACATCCTCTCATAATTTAAATCATCTCTAGATTACTTACATACCTAATGTGTGTGCTCTGTAAATAGTTGTATACTTCATTGTTTAGGGAATTATGAATGGTTCGAATGACTTGGAAAAAAGTTTGTAGATATTCAGGGCAGATCCAGTTTTTTTTTTTTTCTCAAATATTTTCAGTCTAATTGGCTGAATCCATGAATGTGGAACACACTGAAAAGAGAGTGACTAATTTCTTTTTCTGGGTTCTGTACCAAGATTTAAGTGCTGATTCTGAGGCTTTAGACAAGGTCTGCTTTTATACTTATGAATGAGAGTATTCTCAAGGTAAAGTTCTTTAGGTTTTGTAGAGTTAATCTGATCAGTCAATATGGAGTCATGTAATAATATAATTAATAACAATTTTGGAACACAAGTCCTTTCCTGTTGATCAAGAAAACAAAGACTAGCATATGATTTTCTACATGCTAGCCTAGCATACTACTCCATAGCTGGGTAGCTGGCAATGGCAAGAGGAGTCAGAAATGGAACCTTCCCTTTCAACTGTCAATTCTTGCTTACAGACCCTGTCCTTTGAACCTGTTTTCCATTTGAATTTGTTTTTGTCTTTTTTCTCTTTTGGCAGTAGTGAGGTTTGAACTCAAGGTCTCATGCTTGTTAGCGCTCTGCGGCTAGAGCCATGCGCCCAGCCATCTTTGCTTTAGTTACTTTTCAGATCTGTTTTCACTTTTCCTCCATGACTGGTCTAAGACTGTGATCCTCCTAACTTTGCCTTATGCGTAGCTGGGATTATAGACACATATCACCATACCTAATTTGTCTGTTGAGATGGAGTCTTGCTAACTTATGTTGGCCTTGAATCCCATTCCTCCCAATCTCTGCTTCCTGAGTAGCTGGAATTACAGGCTGTGCCACTATACCCAGTCCCAACTCCTGTCCTTTGATCATTTCCCAGTCACATTACCTTCACTCCAGTCTTAATTTTATCTAGCCACCCAGTCTGCTTTTATGTAACCTGCTAAAAGTTTAATTGACTTTTCCCCCTTCTTGTCAGTCTTAGTCCACTTTATGATGCTATAACAATACCACAGAGATTGATTTCTCATAGCTGTGGAAGCTGGGAAGTCTAGTATCTGGGTGGTGGTATCTGGTGAAGACCTCGCTGTGACATAACATGCATGGCCATCACAATAGCAAGAGAGTGCAGAGCAAGCCAGCTCAGGTCTCTGTCTCTTATATGGTCATTACACTCATGACCTCAGCTAACCCTGATCATCTCACAAGACCATCAGTGTGAACTTGGGGATTGTTTGCAGCACACAAATTTTGGGTGACGCATCAAACCATAGCACTTCCTCTTCCTGCATACTCGTAATTTCCTAAATAGTTGCTTTGCACATCCATCTCAGAAACTCACATTTCTCACAGAATAAAGCAAATCTCCTTTGGCATTCTAAGGCCCCTCATAGTTTCTTACCATTTTTCAATTTTTAAAAAAATTTTAGCATGTATCAATTGAACAAAGTTTCCTTGTGACATTTCCATACATGCATATAGTATATTTAGACCAAAATCATCCTCTTTATTACTTTCTTATCCCCTCCCCTTTTTAAATCAATTTGTAATGTATTTTAGTATTCTGTTTTCATACATACAGAGTGCTTCAGGCAACACCCCTTCACCCTTATTTCCCCTCCCCCCTTTCTAAGAGCCTCCCCCAAACAGACCCACTTAAATACTCTTGACTTGTTCTTCTAAGGTCTAGATCCCACGTATGAGTGAGAACATGGAATATTTGTCTTTCTGAATCTAGCTTATTTCGCTTAACATGGGCTCCGGTTCCATCCATTTTCCTGCAAACGTCATAATTTCTTTCTTTATGACTGAATAATATTCCATCGTGTATATATGCACCACATTTTCTTTATTCATCCATCAGTTGATGGATACTTAGACTGATTCCATAGTTTTGCTATTGTGAATAATGTACTGTTTTTCAATTCTTGGAGTAGCCATCTGTGCTGCCAACTATCTAACACTGCATCACACCTACATCATCCTGCTGCTGGCCTCAGGAATTAGCCCATTGTTCTCTTGATTCTGGCCCTCTAAAGATCCACTTTATTTCCAGTCTTCTCTCCAGACTACCCTACTCTTTGGTATCATCTGTCTCCATGTGTTCATTGCACTTTGGTCATGCTCATTGAGCTGTAGAGATTCAGTTTACAATGTTGTAGGGTTTTTTTCTGTTGGTCCAACCAGAGTTTAAATTCTTCAAATGCAGGTTCGTACATGTTATATCCCCAGAACCCAATGCTTGATGGATACTTAGCTAAAAAATAGTGGTGGTAAGATGTTCCATAAAGTCAGTACCTTTTCCTGAAATTGCCAAGGGTAGAGAGCATGAGTCTTGACTACTGTGATGAGAGAGTTACAGATACAGTCTGTCCTTACCACTCTTACTGTATACCATGAATACATTTTTAGAGGTTCCAACTCAACAGCAGAAATGTTTCATCCCTGTCTATGCTTGGGTTTCCCTCTAGGTGCCAGGAAAAGCAAACAAATGTTAAGCTCTCTTTCTTAGTAGTGCAGTCTTCTCATTGCTGGTAATAAAATATCTCCAAGTATCTTTGGCCATGAAAAAGGGCATTGCTTGTCTTTGCTCTGTCTAGAGCAGTGATCCTCAAACTTTTTGTACATGTGCTTCCTAAAACTTAAAAGTTTTAGAAGGAAACTATTCCATTGCACATTTGAAGTTGTTCCCATGTTTAAATACTGGCACTAGGTAGAATATCCAGCTTATTGTAAATACTAACATTTTAAAACAAAGCATGCATCATTCTTTACATGTCCAGTGGAGTCTAAATGCTATAGCAATTTCATACCATGATCCATATAGAAAGTACCTGAGTATATTTAAGTTTTTACAGTTTTCCTTTTCCTTCTTGAACTGTATTTTCATTGCATTGCAACTTCCACACAAGATTTTATTCTGATGACATGTAGCAAAACCCCACTAAAATGCCTATCTGAGACCCAAAATACTGAATTATGAAATTGGGGGGTCATATTATTGCAGAATTAATGAAAAAAAAGTATGGTTTCTTTTGTACTGTCACTCAAAGGGTGAAAGTGAAGGAGGTGAAACTTACTGTCACTCTCTAATCACCACCACCTTCCATCCCCAGAAAAGTTTACAACGTTCAAATCCTGTGCTTGAGAACAAGATATTGGGCTGGAGGACAGACTCATTTATCTTATTCTTTAAGATTGTTATCATAGGATTTTGTTGTTTATTTTTATGCCTGAAAGTCATATTGGTCAACCAACCATACATCTTTATAACAAAACTATGTACATTAAATTTATTAAATGTAAAATTTTGAGAAAGCTTTTTTTTTTTTTTTCCTATACTGAGACTGAACCCAGGGCCTCATGCATGCTCGTCAAGCCCTCTACCTCCAAGCTACATCCACAGTTCCAGAAATCCTTTAATAAGATTTTTTTCTTCAAATTATGAAATAGGGTCTAGTATCAATTCTATATAAATGCTGAAAACAGCCCCTACAAAAAGAGAGGAATGGAAGTTACTCAGTTCTTTAAATGGCATGCCAAAGGTCATATTGTGGTCTGTCTTCACAAGTGATTCTTTTAAAAATCATCCTTCTGACAACATGATCTGTTTCTTGTACATTTTTGCCCAAAGCAGAATTAGAAGTTATCTAAATTTTAAAAGTGTTACTTAGGATTATTCATTATCATATTTGGGTACAAAACCCCACAGGGCTTTACCAAAGACTACTAATTGGACCTGTTACTCATGAATTTAGAAAAACTATTTAACGTGATATATTCATAAATGGTGGGGAAAATCCAACCTGTTACTTTCAAAACAAGTTTTTGGACACGTGCATATTTTTATAAACTTAGTGCTTTGAACATTTTCATCACATTTCATCTAAGTCTTGAAGCTGTAGTTTTAATCATTCACATTACGTTAAATGTCCATCAAATAATGAAACCAAGTTAAATGTCTACTGTCTATATCAAACAACAAATCAAACTGCAGTCTGACGTGAAAATTCAAATGTGTTGATGAATTAAAGACTGTTGTGAAAGTAATTGAAAAACATAGAATACCTCAAAAGATTGCTAAAAGCCCAAGCTAAATCAATGTATTATTTTTCACAAGTTTATGATGTCCTAATAATCTGTGTGGCTGAAATTATTTAACAAGCGAGTAGGTTGGTAAGAGATACTTCCTTTCAAAAAAGGTGTGTGCATATGTCCAAATAAGGTGTTTGGTAGAATTAGGAAGCAAATAATAACATTAATTTTACTAATAGGATAAGAATAGAATCATGTTATAAAATCTTACATGCTGCTAAAAATTAACTGGACTAGCAGCCAGAATCTGTTTTCTGAGTAGGTGATAGTCAAAATAAGTAAATTTTATAAGGCTAAGTGAGTTGGGGAGATGAGTGGTGTGCCCTGGTTTCATAGAAGGGAAGAAGTATTCAGTGCTTTTTTGTGTATGTGTTGTTCAGTTTGCTCAATTTGAGGAAAGAGTATGAAATGTGAGAATGTGGAGGAAGATCCTTCTAAATATACTCTTGTTCAGGATACCACAGAAGGTTTTGAAGTACCCCTAGATTTAGACACACTCCGTGTGAAGACCTCTGGCGCAGAGTATCACAATTTCCTGTCCTTATTATGTTCATAAAATGTTTTCATTGGTGGTGTAACGTGCTCTCTCTCTTGGTTTACATTTGACAACAAGTTCTTACTTAGGATATCCTCAGTGAGCTCTAACAAAACTGGATTAATCTTTTTTAGGGGAGTATAAGACAAACATGCCCCTGCCTCATTAATGTCATAAAGCCTATCTATCCATCAACCAGCCAGCATCATGCCTTTTGAGTTCCCTTTATCTGAAGATCTCAAGCATACCTGGATGAGCATCTGTCCCACCTCTGTCAGTGCTTATTCAGCCCCAAGCCATGTTGGAACTGCATGTGTGAAGAATAGTATAACAGAACATCTGAACTGAAGCACAGTCACTTGCTCTCTGCGTGTTCCCACGATTGCTCTGCCCTTGTGCTGCCTGGCCTAAGACATGTAAAGAGCACAGCGGGCAACGGTGACCATGACTTTCCTGAATTCTGTGTGCAGAATTCTGTGTGGGGGAATTTCAAACAATCCCTTAATGACAGTTCAGGAAAAAGGTCAAATTTGATAAACGTGAAGTTATAAAACTGACTTTAGAACCTACTTTGCTTAATACCAGCAACCCCCTTGTGATTTGAGAGGCAAGAAGGAATGGAACTTTCTAAAATAAAGTGTAGGAAAGTGTCAGTGCAGAAAATTTAAATATTCTTGTGATTGTTTGCTCAAATATATAGATTAATGGCTTGTAATAAAACTCTTACATTGAAACCAGTGTTAGAAACCAGTTTCATTCGTGAGAAGCTCAATACAAAAACCATGTACTGACACATTTTTTTATGACCCAACTAGTTAAAAGTCACTTATTCCCAGGCTATATTTGAGCATCAGGTTTGGGGAGAAAACCTGCTATTGTTTAGGGTAGAAGGAAATAAGGTGAAGTAAGCATTAGGAATTTCTGAAGGCAAATCTGTGTACACAACAGGAAGAACTCGGAGTCAGTATAACCAGAATGCCTCATCCCGTGTTTGTTTCCCTAAGCTGCGTCCTCCCCTTGCCGTACCTTTCTCCCTGTGAAGCACAAGAGATATCGATCACTTTTCTGCAAAAGGCTCCTAAAGTCTATTGCCCTGACCCCTCTAAGTGCCAGAATTTCTTCATTAACTACCTGGATATTTCATGGGTACCATCAGCACCTTAATGCAACTCATGAAGAAACAAACTCAGGCTTATTATCTCAGCTTCCAGCCCTTCTTCCCCATGACACACACAGCCTATACCTTGTCACCCAAATCAGGGAGCAAGCACTTTCACCTCACTGCAGTTCAAATCTGCTCTTTGAGTATGCTTAGGCTCCGTTTGCCTCACTTGCAGGCATGCTGTTTGTTTCTGCCCTTGGTGGAAGCTTAGATGCAATTGCACTTTGCATCTAGAATGAAAGTTTGCTAATTAATGAAGCTGGAAGCAAGTGTTAGGCTTTCCAGAGATGCTATCTGAGCCTGCTTGAATCAGCCTTTCTTCACCACTCCCAATAACTGGGTCATTTATCTGCCTGGTACATGATCTGTAGCCTGCAAGGCTCTGGGCCAGTTTGCTGTAGCCCTCGAGGAAAAAAGGCTTGACTGCTTCTTCTTGAAGCCTTGGCTTCATCTCTTTTGTTGGAGTATGTTGAGTTTTCATTTGCTCTTGTGTGCATCTCTATGTATCTAGCCCTCAAACCGTCTCGAATGTGAAGGGGGTGCATAATTCTGGTTAGTTGTTAAAATTTGATTTCTACTTCTCCACTTGTAATTGGTGCAAAACATCCTTGCTACCCCTTAGAACACTTGTGTCTTTTTAAAGCTCCCACGTTTAAACAGACAGTGAGTGTTTCCTTATGTGGCTCAGTCAAATATGTGAGTGAGGTGTCTGGGAAGAACCTGTGTATTCAGTGCCCTTCCCCAACCACCACTTGAAAGCCCAGTTTGTGTGACTCAGTTATGAATACTCTGAGATTATGTGTCCCTTCCCCCATCATCCTGTCTTGACACAACTCTGCACATTCTCAGACTACCATGTAGGGCCTCGCCTAAAATAACATAGGAAGGTGGGCTTCCCTGGAGCTCAGGAGTGTCTTTTATGGAAAATGAGGACAACAGTAGAGATATCTTTCATCTGCCATGGTAGGCAGATAAGATGCAAATAGACATGGACTCGCATTTTGTTAGAAAGCTTTATTAGATAGATACCTCCAGAAAATCACCACATATTTAATATCCTGTAAGAGAAAGGCACTTCTTAGAAGCTTTTTTTAAAAAAGCTGGATCCATTGACAAAATCATAGTTGTAATGTTTACATTCAACCAAGCAATACTTATCACATATTTTATCCTAATAGAGAAAAGGCATACACAGAAAAGATAGCTAACAATGAAAAGTAAGTTTTGAAAGGGAGCTAAATTGCAGTGTAGTGTTTAAGAGCATGAAGTTGCAGTCAGATCTAAGTTTAATTCTTGGTTCTGACACTTCTGATGGTGTGGTCTTAGCAAGTTACTTAACCTCTCTGAGCTCCCAGTTTTCCTTACAAAATTTTCTTTATGGGGTCTTGTAGGAGTTAAATGAGATAACAACTGGATCATACTTTGTGAATCATTGCTGATTTAGCAAGAGCAACTTAAGAGTTAGAACACACGAAAATCTTTAGAATTCATTGTGGTGCTAAAGGATGTCCTAATTAGCGTGGCATACGAGACTCTGAGCTACAGGTCTAGAGCTTCATAAATTTTCTACAATTGCAGAATGAATGATCCCAGATCCTGGA
The DNA here is from genome assembly GCF_047511655.1 of Castor canadensis. NCBI lineage: Eukaryota > Metazoa > Chordata > Mammalia > Rodentia > Castoridae > Castor > Castor canadensis. Next base: position 67,214,749 of record NC_133399.1, on the reverse strand, counting down.
ATGGTATTGAGATGGTTGATAAAAGCAAGGTGACTTTGGCTTGTGGGTATAAGGGGAAGATGAAGGACAGAAAGGAAGCCAGGGGCCAGGTGAGCAGACACATCACTGTATTAGTTTAGTAGAGTTCACACAGCCCTCAAGTAAATTGAGATACTGAATTGCCATCAGTTGGAGATTATGAAGTTAAGTGATTATAATCTGTGATATGGTTAAAATATACAGAGGGCATCAGAGGAGCAGAAGTGAAGACTAATGGCCTGGAGAGGCAGAGAAGGTTGCTTCTGAGTGGAAACACAAGTGAAGTCCTGAAGAACAAACCAATAAGAACTATAAAGAGAAGAGGTAATAGTTTGTCATGCAGCCATAACGACATATTGAGAAGTGAAACCAGCCAGGCACCAGTGGCTCACACCTGTAATCCTCGCAATTCAGGAGGCAAGAGATCAGGAGGATTGCATTTGAAGCCAGCTGGGGGAAATGGTTGAAGAGACCCTATCTTTTTTTGTTTGTTTGTTTATTCTTTTATTCATGTGCATACATTATTTGGGTCATTTCTCCCCCCTGCCTCCCTCCCCCACCTCTTCCCCCTTCCTTCCTCAGTTCCAGGCAGGTCCTGTTCTGCCTTTATCACTAGTTTTGTTGAAGAAAAGAGACAAGCCCAATAAGGAAGACAAAGTGTTTTTGCTAGTTGAGTTGAGGATAGCTATACAGAAATATTCCTGGCATTGCTTTTGTGTACACATGTTATGACCCATGTTGATTCATCTCTAACTGATCTTTACCCTGGTTACTGATCCTCTTCTCATGATAACCTCTGTTGCTTTAAGTTTTCTGTATTAGTTCCTCTGGAGTGGGGACATCAAACGCTTTCATGTTTTGGGTGTTTTGCCTATTTCTATATCACCTAAATGTGCTCTCCCCTTACCATGTGATCCAAGTCCAACCACATTGCTGCATTTGCCCTAAATCTAAAGTCCGCATATGAGGGAGAACATATGATTTTTGGTCTTCTGAATTTGGCTGACCTCACTCAGAATGATGCTCTCCAGTTCCATCCATTTACTTGCGAATGATAAGATTTCATTCTTCTTCATGGCTGAATAAAATTCCATCGTGTATCCATTGATCAGTAGTGGGGCATCTTGGTTGTTTCCATAACTTGGCTATTGTGAATAGTGCCGCAATAAACATGAGTATGCAGGTGCCTCTGGAGTAATCTGTGTTGTATTTCTTTGTCTTTCTTTGGGTATATCTGTGTTGTATTTCTCTGGGTATATCCCCAGGAGTGGGATTGCTGGATCATATGGCAGATCTATGTATAGATTTTTAAGGAGTCTCCAAATTTTTTTCCAGAGTGGTTGTACCAGCGTGCATTTCCACCAGCAGTGGATTAGGGTTCCTTTTTCCCCACATCCTCACCAACACCTGTTGTTGTTGGTGTTTTTGATGAAGGCTATTCTAACAGGGGTGAGGTGGAATCTTAGTGTGGTTTTGATTTGCATTTCCTTTTTGGCTAGAGATGGTGAGCATTTTTTCATGTGTTTTTTGGTCATTTGAATTTCTATTGAGAAAGTAAGAGACCCTATCTTGAAAATATCCACTACAAAAAGGGCTAGTGGAGTGGCTTAAGGTGAAGGCCCTGAGTTCAAGCTCCAGTACTGCAAAAAAAAAAAAAAAAAGGTAATGTAAAACATAAGTTGATACAGATTCTAGACCTGCCCACAACTCACACTGACCCACAGTGTCTGCATTGTCTGCCTTGACTGCTTGCTGACCCTAAACCAGATTTCACGTGGTAAGAACTGTTCTGGAAATCTTGTCTGAGGGACTGAACCATGAAGCCTTTAAAAGTAGTAACATTAGATCCAACTCTTGCTGGCTTCTCAGAGTCCCACTAGACTAGTTCTACAACAAGGGCTCTGTAGAGCAAATGAATTGCTCACTCCAGCAATAGTAAGTAGTCAAAAAAGTAGGCAGCTTAAAAGGCAGTGTCCCATTAGACCTTAATGGAAAGATTCATGGATACCAAAGACTTGTTTTCGAATAGCTCTCAAATCCAAATGTAATTTATCAGAATCACTTGAGGAGTTTTGTTTTTTGAGAAAAGGTCCTGCTAGGTTGCTCAGGCTGGCCTGGAACTTGCTATGTAGTCTAGTTTGGCCTTGAACCTGAGATCCCCATGCCTCAGTCTTTCGAGTGCTGGGATTACAGGTGTGTGTTAATCATACCCAGCTCTTGAGGAATTTTAAATGCAGAGCCCCAGATCCTACTCTTAGAAATTCTAGGATGGGGCCTGGGTCTGTATTTATCAAGAGAGAAGAAAAGATGTAATCATCTGTTAGATCTGGAAACTGTGGTTGTGGGGCTTTCACTGGGCTATTATCGACTGCCATTGGCCATCACTGATAGGATCTGACCAATCAGGTTTTATTTCCCAAGAATCGGTACTGAAAAACAAAAGTCATTCTGAGCACATCTCTTGAGTAGAAGTGATGAGTGCTACCCTTTGAGTAACAGTCACATTTCTCCTTGCAGACAGACAGTAAAAGTCAGCAGAGAGAGAAAAGCATGTGTGTAAAGCTGCAGAAATGAGATGTGGCAGAGATGCCCTGGCAGTATTCAGTTCCTGGACCTTTCTGAAGCCTGGCCACTCTCTTTTTCCTGGCTTCCCTGAGATGATCCTTTATTTTTATGATAAATTCCCCTCGATGGCAAAGGCTGGCACAAGCCAGTTTCTGCCACTTGCAATTAAAGATATTACCTATTAGGAGCCTTACTAAAACAGCATCCTTAAAGAACAGTCACAGCATATGCTTTAAGTACACTATGGTATGAAATAACTAGCTTTCTTCCCAAACAAGTTTGGAAATGGTCTCTTGCTCAAGGGAGGAGAAAACAAAACACTCACTTTTGAGTAGTTTATTCAGCTATGAATTTGCTCCAAGGAATGCTCCATTATGAAAAAGAATTCAGGACACTGTATTGATTGGAAAGAATGAAAGGAAGCAATGGAAGCTACACACTCATAAGCAAAGCTCAAATCAGCCTCCCACAGGAAAAGGAAACAGTCAGTTTTTTGGCACAGATGAGTTTGGAGGCTGAGCCAACTTCATTCACACTGATCTCAATCTGTACCTTCTGCCTCACCCTCCGAATCAGCCTGAGGCTGGCAGAGGTCTCAGAACTGAGGTGAGGTTTTTGATTGGTTGGGCTTAGCTTATGGTAGAAACAATCAACACCACCTGAGAAACAAACAGAGCACAGCTGTTCCCAGATGGAAAAAACAGGCAAGCCACTCTTTTTCAAAGGGAGCAATCCTTGGTAAGCCAGGATGCCCATAGGGTATTCCTGCTTTTGAACAGGTAGCATGTACAAGCTTCTGGCCACTTTCACACACCTAAAAACCAAATGGAGACACTTATCTAGCCAGGGACTGGGAATTTATAGCAATATCTTCTGGGTAGGTTGGTGAACTCAGTTACATGCACACGCACACCTGGCACCATGCTAGGTGCTTCAGAGGCCTCAGCTTAACTTCAAACAAACCCAAGAGGGAGATTCCATTATTACCTCCATAGTATAGAAGGGGAAATGAAAGTTTAGTATGCTGTTCAAAGTCACAAACTAGAAATGGGAAAACTAGGAGTTGGACCCAGGTCCCTATGACTCTGGAACCCTAAGTGACAGTCCTTTCCTTTGGAAAGGACCACAAAGAAAACCATCTGAGCACAGAAAAGAAAAGCTCAGTCTTTCTTGAAAGAAATTGTCTCAATCTCACCTGTACATTAGTCTCCCAGGAGGTGGAAGAAATGACAGACTGCAGGGCTCTCAAATGCTGGTTTCACCCACCCGGGGAGCAGCCTGGCCAGAGGGATTTGTTTTATACAGATTGAGAAGCAATGGAGAAGCAGTGATGGAAATTCAGGAATTGGGAATGCATGTCAGCACTGACCTGTAATAGCAATCTCCCTCTGGCAAATCATTCAACTGATCTTATTAAAAAAATGTCCTTTATGAGAAAGAAAAATTCCTGCTATAACTCTGATGGACGGTGAAGACTTTTCTGTCTTCCACCTCCCCAGGGTTGAGTTGAATGAAGTATTTCTCAGCTATGAACTTGTGTGCAGCATGCAGTCACTTTTTTGGTAGGGTGGTCACAGAATGGCCAACATGTGAAGGAGGCAGGGCAGGCCATGGCAACACCACACAATGAAATCAGTCCCCACCATCTGTGGTTCTGTTTTTTATACTCCCAGTCTGGGACCCAGACAGGGTGTGGTCCATGAAGTACTCCCCTCAGGCGTAATATTTCAGGGGATGCCAAAAAAACTCAGTTGTCAAGATAAATGGTATTTTAGTGACATCTTTAAAAACCTAAAATTAATGCAAAACAATTCATGGTTAACCAAATGTTAAGAATTTAAATATGGGTAGCATCTGTGACAGGGCTGGGATTAGGGTAAGCAGAATGAGGTGAATTGTGCAAATGTAGGGTTGGATCCTGTCTTTATTTAAAATGAATTTTTTGGCATTCATTTTGATTTTGATTTCTAAAATTTGTTTACTGTGCTGGGGGTGAAACTCGGGGCTTTGTATATGCAGGGCAAGCGCTTTACCACTGAGCTACATCCTCAAGCCCTAATTTTTTTTTTAATATTATATTGAAGTGTTAATTTTCTTAAATTCTGTGCTGCACCTAAGTCCCAGGGAACATCTTATTTTTGACTTGTTGATCCTTCTGGATTGAAGGAGGGGAATATAAGAAAAGCAAGCCCTTTATAAAGCAGCAGAACACTAGGACTCCCAAAGAGCTGATGGGATTTCCTGCATCACAGGGAAGTCTTCAATGGAGAGATTACCTAGAAGTTCAGAGCTGGCAGGAGTGGAGAGGGAGAGAGAAAACCATCTTCAGCCGGTGTTGTTAAGAAGGGCCTGTGGCATTCCTAGTCTCTGTCGATTCATATGGCTGGGATGGGTGTGGATCTGAACAAGGATTTGCTGGTCACACAAGATTACTTACTGTCACCCGGGTAAATTAACCTGTTTAACCTTCAGCAGCTCCCTCATCTGTAAACTAGAGCTAGTAATATGTCCCTTTAAGGGATGTTTTAAGAATAACTGAGGCAGAATAGGTAGGTAGGTAGACACATAGATTTCACATTGCATGTGCTCACATTCAAAGTGCTCAAAAACAAATGGATGTTTTCACATCACCATAAAATTTTCTAAGTCTGTTCTAGAAGCTTTATCTTCTTATGTCAGTTATGTTTGGAACATGTCACTACTCACTGATAACTCACCAGAGGATAGGTCAAACCAGTCAATTTTGTTACTTAGTGGTAATCTGGGATAGTCACTCAAATGAGTCAGGGTTTCCAAAGGAATGGAAGACTGGATTCTGGTGTCTGCTTTAGCATTTATTGCTGTGTGAACTTAGGTGAATTCCTTCACATCTCTGGCCTCTTATTTTCTTATGAAGTGAGAATAATAACTTCCCTGTTGCTCTCCTGTTGTAGGAAAGGCTAATAGTGCAAAAGTAATTCAGTGCACACTCAGAAGGAAGTAAGCATTGGTAAGGTGTAACTCTTAAGTGGGCTCACTTTGTCTTGACAGGTTCATCTGGTTCTGATGCTAAGTTTTAATATTCCTTGGACATTGATTCTTTATTCGGGGCTTTAAGATATGGAAGGGGTTAGCTGATGGTAACCTACTTGACCTATGGAAGCTAATATGTATTATTAGGTAAATTGCCACGTAAATACTACAGATGTTAGTTCTGGTGTTAACTGTTGTGTTCCCATGGGGAGTTGTGAGTACTTTTAGGAAACCTGCCTAGGGGAAGTGGCTCTCTCCCTGTCCTGCCTAGAACTACTTCTTTTCTTCCCCTGAGTTTGTGTACTATGTTTTGATCTTCACAAGTGTTCCATGCAGCTACACATTCTCTATGTGTGTTTGAATGATTACTTCTTTTTCTCAAGGCTGATGTAGTAGACCATTAGAATTTTCAGCCTTTTTAACTGTAATTGCTTAAAATTCCAACTGTAAATGCAGAGTCATTTTCCAGCCATCGAGAGAGAGTGAGAATAACGTAATGATTGAAAGCCTGGGCTCACTAAATAAATGGCCTTCCTCAGTTAAATAAGGGCACAATACCCCTGATCTCATAGGATTAGAATGAGGAATAAAAGCTTAATGTTTACAAAGTTCTTAAAATAGTGCCTAGTGAATAGTAGCCACTCAATAAGTGTTAGCCATTATCGTACTGACCCATTTGTGTTGGCTTTAGGACCCTGACCTCTGTGCAGTGTGGAGACTTGAAGCTTGTCCACAGGGCATTTTCCAAGAGGTCCAGCTACTCCTCCCTAGTACACTTGTTGGCATTCTCTCTCTGGCTTGTGTTTCTCTGCTTTCTTCCTCTTTTCACTATGTCAGTGAGTAGTATACAGACAGACCACTTTCAGAAAGTCTTTCCCTCTGGATTCAAAATATTACACATCTCTCCTCTTCCCACCTCCACTCCCATCCTCCCACTGGTTGCAGACATTGACTATTTTGTTATTAATCAGCCTTGAGTTCAAAATGGATGGTCTGAAATCCTATTCTGTAAATGGCAAAGAATGAAGTTCTCATTCAACCGTTGATACTTGATGATATCATTAATGTTCAGTTATTTGTGCTATTTAAGTTAAATCATGTTTATAAAAATGAAATGATTAGCACTCATCTAAAAAACTATTATAAGTTGTGTTTGGTGAGCAGGGAAAGAGAGGTTGCTGTGAAGTTTTGGAATGTTAGGATGTGGATATAGGATGTTCAGTTAGAAAGGTGACACTACAATTGAATGGGAAAAAGATTTATCCAATTGCTATGTGTTAGATACTGGTGGAGATTTGTGGGGATACAACCAAGGACAGGCCATGCCCCTTGATGCTTACTGAGCAAAAAATCCAAAGTCCTTTCCCGTAATCCCAGCACCTGGAAGGCTGAGGCAGGAGGATCATGAGTTTGAGGCCAGCCTGGGCTACATATTGAGAACTTGTTTCAAAAAGAAAGCCAAACAAATAAAAGGAAATCCTGCCACTTGTAACAGTGTGGATGAGTTTGTAGGGTATTATGCTAAGTGAAATAAGCCAGGCACCAAATACTGCATGATCTCACCTCTATGTGGAACCTAAAATACATTCAGAAGCAGACAAAGTGGGGTTGCTAGGGGTGGAAGGTGGAGAGAATGGGCCAAAGGGTATAGAGTTTTAGTTAGGATGAATAAATTTTGTGGATCTAATGTATAGCATAGTGACTATAACATAACTGAACTGTGAACTTGAAACTTCTTGAGAGTAGATCTTAAGTATTCTCAACACACACACACATACACACATGTACACACATGCACAGGCACACACACACAGAGTGATGGCTATGTGAGGTGATGAGTATGTTAAGTAGCTTGATTGTGGTAATCATTTCACAATGTATACCTAAATCAAAACATCGTATACACTATAGCATTATACAATTTTTGTTTGTTAATTATACTCAATAAAGCTGGAAAAAAAACTTGTGATTTAAAAATAGGGGTTGATAAATACTCCTGTGCTAATTTGATTTTTTTATTTAAAAAAGAATGTTCATATATAAACTTGGGAAACAGAAAATATTTTAAAATTAAGACTCACTTATCTCATTGCCTAAAGATTGTTAGCATGCAAGTTCTGTTTTGATTTGGAAATCAGTGTTTCTGAGAAAGCATTTTTGTCACATCTCCTGTGATCCTCACAACAGGATTGTGGGGGTGGGCAGTCTATATTCTAAATGGCATCTTTACCTCCAAAAAGCTGACACTTGGCAAGCCAGAATATGTGCTGGAATGTTTAACTTCAGACTCGGCATTCTTGACAAACACAGAATAGATTCTGTGTGATTCATTTATTTGAAGCTCTCCAAGAGGCAAAACAAATCTCTGGGAATAGTGGTAGAGGCAGGTACCTGGTGTGGCGGGATAAAAAGGAAGGTGCATGAAGGACATTTCTAGAGTAATGGAGCTGCTCTCTATCTTGAATTGGGTGTTGGCTATTTAGGTGTAAGCACCTCTCAAAACTCTTAAGAATTATACTGGAGAAAAACACACACATAAGCCAATGGAACAGAACAGAAGATACAGAAATAAACCCACAGAATTGTAGTCATCCGATTTTTGACAAAAGAGACAAAAACATGTTAGAGAAAAGACAGGCTCTTCAACAAATGATGTTGGGAAAACTGGATATTCACATATAAAAAACTGAAACTAGATCCTTATCTCTTACCCTGTATAAGAATTAATTCAAAATGGATCAAACATCTTAATGTAAAACCTAAAATTTGAAACTACTATAGAAAAACAGGGAAAACACTTGAAGGTACAGACATAGGCAATTTTGTTTTCTGGCCAAGACCCTAATTGTCCAGAGAAATAAGATAAGAATTGACAAAGGGGATTGCATCAAATTAAAAAAAATTTCTGCACATCATCAAAGGAAACAATACCAGAATCAAGAGACAATCAACAGAATGGAGGAAGTCTTTACCAGCTATTCACTGAATAAAGGATTAATATCCAAAATATATAAAGAGCTAAAAAAACCACTCATCTTTCTCAAAAAAAGAACAACAAAAAAGATTTCCAAATGATCCATAAACCTATAAAAAGGTGCAAAACCACAAGGAAAATCAAATAAAAGCTCACAATGTCCATAGTCAATAGAATAGGTAATAAATTGCGGTGCAGTCAATTGATGGCACACTGCACAAATGTGAAGATGAGTGAACCATGAACATAAGCCATACGGACTGCACATACACTCAAAAGTGATATTGAATGAAATTAACCGGTTACAAAAAAGACTACATATTGTACAACTCCGTTTATGTGGAGTTAAAAAATGCAACACTAAAGCATGCTATAAAGGAGTATACTCTTAGGAAGTGAAAACATAAAGAGAAAGAAGGCAGTGCTTAACATTACAGTCTGAATATTAAGAGAGGGGAAGTGGAGAGAGGGGACACATGTATTTGGGAGAAATAAGAAAAGATTTCTGTATTGACCTTGCAGTGGTCGATACAATAATTATCTCAATAAAGAAAGATAATTACTGTGTTTTATATTTTTGCTTGTGGTTCCAGCTACTTAGAAGGGAGAGAGAGGAGATTTGAAGTCTGAGACTGGCTTGGGCAAACGCAAGAGATGCTATCTAAAAAACACACTAAAAGAAAACAAAAGGACTAGGGCATGGCTCAAGTGGTGGAGTACCTGCCGAGCTAAGCACAAGTCTCTGACTGCAATCCCCAGTACTGAAAAAACAAAACTGAAAACTCACCAAGATGGTTCAAGACAAAAAGGAAATCAACTCATTAGAGGCATCTAAGAACATAAACACTTATGGTTCTGTTTTTTTTTTTTTCAATAATAAGTAAGTAAGAATAGAGGCCACATTTCCATACCCCAAGGCTAACTGCCTCCAGTCTTGTAACTAAAACTTAAGTCTTCTTGAGTTCCCCTGAAATACTACCTTATACATAGCAAAAGCATTTTTGTCCTTCTTAGTGTGATTTGATGAAATTAGACCAATAAGCTATAGACAAATCAGCTTATACAGCTCTATTTAATTTAAAAAAAGAATATATGGCAGCCAGTCATGAAAGAATTCAAAAACCTTCCTCTGTTTGCTCTATAAACTGTGCTATAACATTGAGACTTTGTGCCATGTTTTGGTTTCCAAAACCAAAACATGCTCTGTAATTTTGTATGCCCATAAACCCTTAAAACTTAACATGATTTGATTTTTGACAGTTCACAGGGGTTAATGCAAAAAGGGAAACATGTTATGTTGCATAGTTCATGTTGACTGATAAAAATAAGTTTGCATCGGGCTGGGGATATGGCATATGGTTCCGTGGTAGAGTATTTGCTTAGCATGCCTGGAGTTTGAGTTCAATCCCCAACACACACACACACACACACCACACACACACCACACACACACACACACACACACACACACACACACACACAGACACACACACATACACACAGACACACACACACACACACACAGACACACACACATACACACATACACACAGACACACACACACACAGACACACACACACAGACACACAGACACACACACACAGACACACACACACACACACAGACACACACACACACACACAGACACACACACACAGACACAGACACACACACACACAGACATGTAAGAAAATCTTGCCTGGAGAAACAAATATTTTTCTGGCTCTAGATTTTGAGCAGAATATTATGCTCTTTAGGTAAGAGGTATATTCAGTTGCAGATCTTCTGAAGACCAACAAAATGTCCCTGCAATAACCATTTCTTATCTGAATCCTTGATAATGCAGAGGCAGGACATTACGTGAAGGCATCTCTCAGGGAATCTTAGTTGACACACTCCTGATTTTCTCAGCAGACATAGCAGTGCTGTAGGAGTTTCAAAAGAATTCCACTTCTTTCTTTTTCGTCCTCTTCTTCTTCTTCTTCTTCTTTTTTTTTTTTTTTGGTGGTACTGGGGTTTGAACTCTAGGCCTTGTGTTTATTAGATAGGCATTCTGCCACTTCACTCATGTCCACAGATGCATTTTGCTTTTAGGTAATTTTTAATAGGGTCTCGATTTTTGCCCAGGATAGTCTGGAACGAAGACAAAATCAATCCTGCCTCCTGAGTACCTGGGATTACAAGTGTCAGATGTTTCTTTAATGTCACCTCTGTACCCTTTTGCATGCACCCTCACAGAGAAGTGGTTATAGTCGTGTATCTCAGGTAGATTCACCCTTTGTGGAGGGTTGCTCGAACCCTCACTTTCTCTCATGGCTGTCGGTTCTCTTCCTTGACCTAGATCTGGACCTTGACTTGGTGTTCACTTAGCAGCTCTTCTGCTGAGCCTGCCTCCCAGCTTAGGGCTGGGATGCTCAGGGTTCCTGAGACTGACTGACTTTGAATACTATACTGGGTGTGGTGCCTTCTTGTGCCTCCGCCCCTTGTTCAAGGCTCTGCTCCCTCTCCATCTCTATTTTTACATTTTTGTTTGTATTTACATTTTATATATTTAGAATGAGGGTCACTCTGGGGTCTACTTCATAGCTACCCTCAAAAGCTTTGGGGTATCAAGATAGGAAACTGAGTGCCTATATGTATGTACTTAGGGTTCCTGAAGCTCTGAGGAGAAATAGTGAAACAGAGTGTGAAAATGAAAATGCAACTGCACCCAGATGCAGGAGAATGGAAGATACAATGGTCTCTGGGGATTTGGGATTTGGGGATTGGATGGATGGTGGGACTACTGAAGTCAGAGAGCCAGGAGACAGGGAGCACAGCTCTGGCCTGGCCTCCTCTGTTTGTATTTTACCCTCGCCTTTCTTTCCTTTTCCCTAAACTATCAAGGCACCGAGTGACAGAACATCACATTAGAACTTTCCACATTACTAAATTATCAATGAGTCACTAAAACAGATCAAGTTGACCAACCATAGTTTGCTTAATCATGATCTTATTCTCAGTTATTTAGTTTGCTTCCAGATTTTGCTTTTATAGATACAAGCAAAATAAAAATCTTTGCCCATTTAGCTTTTTGTCATATTTCGGGTATCTATGAATTAATTCTTGAATACTTTGAGTCTTTTGACCTGTTGGCCAAATAGTTTCCAAAAGGGCTCTATTTTCTAAAAGTGTCTTTTTTCTCTGTTCCTTAGGCAGCATCAAATGTTATAATTTTTAAAAACCGTTGCTAACATAGCTGAAAAATTGTCTTGCTGATTTGATGCAACTTCCCTGATAACTCCTGAAGGAAACTCTGTGCCCAGGAGTCTGCTAACATTTCTTCTCGTACACTTGGCTCACTCTGGACTGTTCTTCCCTCACAACTTCTAAGTGCAGAATGAGGCCAGTGAGTGTTGAATCAGACATTGGCAAAAACTTCAGTAGTCAACAGAAGACCCAGCATATAGTTTAGAGATCCAGTAACTTTTCAGATCCAAGCTTAAAAAATCATGCTTGTTAACTCCTTTGTAGTTTGCATAACAAGGTTTGGGCATCTGTATGTATTTATTTATCTAACACATGTTTCTTATGGGCTTTCTATGTGCCAGGCACTGTTTCAGGCACAGGGAAAACTAAAAAGCAAATATTTTTTCTTTTATGCAGTCTGTAATCTAGAGAACATAAGAAAGTGAACACAAGTCTGTTATTTAGTAAATTAGAAAGAGTAAGTACTATGGGAAAGAGGAGGGCCAAATAAGGAGGGCAGAGAGCCCTGGGGAGTGGAAGATGCTGAAAATTCAAATAGGGTGGTTGGTGGGGGGGGGGTCACCTCAGTGAGAAGGTGACAGTTGAGCAGAGACATGGGAGTAGGGACAGTGTGCTGGTCAAGGCCTGGGTGGATTGCTTCTGGCAAAAGCAGGAGCCAGGCCAAAGTTTCTGAGTGAGGCAGAAAGAACAAGGCCAGCCTGGACAAATAGTTCTTGAGATCCCATCTCCAAAATAACCAGAGCAAAACAGACCGGAAATGTGGTTCAAGCAGTAGAGTGCCTGCTTTGCAACCACAATGCCCTAAGTTCAAACCCCCGTTCCACCAAAAAAAAAAAAAAAAATCCAAAAACAGATCACAGGAGTTCAGGGACAGAAGCATGCAGGTCAGATAGCCTGCTTGGCAGTAGAAGTGGTGAGTGAGAAGACCCAGGATTCTGGTAGAGCCTATGGGATTTCCTAATAGTGTGAATGTGACAAAGGATGGAGTCAAGGACCAGCTTTTTAAAGACCTCACAGGTTGCTCTGTGCAAGGTGGTCCCTTAGTTAATGTTTCTGAGCATATCAAGGAACTTAGACAGTGAGTTCCAGGTATTAAGGCTATGAAAACTAGTCCCTGCCATGCATACTCCAAGGGGCAGTGGGGCTGGAGATGCAGCTCAGTGATAGAGCTCTTTCCTAGCCTGCACAATGCCCTGGGTTCCATCCTCAACACTACAAAACAAAAACAAAGGGGCAAGTGCTTTTATCCATTTTAATGAGATGACAAATAAAAATGGTAATATGATAATGGCATTTCATTGTTCCTGTAAAATCTTCAGATATTTACTTAATAGGTTTAAGATAAATATTTGCTATCATGGCGGACATTTGTGGATCTCATACAAGACTTACACCTGCCATATTTTCAACTCACCAACACTTGCAGTGATTTGCTTTAGTGTTCACACTATGTTTGGATTTTTAGGCATGTCGCAAGCAATGACTTCAGCAGAACGACAGCAGAAGAATTATTTTGTATAGATGTATGCCATTTTGTCACTCAAGATGTGTTAAATTTTGGATGCTACAAGTTATTTTGAAAGGGAGAGAGACTTAACATTGTAAGTGTTCTACCTTCTTATCTAAAATTTAAAAAGAAAGGAAGAAAGGGGTCTTGCAGACCCCATTTCAGGGACTAAAATGTGTCTCCCTGGTGAGTTGACAATGAAGTGGCTGGCTGGGTATCTCTGTCACGGCTTCTATTAAAGTTTTGAGATCACATTGCTTTGCGGTTCTAATGTTTTCAGTGATTTTAGCTAAGCTGATGAAGTAAGGGGCTGAGGGAGGCACTGGAAGTTATGGTCATCCTGGTGGCTTGGCAGCATGGCAGATGGGAACAAATGCCAGTGAACTGGGAGAAGATCCAAGGTCTGCCAATTGCTGTATAAATTTGGGCATGTCATTTAACTCTTTTAAGTCTTTGTAAAAAAGGAACTAACCTAATTCTCAGTGCTCTATTTATTTCTGGGAGTAGTTGTTAGTCTCAAAAGTGATACTGTCATAAAATTGTTTTGTAAACACTAGAGAATTATACAAATATAAGTCTCCATTATTGATTTAGTTACAAGGTACATCATTCATACATATGAAGTATTATACTAAAGATCATACACACATTTTTTCATTATTCTACAGTCTGTATGAATTCAGTACCTCCTATCTGAAATGCTTGGACCAGAGGCATTTCAGATTTTGGAGTTTTTGGATTTTGAAATACTGACATATTTGCCTGGACTTTACTGGTTGAGCATTCCTAATGTGAAAACTCCAGATATGAGATGTTTTGAGCACTGATCAAATTGTGCATTTTGGAGCATTTCAGATTTTAGATATTCAGATAAGAGATGCTCATCCTATCTTAAGGTTTTGGATATAAATAGTTCACGGCATTGTGATTGTAATCTCCCTTCTCTCGGGACTTATTCATTATGGAAGTCATAGAGGGATTTAATCTTTAGCCTGTTTTCCTGTGCCTCTGTGTGTGTGTGTGTGTGTGTGTGTGTGTGTGTGTTTTGTGTTTTTTATAACAAAATACCTGAGGCTGTGTAATTTATAAAGAACAGGTTTCTAAAAAAGAAAAAAAAGAAAGAAAGAAAGAAAAAGAAAAAAAAGAGTTTTATTTAGCTCACAGTCCTAAATGCAGAGACATTCAACATCATGGTCTCGGCATCTGCTTGGCTTCTGGTGAGGACTTTGTGCCTCATCAACTCATTGTAGAGAAGCAGAGGGGGAAATGGCTACATGCAGCAGAGGCCAAGCATGTGGGAAGGCCTCACATTTAACTCTCCAGGTAACTAATCCAGTTCTATGACACCTAACTTACTTACTGGAGACCTGCTCAAGTCTTAAGTGAAAGACACTCATCCATTCGTGAGGGCTCTATCCCGCCAAAGACTACCCTCTCAACATGATGACATTGGAACCAAGCTTCCAGCACATGAACCTACAGGAAACAAACCACATCCACACTACAGCAGTATGCAATGTGCAATGTCACTGGTAGGAGAGAGTAAGAAGGAAGGAAACAGGCCTTATAGGTACCTAGTGCACTATCCTTAGGTAGAGGCTGCTAGGATTCATGATGGTATGGGATTGTCAAGATTATACAGCTAGATAGAACAGGACTGGGACAAGACTCCAAGTCTACTGGTAATTCTACTTAATTTTTTTTCTATTACTTCTTATTCAACTTTTCTGTACGTAGGAGCACAGTTACACTGACCATATATAATATCACATTCCTCCCCCGTTAGCTTTCTTTCCCATGCAAGAAGTTCCCACCAAACCTTGAACAATTCCCTGAAAGCTTTACATGCTAAAAAAAGGAGAGGAAGTAGAGGACATATGTTTTCAGAGCAATGTGTAATCCAGAATTGCTTGTCTCTTTCGCCATTAACTGACTTCATTTGAAATTCAAATTTCCCCCAGATATTTCTGAAATCTTATATGTGATTGACCTAAGACTATCTCACTTTTAACGAAGTGTTTCTGAAAGCCCCCTCAGCAACTCCCAGTGAATCTCACGTGACTGTCCTGTTCTTCTGGAAGACTGGGGATAATAGGCTGGGTTTTGAGTTTTGATTTTCCATTTTGAAGCTGTCTTAGGAAGAGTGAGTGGGAAGATGGGTTTGGTAAGGGCGCTAATCTTTCTGCCATAGGGGTCTTTAAATTTTTGTTTGTTTTGACACAGGATCTCTGTGCAGCCCAGGTTGGCTTCAAACTTGTGATTCTCCTGCCTCAGTGTCCCAAATGCTGGGATAGCGGGTATGTGTCACCTCACCCATTTCACAGGGGTATTTCTTAAGCACCAACCAAAGGAACCTCCTCATTCCCTTCAGGCTCCATCATGCCCATGTTTTGCTTTTCTTCTTAGGACCTATCACTGACTAAATTTATCTTCTTTATTTATCTGTGCACTTATTTATTGTCTTTTCTCTTTTCCTGAGAATGTGTTCCCTGAGAGCAGAGAGTTGGCCTCTTTTGTTCATCAGTGTTTAATACATCTTTTCTCTTGCATCTTCCCTGAACCCGAGTATTATAACTTAATTTCTAAAATTTTGGTTAAATTTAAAAATATTCTTATTTTAGTGTCTATTTCTTTGTTGCGATATATTTGGAAAAAATTATTCAGAGTTGTTAAAATATTTTTCAAATTGTGGTAACATAGCACATGAACCTAAACAGTCAAGAGGATTCGGTTATGTCAAGCACCTCCTCGCTCATCTTCCCTGGGAATGCTGGCCAGAGTAGGGATTACTGCACACCCTCTCTCAGTTATGAGAATCAAACATTATGAAAATATTTTTATAAGTATAAACAAGCTATCCAACCATAACAATTTGTTTTACTCAAGATGGAAGTGAGGAAGCAAATGATGGTTTTACTTAAATAACATGTGTAAAGTACTGTGAAGATACCTAGTCATATAATGTTATAAGAAGTCTAGCGAGATGTTGGCAGTGTTCACAACTACCAGTAAGGGACAGAAAGGAAGAAATTGATTGGCTCTTTTCCAAACCACTTGTTCATAATGAACACACACAGGACTTGTTGCTCATAAGGACCAATTAACCCACAAGCAGTGCACTTCATCCTTGCAAATATACACAAAGAAAATTTTGGCATCTGAAAGAATCTGACTCTGATTGCATGTCTATGAATCAAAGTTAATTTTTAAAATTTTCACTATGGTTCTGTGAACTATATTTCTAACTTGGGGATGAATTCTGTTGAAATCCCTCTTTTCCTTAGCACACTGGTGGAACATGTGTGAAGGGCCAGGCAGGGAGCATGGTCAGGGCAACAGGGCTGGGAGTAGGGAGGGAACCTTCCAAGGGCACCACAGTCTGCTCTGTCACTCTGCAGGTCCCCAGGGACTGCAGGGAGCCCAGCTCACTACTTTCAACCCACTTCTGCTAGATGTTTTGGTCTGTTGATTTTCCAGTCTCTGTAACCCAAAGCAACATATCTTTCTTGGCATGTTTAGAAAGGTAGCTGTTGCTAAGGTTATTGGGCTCACAAGAGAAAGTCCTTGTATTTATATATTCAAGCACAGGGCATTTTTTGAGCAGAAGATCCATGGTTAAATACATTGACTAGGTCAGATTTTTGCTAGTCATCTTAATAAAGTAAATAATAACCAGTTAACCTGACAGTCACTACTCAAAGGAGCTTTGGGATTTGATAAATACTTTTCCTTTTCTGGAATTTATATGCTAGTTATTACATTTGGAAGTAGAATACACACCCACCACAAAATGCCTACTCTTTGTAATTCAATATAATTAAAGCAGCAAGTATTTGTTAAGTTTCTAGGAATGCTGGCACTCTGTGAGAAATTTGGGGGACACCCAAGAAATATCCACCCGTCAATGGCGTCCTAGTTACAGAAAGAAATTTTTAAAAAGACTCTTCCAGTTTTCAGTTCCCAATTTGTTCTGCTGAGAACTCCTTTCTCCAGATAGGACAGGACAACTGAATCCTTTAATTGGTTCCCCCATTCTGCAGAGAAAGAGGAAGGCTGATACCTTCCTTTAAGATGTTCAAGCAGTAGTACATTCATCACATCCATACACTTTGAGCTCCAACAGAGCCAAGTACTTCTACTGCAGAAAGAGAGAACGACAGCAAGGCAGTTCTCCTTAGAGGAAGTGAAACTTAGAATATAGTTATTGTGAGTTTCCCTATAGCCTCATTCTCAGCCACCGTAACATCTCGCCTTCTGGGAGTCGCTGAAACCTGATCTTTACCTCATAGCTTTGTGAGGCTGCTGTGATAAGGCTTATTCTCACCACATTGACCCTTCCCTGTAGTGGCAATAAGCTTAAAACCAATCCTCAAACAGTTTTATTGAAATATAATTCACATACCATATAACGCCCATTTGGAGTGTCACAGATATGTGCAACCATCACCACAGCCAATTTCAGAACATTTTCGCCACCTTAAGAAGAAACCCCAATATCTTTTTTTCAGTACCGTGGAATGAACCCAGGGCCTGTGCATGCCAGACAACAGTTCTACCACTTGAGTTACACCCCCAGCCCTTTTGGTTTTGTTTTTATTTGTTTTTGAGACAGGGTCTCACTAACTTTTCCAGGGTCAACCTCAAACTTGCAATCCTGTCTCTGTCTCTTGAGTAGCTGGGATTATAGATGTCTACCACCATGTGCAGATAGACACCCCAGCATCCTTTGGTAATCATCTCTCTATTTCCTTCCTCTCCTGCCCTAAGGAAACACTGGATCTATTTTCTTTTCCTTAAAAAAAAAATTGGGGGAGCTGTGTGAAGTGGCAGGTAACTGTAGTCCCAGCTATTTGGGATTCGGTTGTAGGAGGATCACTAGAGCCCAGGAGTTCAAAATTAGACTGGCACATAGAAAGACCCCATCTCTTCTTTTAAAAAAAAATCTTGGAAGCTCATGAATCATCACTTTGCTGTAACTCTCCATCTCGCTCTCACTATTCTTGATCAGTTCTTTGGAGTTTCACTTTGCCATGTGTTCTCCCCTTCCATCAGAGCAACAGTACCAGGGGACAGAAGACCCACTGTCAGAGTAGCAATAATGAGAGAAGCAAAGTGTTCTCAGGCAAACCCAAACCTTGCTCCAGCCTTTGGAGAACCCACCCATCTGACCTATGTCTCCTGTGTGGACACCCAACTACACTGAGTCATCTTTCTGCCTCAAATACAAAATATATTGTTGACTAGCAGTCCACTGAAAATTCCCTCTGTGCTCTTCTTTAATTTACATCCCTATTCTACTCTGCTGGCCTTCAGGATTTCTCATTTTTATTCACCATGCTCATCAGGGAACTCATGCATAATCCTTCTGGCTTCTGCTGTCAGTCAGTTTGAATATTGGTCGCCTTCTCAGCCATAAACTTTATCACCCAGCCTTATCTCTTTGGCTTTGTCCTTGCTTTTGGAAGCACAGTGAATCAACATCATTTATCTTTGCCAAAGGCAATATCTTCACCATCTTATAGCAGCATTAACCTGTCAAGTTATCCCAAAGATGTGAAGCACAGAGATAATGGAATTGTGACTTTTCCTCTATTGAAGGGTGTAGTCCACTCTTATGAAAGGTCCTGAGTACTTCCAAGGGTAAGTATGAAAGAAGGTACCCACAGGGGTGTTTTAGAGGGAGGCGCCAAGTCGAAAAAAAAATCATGATTTTCTTTTGGTTTTCCAGTTCAATTTTTGTTTAAAAAAATGACAAGACTTTTAATCATTCCATATTCAGGTTTTGTTTTGAAGAGGCAAGATGTGAAGTTTTTCAAAATGCCATGGAATAATTATATTCTTATGGCATGAAAAGTGTGTAGTATTTGAGAGCCTCTTATTTCTTAAGTAGGCTTATTCACACTCCAACTGTTCGTCTAATGCAATCAGGGCTTTGAAGACTGGCATGGAACTGTAGTAAACCAGTAAAACTTTCATTTTAGGGTCTTTCACTTCCTAATAATTCAGTTCATGAAAGAGCCCAGTCCTGTAGGGCCTTATGAAACACCATTATTCAGTACACATAGCACTTTATTTTGCTGTACTTGCACATAGAAGGATACTTCTAGTAATGTTTCCTGTCTTAAAAATTCCTGAAGCCTTAATTAATAGAGCACATAACGCTCTTAGGTTATTTCAGTCCTTGTTGTGTTCTTAATTGTCAGAGCCATAAAAGCTAACTCTTCTCCTCTGGCACCCCAGGAAAGTGACAAGAGAGGGGCACAGGGTGCTGCACATTTACATCCATTCATGTGGTCCTGGCCTAGTGAAGAGGTTTCCCGTGAATTTTCAATTTGCCTTTCCTGAGTCCTATCTGAGCCAAAGGCCCTATATGGTAAAGCTTCCCTACTCAGTGATGAAACGCCAGCCCATGGCATTCTTTCTAATGAGTCACAGTCAATAAAAATGTATTTTCCAAATGACTCTGGGTATGTGTCTAACAGCAGGCAGGCAGCGTAGAAGAAAAATCTTATCAACTCAAAGCATCTCCTGTGATCAGCTGAGCTCAGACAGACCTTCCACTTTTGTAAGCACAGAGGAACATGTTTCCACACAAAGTGAAGCCCCAATCTGTCTCTTTTCCTTGGATTCCTACATTACATTGTGTGAGGAAACGAGGGAGATACATGCTAGGAAATATTTTCAGACTTTGCAGGCTAAGGAGAAGCTACCGAGGTGTTTTGTGAACAGTAATGAAATGTCTACAGATATTTTACTCTTGGGGGCTTGCATAGAAACCTTGGGTGATAGTATTTGCTGATATAGCTCATTGAACATGGTCATGGAATAGCACTGACCCCATCACCAGGAGATGTGGGAATTTATTTGTACTGCATTTCTATTTTGTTGCTGCTAAAGAGATTTTGGCTGGACTTAGTGAAGTCACAAATGATCCTCAAGATGTGTACACACCAGCCACAGACAGGCTAACCCTTCAGTTTTGTTTCTTTCTGTTTTGGCTCTACTTTTTGTTTATGCCCAGGGTTTGAACTCTGGGCCTCAGGCTTGCTAAGCAGGTGCTCACTACTTGAGCCACTCTCCTAGCCTTAGGCTAACCCTTCAGGCTCAGGGAAATGGAGATGAACTTGAGGGAACAAGTATGTAATGACAGTTCAAAGATTAACATTCATTATAGAGAAAAGGAGAAAAGATAATCTTAACTAGAAAATGCAAGTGAACCATGCGACCTATTCTAAGGTACAGCAAAGAGGGTGTAAATTATAGCACTGGCCTCCATAAAATTCTCTAAGGGAAAAATATGCAACATAAATGATTCAACTATAAATCAGAGCAAGCTCAAGTCAGAATGAGATGAAGGATTTACATACCACCAGAATGCCACAGTGTAAATGACTCCTCAGACAAGTACAAACCCACTAGACCTTGACCTTGACTTCTCTCAAGCACTGTAAGGAGAGAGGCAGGGTGGGGAATTAATTTCTTATCCTTCCATCAAGATTTTGTTTGTTTAAGTGCCTTCGGTAATGTCAAGTCCTTCTCTTTCATGGGAGAAACTAAATTATATCCAGAGAGGTAACTCACGGGCAGAAAAGCTTCTTAAATGAGAAATGGCTGAAAAAGTGGCCACATTTCACAAGAAGAACAACCTGAATGCAGGCTAGAGCCTGCCAAAGAATGTTAGGAGGAAGAGGGACTGTGTATTCTCCCAGAATGCCCCAAAAGGCAGAGAAGGCTGAGACCGCAGGAAAGCTGCCCAGCATTTGAAGCTGCTCTCTTGGGGAGAGACGGTACATTCAGAGCAGAAAGATTTATTGCAAGGCTACACTGGTGGGAGGTGAGGATGGAGCCGTGGGATGGTAAGGGAAGCTGCAAAGGAAAACAGACTCATGGATCTCCCTGCCTCTATTCCCTCCCCTTCCAATGTACTTAAGTCTTAGGACCCAGTGTTAGCTGAGTTGCTGACCAAAACCTTTATTGGCTACTCAGTACCTGCCAAAGTGCAGTCATCCCTCTGTGTCCATGGAGAACTGGTTCCAGGACCCCAGAGGGTACCAAAAATCCACAGATACTCAAGTCCCTTACATAAAATGGCATAGTATTTATATATACAACCTACACATATTCTCTCATATACTGTAATTGATCTCTACGTTGCTTATTTTATCTAATGTGATATGAATGCTATGGTATAGCTGACCTACTATATTAATAAGGGAATAATGGCAAGAGAAAAATCTGTGCATCTTCAGTAAAGACACAATTTATTTTTCCCACAAATATTTCCAATACACAGTTGGTTGAGTCCTTGGATACAGACCTGCTGATAGAGGGCCAACACTCAGTTCAAACTCTTCTTCCTGTGGTGAAAACTTTCTGTGGTTTTAAATGTCTTTTCCAGCTGTGTTATTAATCATCCCACCTTCAGTCCTTAAACATGGCACTTGTTCTCCTGCCTCTTCTCTCCACCTGTAAATACGTCCCTTACCCACTCAATTCCCTCCGGGGGAAAAAATCTTTAAGGCCCCGTGAGAACACCTTTTTTTCATGAAGTCCACACTATCCAACCCTTGCTTGTTGTACCACTTCCTTCCTGTGTTCCCATAATGCTCTGATAGTCTTTCTGACTCTGAAAATCATACATGTGTACACCACTTTGTAAGTCATGCAGTATTTTCACAAACATGGATTTTAGCAACCTGAGAATCCTAATTCCCATTTTGCAGCTAACTCAGGCCTCAAGAGTTCATGTAACTTGTCCATCATCAGGGAGCTAATCGAATCAGAATGCAAACTCAGGTTTTCTCAGCCTAAATCCAGCACCTGCTTACCTCCTAAGACTGTGTTGAGATTTTGCTTTCAAGAAAAAAGTCTAATAAGTATGACAGCAATTATCTAATTCTAAAGTTCTACCCAGATCCAAGGAGGGATTTCTCCATTAGACAGCAATCTTTTGGGAGTCAAGGAAGAAATCATCTTCATCTTTCACACAAAGATGAACATTCTCAGGCCCAGCCTGGCCCTGCTGAATCCATGACTCCAGGGTGGCGTCCAGCAGCCTTGTCCTGACAGGCCCTCCTGGTGTCTACTGCCTACTCCTGCCTGAGAACCAGGGCTGCAGGGAGGATTATCCCTTTGTTTGTGGGGCTCCTGTCTTCTGGTGGCTCCAAGGGCATTATCACATCTTTAGGAAGCACACAGACCTCAGTTCTCAGGGGAGAGGACAGCCTGCAGTGCTGAGTGAGCAAAGATTTGATCAGGATAAAAAATGTGAAGACTGAACTGCCAAGATTATGAGCTCTAAGGGGTGTTGTTTTACCTGCAAGGCAGGTGTCAAGTGGAGCTCTCAGGGGAGAAGGTAAGAAGACAGGACTTTGAAAGGGAAATTCTTCATAGGTGTCAGATAGGGAGAGGAGAAAAGCTTTATTATGGAATTTTAATTTGGGAATTAAATGACATTTAAAAAATTTTTAAAGGGTATTTACTGAACACTGCTGACAATAGGCCTTTGACAAAAGGGCAAACAATTGGGAGGATTACCACATGTAGAAGGCAGATAATGAAACCCCAAAGAGCGAGTTTAACCCATTGCATCTAGAGAAGGGCTTTCACCATCTTTTTCTGGAAAACACTAATAGGAGTTCAGTTATAGGCTGTGTTAATTCTCCTTCAACAGGTGTGTCATTCTAAAGAGGAAAGTAAATAAATGTAAAAGGTTCCTGATTTCTTTAAGCTCTTTTGAATTATACAAAATGTTGGTTTGTTACTCTCTTAGTCTGTTTTGTGTTACTATAACAGAATATCACAGAGTGGGAAATTTATAAAGAAAAATATATTTATCAGAGTTCAGAGAAATTGAGTATCAAGGTGCCTGCATTGGGTGAGGGTCTTCGTGCTGTCTTGTTCCATGACAAAAAGCATAAGGGCAAGAGAGTTCGAGAGAGCAAGAGGGGGCAAAACTTGCTTTCTTAACAACTTGCTCTCATGATAATCCTGTCCTATGATAATGGCATTAATCTACTTTTTTCTTGGCAGTACCAGGGCTTAAACTTATGGCTTCATGCTTGCTAGACATGTGCTCTACCACTTGAGCCACTCCACCAGCCCCATTAATCCACTCTTGAGAGCAGAACCCTCATGACTTAATCACTGAAAGGAAAATGAGACATATTGAGAAAGAATCTGCAAACTTCATAAGCAGCAGGCCTTTATTAGGGAGAGGATCCTCAGCATCAGAGGAACACTCTGAGAGGGGCGAGAGCACGCCCTTCTTACAGGCTGGGGATTTTAAACATCCTGTGATGGGAAGAGGGAGGTTGGGCGGGGGGGATGGGCATTAGATAAGGTGGTTGGGAAGGAGGATGGGGGGAGGTGTTGGACATCAATGGGGAGGTCATTGGGGTTGGGCAGGTATGTATGGTGTTGTCTCGACATTCCAGCAATTCCAGCATTTGCATTGCTTCAGTGTTTCCCAATATTCCAGCATTCCAGGCTCTTTGATTATATAAATATATCGTATGCATGCATATGCATGGAGTGCATGGGAGGTGCCGCCTGTCTTCTGGCTACTTCCTGCTATCTAGGGTCAATGTGGGGGGTTGTCGAGCCTGGAGAGTTTATAGAAGCATGATAGCCTTGAACTGCAACCCTGAGGTAGACTGAGAAATGGCAGTAATATGTTCCTGTAAAAATTTTTGGAGGATATTAATGAGGCATCTTAGGAACATTACAATCAGACAAATAAGGATGAGCTGGACCACAAGCAGGATGAGCCATGGGTAAAAAGGGGAAAGAATATTAGTAGGCTGTGAAGTTGTTAGTTGTTGTGCTTTACCCCCTAGTTTTGTTTTTTTTTTAATCCCATACCTAACTATGCCAGACTTATTGGTGAAGAAATGACAATCTTTTTTCCAGCTGTGAGGCGATCAAATCCCCTCCTGTTTTGAAGGCAAGGTCACAATGGGAAAAATAAGGGGTCTCAGTAGAGGGAAGACCCATGACATCCACTTAGCCCAGGAAGACCACTGTTCCCAGCTGTCTGTTGTTCATTGTTGGAGATAGGCATCGATTTCCCCAAGTCTCTTAGCAGCATCATGAACGATCCTGGACTGGCTGACATACAAACAGCGTTTGTTGGACATGACTTTGAGTGGCAGCCTGTATAAAGGAATGTAGCCTTCGTGAGATAAAGTGAGACATGCAGTTAAATACCCATGGGCCAATGGTTATCAGCATGAGAAGGAAAACCAAGGGACCTTGGAGTATAGACCTTGGCTATAGCTTTAAGTAGACAAAAGAACTGGGGGCAGGGGACAACAGTGTGTATAGTAAACAGTTCCAACCACAGGTGTGACCTAATTGGTCATTGCCTCAGTCTTTGTTTTGGGAGAGTTTCCAGAATTGTTATCTGGACAGGGTTCTGTAAAAGCAGTTTAAGTCTAAAACTAAAGATACCTTTATCAAGTAGAATACAGAGGAAGTAAAAGTCAGAATGCTCCCAGTTAAATGGACTGCCTAAGGGAAAATAACTCCATGAGCATGGACTACTAAAAAGGTAAGTTTGGAGCCAAAAAAATAATGTTTTTTACTTAAATGGAAGGCCTCAGCCAAAAGTATGAGTTTGCTTTCTGTCAGAAGTGCCTGCAAGGGCTTGAATGTGCAGTAGCCCTGCATAAGTTCACTTCTTTAAAACCTCTTGGCTTTAGCAACTTTTGTGAGGTCTGGCACAGGTGAGTCCATCTGGGTTGTGACAGCTTTCCCCTCTTGTCTCCAAACTGTCTCTGAAGAGTCTCCACTGAAGATTTTGCCAGTTAGCCATTCTGGTTAATGAGAATCCCTTGGTGCAGGAAAGCTTTTCCTGGATGTTCTCAGCATTGGAGGAGAAGCTTTGGGCAGGTCAGGTGGGAATCAGTGCCAGTTAAGACCCCTTTGGCAAAATTATAAGCAACAAAAGAGATTTAGAAGAAGTGGGCTTACCTGGCATCCATTTTTAGTTCTGTCTGAACTATAGATGATATACTGACAACTTAAAAATGCTGCAGAATGTCAACAGACAACAGTGAAAGGTTTTGAAAAAAAAAAATCCAACAAAAGTAAATATCTAGAAGCCTGACTCAATTGAAAAATAGGTACTGGGTAGTTATTTTGGGGGTTAAAATTGCAAATACTCTGAAGAAGGACCCAGATTGAGAATGAAAAAACTTAAAATAGCCATGGTTAAAATATTGAAAAGTACTTTGGGAACTGTCAGAACATTTAGTTATTTCCATTGCAGACAGCATTTTTAGGAAAATAATTATGACTGACAGTATTAAAACAGCAGCACTAATGCTCCTTGTTACAGTTAGGAACACATGGACACAAGCTTGCAAAAGTTTAGCATTGTTAACTTTAGATCTCTTCAAGTTAGGGGGCCAATGCCTGTGATCCCAAATAACTTTATTTTCTAATGTACAAGTATATTTCATACATACACAGTGACACTTATTTGACTAAAACTAATGTAGGCCAGATTTTAAGTAGCAGGATTGCCCAAATGGCAAGGTTTTTTTTTTTTTTTTTTTTTTTGAATGTTACTGAACAGCACACCTGCCAAAAGTTTTATTAACCATTTTATATGTCAAAAATTTAGATGTAGCGCTTTTAGATAAAGAACTTTAGCTGGTCAGTTAAATATAACAATTTTGGATAAAAGAGAGCTTTAGATTATCATTTTACATAAACTGATGCTTTTAACTTTGTAAATGTTTATACAATATTTAGATACAGTCTAGACACAGAACACAGTTATAAAGTGGTCATTTAAGAGAACTTTGCATGAGCAAATATGTAAGTTAATTCTGATTTAGTGTACTTAAAGTTTGACAAGATCAACAGAAAACACGAGTAATTACTTTGATAAAATCTTTCCCTATAACAGTTTTTTGCAGATGTTACTCAGAGTAGAACAATATTAAGATAGCTTTTTTTTTATGGACATAGAGAATTATATTTTAGTTTGACATGACCCTAAAAAATCTTTTAGGCAACTCTTAGATTATGGTCAACTTTAACTTTATCACACACTGAAGCTTTTAATGTACACTTTTAAGACTTATTCATAACTTTCATATAACATTCTGAATGCTGAGATGGTTTGTCCTTATCCCTCCTCTCCATATTTGGAACAATCTTTAGGACAAACCCTTCTCTACAAAATCCTTTCTCATCCAAAAGCACTCTTCTTTCCCTTTAACTTTTCCCCAAAAGTACACTCAATACCTATCTATATCCTTTCTACTTGTTGACTTTGTAACTTGTATTTAAAAATAACTTAGGAACAGAATAGAGGACCCGGATATGAAGCCACACAACTATAACCAACTTGTCTTTGACAAAGGAGCTAAAAATATAAGATGGAGAAAAGACAGCCTCTTCAACAAAAACTGCTGGGAAAACTGGTTAGCCATCTGCAAAAAACTGAAACTAGATCCATGTTTATCACCCTGTACCAGTGTTAACTCAAAATGGATCAAGGACCTTAATATCAGACCCCAAACTCTAAAGTTGGTACAGGAAAGAGTAGGAAATACTCTGGAATTAATAGGTATAGGCAAGAACTTTCTCAGTGGAAACCCAGCAGCTCAGCAACTAAGAGATAGCACAGATAAATGGGACTTCATAAAACTAAAAAGCTTCTGCTCAACAAAAGAAATGGTCTCCAAACTGAAGAGACCACCCACAGAGTGGGAGAAAATATTTGCCAGCACACATCAGACAAAGGACTGATAACCAGAATATATAGGGAACTCAAAAAACTAAATTCTCCCAAAATTAATGAACCAATAAAGTAATGGGCAAGTGAACTAAACAGAACTTTCTCAAAAGAAGAAATTCAAATGGCCAAAAAACACATGAAAAAAATGCTCACCATCTCTAGCAATAAAGGAAATGCAAATTAAAACCACACTAAGATTCCACCTCACCCCTGTTAGAATAGCCATCATCAGCAACACCACCAACAACAGGTATTGGCAAGGATGCGGGGAAAAAGGAATCCTCTTACACTGCTGGTGGGAATGTAAACTAGTACAACCACTCTGGAAAAAAATTTGGAGCCTTCTTAAAAAGCTAAACATTGATCTACCATATGATCCAGCAATACCACTCTTGGGGATATACCCAAAAGACTGTGACACAGTTTACTCCAGAGGCACCTGCACACCCATGTTTATTGCAGCACTATTCACAATAGTCAAGTTATGGAAACAGCCAAGATACCCCACTACTGACGAATGGATTAAGAAAATGTGGTATTTATACACAATGGAATTTTATGCAGCCATGAAGAAGAAACTATTTTGCCCTTATCTCTAATTTTGTTGAAGAGCGAGTATAAGCAATAATAGGAAGGAATAAGGGTTTTTGCTAGTTGAGATAAGGACAGCTATACAGGGAGCTGACTCACATTGATTTCCTGTGCGTGGGTGTTACCTTCTAGTTTAATTCTTTTTGATCTAACCTTTTCTCTAGTTCCTGGTCCCCTTCTCCTATTGGCCTCAGTTGCTTTTAAGGTATCTGCTTTAGTTTCTCTGCATTGAGGGCAACACATGCTAACTAATTTTTTAGATGTCTTACCCATCCTCATATCTCTCTTGTGGGCTCTCTCGTAAAGCAGATACTTTAAAGTGACAGAGGCCAATAGGAGAAAGGGACCAGGAACTAGAGAAAAGGTTAGTTCAAGAAGAATTAACTTAGAAGGTAACACTCATGTACAGGAAATCAATGCGAGTCAACTCCCTGTATAGCTATCCTTATCTCAACGAGCAAAAACCCTTGTTCCTTCCTATTATTGCTTATACTCTCTCTTCAACAAAATTAGAGATAAGGGCAGAGTAGTTTCTGCCTGGTAGCGAGGGGTAAGGGAGGATAAGGGAGGGAGCGGGGGAGGGGGTAAGGGGCAAGGTGGGGGGAAAGGGGGAATAATGACCCAAACATTGTATGCACATATGAATAAAATAAAAATTTTACAAATAACTTGTAAGAATTTTAAATTTAAATAAAATTTTTTTAATTAGTCTTATATTTTTACAATATGGACCCATATAGAAAGGCAATTTTGAACTGCTTTTATACAATAAGTAACTTATATAAAGACACCATTTGTTAATAGATCTGATTATAAAAGAATTAAATATAAATTACACTTATGACAAAATGAAACAGATTAAGGTTACTGTCCATAAAATAATGCCTGTAATTTCATTAGGCCCGACTGACATAACCTTTGAAAAACTGGTTTTTTTTAAAAGTTGCAGCAGAAGAGGTGGGGGAGAGAAAAGAACAGAAGCCTTTCATCTTTTTTTTTTTTTTACATTAACTCTATAATAAGAATCATCCTAAACATGTTTAAACACACACATATATTAAAAAGTTTTAAATTAGGCATGCCATAAATGTCAGTTTAAGCGTGCATGGATCCAAGAGCTCAAGAACATGTAAAAATTAACTAAGTGGCCACAAGTACATTAATTAGTTATTTAAAAAAATTTTTAGGAGCAGATTTTGAGATGTGTCCCATTCTGTTCTTTTGGGACTCATTTTGGGCAGCTTAACAGCTGAGGCAAGAGTCAATTCTAGGAAAGTGTTTTGAGTCAGTCTCAGTCTCCAATAAGATTTTTGTCTTTAATAAGTTAATCATACAATAGCCATACACAAAATTTACACAATGAAATACAAAACAGTTAAATTAATTTCGAGTGCATTTTAGATATTGAGGGCTTTAAATTTACTCTAGAGGGTGTTTTTAATCATCTTTAATAGTTTACCTTGGACTACAGTAACTTTGTTATAAGCCAGATCTTTCAAGTAAATTTAGGGAGCCAGTCTTGTAGTGTTGGCATCCCATATCCTTGTCAGGACAAAGGATACAGGATGCATGAGGGAATGTACAAGTCCATCTTCTTATTTTATGCTAAAAATTTGTTTTAAATTAGAATTTGTATGACAGGCTGGGAAAAGGGCAGAGTGCAAGGTAAAAAGGATTATATCTCCATTGAAACTGGTGATAGTAAGCATGGAAAAGGAAGAATGAATTAGCCCCTTGAGAATTAATTTTAGGTAAGGGGCCTAATGAAAAAAGAAAATCCAAATGCCTTATTGACTCTGTAGCAGAACTCAGGAAGGCTGCCCTTTTGTTTTTTAGTTTATGCCATAACCTAGAATACTTGAAATTTAAATTTTAAATGCATGGGGCATTTTAAATAGAGAATTGAAATTCTGTCATTGGTTTTTCCAGACTGTGTTCACATGAGGTTGAGATCGTGGGGTCCATCATCCCAACTGAATGGTGCCTTGGCCAGGAGAGCAAATGGACCAGCCCAGGGTCGCCACCTACAGTGACCTGGATATGACCCAATCTCCCTCCCTGTCTTAACGTGTCTGAAATGGGAAAACTGCCCACCTCAAAAACAAGACTTAAAAGAGAAAACTGTTAGTAGAGTGTTTAGGCAGACTTTGAGGCTTAGTTTTAGGTGGGAGACCAGGATGTCAGGACAGAAAAAAAACCTCCCATCATTGGCCACATGTCATTTAGATTTCCAACTGATTTTATGTTTGTAGTCCTGGGACCATGTGAGTCACTCAGGCAATGTGACTTGAGCAGGACCTTTCTTTCCCTTTCTTCCTGTCCATTTCTGTCTCTGTTGTCCTCACCTGGATGGCCAGTCCATGAGAGGAGACAGAAGCTGGATATGGAGTAGGAGGGGTGAATGTAACCTCCATTATGGCTGAGACAGATTTAGAGAGAAGAGTTTTAAAGTTACATATTATTTATATCTTGTGAAATGAGAAAAAGGAAAGGATGACATAGAACTGGGTTGAAGTCAGAGGAGGAGGTTTTTAATGGTGATGTAGCTGCATGGTAAGGTGTGGGGTGGAAATGGAAGATGGAAGATGGCCTTTGGTGGAACTGCAAAGAAAGGAAAGGGTGGGAGAAGGGTGAAAAAGGATAGAGGGGGATGGGGGAGGAAGACTCCAGCCTCCATTCAGGGCCTGAGAGTAAACCTGGGAAGAGCTGCTGTTGTCACCACTTTTCAGGTTGTGATAATGGAGAGCTGGAGTCAAACCTACAAGCTCCAGCAGTTTGAACAAAGGGAGGGTCAGAACTTGAAATAAAAGAAAGCCTGAAGATAAGAGACCTCTTGCAATTTGCCATTTCTCAGAGTAAAGTTGTCAAGGTCTTGGAGGACATTGGGATTAAAAGTTTTAAATTTGGGCCATTTAGAGGAATTATCTAATTTGTGTTGAAGTCAAATTTAGAAAAACAGATGAGGATTTTTGGTTTTGGATCACCCTTTAGGCCCAGTTTGGTAAGATTGTATAAAAGACACCCTAGGCATGAGTCAGAGGAAATATTTGAGTGGGTATTATCCATGGCTGAGGTTAGGAAGCTTTCCCTAGGCTGTCCCACCAGAGAAAACTTGCAAAACTGGAAAAACAAACCTGGTGCGGTAGGTAGACATCTCTAACCTACATAGCCAGGGGCCAGACTCACCAGAGGCCAAATGGCCAGAAGGTGAGAGGGAGAAATAGGAACACTGAAGGCGAGAATGGCCAGGCTCCAACACACCTAGGCACCAGGTCTTCCCAGTGAGGGGAATCCTTGAGAGGCCCTGCAGGAGGTCACAGAGAAATGGGAAGTTAGGGGTGTATGTGTGACCACAAGGTCAGACCCCAGAGCAGTGTGCCTCTTAGGTAGAAAAAGGCAACTAACAATATTTTTTGGGCTCAAGACCAATCAGAAGGAGCAGTTGCCCCTAATCCTGTGCCCAAAACAATTGTCAGTATGATGGGAGGCTCAGCAGAAAATATAGTAGTGTTAGAGTCATATAGAAGATAGTGAGGTGGGAAAGGAGAGAGAGCGAGAGAGGTTCAGAGAGAGAATGGGTGTTTTTGGGGATAGAGGTGGGCTCTGGCTGTGCCCCTCGTGGGAACTTAGGCACCTCTTGGCCTTAGTGTGTCCTACCAAGCCCGGACCAGAGACCCCACGGGGGTGCACCATTGACCATATTAGGATCGCCATGGAATCGCGGTGACCCAAGAAGGGCATTCCCCCCACACACACTCGAAACTCTCTCTCAGGTTCCCAGAGAGGAAAGTGAAGAAGCGGAAAAGAGACATACTAAGAAAGAATTTGCAGCCTTTATAAGTAGCAGTTCTTTATTAGGGAGAGGAGACCTGAGAGGGACCCTCGGCCATCAGAGTGACTCTCTGAGAGGGGCAAGAGCATTCCTTTCTTACAGGCTGAGGATTTTAAACATGTGCTCCACTACTTGAGCTACTCCACCAGCCCCATTAATCCACCCTTGAAAGCAGAACCTTCATGACTTAATAACTCTCACTAGGCCCCACCTCCTAACACTGCATAGAAGATTAAGTTTCTAACACATGAATTTAGGGGATAAATTCAAACTATTACACTCCCAGTTGAAATGTGTCTAAAATTAGCTAGCATAAAAGAACTTGCTGAAATTCAAATAACTGTAGTCCAAGGGCTGTGCCCTAAAAGTAAGTCTCCGGGAGCCTTCTGGGGTCAATATCATTTGATGTTCAGAGAGAAAGGCTCAGGTCACCACCTGTGCACTGTGGAGGTCCAGCTCCCTGTGCTGATCTTCCTGTATGTTTTCATGGGTTCCTGTTCTCCTGGTCAGCCTTGCTATCTCCTCATTTCCCATGGTCACTTGGTTTCTAAGTATTTCTTTGAACTTGAGCAACTCGGAAGTCTAAATGTGAAACTATCCCCTGTGTAGAACACGGCTTGCTCTTCTTCACTTCTCTCCCTCCCCAAAACACTACAAAGTTTCTGTAGGAACAGACTTCTAATGAGAAAACTGACTAATGGTGGAGAGCGGTGCGGTGGCGGTGGGTATGGGGGGAGCACAATGCAGAATTGGCTACTGCTTATTATTTAGTGCTATACGGAAATATTTATTGATGAAATATGATGTCTGGAATTTCCTTTAAAACAAAGTGGGTGGAAAGATTAGATGAAAAGAGATTGTGAGTTAATAATTGTTAGAGCTTAGAATGGCACCTTGACACTCATTTTACTAGGCTGTTCACATTTATATATGCTTGAAATTTTCCATAATAATTTTTTTAAAACAAAATGAATGCTAGATATTACTGGACTAGAATCCCTCAATCATCCCTGGCATAGGCCATTTCTCTCTAATATGTTTACTTACGTCCCCCATCCCCTTGCCAATCACTTCTTTACCTCTTTCTATGACTTACTAAAATTCCTGTTTTTCCTACTTCAGAGGAACACTATTTAAAAAACCACAAAAATCCTGTCACTACACAAAGCAGGCAATTTAATTCTTCTTTGCTCAGACTTTTCATTAGAAGAACCTACTCTCTTATGACTAAACATACCACTGATATTGATTTGCAAACAAAATGATTCTCTCCTCCTAAAGAGGGCTGTGTTCCTCTTTGCCCATCTGGATCTTACAGCCAGTGACTTCTAAAGTCACTAGGTCTCCACCCCTGTTAGAACTCTGGCCTTTGTTTAACCTCAGAGCAGAATGGGAAGCATGAATGATGGGCATTTCTTATGACTCCAGTAAAGGGAACTGAGTGTCTAGAACTTTCCATCAGGAGAGGTCAACTATGGGAGTCAAGTCTTAATTGTCCCTGGTTTAGAGGGGAAAGAGATAGGAATCCCCAAAACCTCTTAAAACTCTTTGTTTTCTACCTATTTCTCTTCCTTTATACTCCTCTTGCTTCTTTTACCAAAATTTCTTGGCAAGTAACATGTTGACTCATGATGTTTTATCACTTCCTGTCTTTGGCTCACTTCCAGTAAAGATGCTAATGAGTTGTCAAGTGAAGATGGGCAGGAAACAATGGAAGGAGTTTCTGTTCTCTAAACTGGAACTCTGATGTTAATATTCTGGAACTGATAGTGACAAACTGAGACAGGATTGCCAGAGTTAAATTGGATGAGGAGCTATCTCCTGCCTTCTGGCACGAAATCACTCTGTTTCTTTGAAGTCCAGACTCTGCAGCAACTATCTGTAGGTGTAAAGGTGCCACAGTAGGAATAAATTACTCGTATCAGTGTTAATCCCAGCTGTGTTGGAGGGATACTAAAAGAAATTTATGGAGCACATAAAACTTAGAGAACAGGCTTGGAAGCATCTAGGCAAATGGCTTCTCTTCTTCCACACTTCGCTTCAAAGGCTAGAGGTCAGGGAGAAAGTCCATACCAGACCTATCTAAGGTGTGGGAGAATGGCTTTCTAGGAACCTGAAGAAAGTCAGCAAGGAAATACACAGACAGCCATAAATATATGACTCCAGTCTAGTCAGTTCAGGATAAACTAAGGCATGCCACGAATTGAAAAAGGGTGGGGAGGTTGTCATCTAATTTTTATAAGCCATAGGAGTAGGGCAGCCTAATAAAATTTGGGGATACCCACTTAGATTTGAGTTTCAGATCAATGACATAAATTTTTCACATAAGCATAGCTCAAATATTGCATGGGACACACATTGTAAAAAATGTTTTTGCTAGTTATCTGAAAATCAGTTTTCACTGAGCCTTATATGTTTTTTATTTGTTGATAATTCTAGAAAAGTCCAGTCCCAATAGTGGCCCAGGCAATCAGAACTTCTGTCCCTCCTTTGAACGTGACAAGTGGCTTTAGTGCATTTTTCAGGGTGAAGCAAACACAGGGATAATAATACCTTATCTTGGCCTGCTTTAAGCAAAAAATATCACTTCTTTTCATCCTTGGGGAATGGCTGTGATCTGGGAATAATTCCTATCCAAAGGTCTTCTATTATATACCCTTGAAGAGAGCATTTTATCTATCTAGGGTTCAGAAATCACTGTTTCATGCCACTCTTTTTTCTTTTTGTTTTTTTTCTGCTTTTAAAATTGCCTTTTTGCCATGCATAGTGGTACCTGCCTGTAATACCAGCACTTGGGAAGCTGAGGAAGGAGGATCGCTGGTTCAAGGCCAGCATATGCTGCATAGCAAGACTCTGTCTCAAACAAAATGAAACAAAAAATAGCGTTTTTAAAATTTTACTTTTTTATTAAGAAAAATTTCAAATGAATACTGACAAAGAACACTACCACGAGCAGCAGTCTGTCTGTTTTTGTGCTATAAGGGCATAGTTGAGTGGTTTGTGACCATATGGCCCACAAAGTCTAAAATATTTACTATGTGGCACTTTCCAGGAAAGTCTGCTGATCCCAATTTCGCTATAAATGAGTCAATAAAAGTTAGAGGATGAGTCAATAAGAATGGAGCAGGGATGCCTGACTCTAATATATCCCAAAGTATCGCTGCCAGGATCAGTTTCCATGAAATGGCCATCTACTATTAGCTGATGATGTGAGATGCAGAATAACCGGTATTTCCAATGTCTATAAATGACAATCTTTGCTCTTATTTAATTTAAACACCTATTGTTTAAAAAGTGCACATGTGTGCATTTATTCAGAAGACAGTAATCTCTCAGATAACCAGAAGCTATCACAGGAAAGAGGTGCAATTCTATCCTGATATTAGGGAACTAACTTCAACCCTCTTCCAGATCCTCATTTGTTTATCTGTCCTGCTTAGGTAGCCCTCAGGAATGCTGAAAAATAACGGTGGTGAGTTTGCAAACTGAGTTCAGAGGATGCCAAGAGTGTGGCTGGGATGAATTATTTGGGATTGGTGGAAGAGCCATAAAACTCTTCAGAACCAAGTATAGACAACTGTTCTTTAGCCTGGCTTTGCTCCATTCTGCTGAACTTTCTGCTTGAAGAAGAGGCAACCACACAGTGAAGGCTCCACTCATTTCCCACTCCCTCACCAAGTGAGCCCAGGGCCATGAAAGAGGAGCCTGGATGTGAAGGACACTTGGTCTTGAGCAAACATCTTTCTGAACTGGTGGTCAGTTTTCTAACATGTAAATGATAGGATGGGAACAAATGATCTCTAAGATCCTTCCTCATTCTAAAAATGCATAAATTGCTTAGTAAATGCACTGATTATAGTTTCTAAAATTTCTCTCAGAAACCATGTAGCACTCAGACCTAGGATCTTCAAGAAAGAAGGGAATAAGCATTCTTGTTCAAGGAAGAAAGAAATAGCTAGTCTTATCCAATGCTACTGTGATAACTTTTCTGGAAGACATACTTATAATGCATGTCAAGAGCCTTAAAAACTATGCATTCTCTTTGCCCCAGCAATTCTACTTTTAAGAATTCTTTGCAATAAAAATAAGTAAGGAGGTATTCAATAATATAACAACAAGCATGTTGGCTTCAACATTGTTTGTAATAATAATAATAATAATAATAATAATAATAATACTTTTTTGTAGTCCTGGGGATCAAACCTAGAGCCTCATGTATGCTAGGCAATGTTTCTAACAAGGAAAGATCAAAAGCAGCCTAAACGTCCCACTAATCAATGTGGTTGAGTAAACTGTGGTGTATACATATTGTTGAGTATTATGTGATCACTAACATGATATTGTAGAAGGATATTTGTTGATGTGGGTAAATTCTCATCCTGTTGAGTGGCTATAGCTTCCAACCTCATATTCTAAACTCTATTTTTCTGGAATGGACTGTTATGTGTACCTCTTAGGTATATAATTATATCACAATCTATAAGGCCACACCTGAAAATTCTTAAGATGGGTTTAGCTGAAGGATAGGATTATGAATAATTTTGATTTCTTTGTCTTTTTTTATTTTTATTTTTCCACAGTGATTGTGAATGACGTGTATAATATATATATATATTTTTTCATGTGTATGCACTCACATACATCTCAGTTTCAAGAAGTAAGAAGACATTTAAATAACCTAAACAAGATGTTTAGACACCCTGCTTTCTGCTCTTGATATAAATGTCCTCCTCTTGCAGCTGGATGGGACATTAGGCACACAAGGATTACAAGTTGCAGTACTTCTGCAGAGCTGGAAAGAGAGAGACAGGGCCAGGCATAGTGGTATAATGCCTGTAATCCTCCCATGCAAGAGGCTGAGGCAGGAAGATAAAGAGTTTAAAGCCAGCCTGGTCTACATAGTGAGACCCTGTATTACAAACAAAAACAAAAACAACCAAACCAAAAAGAAGATAATGACAAGTTATCCCAACACATGGGATCTTCTGCTTTTCCCTCATTTCCTGAGTGGGATGGCCATCACCTCAGTGGGCCCAGGACTGAGAGGGATTTCCCAGGATATAAAACTTTTAGGATTAATTGGGAAAAGCCAAGGTACCGTGGGACTAGTTGGTTAGTACTTCTGCAAGCACACAGAGGATCAATTCCTGATACACTCTGTGGTATGTGGGCTTTGGAGAGGCATCTAAGGAAACTTCTGACCCTTGAGTCTCACCACTAGGAGGACTGTGAGCTCGGCAGGATGGGTCAGCATTCGGAAGATGTGTCCTGACCGTGAAGAAGGAAGAGCTCATTTCAGGTGACAACACCTTCTCTTCTCTGCAGTTAGCCCAGTGTATGAGTTTGTTCTGTGTTTGAGCCTCAGGAAGTAAAATGAAATGAAGTTTTATTTGAATAATTCAGGTCAAGTTGGTTATTCAGTTACTTAATTTCTCACTTTCATTATTATTAAACATTGAGCTCATTAAAGTTGCTGAAGTTGGCTCTTTTGTATTGCTTTAGCCCCAGGTGCCTTTTCCTCTAAATCTCTTACCCTTCTTTTCATCAGTAAAGTGAAAGAGGAACTGGATCCAGAGTGGGACCAGCAAACCACAGCTGGTGGGGAAGGAAATGTAACACGTGATGCAAGCGGAAGTCTGTGTAAACTGCTGGGAGAGTCACAGTTACTGTCTCTTTGAGTATTACCCATGTGCACATTTGTAGGTGGTGGGAGAGATGACATCTAATGGAACCCATGTCAGCTCAACAAATGGCAGTTATGGTCTCACCTTGCTACCAGTGAGCCTGTGTTTGGAGGTAGCTCATCTTCATTCCTGCTGGCTGAGTCAGGATGTTCCCCTGAGTAATTTCAGGGAATCTGTGGCATTGCTCACAAACACATCATTCCCTGTGGGTCGCACTGTGCTAGCCTGCTCTACCAGGGACGTGAAGGACAGCATCTCCACGGTACTGGCCACTCATACTCCCTGGGCAGGTCATGTGGGTGAGTTAATAGGCTTCTAGGCATTTCTCTACTCTCTCCCTTGAAGGGCAAGGCCACAGAGCCAGAATACGGGGAGCAGTGTGAAAGCCTGGCTTTAGAGTTCACCAGACTTAGAACAGAACTGCAGCTCAACCATTTCTTAACTAGATGCTGTTTGGCAAGTCATTTGACTTCATGAAGTCTCAGTTTCCTCAAATGGACAAGGAGAATAGCACAGTTCCCACATCCCTCGTCTTTTCCCTTCTTTACTGATCTCCACCCCTGGACTCCTTTGGGGCCTGCAGTCCATACAGACTGAGAATAAAGCTAATCCAGAGCATATTCCAGACTCTTCTCAGCTCTGTGTGCATGGTGTCATCAAGCTTAGAGCCAGTACCTCTTTCCCTTGGAGAACTGTAGATTCGGCTTTCTTTTCCAAGAAGGGCTTTGACTCAGGGATTCGCAGTCTGTCCCATGGGCTGCTGGTGGTTCACCCTGGTCCTGCAGGTGTTGCAGAGTGTATGGGGAGAGTGCTTGTGCATCTTGGTGAGAGGAAGCCCAGCACAGAAGAGTCCTGTCTGTCATTGAGGATGCTTACTCTCACCTTAGAATTCTGGAGAGACTGGGTTTTCTTCTCCCCGTCACCATGTCCATCCTCACCAGGAGCCAACATCATCTAATCTTTTATTGTTCTTTCCACCTCTTCTTCATGAGCAGCAGGAAATGACAAGGTTTGGGTTGCCAAAGCACTCTGTGGGGTTTTGTCCTTTGTTTTACACTATTAGGAAAACTAGGCAGATTAGGCAAGAGTCTACTTACTTAGCTTTTCAGTGGAGAAATAAGAGGTGTGGTGAGATGAGTTGAAGTGCATTTTTCTAGTGGGACTGGGAATAAGGAGGATGTGAACTTGAACATGAGACAGATTCCCTGAAATTACCAAGAGCGTCTCCTGACTTGAGTGATAGAAAAATGGGTGTGATACTTTCTAAGAAAGGATGACTGGCAGCAAGACGAGATCACACTCTGCATTTTGTTGAACTGGCATCAGTCTCATGATGCATCACGCTTCCTATCTGTGCATGTGTGGGTGTGGCACAGACATGGAGTTGGTAATGAAATTCCTACCTCCTCTTTGCAAGAAAACCTCACCCGAAGACCCAGAATTCTTGCTGAACCCAATTATCCAGAAACATAAGTACTTCATCCTCCTCCTTAAATTTTGCAAGAGAGAAAAGGTGGGTGGTGAAGCAATGCAAGGAGGAATGGGATGAATTCAGGTGTATTTTGCTGGTGAGGCACAGTGGGGTCTAGTCGAAAACAATTGCCCAGATATTCAAAAGCCTTTCAAAGCTCTTATTTGCTGATCCAATAATTCTATGTCTAAGAATTTGCTATGGCTTGAACGTGTGCGTCAAAGTTCAAGTGCTAGAAACCTAATCCCCAAGGCAAGTGTTGAGAGGTGGGACCTTTTAGGTGGCTGAGTCCTCGTGAATGTTTTAATGCAGTTAGCGTGAGAAATGGTTGAGTTCCCATAGGCGCGTGTTAAGAGGTGTGCACATTTGGCTCCCTTCCCTCCCTATTGCTTTCTTGCTTTTCTGCCTCCCGTCACGGGATGGTATACTTTGAGGGTCTTCACCAGATCTTGGCCTTTTGGTTTTGGACTTCCCAATCTTTAGAAAAGTAAAAAATAAATCTATGTTCTTTGTAAATTAGTCAGTTTCAAACATCCTGTTATAGCAGTGTAATGCAAGGCAAATCCAGGTAAAGAAAAAAAACAGTTTCCACTATGATATCATTTATTATAATAAAATACTAGAAAAATCTGCATGATCAAGGGAGGGAAATATATAAATAAGTACACATCCATAGGGTGGAAGATGATGGTTTAGATACTCTGGGTTTTTTTAAAAAGGAAAAGGTAACACATACACACACACACACACACACACACACACTGTTAAAACTTAAAGTAATCTAAAAGAAAAAAATGAGGACCTCTCCCTCTCACCTCTACATCATCATCAGGTATAGATAATACTTTGGAGAAGAAATCAGTGAAGCCAGAAAATGCTTTCATGGTAAGTGGAAGAAAGGTACAAGATTAAAATATTTACTTTTCATTATAATTTCAAGTAGAGAGGTGTAGGATGAACATAAGATAGAAAAGAAATATTCTGAACTGTTCCTGAGAGGTGAAATTTGGAATATTATTTATGTTCTGTATTTTCTAAATTCCTCAGCATTTAGGAGTTAAAAATTCTATCGAGTTCAGAATTTAGCAAAGAGCACAAATAATGAGTTTTTTTTTTAAGTCAATGACTTTTATATTTATACTTAAATGCACTCTATTCTTTTCGTCCGTGAGTTTAAAATAACACTGTGGGCTAATTGTGTGGTTTTCCTCTGGAATACCCAGAAATTAATTGTCTCCTCACTGGCATTCCACTAACCCCCACGAAATCAGCGGACATGCAAGAAAGTTAGAGAACACCACTACAAGAAGTCAGAATCCTTGTTTCTTGGTCTTATGCTTAGATGAAAATGTTCCTCTTATTTTGCATTTGAATGCCAAATGCTGAAGGTTGAACTTTGCCTCTATAAATGAACTCATCAGGGAAAATAAATTTGACACTGGTTCTTAGGTCAAAGTCTAATGTTATGAGAGTTTTCAAGAGAACTCCCAGGGGACATATCTGTCTGGTCAGTATATGACAATTCTTAGGAACAAATTATCTAAGTTCCCAAAAACATTAAATATATTTAGGAGCCAAATACACAGTTCTGGATTTATAATGGTATTTCAGAATCCACAAATAAGTTTTAAAGAGAGAGACATTCTTAAATACCCTCTACAAGGACCAGGGACAAAAGTGTTAATTTCTGGTTGTTGGAAAGAGCTCCCTGAACTAATAGTGTGTGTATGTGTTTTGATGATGGGGTCACCCAAATGCCATAAAAGCCTCATTGGAGAGGAGTTAGAAGTGTGGATATGGGCTTCTCGTACTGTCTAGACTCTTCCTGTCTGCACGTGG
Source organism: Castor canadensis (assembly GCF_047511655.1). Classification (NCBI taxonomy): domain Eukaryota; kingdom Metazoa; phylum Chordata; class Mammalia; order Rodentia; family Castoridae; genus Castor; species Castor canadensis. Next base: position 67,174,253 of record NC_133399.1, on the reverse strand, counting down.
TATGGATGCCTAGTGGTCAGGCTCATCTCTGTTAGCACACATTCTGTTTAGATCCACAGACTGGCTATTTGATCAAGTAGGACACAGTATCATATGAACTAAGATTTTCTCTTGCCATGGTTAAGTAGATCTGGGCCTTCACTGAAGTCTGTTGGGAACCCAATGAGCAGCTTTCCCTTCAGTCCTTCCCACATGTCTCAGCCTTTTAGGATGAAATTGAGGGCTGTGAGCTGATAGTGCCCTGAGCGATGAGGAACAGGGACTGTGGGCAGTAGACAGTCACTTTTACTGCATTCAAATTTCTACTTCCTCATACTCTGAGTTTTCAAGACACGATTTATATAGTTATAGATATATTTTGCCATGGTTTGCTGTGGCTGCCATAACAAACTTGGAGGCTTGAGCAACAGAGTTTTATTGTCTCATGGTTCTAGACACTGCAAGTCTGAGTTCAAGGTGCTGGCCAGGCTGGTTCCTTCGGAGGACTGTGTGGGGAGAATCTGTTCCAGGTCTCTTCCGGCTTCTGTTGGTTTGCTAGCAATTGTTGGTGTTGTTTGATTCATGGACACATCACATCCTTTATGTGCACATGGCACTTTTTCTGTACATACATATGTTTCCAAATTTATTCTTTTAATAAGGATATCAGTCATATTGCTTTAGAGTCTCACCATATTCCCAGATTACCTCATCTTAACTAATTAGGTCCACAACAGCCGTAGTTCCAAATAAGGTTACATTTTGGGGTACTGGGAGTTATAACTTTGACACATGAATTTGGGGAGAAGGTGGACAGACACGATGCAATCCATGAAACACACACAGAGATGTATATATATATGTGCCTAATATTTTGGGGGTGACAAGATAAGCATAGTGAAAACTAATTTGGCCTTCTCTGGACACTGACTACTTGACTCTTTCATATACTGTGCAAAACCTGTATGTTGCTGATTACGGCGGTTACGTGTTGTGTACGTTTGTGGCATTACCTTTGAATTAGACAGTAGAAGGATGTGTCACGTATCAGTGTTATTTTTGGCTAGAAGTGCAACTAGCATGTGGCTCGATTGAAAAGTATGTGAGATGTGGTTTATGATTTCTCAGAATTTCTTCCGTTTTTCAAGGTCAGTAGTGTCATTGACTTCTTTATTTCAGAAACTTACTAATTCCACATCAGGTCAAGTTTTAACTTGGGCAATTGTGCATTGTCAGAGCAGACGCCCACAGCCTAGGTCATGTGCAGGACAGGATGGGATCCTGGTATTTCAAGTTTGCCTCGTTTCAGCTGTGAGTGGACACTGTGCACGTATCACAGAGGAGGTTCTAGAAATTTTCACTGTTAGTTCTAAAGGTCATTGGTCTCATCTGCAGATTGATGTCCTTCACCGAGAAACCGATGGGAACTAGTAACTAATGAAAGTTTCCCGGTGTCCAATCACTCGAAAGCAGGTGGGGATTAACCTCTCCCCAGGGGCAGGCAAATGCCACATCTGCCACAGACAGCAAGACAGCATTTGAAGAAGTAGAACATAAATCCTGAGTGTTCTAGAGAATTCATCCACCAGAAAACAGTTGCTGAAGCTATAAGAACGCCAAGGGATGAGATGAAAAGTAACAGCATCCATAAAAATCATGTTGGTGAAACAGCGTTAAGACTTGAAAAATAATTATGTTGTCAAAGGAAGGATATGTGTGAATTTGAAGAGAAGACACTAATGTGTTTAAAATGTTTATATCATTTAAGTGCAGAAAAAAATCTGCTTTTTCTTTTCTTTGAGATAGGGTCTCTCTAGGTAGCCCAGGTTGGCTTTGAACTCATGATCCTCTTGCCTCAGCCTCCCACATGCTGGGAACACAGGTGTGTAGCACCACACCTGAAAGCTTGTTAGTGTTTGTTGTTTTTGATTTTGTTTTTAATTCATGGGATCCCACATGCTATCAGCTAGCTTCAATAATTACTAATAGTTGTTATATAAATGAGTTCTTTGATAAAATTAGCTGGGGTTTTTCTTGACAAGCTCCAATTCTTAAAATAATAGTATCATACAATGTGGATAAGAATCATTTATAGCCAGTCTAGGTAATCTACAGGGTCCCCTCCCATTCTCGGTGTTGATAAGGGCCCCATTCCAGGGGCCTCTCAGCAAGCGTTAGGGGCTGTTTGCTTAGCAATCCCTCTCTGCAGTCTCCACCTTTTCACTCTGTGAACCTCCTTGATGAGGGTAAAACATCTCAACCATCTGCCCTACCTGTTTGTTGTGCCCACAAGGGAGAGGGCTTGGTGCCCTCTCTCTGCCCTGAGTTCTGACGGATGGTGGCTTTCCAGCAACTCAATTGCTCACAACAAAGACTATGTCTCCTTTGGAACATAAACGTGTTTCTCATTATTTGGTCTGTTTTACAATGTGAGTTCCTGCTGGGTTCATTGCTTCGGGGATTGCAAGGTATTTAATCTCTCACAGAAACAGCCCTTCCCTAATGTCTATCAATGGCCGTCTATCTGAAGACAGGAAACCCTGAAGTGTTTGCTAAGTTTAAAGGCTCAACCAAACAGAAAGGTTGGAGAGATTTTTCCTCTTTTCAAGACATTAGTACCCTGCTTCCTGCGTGCACAGGCAGCTGCTGAATATACATGCTATGGGGGTGGGGAGTATCTGAGTGATGGATGGTAAAGGGACCCAGGTTCAAAGCCATCATGGCACAATGGAAAGAGAACAGGCAGTGGAACCAGGAGGTCTGGTTTGGATTGCATTTTTCTTACTGGCTGTTGGAATAGCTCATTACTTGAGAAAGGTAACTTACCTCACTGACCTTGAATTTCATCTGCAAGAAGAGGCTAATATAACTTACATTCTTGGAATTGTGGCAAAGATGCTGGCTGAAAACATCAGGCATATTACAGGTGTTCAATACAGAGTATCAATTATTATTGTTATCACCATCATCATCAGTATGCTGCACAGGCTGGCCCCAAACTCAAGTGATCCTCCTGCCTCAGCCTTCCAATTAACTGGGACTACAGGTATGTACCACTATGCCCAGCTCAAAAGTACCTCTTATTAGAATCTGTACAATGATTTGGAGCAGCAATGCAAATGCAGAGGCTGGGATGCTCCAGTCCATGGGATCCACATTTCTAGTAGAGCCTTACTGTGTCTAAGGATCATCTGTAGGGGAAAGGTAATAACATGGAACCCCAGCTCCTTGGGCAAGTCACTTGGCCTTACTGGCCTCATGGAAGAAGCATCTAGTTGGTGCTGCTAACTGGCGCCAAGGCACTGGGTTATTGTAACGTGGAGATCAGCCTACTCCCACTTCTGTCATAGTGCTGACCTGAGACCGATGAGATCATGTCTGTGAAAAGTCTTGGCTGAACTTGAAGCCCTGTCTGAATGCACTGCCATGGGCTTGGAATAGAAGGGACATTTACTCTGTGCCATTCATGAGGTTCAAACACAAACTCTCCATCAGAGGTATTCTGCAGAGAGCAAACACAGCCTATTTGACTTTAGCATTGAATGAAAAGCACACAGTGCCTTTTCAGTCACTTTGCTTCCTCTCATCTCCCTTCAAAACAAAGCCAGGCCCTTTAAGTGCTTCCTGCAGGTCTCTAAAGAGAGACTGGATTACAGTCCCAGCCCAGGTCCCAGACTTTTGGGTCTGGGGAACAGCAAGACACAAAAACAAGGTGTCTGAGGACACTTGTGCATGGTCCTTCACAGAGGATCTGGCTTTCCTTCTTTCAAGTCTCCAGCACCCCACAGGCCTCATCTTCTCTCCCATGGGGGTAATCAGGGGAGGAGATCCACAAGAGCTCTCAGGCACTGTAGCTGCTGGGCCATGGGGGCCATCATGCGGATGGTAAAGGGGAAGGGGCTGTGGCCCAGGCCTGGTCTAGAAGCTTGGTACAGCAGCTTGGCCTTGATGGTACATTTCAGGCTGGCTTTGGGAAGGGTCCTAGGTGGAGCCAAAGTTTGGCAAGTTTTGTCCTTGGAATGTCTGTCTCTTCCAGTCTATTGCCATTCTCCATCTGGTGTCCCCACTGCACTCTTTTCTTAATCTCACACGCCCACCTCACATCTCAAATCCTGCCTTTGTGATGGGAGTTAAGGCTCTTCACTGGTCTAGGTGAAGCCTACTTTTCCTACCTAAGTCCCAACCATCCTCATCTTTGCCTTTGCTGCTCTAACTCCCTCTGCTTGTATACACACCTCCATTCTTAGAGATCCTCCCCATGAAGCCTTTGTGACAATTCAGTCCCACAGCTCTTTCTCCCTCCTCAGGCCTCTAATGATTTTCTTTCTTTCTTTCTTTCTTTTTCTTCCTTCCTTCTTTCTTTCTTCATTCTCTCTCTCTCACTTCCTTCCTTCCTTCCTTCCTTCCTTCCTTCCTTCCTTCCTTCCTTCCTTCCTTCCTTCCTTCCTTCCTTCCTTCCTTCTCTCTCTCTCTCTCTCTGCCTCCCTCCCTTCTTTCTTTCATTCAGTATTGGGGATTGAACTCAAGGCATTGCAATTGCTAGGTAGGTATTCTAACACTTGCAACATGTCACCAGTCCTTTTTGCTTTAGTTATTTTTCAGATCAGGCCTGGCTTTTTTCCCGGGACCAGGCTCAAACCTTGATACTCCTAATCTCTGCCACTGGATAGCTGGGATCACAGGCATGACCCACCATTCCTTGTTCACTCATTAATAATTGAGTGCCTTTGTTCTAGGCATTGTATTTGGTGCTGGAGACCAATGGTGGAATAAGCACATACCCCCATGCCCGAGCTTAACTTGGCATGTGCAACCAAGCCCCTGGTGTACCTGGGGTTGGAGCATGAGATATGTGGTGTGGCCATCGCCACATTGTGTTTTCTGTTTAGGCAGGATTCTTGGATCTCTTGTGAATCATAAACCTTGTCAGAGATGATGCTCATGACTGTGAGGTTGAATGGTTGGGAAGCGTTTCACTAGCATGACTCATGACTCAGTGAACATTTCACACAGTGGCTAAGCCACAGGTGCCCCATGACGTGCTCTAGTATCCGCCTCTGCTGAAGTTGATGATTAGTAATGGAGTGATGATGTTTTGCTGCAGAAAGGTGAGAAGGAGTGCTGTACCTTGCCTTCAGGACCTGCTTCTGCTGCTGCAAAAGGTGGTGGTTTTAAATAAGATGGGCTCTGCAACCATGAGGTACAGAAGGACACCCAGGAAAGTGCTGCAGAACATAGCCAGCTTCTGCCTGGCCATGGACCCAGTCAAGTTCACTGACCTTGATGTTGTCTCTAGTATCCAACATGTTCTCTGGCTTCAGATCTCTGTACAGGACACCCTTCTTGTGGCAGTAGCACAGGTGCTTGTGATCTGTCTGAATGTTCTCCTAGCTCCGCCCCTGCAGGCGTAGAAGATGGGATGCAGTAGGTCTTGGCCCACTGTTTAAGTGACCAAGACAGTATGATCATGTTTGGGTGATCCAATGTCCCCATTATATCTGCTCTGTTCCCCCTTTTGTGACTTCCACAGCCACCTGGGGCCCCATCACAAGGTGGCAGGCCAGTTTCTCCTGGGTAAATCTGTTGTGATTGATGGTCGTCGGGCCTACAGTGAGCCATGAAGGGCTCCTGAAACTGGCCACAAAGCTGAGCCATGTGAACCACGTTGCTATCTCCCTATTACTCTCACTACACATTGTGGGTAGCAATGCTAACTAGTGATGCTAAGTAAAAAATGAAAAAATAAAGTAACATGAAGCAAACAAAAATTTTTAAATGAAAAAAAGTAAGAAAAAATTCAAAACCAAAACTAAAAAAATGACAACAACAACAAAAAACAAACAAGCTGGCTATGTGTGAAGCCAACAGGTCACCAACATTGAGCTGAGTTCCCACAGCTCAATGGACAAAATTCTAGTCCCAGCCAGGATGATGTTTTGAAATTCTCTCAGCTCATTGTGAGGTCAGAACAAGAAATGAACCAGTCACGGCTGGGCATAACCCACAGGACCTTTTATGGTTTAATAACACTACTACTACTAAGAAAGGACTCCAGAAGCATCTGCTTGTATGGGTTGTGGAGACTGATTTTACTTATTTAGAAATTAAAGCCAGTAGATGTGTCAACGGACTTTTTATTTCAAGTCTGAAAATCTCTTTTAAAGACCTCATCTTATTTACATTCAAGGCATTTAATTTCCTTTTCTTCAATCCCGCAGTGATTGTTGTCAAAACATGATAGCACTTCATAAGCATTATGGTACTATAACAAAATGGTCTGTATCCCTCTGATATGAATAAGAAATGGAGGTGTTTCCAGGTGTCTCAGTGCCTGTGTGTTACTGTACCAAAATGCCCTAGACTGGGTAATTCATAAGCAACAGAAATTGATTTCTCACAGTTCTGGAGGCTGGGAAGTTAAGATCAAGGCACCAGGAAATCCAGCATGTGGAGAAGGCTTACTTTTTCCCTCTGGCAAGGTACCTCACTGCTGTGTCTTCACATGTGGAATGAGGCAGGGTCCCACCTCTCAATGGCTGTTACAGTGGCAATTAAATTTCATTTAATTACATTTTGGAGGGGGCATTCAAACCAGAGCAGTGAGCACATTCATTGTCCTCAGGTTTCTTGTGCTTTTTCCTTTTCTCTCTCCAAGCAAAAATTGATCTGCAATAGTAGGTTGTTTGAGTTTTCTAGAATTCGATACAAATGACAGACAATATATATTCTTTTTTGTGTGGCTTTCTTCACTTGGCATGATTGTTTGGAAATTCATTCCTGTCACCTGTGTCAGGAGTTCACACTCTTTGCTGTTGCGTGATACAGCAAGTTGTCAACCCAGTCACCTGTCGATGGACCTTTGGGTTGTTTCTACTTTTTGGCTATTATGAGCAATTGTCCTATGAACTTTTGCATAGAGTGTTTGTGTAGACATGTTTTCATGTTTTCTGGGTAGGCAACTAGGCATAGAATTGATGGGTCCTATGGTGAATTCACGTTTCAGTTTCTGAGACACTGCTCAGGGTCATCACTGTTCATGTCAGCTCATGCTACAACAAAGCAGATACAGACAAAGATGGTGAAGAAAGATAAGAGCTAACATTGTTCACTTATTACATGCCAGGCATGGTGCTAAGAATTTTAAATGCATTGTTCATTGATCCTTCCAATAATTCCTCTGGAACAGCTACTATGATTTTCAGTATTTATAGATGAGTACATGAAGGCTTTTCAAGACTAAATGACTCAGAACTTAAGCTTAGGTCTTTCTGACCCCACAGCTCCTATCCCTAAGCATGGTTGAGTGAGTCAATGTGCATAACATCCAAAACTCTTGTCCTGTGTTTGTTCTCAGACTGGACAGCCACATGTTCTGTTAGTCACAGGAATTAGTGAGGGGAGGAGGCTCTGGTTAGCTGAAATGTTTCATCTGTTAGCCTAAGAATCTAAGGAAAATAGAATGTGCTTGCTTTCATAGGACTCCATAGAAATCATTTATAAAGATGTCTAGTCCAAATAAATGACTATATTTTAAATGTACTTATTTTTCACTTGATTTAGATTATAGCTCTTTAGAGAACTTCATCCATCAAAGCACAATAAAGAGAAACTGACTCTGTGGAATCTGAGAACACATAATACGTGGAGAGAGAATGATACAGTAGGAAGAGCAGGAGTTTGGGAGTAAAGGAGCCTTGGGCTGAATTCTCAATCTGATATTTCACAGTGGAATGCTATTAACCCCCATTTCCTCATCAGTAGAATATGGACTGCACTGTCTTAGAGGGTTGTGGTGAGGATTAAAGAAAATTGCCCAACAGCCTGGTGAGGCCCGAGGGTCTTGGTGAGTGCTAGTGTGGACTTCTTTCCAATGCACCCCCACCCCCCAAGGGCTTCCACCTTTTTGTCCCGATTTGAAATCTAAACTCCTTCCTGCTAGGAGTTGGTGATCCCTCCCAAAACATATGCAAAATTTTTTATGTTTGCAGATACGTATTTGGGTGGGAAAACATCCTTGGCTTTCATCAAATTTCAAAGAAATCCATGATTCAAAGATGTGCTGATCAGCTGTTATGTTACTGTGACAAATCTCTGAGGTAATCAACCTACAAAGAGAAAAGGTTTACTTTGGCTGACAGTTTTAGTCCATGAACAGACCCTGATGCTTTGGGGCCTGTGGTGAGGCAGCACATCCAGGTGGGAGCTTGTGGCAGAGCATAACCAATCACCTCTTGCTTGGAAAACAAAAGAGAAGAGGAAGGGGCTGAGTCCCACAGTACTTTTTAAGGGAATGTCCCAATGACTTGAATACCTCCCACTTAGGCCCTACCGTTTAAAGCTTCCATGGCAGGGACAAAGCCTTTGAGGGTGATATTTAAGATCCAAACTATAGCAAAAGGCAATTCAAAACCACCATGAGACTGTTTTTCATTCAATCAATAGAATTTATTGAATCAAGTTTTTTGTTCAGACAAACTCTGTCCCTGCTCTAGGAATTTATAGCTTAGAGTAGTGAATAAAGATATGCCATGCTTTGTGACCTGTGTGTTCTCATACTAATTATTTATATTTACATGGATTGCACATCAAAGATTAGTAACTGAAGCAAAAAAACAGAAGAGTCTTGGGAAGCTAGAGTAGAGACGAGAATGATGCATGTAAGCAGAGACAAAGCTTGGAAATTGAGGAAATAAACCCTCCTGACTCTCACATTTAATGCATAGCCAGCTGCTCTGTCATTGTGGAAGTGCACAGGTCCCACCTTGTCCAGAGGAGCCAGCTGAGGGGGAAAGAATGAGGGGTATGAGATACTGCTTGAGCTTCCCTTGCCAATCTGGGGGACATGAGGACTTTGTCCCTGGAGGGGGCAATTTCTCTGATTTGTTCAGATTGCCAGCCCACTGTTGCTGCTACACAAAGCCTAAGTTTTTGTTTGGGAACTGAGCTATTAAACTTTAAAGTGGACTAACTCGAGTTGGTGGCAGGGGCAGCGGGGAGTATGTTCTTTGCTGAATTCATCTCTGGAAGGACACAATGACTATTACAGGAGGGTCACTATGTCAACAATGTTTGAGAACAAAAGAGGAGTGCCTTTCAGCCTCTTGCCTGTCCAGGCAGTGAGCAAGATCTGGAGAAATCCTTACTAGAGGGTCACTGGGGTCCCTATGCAGCTCAGTGGCCTCATTTTATAAGTGAAATTGGGGCTGGGGAGATTATGTGGCTTCTCTAAGGTTTCATGGCCTTCTTTGCTGTTTACAGGCAAAGTGGATAGTTAAGGAAGGCACCTTCCGCATGACTCATGTTAATTCTGTGCCCCTAGCAATGGGATTGGGCCACTCCTGCCGACCTTGTCCACAGTGACGAGCTCCACCTGCCCCATCTATCTTGGGGCTGGAGCCTGTGCATATTTATTCTTTCAAGACTTGCACTTTGCTCTTTTATTTCCACGGTCCTGCACTTGTGTTTGCTCTTGGTGCGCTCTTCATGCATATTGCAGGAGGCCCCTTGTTTAACTTGAGCTCAGGACTAAATATAACCACAGCTATCACCAGAGGCCCCACACATGTCACCCCCTTTCAGCGTCTGCAAACTCCACCCCAGGTCACGGGCACAGGGCTGGCTCCAGCACGACTTCGTGGAAGTTCCTTTTTAAATGGGAACTTTCACCGAAAGTGGTGGGGGGAGAGCATTCACACTTTGTCCCTGGTGTACACAGGTGGGAAGGCCAGGAAGCAAGGACTTAGGGCCCCTTTTGTCCATTTAACAGCATGGTAACTGGCCCTCCCATGCTCCATTCCCTTTCTGTAGGCCCTGTGAAGGGAACTGGAAACTGTCTGTAACATTGTCACATCTTTCAGGCACCTTGTCACAGTGACCCTGAAAGAATCTGGTTTCCCATTGTGCCCCAGACTGGAGAGCCATGGTTTTGGGATAGTGCAAGACAAGCTTCCCACCCCTCCTCCTCCAGGAAGCTATCCCTCACTCTCCTATCTACACAGCTCTCTCCTGCCTATGGAAATTGTTATGGTGGCTAAGAAGTCGCCTGTGTAGTTCATAAATCATTTTGTGGTTTTCATCTTGTCTGAACAAGACCAAAACTCCTTAGAATCTGAGTCTGTGTCTTCTACTTAGATTTTCACACTTCCTTCACTCGGTGTTGAGTAAGCACTAGGTACCCAGCCATCTGCACTCTCCCAAGAACATGGAAGGAGATTCCAGCTAGCGTTCACCTGACTGCCTTCCCCCTTCTCTGAGTACAGCAGAATCTGCACTATGAGCTGTCTGTAAGTTGGAGAGTGACAGGCAAGAAGACATGGCCTGAGTGGCAGCAGGACCTGTTAGATAAATAAACTTAGCAGGGGACAAAAGCAAACACTGGCTCAGCCAATGCGATAAAAAAAGGTGAGATAAGAGAACTGGAAACTCATCGCTCTGCGTTCTCCAGGTGGGGCTGAAGACCTTGAAAGTTTCTTCAAGGTCTGTGGGCCAGGGATTCACTTCTTGAAAGAGTACTCCACGCAGTGACATCCTCCACCATACCAGTCCCTCTTTCTCTCCTTCCCTGCTGTCCAACAAATGGGGAGCTCCCATATACAAAGTGGGGTTCACAAGGAAGACCAAAATATCCCCCTCAGAGCTCACTGCCTGGGAAGGAAGACTGCATCAAAATTGCACTAACAGGACTAAGAAAGGACAGGAGTGTAGTTCACAAGATTCAAAATCACGGCTGTTTGGACACAAAGTCAGGAAGAGTGGGAGACAGGAGATAAAGGCAGTAGCAAAGAGAAGGGCCCCCAAAAAAGAAGCAAGTAGAGAGGGTAAGGTGGCAGGTACCAGAGGAGGCATAGAGGGAGAGGAACTGTGACTCCATTGGAAGCAGGACAGGGACGCAGGGGCACACTTGGTGTGCTTCTCCATAAGCAGGGCTTGAGGCGTTTTGTTATCCTGTAGATGTACAGCCAGGGAACTTTCCTCATGGCTGACTGTCCACTAGATCTGCTGTCTGAAGGGTCTCGTCCACGTTTGTGTTAGCTGGTGATGAGGACTAGAAATCACTTTGTCCTTTGCCCTTGACTCTTTGTTTACAGAGCTACTCTCATGCCATCAGGACTTTGAATGAGGACACAGTGTCCGACACAATTCATTAAAGACCTCTCCTAGTCAGTGTCATCTGAATCTGGCTGCAGGATTGTTGGGGGTGGGGTGAGGTGAGGGGCTGATGGTCAGATTTTGACATTCTTTTTACTGCAGACCAGAATCCACGAAGGGCCTAAGAACATGTCCTCACGGCACAGCTGAGAACACAGATGGTGAGGGGCCTCATCTAGAAGGAGGTGAGGCCGGCTGTGAGCTGAAGGTGGGGCTTTCTGATAGTTCGTGATTTGTGGTTAGAACCGGAATTTCAGGGTTCTTGTGGACTGGGGTCTATATGTAGGTAGGCGTTGGAAAACTGGAATTACTCGATCACTAAGTGGTGTTGAGTGTGGCTATGTCAAGGGTGTAGAAAGCTTTTCCTAAGAGCACAGTGCAGGCTTTTATCTCTTCTGCCTCAGTCAGACATATTATATTACATTGGACGTAAGATCGAAGACCACCTCTGCCTTGGAAATAGTCAGTCAAGACTATAAGCAATGAATTGAGATAAAAAATTCCTATCTCGTGTTTTTAGTTATGTTAGAAGCACAATTCATTTGCTCACTCACATATGATTTTCATTATTCCATACCCCGTGTAAAATGAGGTCATCTGTATCTTGTGTGCAGACCTGTTAGACATTCATGGATTCTTTGTTCCTTCCTGTTCCCCATGGAAGAATATGAGCTCCACACACCTGAAGTCTTGCACAACTGTTTCCTTTCCAGTGTGCAACAAGTAACACACAAGCACCAATTATGGGCTCAGCTGGAGAGCACAGCAGAGCAAGTCCTTGTCCTCATGCGATTTAGATTCTGATAGAGAGAAAGTCAAGAAGCAACAAAAACAAAGGGAATAATGTCAGTATGAAAAGTTCTGTGAAAAATACAGACAGGGTCAGGGCACAGAGCCTCTTTATTTCATGCTTAGACACCCCAGGAACGCTCAGCTATAGCCAGACTGCCACCCCCGCTGTCTCAGATGGCACAGAGTCCCCCAAAGGACAAAGTGTGTGCATTTCAACTATTTCATTCACCAGAAGAGCCTCCAACTCTCCTTACCCTTGTTTTCCTACCTTTTTTTGTCATTACTGGAATTTGAACTCAGTGTCTCATGCCCCCAGCCCTTTTTGCTTTAGTTATTTTTCAGATAAACTCTTGCACTTCTGCATGGGAGTGGCCTCTGACAGCCATCCTACTACCTCTGCCTCCCAAATAGCTGAGATTACAGGTATGAATCTCCACACCCAGCTTGTTTTTGAGATAGGGTCTCACTAACTAACCATAATCCTCCTACATCTGCCTCCCAAGTAGCTGGGATTGCAGGCACAAGCCCCATGCCTAGCTCATTTTTATGTTGTTATTGATTTGAATCTCAATGCTTTTTGCATCTTATCTTTCGCATTTGGGTTCAATTTCCCTCTTAAAGAAAAGCCTTCTTGTTGCAGGTTTGTGAATAGTAATATGTTCTCTTGGTCTTGGTCTGAATATATTTTTATTTTGTTGGTGGTCAGCAAGTGATACTCCCAAAGTGTGGCATTTTGGTATGCTAGGTACTTTGAACTTGAGGGCACCGAAAAGATCTCAGAAACAAAATTTCCTTCTGACCTCTTTCCCCACTTTCTCCTGCTTCCTTTCGCCCCCAAAGCAGCCCATAGAAACTACAGCTCTACTCCTCCCCCAAAGCCAGCCATAAGACCAAGAAGTGTTACTCAGACCTTCCCTTGTCTTTCTGTGTAGGAACTGACAATAAAGAAGTCTTCAGACCTACCTTGTCTGATAGTGGATCATAAAATGCTCATTCCAGAAGGTTCCTGCCCCACACCTGGGAGAAAGTAAGAATCTGCAGCAACAGCTTTGCTGGGATCCCCCTCTGTCTATCACCATTAGACCAGACCCTTTACTCCATGTCATGTTTCTACATGATTTTTTTTTAATTTTTATTTTTTTATTATTCATATGTGCATACAATGCTTGGGTCATTTCTCCCCCCTGCCCCCACCCCCTCCCTTACCACCAACCCCACCCCCTTCTACTCCCCCCTACCCCCTCAATACCCAGCATAAACTATTTTGCCCTTATCTCTAATTTTGTTGAAGAGAGAGTATAAGCAATAATAGGAAGGAACAAGGGTTTTTGCTAGTTGAGATAAAGATAGCTATACAGGGAGTTGACTTGCATTGATTTCCTGTGCATGTGTGTTACCTTCTAGGTTAATTCTTTTTGATCTAACCTTTTCTCTAGTTCCTGGTCCCCTTCTCCTATTGGCCTCAGTTGCTTTTAAGATATCTGCTTTAGTTTCTCTGCATTGAGGGCAACAAATGTTAGCTAATTTTTTAGGTATCTTACCTATCCTTATATCTCCCTCGTGTGCACTCCCTTTTATCTTGTGATCAAAGTTCAATCCCCTTGTTGTGTTTGCCCTTGATCTAATGTCCGCATATGAGGGAGAACATATGATTTTTGGTCTTTTGGACCAGGCTAACCTCACTCAGAATGATGTTCTCCAATTCCATCCACTTACCTGTGAATGATAACATTTCATTCTTCTTCATGGCTGCATAAAATTCCATTGTGTATAGATACCACATTTTCTTGATCCATTCATCAGTAGTGGGGCATCTTGGCTGTTTCCATAACTTGGCTAATGTGAATAGTGCCGCAATAAACATGGGTGTGCAGGTGCCTCTGGAGTAACCTGTGTCACAGTCTTTTGGGTATATCCCCAAGAGTGGTATTGCTGGATCAAATGGTAGATCAATGTTTAGCTTTTTAAGTAGCCTCCAAATTTTTTGATTGTCCCTCCTTTGTTAAATCTAACCATAAATATGGTCACTTTTCTCTGGAACTTTGAGGCTCCATTTCTGACAGCTCTCATGTCACATAAAACTTTGATTAAATAAACATGCTATGTGTTTTCTTGTTACAATGGTGTTTGCTGTAAACGTTATGATAGGTGGGAAGAGAGGTAGCACCTTTTTCTGCCCCACAACTCCATCTCTACTTTTGTTCAATTGTTTAGCCATACATAGAAAATCTACATTAAAATTATTTTCCCTTCACACTTGGGAATTTCATTCCCTTTTTGCTTGGTGTCTGTTGCTGAGGTGGAGACACCAAGAGATGAAGGGCAATTTGTTGTTTTGGTATAATTCATTTTTTTCTCTCTCATCACTTCCTTTCTTGCCCCACATATTTCTCTCTCTCTGTCTCTCTCTCTCTCTCTTTCTCTCTCTCACACACACACACAGACACACACACACACACACACACACACACTGTAAGGTAAGTGCTCTACCACTTAAGCTATGTCCCCAGGCTCCCTCTCACTTTTTCCATTGAGTGCTTAAATTTTTTTCAAACTGTGGGCACTTGAGTGCATGCATGTGTTCTGTAGCCTTAACAGGGTATAAGGTGTACATTTATTCTCCCCAAACTCAAACTCCACTTAAACGCTGGCTCTTCTTTTCTATCTTCCATTTCTCTTAATTATCTTTAGTAGCTGTTCTATCTCTTTTATCTTTCTGACTGCACCATGGGTAATCAGTGCAAATATTTTACAATTACAGATTACAACGATCTGTTTTGTGATTCACTTATTCTTTCTTCAGTTTCTCTGATCTGTAGTCAAACTGTGCACTGCATTTTAGTGGTGACCTTCATTTTTAGGAAACATTTGAAGTCTTTTATTTTTTTCCCTTTTTTCATAATTCATTGTTCTTTTCTTGGGGTTTTGTCTTTTGGAGTATGTATTTAACCATTTATTTATTTAACCTTTTCTTTTTCCAGTACTGAATATTGAACCTAGGGCTTTGTGCTTGCTAGGCAAGTGCTCTACCACTTGAGCCACTCCCCCAGGCCAACCATTTTAAATATATTTCTTTTCTATGCTATTTCCAATTGTTTTTCTGTTCTTTCAGGTCTACTGTTTACTTTGTCTTCTCATCCTTGCTAATGGTGAATCGTTCCTTAGGTATCGTGTAAGTTTTTATTTATGCTCGAATTAAGATTGTGTTTGTGTGTGTACAGTGTGTGTGTAAAGTTTCTTCTATTGAGTGTATCTTAAACTTATTGCCACTATTTCTGCCAGGGACTCATGGGTTTCACTGACTTGAACGACTATTTGTTTTTTTTTTAACATTCATTCCTGATCTCCAGGGTTCCTAGACCACACAGGTAAATTTGAAACTTTATTCATGCAGGATACAGGCCCAGAATGCTGTTTTCACGGGAGATTTCATTTCCCCACCATGGCTCTGGGCAGAACCAGAAACCTTTCTTGTGGTGGCGAGGCACTGATGGGCAGATTTTCTACTCCCTTTTCTAACTGCAGAGGCAGCTTGTTGAGGGGCCTGGTTTAATGCAGTTCCCAGTTCAACAGCATCTCTGCCAGGCCCAAAGCCTTGCTGATGCCCACAGGCTGCCGAAGTACTGCACAGCCCCTGTGCCAACACCTGCAGCAGCTGCGGTGTCTTGGTGGTTGTTAGAAATATAGAATCTCAGTGTCCTTCTTCCACCAGACCCAGGAATCAGAATTTCCCTCTTAACAAGCTCCCCAGGTGAGTGATGTGCACGCTGCACAGCTTCAGAAGTGCTGTCCTGATCCAGATTATATAATTCTCGTTCCTCCAGCCTCTCCCTGAGAGAACTGATGGCACCAGCTCATGGGTTTTTGTTTTTGTTTTAAACTTTCCTCTGCATTTTGGGGACCTGAGAGTGAAGTTTTCTTTCTTGGAAGCTAATCTATGCATTTAAAAACATTTTTGTTAAAACATTCTTAGTTGGCCCTGTTGCCAGGTTTGGAAATCCAATCTTATTCTTTCCTCAAAGCTAAGCTTTAAGTGTTTGGCACTGCCATATGCCAGCATATGTGCTCTGGGCTCTGTGCATGCCGATGCTAATTAACTATTGGTAGCTTTTGCGCTCAAGTGATGGGGTAGACATGTCCTTTTGAAAGTTGCACAGTTAAGTGGTATTATTTTGCTCAGTTTATCCCCTTTCATGATGCTCCCTGGGTTTTGTTACTGTTGTTTTGTTTTTACCCATAACACCCTCTGGTCCTGCTATCTACTTTTCTCAAAGCTGGGTCTGATTCAAGGCTAGGTCTTGTCTCTTGCACCATGGAATTTCTGTAGTAAGCAGGGAAGAACTGACTGTGCTGGCAGAGTTACAGACACTGAACAACATGGCAGGGGACAGTTTATCAGGGGCTGCCTCCTTGGGAGTTCTGGTTGAGCAATTGGTTATATGAACCCATAGCCAGTCAGCTGCAGTGAAAGCAGCCCTCCCCAGATCCATCCAGAAGGCACTAAACACACCCCACGTTGGCACACTGCAGGATCCTGGACCACAGAGACACCTGAAGGGGAACCGGAAGTGGCCCCTACTTTGGGGAGCTTATAGTAACGTGGAAGTGAGGCACCCAAAACCAAGAGGATGACAGGAAAATCCCGAAGATGTTGAGTAAGCAAGTGCCTGTTAGAGAGAAGGGCCATGCACAAAATGCCAAGGAACCATCGGGCTGGGGAAGGCTCTGCCTTCAGGGGTGGGTAACAGCATTCCCTCAGTTTCCTTAGGTTGCCTGCTTTGGTGTTGGGTCAGCCACCCTCCTTTGTTTCAGAGAGAAGGAAAGGCTCCCGTTATTCTCCCTTGCCTGAAAAATCCATCATACCAACCACAGAGATCTTGGCTTTTTATACCATCGTGGGGGCGGGGTCCGCTTGGCACAAAAACCATATCTTCCCTGCATGAAGTGAGGAGGACTTTATGCTTTCTTCTCACCTCCTGTAGGGTACATCTGGTGCACAGTCCCTGCTTGTTGTTTGCAAAGCTTTAATTCAAACATGTACATTGTTTTTTGAATGCTGCAGGATGCAGCCAACAATAACCTTAGGTCTCATCCTGCACTGGTCATCTGAAGGGCGGGATTATTCTATGATGCTCCCTTCCAGCCAGGCTGCTCAGCTCTTTGTTTCCTGGGAAGCCAAGATCATTGCGTTTGAACCTTTGTTCCCAGCACACCCACTCCTGGAATCTCTTAGCCTATCCCTTTCCAATCCTACCCATTCTTGCTTTTCTTCTTTTTTTTTTTGTGGTACTGAGGCTTGAACTCAGGGCCTTATGCTTGCTAGGCAGGCACTGTACCACTTGAGCCATACCACCCATTCTTAAATGTCCTCTTTCCCTGGTAAGTTTGTATTTGCAGTGATTATCTGAAACCAGTTATGGCTTTGTTTTGTTAGAAATTACTTCTTATGTCTTTCTGATTTATCTCCCCAAATGTATTTTAAGCTCTGTGAAGGCAAGGCTTGTGACACATGGCACAATGGTAGGCATACAGTGAGCTCTCATAGATCTCAGGAAAATCAGTTGAGTCTAAATTCATATTATTAGTAATTATGTACACAATTATTCATCTGCTCTGATCAAGCATTTCTATATGACGTTAAGGTTGTTATAGAAATCATATCAGAATGTCTGAGAACATAGGGCTGTCTTGTTCATAAATAAACAGGCTTTCCCCTGTGGGGGGAGGTGACAGTTTACACAAGTGCACCTGAAATTATGTCTCTCTCTACCTGCCATCAACACTCTACTTCCTATCACCTTCTCTCCTTTGTAGAATAATAAAATGTCACACACAACATCCTCACTTTATGTTTTTGGAAGCTTTGTTATTATCTGGATACTTTTGTCATTATAAATGTCCCTTTATATCTCTGATAATACTTTTGATCTTGAGGTCAACATCACTTTAGAGAGAATCCATCCAGATATAGAAGATTTGTTTTTGTCTAAGAGTCAAGGGATCTGGTTGCAGTTGCCCATGGTTGCTAACTCCCTTGTGATCTTGGGTAGGTCATGGTGCCTTTCCTCATCTCTACTTACTCATCAATAAGTCAGGATGAATTCTGAGATCTTTTCCCAAAATTACTTCACCTAATTCTAAGGTTGATTTCTGTGGCCAGGAACTAAAAAGAAGTCTTTTGGCAAAATTTTGCTTGGAGACCATGAATTAAATGGTATCTATAGTATCATTCAGTGATATCTTTAATCCCCAGATATCTCCCAACAAGTAAACTCAGATAATAAACCCAGAAGTTCTTGACGTGGTGTTCTTCAGATCTCTAATGCCATCTAAAGCTTCTCTCCTGGAGCTTCAGGAGAGGAATCCTCCTGGGTCCACCATGTTCAGGTCAGTGCTACTGGCCTGTTTATCATTCCTTAAGGGCAACTTAATCCTGGATGGGTCACTTCTTTTTGCTTGTTGAACAATGATTCTTCAAAGGAAAAAACTCAAAGGTGTGATAGCCATTTGTCTTGATATCCTGTGTTTTGGGGATGGGGGCTGACATTTCCCACCTACAGAAAGGTGGGTGCCTGTTGTGTTGTCTAGGGTGGGAGAGAATGATGTTTACACTTCTGACTTCTCCGGAACTGATTTTCTTTATCTTTGTTTCAGCCACTATGCTCAGCTCTAGACCAGCAGTACAGTAGATTGGATGCAGGGCCTTTCTCTGAGATACTCATCAATCCACAAGTTTTCACTGGGGACATTCAAGAATTTAAGTTCTGACTATAGTCTTTCTGATGCCAGAATCTTGTCAGTTTCTGGACTCTCAAGGCCTCCTTTTCCTTTCCCTCTCTCCTTCCCACCCACCTACCTTGTTTTTATTCTTTTATCTTTAAAATATTTGTGTTGGAAAAATCATCCTACTTGAAAAAAAGAGAGAAAGTAGAGGAGAAGGAGGCCCATGCCAACTCAGTGTGCTGCAGTGACTTTACTGAGAAAGATAGCTGGGTCACAGTCAAAAGTTTGTACCTCCCCCAATCTTCCCAGAAATGGTTTTAGGATGAGGTTATGAGTACAAACTACACATCCCTTTGATGCATGGTACAACTCTGGGAAATGAATTTAACCTTTCAGTGGTCCAACTGTGAATGATAGATGCCAAAGTGTTGCCTTTCATAATTTTGTGACAAGAACTCTTGAAATATTAGGAGAGCCTTGGAAAAATAAAGTGACATTACAAAGGTGACACTTCTGGCTATGGCTAGAACTATACCAGTATTTTAAAATGGAGCTTTCTGGTTCATCATAAATTTATGTCCTCAATTTACTTTGAGACTGAACTCCTCAGTTTGTTCTGGGGATGCTGGCCTCTGACAGCCTATGTGCCAGCAATGACAAGGCCAGGTCTTCACACACAGGAAGGCCTGGTGTCACCTACTTTACTTATGACTTGTATTTGCTTCTCACTCCTCACACTTCTGTTGGTTGCAAGAATGGGTCCACATTTGCCAATCTTGACCTTCTAGGATATTAGAGTCACTAAGCAAGAAGAAAAGGCCTTAAGCTTGGCAAAACTTGGGAAAACTTTCCTATTTCCTGTCTAATGGGGAAAAGATCCATGCCTTGGAATGAAGATTGAAGTTCCCTCAGGGGTTCCTTAGGGGTACTGATGGATAATCAGATGTCAGATTCATGGCAAGAATTTTCCAGAATGTCAACAGTTAAGTGGATGTCATTTAAATTCATGGCCTAACTGGGCCTTAGTTTTCTCATCTGTAAAATAAGGCAGCAGGTGTCCCTGGTGGTCCAAAATGTTTTACCATTTCAACTGTCTGAAAGTCTTTTTATTATTATTGCATTAAATAATTATCAAAGGCTGATGTTAACCTAAACTGAGATTCTCTCCTTCCCCCTTCCAGAATATAAAGTATTAGTAATAGTAAAAACCCATAACTTTGCCATTTTCTATATCAGAAAAGGACAGGGTTTCATCTGCCATGAATATATTCAGGTCTCATCAGTGACTTGTGTTTCCTTGAGACATACATAATATCTTGGGAGGATTTTTATTCCCAGCTAGCTCTGATTTTTCTGTGCTAAAGACCTACCCAAACATTCTAACTTTAATTTCTCAGCAAAGCTCCATTCTTGTGTTTTCTGTTAATCACAGGGAATTTTCACTTGGGAAAAACATCTCAGCACAGGTCAGCCAACAGCTATTTCTGAGCAGACATTATATAGCCAGCACTATGGGTAATCTAGAAAAGCAGTAGACATCACTCCTGCTCATTAGGGCCTCAAATTGAAACTAGGGAGAGAAAAGAAGCCTAATATACATTCAGCCAGAAAACACGTGAGGCAGTTTTGCAAGATAACCATAAACCTTAATGAGAAAAGTGGCCACCTAGCCCAGTTTTCTAGGGATGGTCCTATTTATACCTATTGCATTGGTGTAATTATTAATATCAATCCTCTGGCTTTTAAAAATGTCCTAGTTTATATGATAAAGTCTAAGATTGCCTTAATGATGGGGAGTGTCAGAGACTTTATATGCTCATCTATGGAAGTGAAGTCATCAGAGAAAATTACCATAGTAACTAAGAACCATGACGATAGGTGCTTTGTTTACACAAGAAAGACACTGTCACACCCTGGGTATATTTTAGTTTGGATGAGGCAATTCCTTCCATATCTGGGAGATTTGTGTAGGCTATCCTTGTGTTGTTGGTTAATCTCATGTAAAGTGTTATTTTCTCCAGATTGAAATTCTGATCTCTGGGTTAGGCTTGGCTTACTGCTGAGACATGTCAGGTCTGTCATCTGTGCGGAATGGATCAAGGAGCAGCCTTAAGAAATGGGTAAAAAGTAATCTGTAGAGGCTTTTGTTGTCCCCATGAAGAAAAGGAGTCTGTAGTCTCGGAAACTCATCTGGTTCATGCCGAATACTGGGCCTTTAGTCAACAAGGCAGAAGGAATTATATGAGCAAAGACGAGAGGTAGGAAATAGCATGGGGTTTGTGGGGGAGTGCCAAGCAATCTGGCATTGGTGGCAGTACACAGTGCGTGTCAGGAGATGTGGATGTAGGCAGAGGCCAGAAGGAGAATCTACGTCTATAAGCATTGTGCTAGCTCCATTCCCAAGCTCTAACTGCCCTGGCAGCCACCATATTTGCAGCAAGATGCTCTTTTTTCCAGGGTCCTGTTGATCTCTGAGAACCCCTCCAGTCCCTCCAGTGCTGTTCAGATATGTATTGTCAACACTATCAGATCTATTAGTGCTGTGAAACAGCTTCTGGAAATCCAGGACAAACAGCACTGGCTGGAACAATCAACCCTGAGCAGATGTCCCCATGTTTGGTTTCACCGCCAGATGCTGGAGAAGAAGTGGTGCAGCAAGGACAATTGATGAGGGTCAAGGTCAGGCATTGAAATCAATCACTGACAATGCTGGGCTGGCACTGAAAACCCTGTTGGTTCCTTTGATCATTCCTCCTGCTGGTAGACATGGATGGTCCAAGAGGCCCTGGACCCCACTTGGAGAGCCACCCGAAGCCACCGGATCTTGAATTCCCTGCCACTCTGAACTGCAGTCTACAAAGCAGGTGATCTTATTTACCTGGCAATGCAAGGTCTTGGCAACGGCAGCAGAACTGTTTGGAATGAGCAAATGGAATCACCCGAAAAAGCAAAATGTAAAACCACGCAGGAAAACTGTCTCCAATCATGTGAGAAGGCATGCCAACTAAGATTCTTTTCAAAGAAGAAAATCATGAATAGATGACTAAGGGCTTTCAAAATCAAGTGCAGCTGTTTGTTTTCCAGCCTACTATATACAAGTGCTAAACATGATATCTGCAAGAAACATCTCTTTTAGACCCAAGGGAGGTTTTTCTTAAAGTTGTACAAAACTATTCCCCTCCACTAACTCACTTTAGCATTTTTCTTCAATTACTACTTTTACTTCTTTCTTTCAACAGTCTGAGCAGTGTTCTGACTCTTCCTGGTGAAGAATCAATGATGATCAAAGGAAGTGTAGTGAAGCATTCTCCTAGGAGGACTGTAAAGTCGCCAAGAGATGGAAATCATCTAGACAAAATAAAGGGCCATGGGGTTATTGGGCCACTTGTGACACAAACTGGGTCGGGTGGATGCCGATCTGTCTCTTCCATTCAAATACCTCAATGAGTATGGCCTGAAGGTCATATGATTATCATTATAACTATTTTTATAATAGATTATTATATTATTTTTATAGATTATTATATAACTATTTTTCACTGTGATGCCCAGGGTAAAACTCTACCATTAGCATGCTCTTTTATGCCATCGGAATACATGTTTCATTGTCATTTACACCAGTTCTATTCGAGGTGTTGGTCTCTGATCACTTGAGGGGCTGGATCCTTCATGGAGAAAGTCAGGCTCTAAAAACCCTGTCAGACAAACCACAGTGTTCCTGGCAAGGCAGGTGACACACATAATGGAACAAGCACCCTCTCTTGATGCGGTACAGAAACCGTTGCAAACCAACATCTGCCTGCAGACTGCACTTCGAGGAGCACTGACACACACATGGCTGGCACTTATGTCATCTTCACAATCTCTACCACCTATAGTCAGTTATCAGTCTGTCTTAACATTCAAAAAAGATTCATGTATTTTGAAACAATTCAAATTTGTAAAAGAGTTACAAGAATTGTACAAAGGACTGTGTGCCTTGCATCTAGACTCCATTCAAGTTTTGCCTGTGGTGTGCTTGCTATGGGAAGTCCAATTCATGACAACATGACCTAGTCTCCATCTACCTGGAACTTTCAGTGTCATTCCCTTCACCTCTATGAAGACTGCATTTTGTAGAATAACTCTGAACGTGGGTTTGCCCCGTGATTCCTCATGGTTAGGCCCTGGATCATGAACTTGGGGTAAGAATGTCACAGAGTGCTGTGGTCTTCTCACTGCACCTGACCAAGTGGCCCCTGATGTCAATTTGTTCCATGACTTGTGGTACTAACTTTGATCATTGATTGAGATAGTGCTTGCTCCTATATTTGACTGCAAAGTTACTTTTTAAATTTTTATTTATTTAGTGGGACTGGGGTTTGAACTTGGGGCTTTGTGCTTGCAAAGCAGGCACTCTACCACTTGAGTCACACCTCCAGTCCATTTTGCTCTGATTATTTTGGAGATGGGGTCTCATGAAATATCCTCCCTATAGCTAGGATTACAGATGTGAGCCATGGGCACTAGGTACTTTTTTTTGGTTTGTAATTAATAAGTATTATACAAATATTCCATTGCTCATTCTGCTTTTACCTATTACTTGTTTTATTTATCTTTCTATTTATTTTTTAATTTATTTTTGTGGTACTGGGGTTTGAGTCACTCTAGCAATCCCTGTTTTTTTGTGATGGGTTTTTTCAAGATAGGGTGTTGCAAACTATTTCCCTGGGCTGGCTTTGAACCTCGATCCTCCCGATCTCTGCCTCCTGAGTAGCTAGGATTACAGGCATGAGCCACCGGCACCCAGCTATCTAGTATTTGTTTTAATACTCATTGATGCTTTTTGCTGGCATTGTTCTCTGTGATGTTTACCAAGTGGTAATTTTATAATTGTATCATTCTCTCTACATTAGTTAGCATTCTCTTACAAGGAAGAACTTACTCGTCTCCCATTTTAAAACTCACTTGTTTATGAATAATTCACTATAATCTATTATTCAATGGGTTCTAATCCTTCACAGCCATTAATTATTTTGATGCTTAAATGGAGCCAGATTTTGACAGTTGAGTTCTGTGAAGATGGCTTCTATGCCCTTTAACATGTGGCTGTCATTCTTTGAGCAACTTCTTCACATCACAACAAGTTGTTCCAGGCTATATTATGCTTTTCTCTTCCTTCCTTCTTCCTTCCTTCCTTCCTTTCTTCCCTCCTTCTTTCCTTTCTTGTGCTAGGGATTGAATAGTTTATAGCTTTCTGCTCTAATTCTGGACCAGCCAGGTTTTGAAGGGGTCTTGTTTCCTCTCTTCATGGAGATTTGTATTTAGAAGCCAAGAGCTCGGTGCTAAGTGTGCTCTTTGCTCTTGGAGTATTGCTGCCCCCAGGCCCGCTCAGTGGACAAAACTAAGAAATCTCTGTGTTTTTATCCATACCCAAATGCATGGACACATAAGAATGATGCACACATGCCTTTCAATCTATTCTTCTGTCTCTGTTTCTGTTATCCTTAGTATGTTGATTTGCTCAATCCTCTATATGTAGCCACCCTCCTGACTACATGATGCTGCTCCCACCCTGCTCTGACACCACCCTTGCGAAGGCCTCATGGCCAACCATCCCCTGCTGTTCCTGCCATCTTCCCCCATAACATCTTTGCCCTGGCCACTTCCGCACCCTTACTGGTGCTTGCCCAGTGACTGCTGGGCTGAATTAGGACAGAAAAGGAGCAAGTCAAATTGTTTCTTAATTAGAATCAAGAGCAAGCAAAGGCTAAATAAGGATCACTTGCAAGAGTTACTTCTTTGTTCACTGAGGCACTAGGATTTAAACTGTAAGACAGCCCATCTACCAGTATGATATGAAATGTTGAAATAAAATGGTCTTAAGTACCTTTAAGTCTGCATGAGGACGGTAATCATGTCAGGGGGCGTGAGGAGGTGGTACTTGTGAGTTCTGCAGTGTGTTTCGGCCCTGGCTCCAGCAGCAGGGATAGGGCTGTCTGCGCTGGTTTGAATGCTGCTAATCAGCAGAATACTTGTTAACTGGTCTAGACATGCATCGTGCCTAATGAGAGAAGAACAAGGAACAAACAGATTTTTCACTTGTACCAAGAGGTTGTATTACTGACCCTGTCTTGCAGGACAATTTTGCATGACAATGGCTTGTACCATTCAAATGCCAATGGAGAACCCCTAAGAGATACAAACAGGTGCTTACCCAGGGGAGCTCCATTTGTGATGGATTATGTCATTATCACCTTCACGTTTTTGAGGGTTTATGAGGGACCTTATTCTTCAGATTCCACCAGATCAGATCAAATTCACCATGCCAACTAGAAAGCTAAGTGATTGTTCTAAACGTTCACCATTGTGCATTCTCCCAGTGGATCTGACACAGTGCTAGCAGCAGCATAATACTGGACACAATGTGAGAGATCAGGGGGTTGGAGTGGCTCAAGCAATACGAGTGCCTGCCTAGCACGCACAAGTCTCTGAGTTCAGATCCCAATGCTGCCAAAAAAAAAAAAAAAAAGAAAAAGGAAATGTGAGAGATCAAGTGTTCCTATCTTTTAACCTCTGTTGAAATTAGCACCAGAAAAAATCATGGGTTGTTCTTATTGGGCTCTATAGCTGTTACTTGGTCTGTGAGCATTTGTTAGTCCTTCCTAACCAGTCACAAGCTCCATAAGGGCAAGGGGCAGAACAGCACACTTATGTCACCACCTATAGCAACTTGCAGAGAGCAGTTGACTAAAAGCTGATGATTCAAGGTTTGATGTTTCCTAGCTAGACCATGAACCATAACACTGGGTGAGGACTCATGCCTGCTTTTCTACAGTGTTCCAGTCTATTTGTGGTCTTGAGGACGGAAGCCAGGGTCATGCTTATGCTAGGCAAGTGCTCTACCACTGGAACTACACCCCCGCCCCATATTTTATGTAGGACTCAAATCTATAACCGTCAACAAGGGAGAGAAGGAAGCAAAGCCCTCTTCTATCTCCCCTTCTGTCTTCCACTCCTCCTTGCCTCCTTCCCTGCTTCTGAGTTATATTGATGGACGCTAATGTAAAATGACCCTGGTATAGGGCTAACCTTTCTGCTGAATCTGCTGTTTCATTCTCAGGGCTGAGAAGCAGGTCATGGAGGCTCAGGGTGTAACCAGGGCCCCAGTCATAGGCCAGTTGCTGCCATGAACTTTCTGCTCAACTTCCGGCAAGTTTCCCTGGCCTCGTCGCTTGCCTCTGTGCAGGGAGGCTGACCTCATGATCGCCTAGCATCTGTGCTTCTGCCCTTGTTTTACTCAGGCCTTGTGACATGGTCACATCCTGACTGGTAGCCCAGAAATGGAAAAGGAACACTGAGAGTGAAAGTGCAGCCTAGATTAGCACTGGAAAATCCAGTCTCCAGACACTGAGATTCAAACTTCTCTATCATGGTGGTTGTTTTTTGTTGCTGTGTTGTTGTTTGCAATTACAGAAAAGCAGCAGAAAGCACTTAATGGTTGCTCCCTTCCTAGCTAGGAGGATAAAGCAGGCTAAGGCTCTTGCTGGTGGAAGAGGTGGTCTACCTACCTCTGCCTTGATGTTCCCCTACTCTCAGCAACCTCTTTCAGTCTTTCAAATTCGGATCCCCTACTGGGATCTTCCTACTTACTCCTGCATAAGTGGGATTATAGCTGTGTACCACCACACCTGGATTGTTTGTTGAGATGGGATTTCACTAACTTTTTGCCCAGGTTCACCTTGAACTATGATCCTCTAGGCATCTACCTCTCACATGGCATCCACCACCATGCTCGCCCTCTGATCCCCTTTTAACAAAGTACAGAGACATTCTATTTAGACTAAATGATTGATAGCTGGAAGACTTTATACTTTATTTTTCTTTCCATAGTTGTTTCTGTGCCTGAAATGCAGCAAAGCATTTCACATGATTTCTCATTTGTCCCTGTTGCCTTAAAAATGACTCTGCATTTATTGTAAACTGCCTTGAGTTCACTTTGGAAATGACTTGAAAATAACTTTTAAAGTGTCTAACAGGCTTTGCACTATAGTCAAGGAAAAAAAGTGAGTGTCATGGAACTATAGAGTTACAGAAAGGACAGCAGAGAATGTGCAAATTAGTGTTTTTCAAATTGAAGTTGGAGTGCCTTAGTGGGTCTTGAAGTATATTTAATGAGTTACAGCCAGTAGTTGAAAAATAATATGGAATAGATCAGAAAATACCAGAGTGCATCATACCTAGTTAAGTTTTGTTTAATGAAAGTTTTTTATTAGGCAAGTTCTGACATGCTTAAAACATTGAAGCTATTAAACTATAAAAATAAGAACTTTGCACAGTAGACAAGAGAATTTATTATACTGAGTAGAAATATTTATGATTGGTTATTGTTTTGCTGAGTGCCCAAATGTGTAGAAGTGTGTACTAAAATAATTAATTAAAATATTAGTTATTAGGTACAATACTGAAAATATCCAATTTTTAATTTAAAAGCTCCCAAAAAGGAGTGTTTCAATGGTGAATTCCACAAAACATCTAAAGAGCTAACATTTCACATGATTTTTTCTGAAGGCAGAAAGAGAAGAAACACTTATTTTATTTTACAAGGCTAGTATTAATTTGATACAAACACCAAGCTAATATGGCTTATTACCTTAGACACAAAAATCCTCCACAAACTCAAGTCAAATTTAGCAATGTATAAAAAGAATTATACTCCATGACCAACGAGCATTTATTTCAGGTGTGCAAGACTAGGTAATTGATTATCAGTGTAATCCATTATAAAGAAGAAAAAATCCCAAGATCATACCAATTAATAGAGAAAAAAACATTTGACAAAATCCAACACTCACTCATAATTTTAAAAAACACCCTCAGCAAACTAAGACTAAAGGCAAATTTCCTCAACTTGATACAGAGCCTACAGTAGACATCACATTTAATGGCAAAAGACTACTTTCCATCCAAAAGATCAGGAACAAGGTGAAAATGAACACTCTTACCACTTATTCAACTTATTCAACCACAAATGTCTACATAGACAACCTCAAAAGGAAAAAAAAACAAGACCAACTCAGGAATAGCAAGTAAGTTTAGTAAACTTGCAGGGTATACTATCAACAAACAAAAACCAACCACATTTCTGTTACTACCAATGAACATTGGAAACCAAAATTAAGGACGTAATTCATGTTCAAGTCATTCCAAATAAAATGAAATACTTACACCCAGGGTCTGTCTGCTGAAAATCCAAAATGCAGATGAAAGAAGTCAAAGATGATTTAGATAAATGAAGACATGCTGCATTCATAAATTGGAAGACTCAATACAGTAAGCCGTCGATTCTTCCCAAATTGATGGATTTAAGGCAATTTTGATCAAAATCCAGCAAAAGCTTTTGTAGGCAAAGACAAGATCGTTCTAGAATTTATATGAAAAGATGCAAATCCTATAATAGTTTAAAACATCTTGAAAAAGAATAATAAAATTGGAAGAAATATTTACGTTAGGTTTTATGATACAGCCACAGTAAGATAGTTTGATATGTGTAGGGATAAGCATGTACATCACTGGAACAGAATAGAGAACCCATAAATAAACCATATAAATATGTCCAGCTACTTTTCGACAAGGGTGCAAGAACAGTTTCATGGAGTAAGGATAGCCTTACCATGTCCATTTTCTTCAGCAAGTGGTCCTCCATAGGCAGCCTAACCCCCCACTTTATACAAAACTTAACTTAAAATAGATAACATATTGAAATTTAAAGTATAAAAATAGAAAAAATTTAGAGGAAAATACAGGAGAAAAATTTTGATATCCAGGCCTAGACAAAGAGTTCTTATACTTCACATCAAAAGCATAATTTTATAAAGACAAAAATAATGGAGTAAAAGCTTTAGCTCTGAACAGGTCCATGTGAGAAGGATGAAAAAACAATACAGATTGGGTAAAAGTATTTTCAAACAAGACTAGAATATGTAAAGAACTTCAAAACTCAATAGTGATCTCCTACCCACCCCCCCAAAAAAATCCGCTTAGAAAAGGGGCAAAAGGCATGAAAGGACATTTAACCAAAAAAGATATACAGATGTCAAATGAGCACATGAAGAAATGGTCACCATAACAACTAGGGTAAGACAAATTCAAATCACAATGAAATGTTTCCACATACCTATCAGAATTGCTAAAAAAAAAAAAAAAAAAATTAGGGATAATACCAAAAGCTGACAGGATGCAGAGAAGTTGAATTCACTTTTGGTGGCACTGTAAGATGGCATAGCCTCTCTGGAAAAGTTTGTCAGTTTCTTGTAGGACTATACACACCGCTTAGCAGTGTCACTCTTGGGAGTCCATCCTAGGAAAATGAAAATTTTATTTGCTTGCAAACCTATATGTATGCTTTCCATAACACCTTTATTCATACTAGCCCCAGACTCCACACAGCTCAAGCATTCTTCGATATATCAGTGGCACTTGGCTCTGTCTGTATTATTTCTTACAACTGCATGTGAATCTATGATGATCTCAAAATAGCCATTTCATTTAAAAAAAATATGAAGGTTCTCTGGGCTGAGTCTGGGAAAATAAAAAGAATAAAAAATGTATAATTTGGAAAAAAAGATTAAAATAACCATTGGAGGCTTCTAAATAGTGAGACTGATATGTCTTTTTCTTTTTTTATTCCCTAGAGCACTTGGCCCAAATCATAGCCTTGTTCACTGAAGCACTTGGTAATTTATTTTTATGTATTATTAGCATGGAATAGAAGTCTTGTTAAGAAGCTTAATTTATGATTGTAAATGTAAGTCATTATAGACAAGTCAAATGTGAAATGTTCTTGTTAAAGAAGATGATAATTATCCTTGATAAAAAAACCAAAACATAACTGGAGTCCTTTTGCATAATACAGAGTTAAATAGTTGTGTTTCCTCCATGATGGTTTTGTTTGTGAGCTTGCTTGTCTTTTCTTCAGGATTTCCTTCAGCTCTGTCTGTGAACTTGGGAAGGTGGAGCACAGGACTCCTGTGTGCTAAGGAAAAGGCTGTCACCTGGAGCTCAGGAATGCCTCGGGGGTCTGTAGAGGGGCATGGGTGTCCTTCCCTCTTCCTGCACCTTGGGCAATTTCTTTTCTTTTCTTTTTTGGTTCTAGGGACTGAACCCAGGGCCTTGCCTATGCACCGTACCACTGAGCAGCGCCGCCACAGCTCGACAACTCCTTTTCTATTTTGCACATTTGGTTCATGTAAGATTTGGTTTAAGAACAGAATCCGTTGCCTCATGGACTTGGAAAACCACCAGCCACTCCCCTCTGAGTTCACCCATTGCTCAGCGCTGAGGTTGCAACTTGGGACAGATGTCTCATTCCCTGTGGGGATGTGGTGGAGAGGCTGAGATGGGGAGTGGGCGGTGCTGGGAAATGCCGCAGAAAGAGTGCCCATGTTACACTCTCTTCTAGGCCCTGCCAACCCAGTGTGGCTTGTTCACTGTTGCCATGTGCCCTGGTGAGGAGAGAGTGCATTCTGCCTAGAGAGGCTCTGAAGAAAAACCATGCCATTTTAAAGCAGAAAAGCCAACAGCTGTGGGAGGGATTTTTGCAGAGAAAACACCTTTTCTCAAAGAGGGATGGGTGCTGCAAAATGAGCCCTCCTGTTTTGGTGCAGTTACCTTTTGATATATTGGGGCCTCATTCAAACCATTTAAGTCCCCCCAGCACTAACACTGGGGTTCTCCCAGCTTGACAGGCCCATCTTCAGCCCTGGGTATTGGTAAATACCTGTAGGAGAAGGTGACAGATATAAAAGAGTATCTGTGCTACAGCTCATGGTGGCCACTAAGGGAACGGGTTCTTTAGGCCCAGAGCACTCTGGAAATGAAGTCCCACCTCTCTGGGCTCCTCTAGTGCTGAAGCGCTCTTGAACTTGCGGGACCAGAGAAAGATGAGACCTTGTGGTTGCAATATTTCCCAGGAGTGCTTGGATGTTTCCTCCTGGGGACTTCAGTTTGGAATGCTGACAGATGTGGCCTCAGTCTGTCCATAAGAAGTACCTCCTAGCTTTGCCAGGCCCTAGTTTTAGGGCACAGGGGTAGAGTGGGGCAGGGGTAAACAAGCCCAAACCATTAATCACCCCTTTCCCCTTAAACAAGCTACTGTTACCCGTGAATTGACTGGAATTTCCAGAAGACTTTTGGTCATCAGCCCTACAATTAGGAAACAGAAAACCCAACCAACAAAAATATATCAAAGCCACAGACTAAATCACCATTCTATTATAATTCATCCAAAAGAAAAGCACTATCCAGACAGAATGGATTCTGGCACACGACTGCCCCGAGCTCTCTCAGCTGTCTCATCTCTGTCTCCCAAGAGAGAGCTAGGAAGTCTAGGAAAAGCCCAAGGGACCCACAGGTGAGCACTGATGGTGTTGATGCAGTAGGCTTTGCTCCGGATGCTCTGACACACTGAGTGCTCCCAGAGGATTTACAGCGCCCTATTCAGTCTTAAAAGTATCCCAGATTGGACCATAAGTAATATGGCCATCCTAAAACAAAACAAACCAAACAAGGCAAGCAGATAAAAAATAACCACCTCTCTCCAGACCTCAGCAAGCAGCCACTCGTCTCTTCATCAGAATTGGCAAAACTTGGCCTGAAGGAAAGTCAGCCCTATCTTGTTTATGTGTGGCCAATGAGGGATTTGTTTTTACATTTTTAAAGGGTCTTCAGATAAGAACAAAGAAGAATAGGTAAGAGGCTGTTTGTGGCCCACAAAACCCAAAATATCTACTATCCATTGCTTTAATATATATATTTAAAAAAGGTTGGTAGCTTGTAGCTGACTGCCTGGACTTGCTTTGAGTGGAGGACCAGAATCTTGGATCATTACTGATGTCTTTGGTCCCAAATATAGATGACTGTTCTGTATCCTGTCTCTGTCAAATCCAAGGTCCAGCCCTGGCTCAATGCTGGGGGGGCATCAGTGTTTGTGGAATGACATCAATTCAAGCATGGTACTTGCTGGAGGATCCCAGGAGGATGGCAAGAGACATCTGCTGAGACTCCTCTTTCTTCCCCCAACAAAGGATAGAGTGGGAAGGAAGAAAAATGGGATTTAGTGAGAGCCTTCCTTTCCTGAGTGCCTACTCTGGGAAAAGGAAGGTGGAGGCCAAGAGTCCTGTCTATTTCCTGGGACTGTGATAACACAGGTCCCTTTGGTGGTTTCTGCCCTCCAGTCACATCTGAGTTCCAATCAGGCTCTCAAAGATACCCCTTCATTTCCTTCTAACTTTTACACTTGCACTGGGGCCTTGTACAGGCTAGGGAAGCCCTTGGGAGGAACATGCTTTTTCCTGTATAAAGATGGTCCTGCTCACTGCTGTCCTGGGAAGTGAGTTACTCCAGCATGAAGGGCCACTTTTAAGAAACATCAATTTGCTCTCTTAGTTCTGTGAAATTGACTCTGACTCAAGGGGACAGTTCTTGGAAAACAAAAAAACCAAAAGATCACGTATCATCCTCCTACTGGGCCCTGTGAGATGAGGAAGCTCACTCAGGGCCTTCATCTATTTGCCCACAGAAAGACAGCTCTCTCTGCTATTCCCTCCAGCCTGAATGACTTTATGAAGTTCAAGTGGTCGTCTTCACCCTCACAATTCTCAGGGAGAAGGCATGTGTGTTCCTGGGACTTCTTACAGGAATTTATGTTTGGAAGCATTTAAAGAATTAACATGTTGACTGGTACTCAGGGCTCTGTTAAGAGCCTGGTTTCCCTCAGCACACGTAGTCCCCTTCAGGAGGCCAGGGGATGGGACAAGAAGCCTTAGAGGTCAGTGGCAGAATAAAGAGCAGGACTTAGAGCTGGGGATGTAGCTCAGTGCTGGCCTTGCACACATGAAGCCCTGGGTTTGATCCCCAGCACTGCAAAAATTAAAAAAAAAAAAAAAAGGAAGATCAAGACTTAGGTTTCTCAACTTCCAGGGCCTTTCTGAAGGCCCTATGCCCACCAGAGAACTCACTGAACACATGTGCACCGATTACCAGGGTTGGGTGGACAAAACACCACCCTGCCTTGTCTAAGGTGGACAAGCAGCGAATGTTCTACTGAATCATCCAGAGTTGGACACCTGGTGTTCTGGGCACATGGTTCTAGAAAAGTGGTTTTCTTTTTCATTTAATATTTTTACTCCAGCCATCTCAGAGGTGAGGTAATGATTTCATATTTAGGTAATGATTATGAAAAGTGTACTGAATATCGAGTAGACATTCACAAAAAAAGTGTTATTCCCCCTCTTCTCATTTCTGGGAAGGCAACTCTGGACAGTGTACAACAATTTTTGCGAAAGATAATTATGCATGAACTTACTTTTGCATCTATACCCTAGCTTCTAACTTTCATACACTCTATCCTTCCACAGTAGTACCACTAGGCACCTTCCCTGGGCTGGGGGCAGAGGCTGTGGATGTGACACATCTGGAAGCTGTTATCCATCCCTTCTTCTGAACTTTGAAATAAAGCATCTTCGAAAATCTTTCTTAGGGTGAATGTCTGATACACAATGGAGAGGGGATGTTCCACCAGGAGCTGGTTCCTCTTCTGGTTACAGAGTTTGATCATGGTTCAAAACTATGACAGCGCTGATAGTTTTCTTGATATGCTTGTGTGTGCTACACTTCAAAAGCAAGCACAGAAAGAGCTATGACCTTGGGTCATTAACAATGGGGACAGAATAATATTGATCCTGGACTCCTCCCTGGCACTTATCTTCTCAGCTATGACTGGTCTTCACTGTCCAGACAGCTTAAAACATAATGACACCCCTTCCCTACCTCTGTGCCTTATGGCTTTATAGCAGCCACTGTTGAGATCTATACTTTTGGAAACCCAAGATGTGTATGTGGAAACCCATTGACTTAAAATATTGCTCTTTTCCTCTGGCTCTAAGAATAGAGGGACAGTTTCAGTTTTGTTGTTTCTATCTTTATTACATTTTTGCTTTTGAGATAGATACAAACAAACCACTCTCTTATACCACACACAAAACATCTATTCTTGTGATTTTAAAGTGCATTTCCCCTTTAACTTTGTGTACAAAAATATTTATTTCTTAAAAACATGCAGGAATTTCTTGATAGGCACTTTTAGGTATAAAAAGAAGACAAGTCCTGGTTTCTACATTCACATCAAAGTAAAAGTGAGACATTTTCATAGCTGAATTCTCAAGTCCTCACTGGCCCAGGTGTCTCTAGAACCAATCAACAAAACTGGAAGAAAATTCTCAGTTTTGCAACTTGGGACACAATACCTTACAACCACCGCCAGGAAATACTGCCTGTTCCTGAGGTGTCCTATTGTCCCACTTCAGGAAATTAAGATAAGCTGCCATAATGTTTTAGGGTAATCCTATAAGATCCCATGAAGGATCTCATTATATGTGTAACTTTGTATCTCCAATTTTAGGACATATGACTAGATCCAGACCCCTCAGAACAAAGGGCCACAGGCCTGTATCTAGTGGGGGGACTTAAAAAACAGAAATGAATGAAAGATCATCAAGGTTTTGGTCACTGTCCATCTAGACGGAAGACCCTTGATATGGGCCCTTCTAAAAGAAAGCACGTATTTTGCCCATTTGACATCAAGATGACACGTAATGCTTGTTCTTAAAAAGCAAATAATATGCAAAGATCGAATAACACAAAGCAATTCAAAATTATGTCTTTAAAAATGTATCATGTTTTATCCCCATTAAAATTAAATCTTAGAGATAAAAATAAATTCCACCAATGACTCAGATTCTTTCAATTTCTGGAGAACTACAGGGCTCCATCACTTCTCACTGGCTCTCCTATAATAACACTTTCAAAAACCCATTCCATGCTTCTTATCTTCCAAGAAACATTGAAAGCTTATTTATTATATATCTTTATGTAGTCCAGCTTATTTAGTGCACCTTATTTGCAAAAGCACTTCAGGGCATTTTGGGAAATAAATATGAAAAGAAAATGGAGTTGCTCTCCCATTTGTGGACCCCAGATCTGGCAACACAGTTCTGGAGAACAGCACCGAACAGGTGTTGGTCCTTCTGAGCAATAAGGGAAGGACGCCATGAATGGGGGCCATTCATCACCATAACGAAAAGGCACGTGATGGCAAAGTGACAGGTCAGGCCAGTGAAGTCCCCAGCAAAGGAGGGTGCCTCCCCTCCCAAGTGTGTGGGCTTGTCCATGATGGGGAGCTCTGAGATAAGGGTGGGGAGTCCATCAGGGCAGTTTCTCAGGCTGGGAGAATCATGGGGCAGACTAGGCCAGAGGGAGGAGGGCTGTGTCAGGAGAAGAGAGAGGGATAAACAGAAGACTCTTCTGATCCTCAGTGGATGACAGACTTCAGGGAAATCAGGCAAGCATACTCTTTGATCAGGGACAAGGACCTCTGAAAGCAGGAGGGGACTTGCCTTTGTAGCTGAGCTGGGGATATGTGCACACCCCAGGTGTGCCGGCTGGGGGCTTGCCTCCAGTGCCCCAAGCAAGAAAGCTGCGGTGAGCTGGGAGAAAAAAGGGGAGGGGGAGGGCTTACGGGTATTTTATAAGAGATACTTATCACTCAATTACCATATTTCAAATTTTGACCTGGGAATGTCTGGGGATCATTTTTACAGACTTTATTTTAAAATCACTTGAGTCCCATTTTCTTCTGAATACAGAATGATCCTTAGTCTGATGACCTGCAAGTAACTGTACCCTCTTGCTTTCCTGCATTGGAGAGGAAATTCATACAAAATTAAATCCACAACCCACATCAGATCAATTTGCTTCCATCTGATTTAGATTTATGCTATTACTAGTTCTGATCACCCACTCTGTCTGTGTACTTATGGTATGCTTAGATAAAGCACAGCCCTGCCCAATTTCAGCATAAGATACAAATATGATCTACCCATGTATCATGTAATCCCAGAGTGCTAGCCACCCGGGACAGGCACAAAAAAACAAAGCACTAGATTGCAGACTAGTAACAGCCAGTTTAAGGAATAAGAATTACAACAAATACCACTTAGTATTTAAAAAGTCAAAACATTTTAAAATTCAAAAAGAAAAAAATAAAAATAAACCCCAACCACATAACTCGATGAGCCAAGGCACTCAATACCTGCCTGACACTAAGGTACAAAGCCACAGAACAAGGAGATCTTTTCTAATTAATCTGGAAAATTCAAGCACAAGATTCTTTGCTTGGCAAATCCAGCAGCCATGTGTACCTTTGAATTCAGGCAACTATGCACTCCTTTTCCCCATATGCCTTAGGAAAACCTAACTTTATTAAGATCAGGCAAAAAGAGAATTAAAATCAGTCATTTAACCAAACTCCAAACAAACAAACAAAAAAATAGAAAAAATTCTATAGTTATACATGAAAAATATTTTTCAAATACCCCCTAAGTAAAAACCAATCTTGCCCAAGAAAATCACAGGTTTGGGGGAATCCATCCAACAGTGAATGTCCTGGGAGTTTCACACTAGCATTCACCAACACATTTTAGTCCAATATGGTTAAGAACAATTAATTTCTGGTATTTCAGAGTTGGCAAACATTTAAAATAACATATGAGAACTTGGTGAGGTTTTTATCCCATGTCCTTTTACATACTCACACACCATAAATAAAAACACCCAAATCAATGTCTCTAGCTGCTTGTAAAGTGTCCTGAACATTGTGTAGCACAGGCAAAATAAAAGTAAGCATTTCTGAAGGCTTCGAGGATCTGCCGGATCTGCAAAACAAATGTCCTTAACACAGCTTGGAAGACTCTCCCCGAAAGAAGAGCTACAATTCTTTCATAAAGAAGAGGCCTGCAAACCAGCCAAGCAAGTGAAAACAAATCTTGTCATTGAGACTTCTGGTAACTTGGGGTGAGAGTGAGTGCTTAGAAAGCTCCACCAAAAGCCAAGAGGAAAAGCTACAACTCCTGACTGCCCTGTCTGCTTATAACCCTCCAATCTGTGACCCCACACAGGAACCGGTGACTTTCCAATGCTGGAAGATAAACATGGGGTCAGGAGGAGGCGAGAGGAAATGCCTGTCTCAGTCACAGGCTATTTAGTTGCCTTTATTATCTTTGCTTGAACATCGGATGAACTGTGGAAGAAAATGAAATGCAAAACAAATGAACTTGCATAAAAAGGAGCAGATCCCATCTCTCTTGAAGCTATAACAGAAATGTGCAACATCAGTGTGTCACAGCCCAGAGATAAAGGGTGGCTCTCAGTATTCATGGGACAGCAGCACCACAAAGGAAAGGGCGGCTGGTGGAGAACACCCAAAGTTGAGGGTTCTCTAAGGTGACTGACTTTCCACATCCGGCTGCAGAGGAGAGGCCAGGCTTTCCAGCATTGCCAGCACTGCCTGCAGGCTTAGTTCCTCTCCAGACCCTTCTGTATCATCCTGCTCCATGCCCTTGTGGCCACCAGGGTGCCACAATGGACCAGTGCACCTCCTCTTTTCAGTGAGAAACCAGTTCTGGGATCTATGCCTGGTTGGATTTGTTGGTTTCAAAGAAAAGTGAACAAGATCCTTTCTTTCCAAAAACTGGGCCTAATGGCAGTTCAACTTTGCTCTTCTCTTGGCTTCTCCATTCCATCGTGACAAAGTCACAACCTGTCAACTGTAGTCCTAATAGTAGGGTCCTAGCTTTTCATATCCTAAGTAACTAGGCCATTCAGGAAACAGACCATAGGAGCATCGAGGGCTTCCAAACTGGTCAAAGGATATTCCAAAATCTTGTCCATTTGGGGGCTCGACGGTTCCCTGAGTAGATTTTAGTTCAGCCCGGATGATCCTGTAGTTTTTGCCTTTGTTGCTGTCCCAGTACGCCTGGCCATTACACTCGTAGCACACAGCAAACTCTATTCTTTCGTAAGACTGAATTTTCTCAGGTAAGCTGATGTCAAAGGAGAATGTGTCCTTGTCTGACCCAGCATAAGTGTCCTTCACATACTGACAAGGAAAGTCTGTGAAGCTTTTCCAAGTGTCAAATGTCATTCTTATTTTCACGATCTTCTCAAACGCAAGGTTCTGAACCTTCACAGTGCCCGAGATGGCTTTGTCCTTTAGCACACAGTTTTCAAGACAGACATGGCTGGCCTGAAGTCGATCTCTGAAGTCTAAGTAATCTGCAGAAGGCTGTGAAAAATCCAAAACAAAGCTCTCGCTCTCTGCTGTCGTCAGACTCATAAGGTTGTCTAGGAGCTCAGTGATGTTAAATGGAATATCTAATGGGTCATCAAATTCTGAGAACACTTTGACCATTGTCAGGGCCAGCCCTTGGTTGTCCGCGAAGGACACTCGCTTTTTCACCTTTTTCTCCTGGGCCGTTGGAGCCACCACTCCACTGGCTTCCTTCTTGCTGCCCAGCTGAATACAGGGCCTCAGTGGCTTGCTCAGCTTTGGTGCGATCTTGAAGGCGAACCGCTCTCGGCGCAATGAAGGGGCCATGCTGCTGTATCTGTATTCTATGTCCACAGCCATCATGGGGTTAGACGGATAGGCTAGAATCCTGACAAAAGGGGAGGAGATAAAAAAACAGTGACGAGATCAGATACATGTTTAAACGTTCATTCCAGCAGAGACTTGGCAAACAGTGTTCCCTTTTATCTGGGCCCACGTGGTTACTGTCCAGTGTTAACCCCAGTGTGGTCTCACAGGACACAGGTTTCAGGGGAAATTAAGTGAATGTGCAGGGAGGAGGCAAGCGTGTCTGAGATTGAAACAAACAATCAAAAAAGTATGGAATTCCTAGTTTCAAAATGAATTCACAGGTTTTCCTGTCAGAATGTCTTAGGCCCTTCAGTATGCTCACATGCCATGGAGGATAAAGAAAAAGGCACATTATTTACAGAATTTCTCAAACTTATTTGACTAAAGAATACCTTTTTTGGTGGAGTACATTCCACAAACAGCTGGCCTGAGTTGCACACTTTGGTAAACACTGCTATCTATTATTGATTGACAAGGGAAAGTCATATATATTTATGGTGTACAACCTGAACTTGATATGTTGCTATATATATGTTGCGGAATGTCTAAAGCAATCTGAATTATGTTAAAGGAACGAGAACACTTAAATCTACTGTCTGAGCCATTTGAAAGTATACAATGTATTGTCATTAACTATAATCACATGTACAACGTACAATGCACATTGGAGCTCCTAAATGTACAATGGCCCTCTTGAATTTTTTCCTCCTAGGGGACTCTTTGATCACATCTCCCTGGTCCTTCAGTGTGCAGGCCATGGTAGCCACCATTCTACTATCTGTTTCAGTGAGATCAACCTGTTTGGATTGCACGTGGAAGTGAGGATATCCGGCACTCATTTTCTGTACCTAGCTCACTGCACACACTGTCCTCCAGACTTACGCAGATGACAAGATTTCATTCTTCTCTGTGGCCGAGCAATACTGCATTGTGTATATGTACCACATTTTCTTCATCTACTTGTTCGTTGATGGATACCTAGGTTGATTCCATACCTCAGCTATTGTGAATGATGCCACAGTGAACATAGGAGTACAACTATCTCTTCACCATACTGATGTGTATCCTTTGAATATACACCCTGCGTAGCTGGAGGTGTGTCTACTTAAGTGGTAGAGCCCCTACTTAGGAAGACAAGGTTCCTGGCAAGCACGAGGCCTTAAGTTCAAACCCCAGTACTGCAAAAAAAAAAAGAAACCAAAAAGGGAGGGGGAATATGTACCTTATAATGGGATTATTGGGTCAATGGAAATTTTATTTTTAATTTTTTGAAGAAACTCCACACCATTTTTTGTAATGGCTGTATTAATTTACACTTCCACCAAGAGTGTATAAGAGTCCCTTGTTTTCATTCTCTTTGACACTTGTTATCTTTCATCTTTTTAAAAATAATCATTTTAACAGGTACGAGGTGATATCACATTGTAGCTTTAATCATAAATACTGCATTAATCCAATAAAAAGACATGAATTCATCACCCAAACATTGATTTGGTGTTTACTATAGCCAGCCCTTATGCTAGACACTGGAATTCAGTAGTAAAGACAGACAAAAATTTGTTTTCATTAAACTTATGGTAGGTTTTTATGTTCCAGCATAGTTTTCTTTTTAAAAAGAACCAGCAATTTAGCATTTTTAAACTATTTTACCTGGGGCGATCATTTGTTTTGTATACAAGCGAAAAAAAGTTGCTGCAAGAATAAAAAGTAAATAGAATCATGCTAAATAAAGGTTAAATTTGAATTCTCATAAATTATGCTTTTCTAGAAGTAAAAAAAAAAAAACCAAAAAAGATTAAAGACAAACTGGGAAAATATTTTACAAAAAGCATGACAGAAAAGAGTTAATACTCTAATATATAAAGATTTTTTACAAAGCAATAACAGTCAAACAAAAAATGAGGCAAGAACATTAATAGAAAATTTGTGAAAAATTTAAAAGTGGACCATAAATATGCAACATGTCTAGTCTTAAAGTTAATTTAAGAAATTAAAGCCTAAATGGTACTTATTTTGCCTGTTAAGTTAGGAAAGAATTGTAAAAGATAATAAGAATATTTTTATTAGCCTAAATTGGCACAATCTAAGTGCTATTATTTTTGTTCCAATATCACATAGTTATTCATCCTAAGTAAATAATTAAAGTGCAGGAAGCTAATGTACTAAAATGTTCAGTGGAAGAAGAGAGGAGGAAAATAATGAGAACAAGAGTGACCACTGACAGTTACCTGGTTAAATCAATCTTATGTCATCATTAAAATCATTCTTTTGAAAATATTTAAATGGAATAGGAATGTTTTAAATATATTGTTAGCGTAAAAAATGGAGACGATAAAGTTGTACCTGAAGACCAGACCTGTAAGGAGAAAATGTTACAGACATGTAGAAAAAAGACTGAGATACAGAGGTCCTCCTTTATCCAAGGTTTTGGTCTCCCTGGTTTTAGCTCCCTGTGGTCAAAAATATTAAATGGGTCCAAAAATATTAAATGAGAAATTTTTAAAGTAAACAATGCACAAGTTTTAAGTTGTAAACCATTCCAAGTAGTGTGAAAGAATCTTATGGCATCCTGCTCAGTTCCTCTTCTTCCCAGGCCCTGAATCATCCCTTCATCCGGGATATCCATGACCCCTTGGTCAGCATATCACAATATATATGCTATCTGCCCTAGAAACTCAGGAGCATTTCTGGTATCAAGTGGGCTGTGGTAATATCATGGTGCTCATATTCAAGTTACCCTTGTTTTACTTAGAATGACCCAGAGCACAAGAGTGGTGACCCAAAGGATGCACCTGAGCATACAGCAGAGAAGGACAGATGTAACACGGCTGCAGGGCACACAGGGAAAGCACAGTACACACAGGGTTCTATACCACCAGAGCTTTCAGACACTCACAAGAGTCTTGGATGTATCCCCTGGAGATGAGGAGGTGCTTGTCTAGTTAAAACTGTCAGAATATCCAGGTGACAAGATCTCAGGAAATTAATTTTCCTGCTTTGTATTTTTTTATACTTTCTAAAACAATACTTCTATAGTCAGAAAAAAATGAATCTTAAAAATTCAACTATTTAAAAAATTATCAAACCCCTACCCTGATGTTATTGCCTCACCAAAGTTGAGTACCTTTTATCAGTCTGATTACTGTGGCCGATTTATGTGATTTGATAGTTACAACAGGCTAAATTGAAGAAGTGAGTAACAAAACAGGACTCAGATCTCAAATCTGAGGATACAGAACACAGGATCTGAACTAGTTCCCCATAACTCCTCCCTTCTTAATGCAAAGGTGTAGATATGGGGTGGGCTCAGATATGCAGTGGTACATTGGGGTGTCTACTCTCAGGTCACCACTGCTGCTTTTGAGAAAGGACAGCCAAAATGTTGCTCATCTTTTGACAAGACTGGGGGACAACTGGTTTGGCTCAATAAATCATTTTCAACTTCTGATTCTGGTTAATGAAATTATAATAAAAAATGAGAAAGGACAAAGACATGTTAGATTTGGTTCCATTTTTTCGAAAACTTGGCCATGACCAGTTGGAGAAACACACAAATTCAGAGACAAAACAATAACTTACAGCTATATGCAGTTAAGCAAACATTTGTTTGAAAGGATATTTAATGCCTTATTGTTTCTCCCCTAACAAAGTCAACTTAGTGAAAAACTTTGGGGCCAATCTGCTTGCTATTTTCTGTTCTTTCACCCGTGTAACTGTTCTGGAAAGGAAAATTCTGACTGAATTGGACAAGATGGCTTCAGAGAGGATCAGTGGGTTGACTAATGTTGAAAAAAAAAAAAAAAGACTCCATACTTAAAATTTTCTTGAATTTTAGTTCCAACTGCCCATTACAAAATTTTGTTAGAATTTATTGGAGCTTTACCTCAGCTCTAACTTTAAAACAGGAATTTCTTGTTTTGTGTTTGTTAAGCCCAAACAGCCAATCAATCACACAGCCCATGCCCTGCATCCCAGAGTTGCCCACCCTTGAAACACTGGGTGCAATCTAGGGAGTAAAGGTTTTTCCCCTGCCACGCATCCTTCTGGCCTGAGTCAGCACAAGGTCAACTTGTAAGTTCTCTCTGGGCCTCTACCAAGTGCATAGACCAACCTCACACTTTCCTGCTCATCTTTCAAGTAGCTCATTAGAGACAAGTTGAGAAACTCTCATGATACTGTGGAAAACAGAGCTCCAGAGCAAAGGGATCAATTAAACACTGCACTCTTGCAGCCCCCTGAAGCCCTCACCCAATTTCTGATCCTGCAGGTTGAAGGATCTTGACAAATTTGCACTGTTGGATCCCACTGGTGTGAATGTCCCTGAGACAAGCGAAACAGGTGGGGAGGTGAGCTTCTAGTCAGAGCCAGAGTTAATTAAACGATTTTGCTAGCATTGTCAAGAGCCAAACTTTTTGCAAAATTCTTCCATGAAAGATTATGATAGCCCAAGAGTTACCATGGGACTACTGCCCAGGGAATTGCACAAGTAACC
Source organism: Castor canadensis (assembly GCF_047511655.1). Classification (NCBI taxonomy): domain Eukaryota; kingdom Metazoa; phylum Chordata; class Mammalia; order Rodentia; family Castoridae; genus Castor; species Castor canadensis. Next base: position 67,131,606 of record NC_133399.1, on the reverse strand, counting down.
CTGACCCAAATCCCTTCACTACTTCTGTGTGTCACCATACCTACAGGTGAGGACATTCACCCCTGCTGCCTCAGTCAACAGTCAGCCACCTTGCTGGTCCTCACAGTAGATTCCAGCTTTTGTTAAGTTGTATATTCCCTTGAGTCAGGGCACCAAGGTGCTGGTTTGGGGTAGGTTTTCCTGAACTTCTGCTCAGGAAGTCCCCAACAGAGAATGAGGACCACCCAGAAACACTCCAACCAACTCAGATATGCAAGGCAATACTTTCTTAAGTCCCTGAAAAGAAAGCAGCCAGGCAGGTGCTTCATGTGCAAATGACATGAAAATGATCGCTTCCACCCAGGAGACAGTCCAGGCTGAATCTCAGGCCTCTTCTCTCTACAGACTCTCAGGCTGCTCTAATCCCAGTGTAAAAAGCAGAGTCAATGGGTAGATGCACATTGACCCTGCAGAGTGTGACACACAATCTGGACACCAGCTGCAGGACAGGACCGTGGGAGCATGAGTGGCCATTCCCCCAGGCTAGTGAAATCTCAAATACTCTGCTCCCAAATGGATATCTCAGAGGTCAACCTTGCCGGATGAGGGACTGGGCCATGCCCCAGGGTGGATTTCTGGCCCAACTGCGCAAACTCCAAATTGGAGCGCACATGGATAGTTGTGCAGAAGTGCCTTTTCTGATCCACTAGTGACAAAGAACACTTTCTCAAGACATCTGGCTTGAGGCTGAGACTTCATGGTGATTTTTCTTATGAAAATGGTAGATCTGCACAGAAAATAACACCATGACCCTCCTAGTTTCAGGTAGCTGAGCTACTCTTTCTGGCTATGCTTTTTATAGGAAGCAGTTTTTGTTTTGTTTTTGTATTGGGACCAAAACATTTTCCCTTCATATTCTCTCACTCTCTTCTCTCTCTTCCCTCTTTCTCCTTCCCTCTCTCTCTGACATTAAGACAGAAAAATAAGACACACAAGTGGTAGAGTACCTGCCTACCTAGCAACTGTGAAGTCCTGAGTTCAAACTCCAGTATCACCAAAAAAACCAAAACAACAACCAAACAATCAGACACACAGGAACCCACCAACAACAATGAAAACTGCCAAATTACATTAAACATTCACAATTAGGTCATCGACACACAACCCTTTTATTCCCTCTAAGAGGTCTGCCTGATACCATGTAAAGATGATCTTTCTTTCCTTTGTCTGCAGACCATGAGAACCTTAAAAGTTACTTGTAACTTCATTCTGTCATCCAAAGTGACTTGGGGATAAGTATTTGTGAATTAGGCTGCATCACAAGGAAAGAGGTAAGTTAAAATGTCACAGCCCCTGCCACCTAAAAATGACAGGGTAAACAGCACTGACCTAAGAATTTCTCCACCTGGCTGTGCTACTTGGGCCACTCACTCAACTTCTCTGAGCTTGAGGATTCTCCTCTGAAGTCCCTCCTACGTCTGACATTCCAAGTTGCTAACAACACGGAAGGTTCTTCTCTTCCACCAGCTTTCCCCCAAATACCTCACCTCTACTTTTGTGGTAAGTCCTCCAGCTGTCTCCACTTTAGTCTTGGCTCCTGAACAACTCTGCCAAGCGAACCATTTCCTCTTCTCTTCCCCCTCAAGCTGAAGTCCTGACTCTTCTCCTGGACCCTGGGTCTCTCAGGAAAACTGGCCACAAAGACCACAGGCGTGGCCACGGCCACCTTTCAACAACTCTCCCAAGTTCCCAAGTGTTTCCACAGCTTTTTTCAGACAGCAATACCTCGCCAGCCTCCGAATCCTAGAACCCTGTCGTATTTCGTTCTGGATCCTCACCCCTTCCTTCCTTTGCAGGTAGTCTCGTCCACACCTCTTTCTCTGGGCTCTAAAGGGTGGCATGAGCTGGGTACCAAGACAGGCCGGTGCGTCCAGGTTATAGGATCCCGCCGGGCCCCTGCCCTCCTCGTCCCACAGGCCCGGAGCTGCACCCCGTCCCCCTCCTCTCCGCTGCACCCACCTTTCGGGCGGCGGACAAGCCCCCGCCCCAGCTCGCTGGCCGCATCCGAGAGCCCCGAGAGAGGTGGCAAGGCGGCCGCTGCCACCCGACTACGTGAGCGTCGGTGTGTCCGGGAGGCAGGGCCTGGGCTGCGTTCCCGGAGATGAAGACGACAAGGGGGAGGAGCCCAAGTTATCACACCAGGACGGGGCGGGGCGGCGGGGCCACCGGGTCCCTAGCGCGCCGCGCCACAAGAGCACCCCCACGCGGGCCGCCTCACCACACTGGCCCGGACGGTCCCTGTCCCAGACTACCAAGTGTGTCCCCTTCTTGAATGCAGCAAACAGTGGTCTGAATCAAACCAGGAAGGAGCTAGGAGAAGTAAACTCAACTTTATAGCATTTAAGGTCTGGAGGGGTCTTTTATCAGGAAACCGAGCCTCAAAGAGAGGCAGCCGACTTGTCCTTGTGCTTCAGACCCCACCGCCCAATTCCGTAGACAACTTCTAAAAGTCTCAGGTCCCAGGTTGGAAACTTTGTGCCACTTTCGAACCCGGGACAACAGGGCTCAAGGGTGTCTGCTGTACCAGCCCCAAATCCCGGGCCCGCAGCTCCGGGGGTCATGAAGGTCCAGCTCTGGTGCCTAGATCGCCCCTCCACGTGGAAGCCACAGTTTACTCGAACCCCTCTATCGTGTTCCATCACCGGCGTGTAACTGCAAGTGGGGCGGTGGAAGTGTAGGAGGGGGGCGCAAAAGGGGGCTCCGCCGTGCGCCCCTTGCCGCGGGTGCATTGCCTCTGAACCTGGGATCGAAACTTGGGGAGATACGTACCCCGTACAACTCATAACTCCCGAGGGCAGACGCGCCAGCCCGGCGCACCATCCGCGTGGAGGGTGACAGTGACAGCGTCACGACAGCAGGGACTGGGGCTCAGCTCCGGGCCCTCAGCCAGCAGCGGTCTCCGTCCGCGCGCTAAAGCGTCCCGCTCGCCTTTCCCTCGGCCGGTCACCCAGGACTCGCGCTCTCGCGGCCGCGCTGACACCCTTTAACTTTCCAGACACCTCTCCCGACTCGGGGTCCCGTCCCAGAGCCTCTTTCACGTGAATGGCCCTCCGCAGCCAATGGGCGCCGCCGGGACCTGAGCCACCGACCAATAGCGGCGGCTGGGGAGAGCACCGCTCCGCCACGTGACGCGCAGCGTGCGGGGAGTGACCCGGCTGGAGTCCAGGGTCTGGGAAGAGGGCGGTGGGGCACCGTTTCATCAGGAGCCGGAGGACGGGTGCCAGAGGGTGGATAGAGGTGATTGCCTACCCAAGAACGCATGGTTTAGTGAGCCGGCTGAGTGCAGACAGCATGCAAAATTTCCCCTTCCGAAACAGAATCCTGACCTCCAAGGCACTCATTGGATACTGCAGCCCGTAAGCAGAAGACCTTGACCTCCACACCATTCACGGAGCCCCGAGGGGCAGGCAGACATCAAGTGTGTTTCTAGTGTCCCAAATTTCTGAACCTTGATTTGTGCCTACCATGTCCAGGTGTTACTTTGGAAGAAAAATACACAGCAAAATCCCGAAAATGTTGATGGGGGGGCGGGGCAGAGGCCTATCGCCTATTGCACACAGTACTCTAGGATTCTCAGGTGGGTATATTTTAGAGCTCACTTGACTTAAATCTATTATAATAACTGCTCGGATGTTCAGGACCTCTCTGTTCTTTTCGATTCACCTGGAAGTCCATCAGAGTAGTCGGAACCAGTACAGTTTGAGCCAGAGGCCCTCCTGTCCTGGGAGATCATCTTATCTACCAGTGGATCTGAGCTAGCCACTTTAGAAAGAAGGCTCCTAATTTTCAAGTTTTAATGACCAGTGAAATTTTAGAATGTTGTTAATTGATACAGGGTTGCCAACTTTTTGAAGTGCAGAGTAAACACACTAAAATAAACAGATCCTGACATCTTTTCTATTTAAGTACTCTTTAATAACAAGAACAACAAAATACAGGAAGGACATATTCTTAGTCCCTCACATTCAATATATTTAGTTTTATGAAGATTCATTATGTTGAAAATGGCATTTGGGAATTTCTACTCTAATATAAGAGTAGCTTCCAATTTTACTAGGTATGCAAGACTAAAACACCAATGGGTTATGATAATCCAATTCAAGCCTTAAGTTCTGTAGAGCCTCCCCGTCTGAAAGGTAAATGGTGATCATTAGTGCTCTCACTTCCTTTCGATGGGCAAATTTGGTAAAGGACCACCTGTGAAACTTGCTGTTGGTAGGCGGTTGGCGTACTCCCTCTGCCAACTCTAACCCCCTTTTTGTGAGCTGATGAGTAGGCTGAAGGTGTATTAAGCCAAGTGCTGGCTGCATTTCTCAAGTATAGTGAGCATGCTAGAAGAGTGGGCAAAATAAAGAGCCAACAGGTATTGCAAAATGCATGCAGGCAAAGGGTGATCTGACCCACACTGGGAAGGAGTTGGGACAAGTAAATGGAACTTTATAGCATTAGGGTTTGAAAGTGTCTTTCCTCCATAGATCTAGGAAACCATGGGTAATAATTTCCTGTGTGGTTTAGATGACTATTTCAGACCAGGAGAGTGGGGCTAAACTTAGTTGTGGCACACCACAGTCTTGGTAGGTAGGAGTGTGGTGTCTATGAGTTTGAAAAGAGCCCAGTCTTTTTTTGCGATCAGAATAGAGTTGGGATGCAAGCGCAGGGAGACTGTTCCAGTAGAAGACAGCAGGTCCAGAGACCCAGAACCAGAGAGCTAGCCTGGCCCATTCTCTCATTACATGGCAACAAAGAGGGAAAGTGAACGTGGAAAATTTCAACCCTTTAGTGAATGCACACCAAGCTCCTTTAAAAATATCTGGCATTGATTTTAGACTTAATTTCACTTATTAAAAAAAAAACACTCCCCAGAAAAATAAACCAAAAGACTAAGCAGTGGCTAAGCATAGCTAATTATTCTTCTTTCATAAACTGTTCTTTTTCAAGGCTGTCAGGAGTAGCACTGCCTTCCTTCTTCCTTGCACCTAAGCTCATCTGACCATTTCAGTCCTCTCATATCCATCCATCAATCCATCCATCCATCCATCCATCCAATCATTCAACAGTACTTCATTGGTAGCCACCATGAGTTTGGATGGTGGTAATGGAAAAAGTGAGGAAATACATACAATCTTACCTCCAACTAAACTCGTAGGCTAATAAGTAATGATGTGGAATGAAAGGAAGGAAGGTAAATCTCTTATGTCTAGGGAACTAAGAGGATGCCTGGGGGTGTATGGGGCAGCAGGGGATGGGGGTGGGGAGTGGGGAAGGTCAGAGAAGTCTCTCTGAGAAGTGGCCACTGAGCAGGAACTTGAGGAGGGAGGTGGAATTGAGGGATGATTGGAGAGAGCAAGGCAGAAACTGGCAGAGACACAGAATTCTAGAGTCTGCTCTAGAATTTCCACTCTGCTGATTAAAAATTAGGTCACTTGGTGGTTTAAATATTAGACTCAGCTTTCTGCTCATCCAGAAAGTTTTAAGAATACTGTTCATGTGTTAATCACCTCAACTTAATGCATTTCAAAAATCTCATCTAAGATTTTGGAAGACAATATCTGTTTTAAAGTTCTAGCATTGCTTTTCTTCAAATAAAGGTTATTGCAAAAAAAGACTCTAAATAAAAATAGCCAGCATGAAGAGTCAGAAGTAAAGAAGAGAACATTCTTTTGCTGCATCAGAATGGAAAGTGGGAAAGGCTGTTTCTAAACTGCCCAAGTTGATTTATATTTAGACAGTGGAGTTGTTTGCACCTGTCAGAGCTGCAGACGTGTTCTGGGCGCATTATGTTACCTGGGGCCCTCTGTCCCTCTTTCGGATTCCACTGACATGGACTTGCAAGGTCACATTTTATGGGGACAGGCGGATGAATACTTCGACTTACCGAGGAACTTTATAAGCCTCTGTCTGTGGAGAATGTGCCCTGGGTGTGTGAGGAGACCTTGAGAAGTTTACAGTCAAAGCTCATACAGGCTGGCAGGGCGTTTTCCTCAGCGTTGAGGTCTTTGGAGTTGCTGGGGTGGGACTGATGTAGAGCTCTCTCTTTTAAAAGCTACGTGCCTAGGCTGGGGTGTAACTCGGTGGTGGAGTGCTTGTCTGGCTTGCATGAAGCCTTGGGTTTGATCCCCAGGAAAAACCAATGAAAAGTTACATAACTACAGAGTCCCTCTGAGACCACAGTTACGTCAGGTTCATGCTTTGCGCTCCTGCTTTGTGTGAGCCTGATTTCCTTACTTTGTGTTTTTATTTTTTAGATTATAAAACTAATACAAGGTCATTGTAGACACTGTGGAAAATGCAGACAAATATAATGATCGATTTAGATTCAGCATCACTCAGCAATAACTACCAGTATAATTCACTGTATTTTCGTTCAGTATTTATTCTGTGCATAAATATTATATTATCAGGATCATAGTACTATGTATATAGATAGATATTATTTAATTTTCAACTTTTAATTCTTGACTGCTTTTCATTTTGAGTGTATTAGTATTAAATTTTTTCTGACATTTGCTTTTCAGTGACTACATAATGTTCTTTATACGGAGAGATTATATGCAACTTTATTTTATTTCATTTGTTTATTTTATTTTGACAGCACTCAGGGCCTCATACGTGGTAGGCCTCACACTTGAGCCACACACCTAACTTTTTTTTTGGTTTTAGTTATTTTTCAGATAGGGTCTAGTGCAGGGCCGGCCTTGAATGTGCTAGGTAAACACTCTACCACTGAGCTACACCCCCACCCCCTTAACTCTTTTCTTATTGTGAAACACCTAGGGTTTTCCCCCAAATTTTCCCTATTATAAATACTCTTGGGAAGCATCTTCATATTTAAATCTTTGTGCACACTCCTGATTATTTCGCACAGACCTCCTTGCCGTAGAGAAGACAGTTTTCTGACTTGGTCCATACTGGCAAATTGTGTTAAGAAAGGTTAGTATTCATTTTTTTTCATTCCTGCTCCTGGGGAAAAGTAAGTTAAATAATTCTAATAAGGTCTTGGTTTGTGGACTTTGGGCACATTACACTTCATTTTACAAAAAAGCTGTATGAGAATTTTTACTAATACGCCTATGCTCTGTGCTTGGGTGAAAATAGCTGCACACCTCCTCTTTTGCTGTAGCTTTGACTCTCAGAACACACAGTCAATTTGTACTATGAGTGGAGACTTCACAGCCCATGTTATTGACTTAAATGGCCTTAAGAAGATGCTGGTCAGGGAGAAGGTGGGAGGCTGGGAACTAGGGAATACCACCTTGCCACAGGCTTACACAGCATTAGGCTAAACCCTAATGTATATTTATACTCTTCACTCATTCATCCCCTGTTCTCGACTAGTGTGATCACAAATTATATTTAAACATGTAACTCTATAGACAGATGATACCAGGTCTAGCAAAACTGCAGCCCGAATTTCATGACAAGTGGCATGCATTTTCCTGAGGAGGAAAATATGTCAAGTTGCTTGTAGAACTGTGACAGGCAACTTGGCCGCTGTGTGCCTTGTACGTTAGGTCTGGGATGTTTCTCTTGCATGCCTCTGGAGTTGAATGAGTCGAGCACTTCAGATTTTGTATAAGCAATTGCATTTCAGCTGGTTCCAGCCTGATATTCACAAGGCTTCCTGGATGGCACCCATAGGAACACAAAATGAGATGTGTTAAGAAAACAATAAGTCATTGAGGGATGAAGGAAAAACAAGGATTTATGTACAGAGACTCCTAAATGTGCACCACTATGTTTTTTAGCAGGCTCTAATTTCTTTGAAAGTTAGAGACAGAAGCGAACTGACTTCCTCTCGATCATTCGATATCCCTTAGAGAATTACTGACTGCATTTTTCCTTCTCAGATCCCATGTTAAAGATTTCTCCACACAGAACCACAGGCCATTTCGGAGCTGGAAATAGAGCAGTTGAAAGTAGGACATCATACATGTTGGGAATGTGTCTCCCCTGCCCTCCCCCCCACTTTGTTGTGCTCAGACTCTGGAGGAAGCACAAATCTTGGAGGGCAGATGAGGAGTTACTGTCTAACAAATTTATTTTACCCCCTGTATAATAAAACTCAGAGGACAATAGCATATTTGTTATAGAGGCTACTTAAGTTTCTTATAAAATTACACTTCACCAAAAAACAACCCAATAACTGTTAGTATGAGTCTTACTTGGTAAATAGCCAGGACTATAAAATATACAAACCCAAACTTTGCCAGTGTTTCCATCTAAACCTTGGAGATTGCCACAACAATATATTAAGGCTTAATAAAGATATTTGGCACCATTCCATATTTTTCTTCTAATACCGTAGTCATTTTCAAATGCAAAGCCCCCCAAAATGTATGAACTTTTGTCTCCCTTTAATTTTCTCATGCCCCATTTCTCTGTAAGTACAATAACCTATCCTTTCTTCTCTGACTTTGACTTTTGTCCTTCTTCCTTCTTTCATTTTTTTTCTTTTTAGTTTTCTCCTTAGGTCATAAAATCTAGAAATTTCTCCTAAGATTAATAAATAAGCAGTTTTCTTTCCTATGCTCCCTTCCTATCAAATCAGCACCACCCATCAACTTTTAGTCCCAATATCAAGACCTAGCTTATTAGAAGAAAACATTTATTATAAAATATTTGAGGAAGTTTCTGCTTTAACTTCCTGCTGAAACTCATAGGAAGACAGTTAAAAAGATGAAGATTCATGTAACCATCATAGCCGAGAAAATTCGAAGTATAGTGGTTAAGAGCTCAGCCATTGGTCCTTAGAGAGCCAATTCTACCAGGAAGATCTGCAGGCTTTGGGAAATGGCTTATCAACTTTGTGCCTCTGTTTCCTGGTCTTTAAAATGGAAATACTAATGCCTGCCTGGAACACTTTTTATATTCCCAGGACTCACTTCACAAAACCCTAACGTAAGCAAAGTCACATCTCTTAATTATTCTAAGTACAATAAAATCTGGACATGAACCCTCCAAAAAGAAACTTGACATCAGTTGGTATCTGCAGCTCCAGAAACTGCAACAGGCCCTTTGTCTTAGACTGTTGGGTCACTGACCTTACTGTCATTTCTTTTGCAGCCCATCCTCTGTGGAAGCGAGGCCCTTGCCACCCACTAAAGCTGCAGCTCGAGGTAGACCTCGGTGATACCACTGACTGAGCAGGCCTGACATGAAGCTCACGTGCCCTCAAAATATTGCACTTGGGTGACATGCCAGTTTCCATCACCAGCAGAAGCTATAGTCCCACAGTTCACAGTCTGTGGGAATTCACTCCCTTTCTGGGCTGAATCTTTCTGCAAACTCATAGAAGTACTAGGATCCATCCTTTCCTATCCTTGGAAAGTTCTCAATCTTTCTTAGGAGAATCCAGGATTCCCAAAGGCTGTATGGAGGCAATTTCTTCAGAGGCTCCTGAAACATTAAGGAGCTCTTAGCACCCCCCGGGGGCTAATTGAGCCAAGACCTTAGAAATGGAAGATCTACATTTCCTGTCATTGTTAGGTGTTGGATGTATGAGAACAACACACAAATTTAAAGCTAAAATATCTGCAAACTATCAAGTGTGTGGTAAATATTCCAAACGCATCACCTTTGCCAAGTACTTCTTCATTTGAGGTCAGGCAAACAGAAACAACTAAGAATAGCTTATTTACAAAGGGGAAAGGATATTTCTACAGACTCTGGAAAGGAGATCTCTGAAGTAGGTTTACTACAGAAAACAAAATAAAACGTATAAATATCTTTGAATGAAAGAAGATATAATCTATGATTTATGGAAACTTTACACAAAGAAAAGACTGAGATGATAAGTAGTAAGATAGGATGTGAACAGAGATGAGATAAGAATGGATGGCAAAAGCCCAGGCCTGGTGGGCTTGACAGGGTAGTAAATGGAGTCATTGATCCGGAGGTTAACCTTGAGAGGTCTTGTGGATGCACAGAAAAAGAACATAAAAATGGCAAAGAAAAATACATAGTTACTGAGAAAACAGATAGATGCTGATAAAGAACATAGGGATCCAATTGTAAAATTATGGTATTACTAGAAGAAACCAGAATAGGAACAAGTGATAATAACTTTAAAGAAGAAAACATGTTCAAGCTGGAGAGACAAGACTGTATAGATTGAGTGGACTCACATTTCTTAGGTATAAGCACTTTAAAAAAATCTGCATCCAGATACACACTGGCAACATTTTTGAGCTACACACACATCACAAGGAGACACAAATACACACTCATACAGCTACAAGTATCCAGGCAGGAAAGAGGCAAGAAATAACCCACCACCCAAAATGTGTTACTAATGGAAGAACAATTACCAGAGTGACTTCTGACCATGTAGTGATCATCAGAAAGCCATGGAGAAACATCTAAATAAATTTCATACTCAGCCAAGTTGAACTTCCTGTGAACATGACCTTGTTTCCTGACACTTCCCAGTTTTGTTTTGTTTTGTTTTTACCCTACTTACCCATATATGATGAAATATAGCAGTGAGACTTAGTTCCTTGATGAGGTTCTGAAGCTGCATGTTAACCCATTTTCTGCTTCACCATTTCTCTGTGTTGGACACCTTGGTTTTAGCTCTAATCTGGGAGTGGGAGGGTTATTTGCTGCTGAGAAAATTATAATCTCCGTCTCCCTGGCTTTAACCTCCTCTCTTCCTCTGCTAGGGTGGCCCTACTGTTTACCTCACCAATGGGAATTTCTACTTTGTGGGTGTAATGTTTGCTCAGGTGGAAAACTGAACATACCAAGTCGTTGCTTCTTGATTCTACTCCATATACCAAGACTGTAGTTTATAAATCATATTGGAAAGCTACAGAGCCATAGACAAGAGTTAAGAGGACTTTGTGGGTTGGCAGACTGGCTCAAGTGGTAGAGCACCTGTGTTGCAAGCACAAGGCCCTGAGTTCAAATCCCAGTACCCTCCCCTCCCCCCCCCCAAAAAAGAGGACTTTGTGTCTTTTGGTCCAGCATCTCCTATTTATAGCTAAGGAAACTGAGGTCCAGATTAGATACAAGATCCCTCTCCTTAGCTGTGGTTTCACTTTTTACAGTTTCAGTTACCTGCAGTCAACAAAAAAGGTGAGTTCAGTACAGTAAGAGAGCACATTCATATAACTTTTATTCCAGTATGTAACTGCAATTGTTCTACTTTATTAAGCTTTTACCATAGGTATGCACATATAGGATTAAAACATAGTATGTACGTCTTAGTTCTATCCAGGTATCAGGCATCCATTGGAGGTCTTGAATAAGGAGGATAACTTGAATTGGGACTAGCTGGGTTTTGTGCATGCACCACCAGGCCAACACTGATGGACAAGATTTATTCACAGGCCTGAGAGCTTGTTTTCATCTTGAGGAAGAGACTACTGACTATTGGTGCCCAAAACCTATGGAAAGGCCAAATGCAAAGCTAATTCCCACTGATCCAAAGGTCAGTAAATTTTTAAGAAGAAATAGAGACCCAGCTTCAACATGGCACCTTGATGCAACTGGATACTCAAGGTACTTATTCATTATGAAGAGTCCAAACACACAGGAGCACACAGAGAACTGCCTCCAGGCAATGCTCCTTCAGAGTTCTTTAAAGACTGAGTTTTCAGGACTCTAGTAACAAAACACTACCTTCCAAGCAAGTGGACATAGCCAGTGATACCTGAGATCCTTCCATCAAACACCAGTCCAAATTCAGGGGCCAAGATCTCCTGCTGCTTTTGCAACTTCCATAGATTTTTCTCTGTGGTTCTGGGTGAGTCAGGAACTCATGGTTGCAGAAGAGAAAAGCCCCACTCTATCTAGGGATAAGTGGTCCACGTCACAGGAAACATGGTTTCTCACTTTTGTGGGCCAATGTCAACCCCACTTAGAGACTGAAGAGAAAGAGAAGCGTCTTCAACTTGCTGTCAGAAGATAAAAGCCCCAGGAGGGACAGCAATGGAGCAATGGACTAAGAACTGTGGCCAAGGCAATGAGCTAGCCTGCTTCCATGCTTGCCTCTCTGTCCAGGAGCATTTTCTCCCCCAAAATTAAGGACAAAAGGCCAGAAATGGGTTCAGGACAGAGATGAACAAAGGCCACTACACTATCCTTAGCAGGATTCAGTTAGAAGTAGTTTCCTCTCCTCCTATTGTTACTGTCACCTTATATTTCCAAGAAAGGAGGAAAGAAATGAATAATTACCTTATTTTGCCTCCCCCTTAACTATCATCAAGCCCACTTCTGGAAGGTACAGAAGTCTGTCCTAAGGATTTCCAAAGACAAATATGCAGGGAAACCAAGAGCCCACACTGCTTTGTGCAGTAAAGGACTATTATTATTGACTGACCATTCACTCTGAACCAGACACTTCACGTATTTTATACCAATATCCTCAAAGGTAGGTATTGTTACCATCCTCCCGTTTATAGGTAAGAAAACTGAGCCTCAGAGAAATTAAGCAAGTTTCCTACGATCACACAGCAGCAAATAGCAGAGTCCTGATTCAAAGTCAAATCTGTCTGACTACAAAGCCCAAGCTATTCCCATCACACCAGCTGCTGCTCACAGTAACCAGATGAAAAAGGCTGACAGTCCCACTCCAGGGACTCCTTATCTTGCTTCCCTAGGCTGCAAAATTGAATTTTAGGGCTTTCATTGGGGCCCCAGCAGAATAAATTTTGGCTTTTGCAAACACAAGCCTTAATTTGATTTGATTGCCAGTAAAACCTCCTCATTCATGGGTAGGCAGTTGATTAAGTTACCTGGGCCAGGCCTGAGCTCTGGCAGGAGGAGGAGGGGTCTGAAGGCCTACAGCAGAGGGGTGGGAAGGAAGTCCAGGGAGGTAGAGAAGAAAAGCTAGGGCCGGAACAGGGGAGGAAAATGTGGGTGCTTGGGGGAGGCGGTTTCTGAGGTCTATGCCAGGCAAAAAGGAAAGGCCACACAATGGATGGACAGATGCCAAAAATCTGTGTTCAGGAGGAAACCAGACTTGGAAAAAAAGTTCTCAAACCCCAAACAATTCTCAAATATCCCCTGCATCCTGAGACAGCATACCAAAATAAATGAGCAAAACAGCTTGCTATAAAGGCAGTAGGGATAGGAAGTTCTATAGCACACACATTCATTAATTAAAAATTGCTTTGGGAAAGTTTTCCAACCTGGGTGACAGCCTTGAGCAGGGCAGCTGGAAATTTCTGGTGTCTGGCTTTGTCACAAGCTGGGGGCACAAAAGGACAATGTGCAGGAAGTGTGTCATACTGGGTGTGTGGTTTGTGGAAGGGAGAGGAGGTGCCGGGACAACAGAGCCAGAGCCTCATCCTGTCATCGCTGAGCCCCACTCCATTGCCCCCAGCTAGGGCTGGCACTCGCCACTCTGCCTGTGAAGTGATTCCTGCATGGTGACAGGAGGGAGTATTGCTAGGAGAGGGGGCACAGTTCACCCGTGGGTCACTAGTTGTGAATTCTGTGTTCCACTGACCTTCTGTGCCATGAGTACTTCTGGGATCTCAAAATACAATGTTTTCCCCAGGAGGCCATATTTCCTCAAACATTCTACCAAAGCAAAAATTAACCTTAATCTTCATCCACTTCAATTTAAAACTCGAATACATGCCACCTGGCATTTTTATGAGTAAGAGGTTATGTTACAGAAACAAGCCATAAAAATTTCAAGGCTCCAAAATCCACTGGAAAGTCACAAGTTTAAGATTATCGGGACTTAGAAAAATAATTTTTTTGGTGGAGGGGGAATGACTGGTTTTGAGACAGGGTCTTGCTCTGTAGCCCAGGCTGGCCTAGAACTCAATATCTTCCTGCCTTAGCCTCTCAAGGGCTGGGATTGCAGATGTGCACCACCATACCCAGCTTCTAGAAAACTTTGTAATGAATATGCTCCTTGTGCTTCTGAGGTCACTGCCAGCTATAGACAGATGACACAAAAGACCCTACACTTCCCTTCTGGCAGGGAAGCCCACCTCATCTGTCCCAAGGAGGCAGGACATCAGTTGTACACTAGAGATCAGGGGCCTCAAGATTCCCCAAGCCTTGCTCTATTTGCCAAACACATAAAGCCCTTTTAAAATGTATTTAATAAACCAGTCCATTTGATTAAGGTACAGCTACGATGGAGGAAAAATTAAGAATGTGGTTATTGTATATATATAGAAATGCTGAAGAAAAAGATGTGCTTCTATAAACACGAGAATGCAACAAACTATGCTTTTGTTCTTCCAAAGTGTCTTGTGTGGAACACTGGTCCCAAGAGATGCTCACCATGAAGAAGTTTCTGGAATCCAATGTCTCTGTGGCCTCTAACACACTGTCACCCCATTTGGAGAGTCACAGCTCGTGAGAGCACACTGCAGGTCTGATAACCCTCACAAGAGAAAACCAGCCAGGACAGGTTTATTTAAACAAGCACATCCCAAGCTGACCTGAGAACTCCTGTTTCCCATGATGTTGCATTTCACTACATGAAAAGAAGGAAAGAAGAGGGCTGGCAGCCCGGCTCAAGTGGTAGAGCGTCTGCCTAGCATTCACAAGGCCCTGGGTTCGAGCCCCAGTACCATAAAAATAAATAAATAAAAGGAAAGGAGAACTTAGCTATCTTAGTCCTTTTGTACCACTATAACAAAATACCATAAACTGGGTGACTAATAAAAAACACACATTTACTTCTTATAGTTCTAGAAGCTAGAAAATCCAAGAACCATGTGCTGGTGGGTTCAGTGTCTGGTGAGGCTGCTTCCTCATGGATACCAGTCCCTTGCAGTGACCTCACATGACAGAAGGGCTCAGGAGCTCTCTTTTATAAGGCACTAAGCCCATTCATGAGGGCGCTGCTCTCTCCTAACCTAACTATTTCCCAATACCCCACCTCCTGATCCCTTCACTTGGAGAGTTAGAATTTCAACATGTGAATTTTGAGGGACATAATCATTCAGAAAATCATAGTGAAGAATTCTAGCAGAATTAGGAAAGGTGCTAGTCATGATTTGATTCCAGACCTCAAGAGAGAGCAAGGAAGGAGATACTTCCAATAGATTATCCCCTGAACAACTTTTTCTATAACCAGGCAATCAGAGGGATGCCCAAGCACTGAACCAAGCCACTGTGGAAGAAATAGAGCCAAAAGAGTGAAATTCCATTGGTCAAATTAAAGCTTATCAGTAAGGAAGAGAAACGTGCCCAGAAAACTCCTCCTTGTACAAACTCAGACACAAAGACCAGGACTAGAAATAAATCCACTCACATTAACATTTCATGTAGGTTTCAAAGGGAGAATTTCCTCTATTTTTTCTTTGGTGGTACTGGCAATTGAGCTCAGGGCCTCCAAGAGCTCTAATACTTGAACCACACCCCAGTCCTTTTGCTTTTTAGTTTGTTTTTTTTTTCATAGAGGGTCTCCTATTTTTGCCCAGACCAGCTTCCAACCTCAATCCTTCTCCCTCAGCCTCCTGAGTAGCTGGGACTACAGACATAGACCACTTTTAAAAATAGAGGAGTTTTTAATTTGTGTTGGATCAACATTCATTCATTCAGTATAATTTGTTGATTGTCTAGCTGTGCCAGATACTTCTGACAGGGTGGAGGATCCTAGAGGACAAACAAGGACAGCTGTGAAGTTTGTGCTTGTCATTGGGCAGAGAAGCCATTGTAAACAAATAACTACTGGCTAGTGTGGCAGGATCTTTAATAACATGATGACTGGGACCACTGGACCAACCTCAAATGCAGCCCCCAAATGTACCATGTCCATTTTGACCCCTATAGCAACCAAGCTGTGCTTTCTTCATTGCTGAAACAAAACAACAGATGGTTGTTTAATTGTTCATAAAACCACACTTTATGGGATAGCAATGTATCTTTTCTTCTGACACCTCCCAAAGCAGAGACCAGGCAACACTCTGGAAGATGCTGAGAAGCATCAAAAGATAAAAGGTCAAGCTCAGAATCAGCTGTCACTGACCTGCTTTGTAACTGCTGTCAGACTACAGTATGGAGAGGCCATTCACATATTGGCTGGAATGACTAATGGCCTCTGTTGCTTCTGAGAACAATGGTAAAATGTAAAGATACTCACAAAATCCCTCTATAGCAATGAAGAATCTCTATCAGGTGACATACATCAGCCAAAGATATGTTTAGGGAATTTAACTCTCTTCAGAGTGGATGTTCTTCAGTGTCTCCCTGTTCTTGACCATATTTTAATGTTGCCCTGCCTTTTAGCTCTGTACAAAAGTCCATTTCAATACAATGCTAATCACAGTCCCAGGCAAGGTATTTGTGTCTGTAGTAATCATGACAACAGCACTTGCCTTAACCCTTGAAAATGAACTTTAAGCTGTTACTAAACCATAAAATCTGTGAATTGGGCTACTGAACTGGAGACACCTCTGAACAATGAGAAGCATCCCAAAAGTCACCAAAGGCCCCTAGCTCTCCAGCTGTCACCAACATTCTCTGAATGCCCAGCTCCAAAGGTCACCATCTCCAGCCACCCACCTCTTGGCATGGCTGCCATTCACACACAGAGGAAGCTGGACACTAGGCCTGTTTCTGGAGGATCCAATCCGAAGTCTCCACAGAGCTCTTAGTCACTTTGCCCACTTTCTTCCTGTGTGTGGAACAGACACTCCACACAGCACTGTGCTTCCTCTGGAAGCCTCTTCCTGTGTTCACCTTCAATGCCACCTGCCCAGAGAGGCCTGACCACTCTTGCTAACCAATATTCCTCCTGTTTGTTTCCTTTACAGCAGTTTCAGTCTGTATTCATTTACGATTTTGCTTATTTTCTTGTTGTGCTCTGTTACCTCCACTCCCCAACTAGAATGAAAGCTTCCTGAAGGAAACAATGTTTGCTGCCTCATTGCTGTGTATTTGGCCTTTCCTATCCATGGGCTCCACATCCACGGAGTCAACCAATTGTGCATTGAAATACTTGAAAAATAATTGTGTCTCTACTGAATATGTATAGACTATGTTCTTATTACTATTCCCCAAACAATACTGTGTAACAGCTTTTACATAGTGTTTACATTGCATTAGGTAACATAAGTAAGCTAGAGATGAGTTAAAGTATCAGTTATATACAAATATTATGCTATCTTAGGTGAGGGACTTGAGCACCTGTGAATTTTGGTATTTATGGGGGATACCAGAACCAATCCCCCACAAATACCAAGGTATCAATGTATTTCCCAACACCCAGACCTATTGACTGATAAAATGTATTTCTCAACACCTGAGGCCTATTGATTAAATAAAAAAGAACAATACAAGCTGTATGTCAGTGGCTCTTGCCTGTAATCCTAGTTCTCAGGAGGCAGAGATTAGAAGGATCACAGTTCAAAGCTAGCCTGGGCAAGTAGTTCTCAAGACCCTATCTGGAAAAAGCCCATCACAAAAAAGGGCTGGTGGAGTGGCTCAAGGTGTAGGCCTTGAGTTAAGCCCCAGTACTATACACACAAAAATAGAACAATATAAAAGCAACCTGGGAGACAATTTTGAATGTATTATCACTTTCATTTGTTCTCACCTCTCAAATAATTGACAACTCACCTCTGAATCTAACTGGATTGAAATGTTGGGGCAATCACTGCAAAAACACCCATCCAGGTTTTTGAGTGTTTATCAGACCCAGGCTGGCACACTTATTCCAAGTGGTACTTTCTTCCTTGTCACCCTGAGCTAGGTGTCAACAGAGACCAGGAGTCAGGATGGAGTATATGAAAAAGTACTAGCTGAAAATAGTGTCACCAGAATAGAGTGGAGCCCAGAGCTGAGAGCAGTATGTCCACAAGGCAAGCAGGCAAGTGTATGAGAACGGAAAGGCAGATAGTGTAAACAGGATACCACACCATCTTAATGACTCCCAGTCTCTAGAACAGGGTTTGATCTTTCCCTCTAAGCACTTCTGTGGAGCCCAAGTGGTAGGAACCCACTTCAACAGAGATAGTTGTGGTAGTCAGCTTCCTGTTACTATAACAAAATACCTGAGTTAATAAACTAATAAAGAGAAGAGGTTAGTCTTGGGTCATAGTTTTGGTTGTTTCAGTCCATGGTCAGTTAGCCTCATTGCTTTTGGGCCTGTGTTGAGGAAGCACATCACGCAAGAATACATAGTGGAGCGAATTTCTCCCCTCATGGTGGACAGGAAGTGAAAGGAGAAAGAAAGGAAGAGAAGATTTCCCATAATCTCCTTTGACAGCACATCCCAATGACCTAAAACCTTCCACGAGGCTCCACCTCTTAAAGGTTCCATCAACTCCCAATAACACCATGGACTGGGGACCAAGTCTTTAACACATGGACCTTTGGAGGACATTCCAGATCCAAACCAAAGGAATTGAGAAGGCCCTCAGCTGACTACACGGTTGGCCATGTTTAGTTGAAGGTGGGAGGGATAGGGACCATATTAGTGAAAGCAGGGAATCATCAGCTACTAATGAGCAAGCACTTAAATTCCCTCAGAAAGGCAGCAAGTCAAGCAGCCAGAGTTACATCTCACCAGCCATTCATCTATCAATGCATGCCTCCAGTTGGCATAGTTTAACAGACCCGGGGCATTATGCCAGACCTGGCGGTACAGAGAGAGAGAGAAAAGATTGGACACTGCTTTTTTTTTTTTCATTTTTTTTATTAGCATGTATCACTTGTACAAAGGGGTTTCACTGTGATATTTCCATATATGCATATAATTACTTTGATCATATTCACCCCTCTATTACTCTTTATTTTACCCCCTTCAACCCCCTTTTTCACAATTTTCAATGAATTTAATTATGCTATTTTCATACACACTTGTGAAGTACTTTGCCATTTTCCATCCGTCATCACCCTCTCCTTCTCCAATTGCGGCGTCCATTTTCTTCTGCTTTTGCGTATTGGATTGCCTGATTCTTTGGTTTTTGGGCTCTAGGGCTTACACTAGGTCCCACTCTCCTTCCCATTCTCAGGCCTTTGGTCTTGAACCGAAAGTTACATCGATCAACTCCCCTAGCACCTTGACCTTTGTACTTGGGCAGAATCACACCACTGGCTTTTCTGGTTCTTCAGGTTCAGATGGCCTATCATAGAACTTCTCTTTTTCCATAATTGCATGCGCCAACTCCCATCATAAATCTTTCCTTATGTGTATCTATCTATTGGTTCTGCTTCTCTCGAGAACCTTGATGAAGACAGAGACCCACAGACATTTTGTGTAGATGCAATGTAAGTGTGGAGAAGAGTTGTGGGAGGCTGGAAGAGGGGTTAGCCAGACAGCAGTGATCCTCATTTGGCTAATTTGATCTTCTGGTCAGTGGAAAGTCTCTGGAAAAGAACTGAAGGGTTAGACTCTTCTCTGTTATTTACAAACACACACACAACATTTTAAGGTAGATGGATCTGGGTGGAAGGAAGTGTCCAGAAGAACACAGGATAGAAAGCTTGCTTAACAACAGGTCATGAATGGTGACAAATGTATGGCCAAAGAAATTTGAACTTTATTTTTTAGACCAAAGCACCAAATCTCAAAAGCCTTCCAAGGATGGATAAATAGCAATTGTGTGAAGTCTCTGGGTGTGATTGTCCTGTTCAAATGCAAAATGTCAGAATGCTGTATTTGTCCAAGAATCACAGCAGTGGCTGACATGACCTTGTGCTTTAACCTTGTGAGCCCTGCTGGAGAAAATGGGGAGTCAGATGACTTTTGATATGTATGTGAGAAGCAGATGCTGCTGGTGCTCTTTGCCCAGATCCTATCTTCCATCCTGAAAGTCACTTGCAGACAATGCCTTCAAATGACAGCTTCCTGCAGCTTTCTGCCTGAGGGTATTCTCTGGCCATATATAGGCAGGTGAGTAGTGCCAGGACATTACTGCCCTGGGAACATTCCTCCACCAATGTAAGGGAGTTACTGGATAATCCCTCAGCTTCCTTGTTTCTTGATGAGTCAACACTAAGGTTTTTGCAGTTTATCAGAGTCTCCAACCGAATGGAGCCTTAGTTGCCCATGGCAACATCTCACTTTTTAATTCAACTTTATTAGTTATCTTAGGAGGGTTGTCTGGAAAACAGACAGACCTCGCCATAGAGAGTTGCCTGCAGGAAATTTGTTGAGAAATTTCTTTGAGATCTTTTAGATCTTTGAGATCTTCTGTGGGGTGAAATGTCCCCTACAGGCTCACGATTTATATGCTTGGTTCTCAGGGGTTACTATTCTGAGAGATTTTTGGAAGCTTTAGGAAGTATGGACAGCTGCAGGAAGGAAGTCACTGGGGATTGGTCTTTGACGGTGATACCTGCCCTCCAGTCCCTGTCTTGCTCTCTGCTTCCTGTCTGCCAAGAAGTGAACAGCCTCCTCTCCATACACTCCCCTCTACCGTGATGGTTCTGTCTTCCCACAGGTCCAGAAACATGGATCCAAATGGCCATGGACTGAACTCCCTGAAACCATGAGTCACAATAAATTCTTCTTCCCTTAAGTCATTTACATCAGGTCTTTGGTCACAGTGACACAAAACTAGTACAGAGATCAACACTTATGTGGTGAAAAGGAATTAGAATTAGATGGAAAGTTGCTGAACTACATCCCAATTTTAGGCTCAGAGGATCCCACAGGAGAGCTCTGGAACTAGGATTTCCCTTTAGAGTTGACCCATTTAAGATCAAGGTAGGGAATGGGCCTTTATGGCCCCTTATTGCCTAGTCAATGGGTGTGGCTGTCCCCATGTAAGGACTTGGGGTAAGGCTGCTCTGTTTTGTTAAGAGCAATTCCTATGAAGGACTCAGATCAGAGTCAACAACCACCAAAACACCTAGCAGCTGGGCAGTGAGAGCCTTGGCCTTTATGGGGAATCTGGGAAGTGCACTGGCTATCTTACTTCTTCATCCCCCTCACTATTCTGAGGTCATTTCCAAGTGAACTGTTGTGCATGCAAATTCTTCTTTCAGGGTCTGCTTTTGGAGAAACTGAAACAAAGACAGGAATCATATGGTCTCCATTTTTGTTTAAGGAAAACAATCTAGAAAGTATATACACTAGATGGGAAGTAGACCAAGAGAAAAGATGATGCCACTTGTTCAGGTGAGAGGGATTAAATTAAGAGAATGCTTAAAAGAACACAAGACATGGGGATGGTGGTAGAATTGCCATTAATGTAAGTAATGTAAGTAATGCATGCAGGTGAGACACTAATGTGGCTTTTAGAAATTTTATACTTGAGGTGCTGGTTTGCTGTACAAATGGAGCTGTCTATCAGGCAGATGGGCATCAAGTCAAGAAAGGTAAATTTAAGCGCTAGGTCTATGGCAGTGGTAAGTTGATCCAGTAGAAGAGATTATATAAGATTGTTATATAATCTTATATAACAATTATAAGATTATATAAGATTGTTAAGAAGGAGAGTAAAGAAATCAACTAACATAATAATCCCTGAGCATCTGTGTACCAGACACTGGGTTAGGCCTTTGGAAAAACAAGGATTCACAGGATAAAAAGGGGAGAAAGATAAGTGAGAACAGCAATTAGCAATGGTAAATACTGGATCCACCATCTCCTACCCTTCTCTGGTCGACTACTACAGATATCACTAATTTCTCTTCAGAGCTTGAACTTGCCTCAGAATCCTTTCCAACTCCATGCTCCAGGAAGATTTAGCTCATGAGGGAAAAACTCTGTTATCCATGTTTTAAGGAAACTAAGAGAGGAGGATTTGTCTAAAGGAGAGGGTGGGTAGGAGCTATTTTCAGTACTAGAGAGGCAGGTGAGAACAAAGCCTGAAAAAAGCTAACAGGGAAGTTCTAGGACAGCTACAGGGAGCAATCAAGAGCATAGGCATACAGGTGCTGGTGACTCATGACTGTAATCCTAGCTACTAAGGGAGGCAGAGATCAGGAGGATCAAGGTTTGAAGCCAGCCTGGGCAAATAGTTCATGAGACCCGATGTCAAAAAAAAAAAAAACGACCACAAAAAAGGACTGGTAGAGTGGCTCAAGGTGTAGGCCCTGAGTTCAAACCTCAATATTGCAAAAAGAAGAAAAAAAGAAAAGAAAGAAAAAAGAACTCAGGCTTGTGAATGAATGCTAACCTTTAGTCCTCCTGCTGAAGAGGGTGCAATATCCAGAGCCAGGAAGTTTAGGCTATAATTGCTGAGTTCCTAATACTGCACTGTGATGTTACAATCTGTATCTTAAGAACGAAAAGTAATTCCATTTGGAGAAGCAGTTCACAATTCATTATTTATGGGGAAGCAATTTTACTTTATTTTTCCCAACTTATTTGAAGGATACAGTAAGTACCTAATTTCTACACTCGACTGGCCCATAGACAATATGAATTTTGCTTGCATATCCCATAATTGTATTTGGAACACATTAGAAAAACTCTTAAAAATATCCCTAAATTTAAGTAGCTGTTGATGTTGAAAAGCACTTGTCAACACAGAACAGTATCTTCTGCTATCCATATTCATGACATTTGACATAAGACACATTAGGTAAAACCAGAGATGGCCTGGAGATAGCTGGGCAGAAGGTCATGAATACACAAGTGTTCAGCCCCAGCTCTGGCTCGGCTTTGACTTTAGGCCATTTGTTTAATCCCTGGAGTTCTTTGTTTCCTCATCTGGAAAATGAGAGTCCCTGGCCTTGAGAACTCTAGCTGAGAGAAAATCTATGATTCATCTACCGCCAACCCATCTTTCCCCCTCATCAATAATTTATATACACCTGCAGGCCAATTCTGCATAGAATCAAGTTTCCCTACTTGTTCTGTTTCCTGCCTTCTAATGACACCACCCAAAGTCTTCTGTGTTAGAGATCAAAGCTGGTGACATCTAAGGTGCATTCAAAGTCTAAAATTTCTAGGAAGGGGACCACCAATATTAACTAAGTGCTGGAAGCTCAGGATTCCTTATTATTTTGAAAAATGTGCAAGCTCACTGGTACTGTGCGTTCCTGAGGAATTTGGATATACCTTAGTGTCTGGTTACTGTATCAGTTGGACCACATCCAAAGGCCACAACACTCCCTTTCCTGAATCTTAAGTGTGTTGTTACTGAAATTCTGATGACTACCTAAAGAATTAAGTGAACTCCTGGCCAAACCCATCAAAGTCAATGGGCAGGTTTGAAAATGTAACAGTTGTTACTGCCCCTAAGTGATAAAGTAGAGATAAGTGTCTTGTGCTAGTCCACACATTTCTGTAAATGTTGTGCATTGAATAACCATGGAAGGACAGATGCAAGTCAAGGGGGGACATGTCTGGATGCCACCTTGAGATGAATGAAGTTTGCTGCTGATTCCATAGCTCAAGGATGGGGAAGCTCATTGTTCTCAGTCTCCTGTGTTTGTCTCCTGCAGAATGTCTCTTTGCTCTCTCCTTCCCCAGCTTTACTTCCTCTGTCCATTCTTCAGAGGGTGGTGTTCCTCAGGATTCTGTTATTGCCCTATTTCTTCATCACTAGACTTACTCTTCCAAAGTTTATCCATTTTCTGGACTAAAAAATGCCTCTTTTGCTGATGAGACCTCTACATCCTCCTGGTACCCAAGCATCTCCATGGGGACCACATACACAGGTGAAGAAAACATGAGGCCACCTGTCCCTGCTCAGTATGCATAACCCTAGGGCTTAGTGTACTGCACCACCATCAACCCTGTTGCCTAGGCTACCATCCTGGATCCAGGTCACCCTTCTCTCTCACCTAACAGGTACGAAGTCCTTTCCAAGCCACATTTCTTCTCCTTGCCACTACAGTTTCTCTATCTTGACTGCCATTGCCTTAATTTTATCATCTCTCACCTGATCTAGTTCCATGGCATTACTGATCTTGCTATCTCCACCTCATGATTTCCACTGTGGCCAGAAAAAGCTTCCTCAAATGCAAGTCTGACCATGTCTCCTTTTGCCCGAGTCCTTCCTTGACTCTGCAGGTGAAGTGTTTCATTTCCACCCCCAGGGCCTCCCTGATCTTCCTGTGGCTGTTGCCACTTCATATGTAGCCTCTTCCTTTGTCCATCTGGTGGCTGTTGTTCTTTCATTAAAACCCCATGCAAGCTGCATCTCCTCTGGGAAGACATATTTTACCCTAGTCCCCCCTTTCCACAAGCCACACAGGAACTTGTTCTTACCTTCAGCACTAGCTTACTGGGGTTTTTTACTTTATTGCAGTCAGACAGCAGCTGGGACCAAATACATGATCATTTATAGGTCTGGGTCCTGAGCTGGGAAGATCTAACAGTTGGGGCCACAACGGGCATCTCTGTGTTTTCTCTATGTGTCTACATGTCAGAGTAGCCTGACCTGTTTTATGATGGAATGAGGTGAGAAAAGGAGAAGGGGGGGGAGCGAGGGAGAAAGGGAATGAGGAAGGGAGGGGGGAGAGAGAGATAGGAAGAGAGAGAGAGAGGCAGCACCACCTTAGCTTCTCTGGTCAAACTCAGAAGTCATGCTGTACTATTTCTGAAGCACTGCATTGGCCATGCTGTCACAAAGACCTGCCCAGGTAAAGAGGGAGAGAGAACATAGACTCCACCTCTTGCTGGTGAGTATTTTGGAAAATACTCTCTGCCATGTCTTTGCTAAAAATGCTTTGACCTACAGTGAGTTCTTAGTTACCAACTACTTAACAAGCATGCTAGCCACCAGGACTTTTGCAGATCTGTGACTGATGGCTTTAGAGGCTTCAGAGCCCATCCAGAGTTGCTATGAGATACCTGAGCACCTATTAATCCACCAGGCCTGAGAGTTTCTAGAGTTCCCCAGGGATAACATTCAGTTACTGGTTACATGGAACAGAAGGGACTAGGGAGGCATCTGGGCCTCCATTTGATGCTGCCACAAACTAGCTCCATGGCCTCAGGCTGTATGACTGTAAGGTTCTCCACATATAAACCAGGGTTGGCCTAAATGCTGGGCCCTTTGTGTATTATGTGGTAGCGGCAAGATTCTGCTGTATCCCAGAAGTTACCACAGAGATGCTGGCTCTTAACATTGCTTACCATCATCTTCTTTTTAGGGACACCTGGAAAAGTCCCTCCACTGCTATCTTCAGCTGCAGACCTAAGTTAGAAGCAAGGAGAAATCAATGAAAGGCAGAGGAGCACCTGGAGAGAGAAAGGTGGGAGAGATGACAAAGTGGACAGGCGGAGAAAAGGCCAACTGGTTAACAACTTGAAGTCAGTGTTGGCTCCCCCTACTCCCTGGGCAGGGACCTCAGCTGACCTTCTTAGCAAGATAAGGAAAATTTAACAAACCTTGAGTCAGCTTGTCCTCCCTCTCCACCCCAAGACAGATGTGTTTTGCTCTCTTCTCAGACTACAGAATTTAAGATCACTCCGCAAGATTTTCCAGGCTAAAGTCATCCTGTTAATGGTGCTGGTTCAGTCTGTGATCAGAAGACTTCCAAATTCTTGTTCCTCGGGGAAGAATCCATGGCAGGATACGTGAGTATAAATGGAATTTATTTAAAGTTAGGGAAGGGAAATACATAGGGAAGCATGGTGAGGTCCTGGTGGAAGCCAAGAGCTGAGAGCGTGTTTTTTGCTCTCTGGGTGCTTTTATAAACCTATCAGTGATTGGAGAGGAGCATGGGCAGTTCCCAGCCAGGTGAGGGCAGTTCTTGAGCCAAAGCATGGTTAATCTAAGATGTAATTTTTTTTTTAACGAGTCCCTAATTTAGCCTGTCTCAATCCCAGGCAGGAGACCTTAGGGTAGTCAGAATTAAATCAGCATTTTTATCATTGTGATTTGGTTTAAGTTGATATTTTCCCCATCTGTTTGAAATGAAAAATGTACTTTTCTGTTTACAAATGATTAATAATAACAAAGAAGTTGAAGGATTAAAAATCAGCATAGGCACCTAAGGTAAGAGGCACATCCACTGCTTTTGCTGAAAAGAACTGACTCCTTACTTGGGCCCTCAAATTAACATGAGAAAGGCATGGCATTTCTGTCTCCATTTTGTACTTGTCCTTTGCTCTGAGCCATTCTTTCCTCCAACCACCTTGGAATCAAAGAAGGACAGGAATGAGTGGTAGCATCTTGATGACAAGAGAGGGAGGCTACCCCTGAGGAGCAGAGGAGCCTCAGGACAGACCACCTGCCAGGAAACAATGACTCCATAACAACTTCTGGAGAAGACCTTCCAAAGCGAGGGCTGAGATAGTGATCCACCAGGACACGCCTGCGACCAGGACTGTTTAATAAGTACACACACCTCTCTTCCCCTGCCCCTAGTTCTTTGTCTACTGAATCCTATAGCTCATGTCTGTACCCCAAAGATGGCAGAAGATGGGCTGAGTGCTTACTTTTATCTCTTCCCAGGGCATGTCCTGGACCATATAACAAATCTCCTTTTCTGCCCTTCACCATTACTGTCTCTTTATTTGGCATATAGGGGTGAGTGGCCCAACCTGATATGTGGAATCCCAGGAGTTTGGGTCTTGGGTCCAAAATTCTGGTTTCATTAGGTGCTTCAAAATTTCCTAGGGATTTTAGGAAAAAATGAATTTTCTTGTTGTCAGTTTAAACGCTAATATGGTATATCCTCCAGATTTTTATCTTTTTATATCAATGCCCAGGAAAATAATAATGATATAGAGAAACAGTGTAAAGTAATGAGTGTAAGTGTTGTGGGAAGTTGCTAGCTGAGATACGAGACTCTGAGGCAATTAGCAGGAAGCAGTGTTTTATTGTGTCAGCACAGACTCAGGAGACTCCTGCCCAAAGGCTAAGCCCCGATAACAAAGGGGTCTCACCTTATATATCCTTGCAAACGGCTTACAGAGGCAATAAAATTAAAAAACAAGGTTTAATCTATATATGGTTACATGCAATTCTATAGGCTACTTCAGCCTAGTAGTTTAGTACCCTTTTACCCCTAGAGCTATGTGACCTTCATCACCTTTGAATTCTTTAGGTTTTATCTCTCTGCTATGCCATGCCTTCCCCCTGCTACTTTATCAGAACTCAGGCCTAGTTAGTTTTCTTCCGATGCTCCTCCCTGCTACATCATTCCCCACTTTGATGATCGGACCCACCTAGGGTCAAACAGTATCATCTTGGGCTAGGGGTTTGTATTTCCATAGCATCAGTGAGGTGAGGCCATTTTCCTTTCTATAACGGCCTCCATAATAGTCCCGATAGACCGTAGCATCAGGGAACCAGACAGGGCAGTAGTAAGCATGGTCCTAGGATTAGGCCCATTGCCCCTATCAAAGTTTTGAATCCACCTAAGGCAGAAAACCATCCTCCAAACAGGTCATTGGGATCCCATCCTCTCCAAGTCTGGATGGGGACATGGGTGATCTTTCTCATTCTGTCTGTAATTTCTTCTATGACCTTTCCTTCATCATCAATCTGTAAGCAGCAGTTGCTTAGGTTAAATTTTCCACAAACTCCTCCCTCAGAAGCCAGCAAATATCAGGCGGTTCTGATAGACGGCATTGCGCATCTTAGTGCTTTGTTTTGCCAGCAAATTGAGAGCTCTTGCAGTTTCATTAGTTATAATTTTAACAACAGCTTGCAGCCTGATGATGCGGTTGAGCGTATGTATAGCGATAAGTATATGCATATGTATATGCGATAGCCCCAGGACCCATCTTCTGCCCAGGTGGCAGGACCATAGTATTGGATGATTTACTCAGGAGGCCATTTGTCATCTTTTTAATTGCCAATTTGTAAGGCACCCCGTTTTTGTCTACTTAATCTTTCTTCATATATGGTGACTCCCAGTTTCTCACCTTGCTTGAGGGGAAGCAAGAAGGATGGTCTGATTGAGCCTAGTACACAAGACCCAAATCAGCTTCTAGGTAGTACCATATAAGCTTGCTTTCCACAGATCCAATATAGCCCCCTGGGTGCCTGCCATTCGGTGTTTGCACTAAGACCATCCCACACTTTCTGGAGATTAGAACAGTTGGCCAGTGGGTGGGGCTGGGGTTCTGTGTGGTTTGGAGCTCCCCACCATTGGGTCTCTTGGGCAGTGTCATTGTAAAACTTCTGTCCTAAGTAAGTTAAATCTCCCACAGGGGTGGAGAATTGGCCTCCTGGTTGGGAGATACAGTACTTTCCGATGACGCAAGTTTTTAGGTTCCAGCTCCCTTTCCTGTGTTTTGGGAAAGCAGTCTCATTAAAAGGCTCCTGTGGGTCCATTTCCTTTGCTTCCCAAGGCCAGTGGTCTCCCATGTTGGTTCCCCCACCCCCCACCAACAAACATAGCATGAAGTGACATTTAGTGTTCAGGCTATAGACTCAGCCAGTGAGAGGAACAGTTTTTATCTTTTGCAGAGATGGAAAAATCTACTCCTCATTTCCTCATAAAAGGAGTGGAAAACTTGGTATGAAGAAATTTCATGGGTAACAGTTATTACTTTGAGGTGTATCAGAGTCCCAGGGTCAAGGCCCTTTTCATCTATCCTTATACCAATTATATGTCCCCATGTCCAATCAGATGGCCTAAGTACAGTGAAATTTACAGGATTACAGGTACCAGGAGTGCAGTTTGGGGCAGCTGTCCCCTTGTGAAGGAGGGATGCATGTTTTGTCCTTTCCCAAGTAGCCCATGAAACACAACTCCAATAAGGGCAATAATAAGAACCTATATCATCACATGACCAAGAGTTGTCTCTCCTGCACATATACTTTTCATTGATGTATAAGCTCTCTCCCAAGCTAGGCCCCCACAACCATAGCCTGTACCTCCACATCCACCTTGGTCTATGGCTGCACATGCATCAAAGAGCATCGACACTGGTTTATCAAGGTTAAACACCTGGATATAACTGATGAGGTTCCCAGGGTTGCAGATGCTCTGGATCTCTAACCATTGCTCCTGAGGGCGGTAAGTGGGGTTGAAGCAGATATGCTGATTACCATGGGAGCACACTAGATGGGTGGTATGGTTGTGAGTACATGACCTAATGACAGAGCCTGCACAAGAATAGCAAATATGGAAAAGCAAAGTCCTAGTAACAACACTTCCTGCCTGAGTAGTAGGCATCCATAGGTCACAGGATGAGGGCTCTGGGACCACAAAGGGAGACCACGTCAGTAACCATAAACAGTAATTATGCATCCTGCCCTAAAGAGGTAGAAAAGAGCTAATAAAAGCTGTTCACTGTGAATCCAATCAGTGGGGGCAGTTTTTGCCAAGCCTATGGTGAAGACTAGGGTGAGAACTACAGCAACAGATACAGTCAAGGGGTGACAATGCATTACAGTGAAATAACAGGTGTGGAAAACAGTCCGTTTGTCCTGTTGGAGAGTTGACTCTTCAAGCTTCTGCTGTGCATAGACTAGTCAGCTTCTGTGGGCGACTAGAGCAGGGCAGTTGTTCCATTGTTCTTGGTCTCCTGTTGTTTCCTGGGAAGTGGAGTTTTGCCGAGGGAGGGCACTCAGGTTCTGGAGGGTGATCCTGCACAGTGAAGCCAGATCAGGGATGCACTCCCACTCGAGAGAAGCTGGCTTGACTTGACTGTGGAGGATCCAAGGAGCAGTCACTGCTACATTAACTGTAGTAGGGATAGACAAGACAACAGCAAAAGGGCCCCTCTAATGGGGTTTTATGGCTGGACATTTTATTCTTTTACCCAGACAGTATATTTTTATTTTTTTTTAAACTGAGTAGAATTACCTTGGCAACAATATACTGTCAGTATATATGTCTAAGAAATCTCGTTTGAAAAGTTAAAACCACCATCTTTAAGTATCAAAGGACATGTTTAGAGCCTACAAAAATAGTCGTTTTGTCTCTAAGTAGAAGACCCTGTTTAAAAATATGAGTTTTTATCTGGAAGGGCTTTAATGTCAGATGGCCACACATGTATAAGAACCACTTCCTCAATCCTCTTGGCCTTGGTTATTTTTGAGAGGTCTGGCACCAGTGACTCCATTTGAACTTTGATGGCATTCCCCTCTTTGTCTCCAAACTGTTTGTCTCTGAGCAGTCTCTTTTGAAGATTTGTCTCCCATCCAAGTATTAACCAGGCCTGACCCTGCTTAGCTTCTGAGATCAGACAAGGTGGGGCACATTCAGGGTGGTATGGCTGTAGACTGAAGATCCTTTTTAATTGGTCATTTTCTTTCTTCATCGTGAGGATTTGTTCTTTCCTGGATTTTGTTTGTTTGATTTTGGTCCCATGTGGTGGGGGGCAGGAAATAATGATCAGATCAGGTGGGAGTCAGGGCCAATTAGACCATTTTGGCCAAATTGAAGCAACAAAGAGGCTTAGAAGGAGTGGCACTTAGGCAATGGGCTTTTAGACAAGGACAATATAAAACAAAATGCAACAAAAGCAGATGCCTAAAAAGCTAACCTGGTTGACACATAAGCACTTATTAGAGCCATTTTTCATGGACTTGATTGTAAATGTCCCGGAAGGATCAGAACTGTAATGATAAAAACTTAAAACAGCCATGGTTAAAATTCTGATGGACAATTTAACAACTAACAGAACAGTATATCAGTACCATAGAGCATCCCAGCTCTATAGAGATTATATATACATATTAGTGCCATTGTTACTCTTGAAGTAAAACCTTAGATTTTTTCATCAGTTGGGGGAGTAGAACAGTGTCAGTGATCCCAAATAGCCCAGTCACAGACACATATAGGATACCAACTGCACTAGAATCACTCAAGACAACAGTAGTTTAACCATGAGGTCATCTAGAAAATTTTACATAAGCCAACTCTTAAAATGAACATGACTCAGTTATCTTATTAGTCAAGACCCTGAAAAAAATCACCAGAGAACACAGATAAATATTTATGGGGGACTAAGTGTGGAGTTAGGAAACATAGTGGCCAAGAATCATGGCTCAGATGTTGATAAGGGATCACATCCCAGATTGTTGACATTAACAGATGGCTCAGGACATACAGCAGGATCCCACCAACCTGTAGTCAGTGGAGCCCCCCTAAAATAACAGGCCCAATCTGGACATCTCAGGCCAAAAATTCCCTCTGGCTGCTATGTGGAAGGAGTAGGAATAACATGTCCCCTCTGTTGAGTCCAATAAAAACTGGAGGTCTTGACTTCCAATGTAGTGTTCCTTTTTGAGGGTTTTTTTTTTTTTTCTTTATCCTATCTGGAGGGTGCACTTTGGCTTTGTTTGTTTTCTTTACTTTGCTTTACATAAGTAAATCTGTCTCAACTCTCATATCAGTGCAGCAGTACTCCCTGTGCTCAGCTGCCTCTCATCTCTTTGTGTTTTAATAAACTCTTGTTGTCTTGACAAATTTGTGGATTAACCTGTAGCACCAAGAATTCCTTAAAGTTATCTTGACAATACAAAAACCATTTTAAGACAATTTTTTGTAAATGTTATCAAGAACAATACAATATTTTTAAGATAGACTTGTTGTTATGAGCTTAGAGAATTAGTTTAGTTCAGTTTAACATCAGTACATTACATTTTGACCTTACAAAACCTTTAATGTAACTGGGATTTTAGTTAACTTAACCAGTTACATAGCATCTATAAGTTCCATTTTTTTATGACAACTTACTCTGTATCTTTGTGACAACTTATTTTGTATCTTCTGGGGGAGTTTGTCTTTATTCTTTTTTTATTTAAAAGTATTTTTCATCCTTTTATTTTAAAAACCATATCTTTAATACATGTTACTTGTTGAAATTAACTCATAAAACTCATAAAATCTTTTAACTTAGAACTTTATATTTGTATGGAAAAAAACAGAAAGGAAGCAACCTTAAAATTATTTTTGTATAAAAACAATTTATAGAAAGCCCATTTGTTAATAGACCCATGTATTATCAGAGAGAATTAAATCCCAGATTTTATTTACGACAGAATGAAGCAGGTTAAGGTCATTGTTAACTACCTAAATTTGAAGATTTCTGCTGCAGACTGTATCCTCCCTTAACTACCCCCCCACCTTTGGTCTAAGCCAGAGTGTTTAAAGCAATGTTTAAATTCAGTGTTTAATTCAATGTTTAAACGCTGCATGTCTGCATCCTACTCAGACCTGATTGAAATATGTTTGAAAACCTTTTTTTTAAAGTACTAATAATTTTTACATTTACTTTACAATAAGAACCATCCTCAAGATGTTTACATATTTAAATGTAAAAAGCCTAAGCAGTTTATAACAGAGATCTTTAAAACAAATACCCTGATTTTTTTTGTTACCTTGAGTATCTTATTAACCTTATAGCAGCAGTTTAAGAACCATTTTGAAGATGCTTACACATACACACCCAAAAAGTTTTATAAATTAAGCATGCCAGAAAAAATGTCAACTTAAGCACACATAAGATGAGCTGGAATTCCAGGAGCAAATTAAATTTTGCCCAGTGCTTTAAACAATTCACACACACACACACACACACACAAAATTAGAGTGCATTCTCAAAAAAAGAAAAAAAATTTAAATTATACCCAGAGGGCTATCTGGTGGAATGGTGGATGATGCATCTGTTCTCTTGGGAGTCTCCCCCTTTGGAACTGAATTGTTTTGTTATTCATCCTTTAACCTCAGTTATGACTATTTCCCAGGAAAAGCTCAACCCCCTGCTAACTCTCAGAGGTATCTTACATACTTTTGCATAGCACAGTACTTCTGCCCCACTCCCCAAACCTGAGACACAGCTTTGCCCCAAAAGGCAGTTACTAGCAGTCTCTAGGAGGTGATCAGTCTCTCCTTCTGCCTCCTAAGACAGGTCTGAATTCAAACCCGGCTTCTTACCAGTCTGATGAACAGTGCTCCCCTCCCCTCAGTGGTTCCAGCACCTCACCATTTCTGTTGTATATCATAGGCCCTCCCCACAACTCATCAGGAGGAGGAATCCCCTTCCAGATCAAGCTGTCCATTGGCGCCTGGTGGGATCTCCTCCCAGCAGTCTGGGGCGATGCACCCCAGCGACAAAGGAGGTGATAACTCACTGTGTCTCTGCAATCCCGGACAAGTCCCCAAGAAATGTTGTGGGAAGTTGCTAACTGAGATATGGGACATTTAGGCAGTTTA
Organism: Castor canadensis; assembly: GCF_047511655.1. Lineage (NCBI taxonomy): Eukaryota > Metazoa > Chordata > Mammalia > Rodentia > Castoridae > Castor > Castor canadensis. The sequence goes on along the minus strand of NC_133399.1, from coordinate 67,098,618 downwards.
GCAGGAAGCAACATCTTATTGTGCCAGCAGAGATCCAGCAAATTTGTGTCCAAAGGCTGAGCCCCGAGAACAAAGGGGTCTCACCTTATATACACTTGCAAGCGGGTAACAGAGGGAATAAAATTAAAAAACAAGGTTTAACCCATATATGGATACAAGCAATTCTATAGGCTACTTCAGCCTAGTGCTAAGTACCCTTCTACCCCTAGAGCTATGTGACCTTCTTCACCTTTGAATTCTTTAGAGTTTATCTCTCTGCTATGCCATCCCATCCCCCTGTTACTTTATCAGAACTCAGGCCTAGTTTTCTTCTGATCCTCCTCCTTGCTACATTATTAGGAGAGCAGTTGTCCTAAACCAAGGGGACCTTGCAACTTCTGTGGATTCCACAAAATGCTGGTGGGAAGCCCAAGACTCACCTTGATGTGGATTACTCATCTCAAACAGTGGTGCTTTCCAGTAAGCTGCTGGGGACAAAACCACTAATAAAATGCTACCCCAGTTTAGGATGTCCTTTTCATATGATAAAGTAATACCTGGAGCAGGGAGCTCAGTGGTCATGTAACAGATATTTAAACTGCTTTTGGTGAAAAGCACTGACTCCTTACTTGGACCCACCAATTAACTGAAGGCAGGGTAAGAGCTTGGCATCCATGCCTGCATTTTATGTCTATGTTCTTTGCTCTGAGATGTTCCCTCTGCAGTCACTTTGCAATCACTGTGGAATCCAGGAAAGACAGGACTTACTAATATCTTTACAAGAAGGAGTAGAGGATACTGCCGTCAGGAAAGGAGAGCAGAGCCTCCTCAGCACAGACCACCCTCCAGGCGACAATGACTACTTATCCTAACAGTGATAAAGACTTCTCTGAGATAAAGGCCAACCAGGCCACACCTGTGACTGGGACTGTTTAGTCATACCTTTCCCCTCCCTTCCCTGATTCTTTTTCCATTTAAACCTAAGGCTCTTGTCTGCTCTGCACACTGGAGGATAACTGAAGTGCTTACTTTGCTTCTTCCTGCCTCAGGAGCCAAGTAATAAAATCTTCTTTCTCTGCCCTTTACCATTACTCATCTTCTTGTTCGGTGTGTTGGGACAAGTGACCCATGTGGAACCCCTGGAGTATGGACCTGGGGTCTAGAACTCTGGTTTCAGTCTAGCACGTGTTTAGCATGTATGAGGCTCTGGGTTCCATCTCCAGCTCTAAAAATAAATAAGTAAAAAAGTGATACATGTGTGTTGAAGAACATTTGGAGGAAGAAAACACCATCCTAATACAATTGCTGTTAATATTTCCTTTATTATTAGGCCTGTAGTATTTGCTTGCATTTTCTTTGTGGGTATATAAAATGTGTAGCTATAATAATACTGAGTATAAAAATTTTATGAAAACACTTTATCCAATTTTTTCTGAATAAGACCGTGTTATTCAGGTTAATAGCTAGGATGCTAAAAGACAGATAAAAATTTCTCAGGACAGTCTAAAGCCTGGAGCCTGTTAATAAAGCAATGCAAATGAATGCCTTGGGTTTTGAGAACTCCCCATCAGGGTTTTGTTTGTTCGTTTGTTATGCTGAGCCATCCTCCCTCTTTCCTAAGACACAACCCAGCTCAGTATCATCCACTGGAGCACCACCTAATTATATGCTAATGAGTTAGGGTTGTAACCCACCTTCTTAGACCCAATTTCTAAGGCGTCTGCTGCTTAGACCAGCCTTTCTCCACATCCTAAGGATTAGGGTGGGCTTGGTGCTGGTAGGCAGTACGGCACTTGGCTGTACTGCCTGCCTTTTCTTGTTTCGTTTCTTTAGTCTTCTTCCATGCTACTTCGAGTGAGGTTGTAATGTGTTCCACTACTGTGATTTGTTTATTGTGATGCTGAGGATCGAACCCAGGGCCTTCACATGCTAAGTGTGTGCTCTAGCACTGAGTGAGGCCCTTGACCTGCAGATAAAGATTTTGCGTTGTCAGATATCAATCATCAATAACATCTAGAAATAACCTCTTGATGCGTTTGGGTTTATACCAGAACAACTTCTGTTTTTGAGGTAGGGTCTCACTACCTTTGCCTGGGCTGGTGTTGAACTTGCCATCCATGTTCTCTGCCTGCTTTTGTAGCTAGGATTACAGACATGCATCATCCTGCCCAGCATTACCATGGGTATTTTAGATGCAGTTTAAAATATACAACGATTGAAGCTCATTTATAACAATGGCTATTATTGAGTGCATGTATACCAAGAGTCTATGCAATGAAATTACATAATTTCAGGGGACTCATGGGACTTCTGTACATAGGAGAGATGTGACTGTAATGCTAGTTTGTTTGCAGGTACCAAACTCTCCCCAAAGCTGGAGTCAGCAGAGATGGAAGGGCCACACTGTTACAGTGTCCTGTATCATGACAGATGATAATACAGAACTGTAAAGGGAAAAACCCATGGTGCTTATAATGATTCTTTTTTAGATTGAGAATCAAAATGACATTCATTTTGGAAATGTTTTTTTCTAACCGTCTTCACCACAGGAAACTCATTCAACCATAAATTTCCTAATACATTTTGCATGTCCCAGAGTTTTGGCTAATGTACCAGTCCCTTTATTAGAATAACCATTTACATGATACAAATCTGCTCTGTGCACAGTTTGGAGACCAGAAACCCTGGTTTGGAGTTACTGTTGCTGCCTGACCAGCATTTCTGGCATCCAGAGCAGGTCTCCAAGGGGACAGTTGTGCTTCTCCACTTTGGTGGAATTGGTGCTTGTTGCACGCCTAAGATCACACTTTCATTTTCAACCAGGAGGTGCCTAAGAAATTGAGATGAGCCATAACTTAAAAGGTTAAAGGAGGGACACTTGCCAGGAGACTACAGTAGTGATAGTAACTTGATCTTGTTCTTCCACCAAGGAGTGGGAGTTTTAGACATTCCAAAAAGTTAAAGAACCACATAGCAGTAACAATCGTCTACAAGTCAAGGGGGAATCATGTCATTCCTTGTAGAATCACACTGCAATCTGCAATGTCAATCCAATGTTTGGCACAGTTAGGTGCTGGGCTTCATATACAAAGCAGGTAGTTGTAAGTTAAGTGAATATGTGTGTGGGAGGGGGCAGCCTTGTTTTTTGAGGATGTACCTATCCTTGTATGTAAGGGTGCCTATAGCTCTTCAGCTGTAAGGAGCTCTCTGTTAGTTTCCTTTTTGTCTTTTTAATCTTCAAAGGAGTATGTGTCTCTGTAATATGCAGACTTATGCCTTTGGTCTATTTTTGAAATAATAGACATAGCAGAAAATGGAAGCAGCTGAGTAAAATTTAGAGCCATTTTTGAGCTAAGTGACTTTGGTCAGTCACTTTAGCTCATGGAGCCTCATTTTGTGCATCTGTGAAATAGGGATGCTGGATTATTAGGAGGATTAAAATGTAAACGTGTGATGCATCATTGGTCACTATTAATAAGATAATAATAGAAGAGGCCACTTTTTCCATAGGTACCACACATGAAGTCTGGGAATCATTTCTTGTTCCTAAATCCTAGCTATCACTGTTGTTATATATTGTTCACACTGAGCTCCACCATTTAGTTACAACCTGTTAGGATTGTGAGAAAGTCATAGAAACCCCAAACCTACTTGGGGCCCAGCATTCTCAATAATAAAATGGGGGACAGGAACTGAAGTTTGTTCAGGGTCTTTTGGGACAAGCTTTTATGAATCTGGGAACAAATGTAGAGATCTAACAACTGGGACCCCTTCTCACCTTTGGGAATCCAAAGAGAATGGCTTGGCACTTTGGCCCATCTGCCTGGCTTTTCCTCAGCTGGCTTCCTTTCCTCTTTGGTTCTGACCTTTTAATTTTGAGGAAGATTATCAGTGATATACTTGGATGGCTCTTTTCATCAACATAAGGGAATAAAGAACCTCTTTTTTCTTTTCCTGTAAACAGTACTTTCTATGAACCCAAGGGGATTGAGATATCACTAGGTTTTCTCTGTATGTCCACTTCCATGCCAACAGTGTGATATACTCTGAGGTCTGAGAAGGAAGGGGACTGTTAACCTATTTCAAACCTACCACTCAAATCCTTTCCTTGGGCATGGCCACTTGAGTTGTCACCCAGATCACGAGTGACTATCTGGGGTGCTGTACCTTGCTCCTCTTTCCTGATTAATATTAAAATTCAACTTCAAACTTTCTAACTTTAATGGTGTCCCAGGGGCCCATGACAGGGTCAAGAATGTGATCTTCTTTTGCACTTTTGTCACCCATAGTTGTGTTTGTGTGGCTTTCACTAAGAACAGTGAAATTGTTTTAAGAGTTAAGAGAATATGAATGTAGGGCTGTGCTATGGTTTGAATGTGTGCCCCAAAGTTTATGTGTTGTAACTTAATCCCCAAATTCATGTGTTGATGGTGTCTAGAGTTGGGACTTTTGGGAGGTAAATAGGATTAGATAAGGCCACGAGGGTGGAGCTCCTATGAATGCATTAGTGCTGTTGTAAGAAAAGGAAGAGAAACTGAGCCAGCACACTTGTCTTACTGTGTTATGATGCAAAAAGAAGACCTATGTAGATGCTGGTGGCATGTGCCAAGACTTTCCTTTCTTCAGAACTGTGAGCCAAATCAACTTCTGTATAAATTACCCAGCCTCAGGTATTTGCTTATAGCAATAGGAAATGGATTAAGACAGTGTGTATATTTCCAATCACAGAAAGTGAAGAATAAATTACTCAGCTAGATTTTATCCAAAAGTGAAGGTCATTTACTCATATTTCAGGAACACAGAAGGTCCTTTGTTTACTTTTCTCTTCCTCTGTCCATGGCCAGTGTTGTCATCTGTTAGGAGATCCAAGCAGTGTTTGTATAGAAATAGCCCTTGCTCTAACTGTGCTGTGCACTTGGGGATGCAGGAGAGAAAAGCCATATCCCTGGGGAGTCCTCTGGCCAATTGCCCTGTTTTCAAACTTCTTTCCAACCACGTGAGTTCAGTGGCAGCCTATCCTCTCCAGAGCCTCCGTGAGCAGAGACACCACAATCCTTTCTCATCACCTACTCAATGTTGAATGAAAACTTGTGTTTTTGAAGTGAGGGTTTGGAAGAAAATGTGATTTTTCCTACTGCCAAAAGTATACCTATTATCTCTGAGCACTTGCAGACCAGTGTGTGGATGAATACCAATGTAAATATTACATCTTTATAAAAAGGACAGAATGATAAAAGGCAAGAGGAGCTTTCCATGCAACAATCATTTTTAAAGACCAAAAGTTGTTTGAAAAATAATGCAAAAAATGCAAGACTCAACTGCCTAACTCCAAATCCAAGATTTGATCTGGAAAATTCATGGTCAATTTTCCCAACAACTGTAGGTTATCCTGCTTAATAAAACTCTTAAACCCCAAATGCCCTCTTGACCCTCATAATGGCAGTTATAATAAGACTTTTTATTACGATAATGAACATAAGATACTGGAAAGTATCGTATACTTGGCAGTCCACACTGTAATGCTGTTCTTAGGAATTCTCTTATTAAAATGTGCACACACTCATACTTGAGATTTACTGGTATTTTGTCTTGTTGTGTTAAGTTCTTAAGCTGGTTTTTTATATTACTCTTGTGGCATTTTAAAGCTTTTGTGCTTAAACTGCACATTCTTCTCCAAGTATAGATATTTCAAGATGAAGTAGGCAGCATTTTATAGAATTTCAAAGAGATGGGGTGGCTCAATGATGAATGAATGTACTTACTATATAGTAGAGGAATAAAAATGGGCATGGTTTTCCTCCTGAAATCAGATTTTTTTATACTTCAGTAATACAATTTAATTTTTTCCCCTTGCTAAGACCAACATGTGTAGCAGACTGTACTTTCCCCCTTATTTTTTTTGACTTAGGATCAGAGTGACAGTGTATCATAAACTGGCAACCTTACTGTCTGCCACCTTTTCCTGTCTGTTGGAGTCTGCTACAGTTGTAATCTTGTGTGTGTGTTGGGAGAGGGGGGCAGTACTGGGATTTGAACTCAGGGCCTCGTGCTTGCTAGACAGGCACTCTACCACTTGAGCCTCTCTGCCAGCCCTACAGTTAGGATCTTAAGTGTACACCAAAGGCTCTTGTGTAAAGGTCTAGTCCCCAGGGTGGTGATATTGTGAGGTGATAGAACCTTTAGGAAGCAGGGCCTAGAGTTAGATCTTTAGGTCACTGTGAACAAGAAGGTTATCTCAGGCAAGGCCCTAAAACATGAGAAATTGCCAATTAAAGCTATAAAAGAAAGTTCAGGGTGGAGACAAAGGGCACATGTAGAGATAATCACCCATTCCTGGCTTCCTCTGTCTCCTCCTGTAAATAAACTTTCCAAAGCAGATCTCCCTGTTGTTCTTATCTAAACAACCTTAGGTCTCTAACTCACCACCGGCTCACCTATTAACCCCAGCACATTCCTTGTAACCTGATGCCCTGCAGTACCCTTTAAGTATCCTGTGATCCTTTGTTCAGGCCCAGATCATGAGTATGAACTCACCTGGGACTGCAGGCATAAAATAAAATCTGAGTTTTCCACTTCTCTGAATTTTGCTTGGTTTCTCATCTGACAATATTTCTACATTTCTGAAGTCCCCAGGGAAATTCCAACCATTCTGACCCCTTTAGCCACCTGCTGGCGGCTGGGCTGCACCAGAGTATGGAGGGACTCAGGACCCAAGAGGCAGTACGCCACCTGATGGTATTCTGGGTCCTCCTTCGCCCCGGAATTCCAACCTTCTGAGCAGTCTTGATCCAACTTGGAAACCAAGGAGAAGTGGACCAACTCACCTGGTAGTTTTGTCTGGACTCGGTAAGCACCCCACCCAGAAAATCAGCCCTCAGTCAGGTTCTGTCCTGCTGGGTGGAAAGGGTGTTTGATCCACTCCTGGGAACTTCTGAGAGGAGTTCCACAGGTCAGGGACTTCCCCAAGAGGGGGAGGATGACTGTAATAACTTCAGTGTGAATGTGTGTGTGAATGAGCTACCTGATTCATCCTCACTTCAGGCTCGAGTCTGTGGCTCCACAGCTGAAAGGCTATGGAGTCCAGGTGGGTCTGTCCTGTGGTTCCATGGTGATCTTCACATGGTTTAAGGCAGTGTTGGGAAAACCTGATCCAGAGTCACAAGGCCCCACCATTGGTGCTAAGAGGCACCAAAGTTCCTTTGGGGGGCAGCCAGGCAGATATCTGATTGGTCTCTTCTCCTGAAGGGGCACCCACCCTTGTTTGTCTTTGTACCACAGATGCAGGGGGAATACATAGGGTGGAGATAGGGGATACTTCTAATTGCCATGGGTGGAAGGAAGTTCCTCAAAACTCACAGTCCTAGAGAGTATGCTTAAACATTTTAAGAAGGAATTCTCAGGAGATTATGGGATTAAAATGCTCCTGGAAGGCTGCACACACTATGTGAGTTAGAAAGGCCCACTTTTGGGGTCAACTGGCCCCCTGAAGTCACCCTAGATGTGCCCACTGTCAGGGCCATTTATCAGATTGTAATAGGAAGCTCTGGTTCCCCTGATCAGTTCCCATATATTGATTCCTGGCTTCGGGTGGGTCAGACCATGCCCCCTTGGGTCCGATTCTGTGCCAAAGGGACAGAGCAGAGTTTTTGTGGCCCAGCCAATGAAGCCTAAAGACCAGAAGCTGACCAAGCCTGTTCTGCAAGCGGATCCAGAAGATGAACCACCAGTGCCCCCACCATACATTCCCAGTATGCCCCCACCATCAGAGCAGCCAGTGCCACCTTTCCCAGATAGCCTGCCACCTCAGTGAGTCCTCCTCACCTGGTCAGCAGCCTCCCAGTCCCAGCAATGCCCCACACCCATCTCTGGCTTAGAGTCTGAGTCCACAGCCCCTCAGCCACCACCTTCGTGCATCCTAGGTCCCGGTCCCTCAAGCTAGGGCCCTGCAAATGCCACTCCATGACACAGAAATGTCCCAGCAGATTGGTGCTGATGGCACAGTCCAGCCTGGACACTCTATCCTCTATTACTAGCCTTCCAGTACAACTGACCTCTTAAGTTGGAGGAACCATACACCACCACATTCAGAAAACCTCAGGCCACAGCCGACCTCCTAGAATCCATACTCCAGACCTATAAACCCACTTGGGATGACTCCTGACAGATCCTAATGACATTTTTCAACACAGAAGAGCAGCGGCAAATTCTGACAGAAGCTCACCACGGGCTCCAAGGGCAGGCCCCAGCAGGACCCCTAAATGCAGAAGCTTGGCCAAGAGAGTTGGCCCCTGCTACATGGCCTACCTGGGACTTTAATATCATGCTACCCTCCTACACAGGCTCAGAGCTGGAGCTAAGAGACCTACCAACATGTCCAAAATTGCAGCAATTATCCAGAAGCCAGGGGAAACCCTGACTGATTTTTATGAGAGACTCTGGGAGGCCTTCTGGTTGTACACCCCCTTTGACCCAAAAATGCCAGAAAACCAATAAATGGTCAATATGGAGTTTGTGGCCCAGCCATATGCCAACATTTGCAGGAAACTTCAGAAACTTGAAGGTTTCACTAGAATGAATGCCATCCAGCTGTTAGAAGTGGCAAATAAAGTCTTTGTAAACTGGGATCATGAAGAAAAACAGGAAGCTGATAAAAGAATGAAAGCCAAGGTGTCCTTATTGGCTTCAGCACTGAGGAACTTGGACCCAACCCAGCAGTCAGCTCTGCCACAGAAGGGGAGACCCAGTTGGAGGACCCCACTCCGATGAGACCAATTGCAAGGAGATTGGCCACTGGAAGAATGAATGCCCCTGCTGCAAAGGACCAGCATCAGAGCCTAACAAAATTACTCCAGGAAAGAAGACAGGATGGGAACCCGAACTGGAGGTCCAGGACCTCATTGGCCTAGCAGGAATTGAGTCAGACTAGGGAAGACTGAGCTCCTTATTACTAGGCCCCCGAGAGCCCACAGTCAAAATGAAAGTAGGGGGCCAACCAATAATCTTCATGGTGGACTCAGGCAGTGAGCACTCTGTGGTCACTAAGCCTGTGGCCCCACTCACTCAGTGCAGGGCCACAATAGTCGGAGCCACTGACACCCAACCTGCCCAGCAGTTCTGCCAACCTCAGACATGCCAACTAGGAGGGCACAAGGTGACTCATGAATTCTTGTATTTACCAGAATGCCTAATTCCTCTGGTGGGAAGGGACTTACTAACAAGGCTTGGAGCCCAAATCACCTTCAACCAAGGAGGGCCTATAAGCCTTACAGTGAGAGGACCAAATGCCCTCATCATGGCAGTAACCATGCCTACAGAAGATGAATGGCAACTTTATTGCCAGTTAAAGTGGGACCTAGAAAAGCCCATCTGCTTTCTGGAGGAGTTTCCTGATGTGTGGGCTGAAAAACGGCCTCCCAGACTGGCTCACAACCATGCACCCATAATGGTAGATCCCAAACCTGGGGCTTTCCTTGTCAGACAGAGGCAATATCCAGTACCACGGGAAGCAAACCTAGGAATTCAGACCCACCTACAGTAGCTGAAGGATGCAGGGATATTAATCCACTGCCAATTGCCATGGAACACCCCACTGTTGCCTGATAAGAAAGCATGGGGAGAAGATTACTGGCCTGTCCAGGACCTGCAGGCAGTCAACAACACCGTTATCACACTGCACCCAGTAGACCCTAATCTCTACACTCTCCTGAGCCTTCTACCACCATAAGCAAGCTGGTTCACTTGCCTGGACCTAAAGGATGCTTTCTTCTGCCTCTGCCTGGCCCTGGCTAGCCAGCCTCTGTTTGCCTTTGCATGGGAGTACTCCCATACTGGAAGAAAAACACAAATGACCTGGACTAGGCTGACTCAGGGATTCAAAAACTCACCTACCTTGTTTGGGGAAGCCCTAACAGTGGATTTGTCAACTTTTCCAGAAGAAGATCTAAGCTGTACTTTGCTCCAATATGTGCCTGATCTGCTCCTGGCAAGCTATGACCAGGAGAAGTGCTGGGAGGGGACAAAGGCATTTCTAGCCCAACTCTCTGAGGCAGGCTACAAAGTCTCCTGGAAAAAGGCCCAAGTTTGCCAGCATGAGGTCCGATACCTCGGATTTATCATCTCACAGGGACAATGTGCCCTGAGTCTGGAGAAGAAACAGGTTGTCTGCTCCATCCCTCAGCTGAAGACTAAAAGGGAGGTCCAAGAATTCTTGGGAGCAGCAGGATTCTGTCACATCTGGATACCCAGATACTCAAGCCTGGCCAAACCACTTTATGAGGCCACAGCAGGCTCCATAAAGGACCCTCTAAACTGGGGACCAGACCAAGAAAAGGCTTTCTAGGAAATAAAAAGACTGTTAACCAGTGCCCCTGAACTAGGGCTGCCAGATGTAACATGACCATTCAATCTCTTCATTTGTGAGAAAAATCACACAGCTCTGGGGGGTCCTCACTCAAACAATGGGACCATGGCAGTGGCCAGTGGCTTACCTGTTGAAACACTTAGACAGTGTCCTCAGGTGGCCTCCATGTCTCTGAGCCCTGGCTGCTATAGTAACCCTAATCAGGGGGGCCAACAAACTCACCGTGGGACAGGAGATTAATGGTAAGATCCCATTATGAATGGGCAGGGTCATAAATGGCTGACCAGTTCCAGAATGGCCCATTACCAAGGACTACTATGTGAAAATCCTTGAGTCAGGCTTAAAACTGTATGAACTTTAAATCCTGCCACCTTCCTGCTGACAGAGGAAGGGCTCCCAGATAACAACTGTGAAGAGGTGATGGACGAAGTGTACTCCAGCAGGCCAGACCTAATGGATGTACCTCTCTTAGACCCAGAGCTCGAACTCTTCATAGATGGAAGCAGCTTTGTCCAGGGCAGATGGCAAAAGACTGGGTTTGCAGTCACCACTGCTAATGACATCATACAGGCTGAAGCCCTGCCACAAGGATGGTCTGCACAATGAGCTGAACTTTGGGCATTGGTCCAGGCATTACAATATGCAAAGGGAAAGTGGGTGAACATCTACACAGATTCTGAGTATGCCTTTGCCACCCTGCAAATGCATGGAGCAATATACAAGGATAAAGAGGATTGCTGACAACTGGGGGAAAGGAGATTAAAAACAAAGAAGAAATCCTCCAATTGCTGGAGGGAACCATCTCAAGTGGCTGTCATCCACTGCAGAGGCCACCAAAGGGGCACGGATGATGTCAGTAGAGGAAACCACCTGACTGACCAGGTGGCAAAAAAGGAAGCGGAGGAGCTAAGGTCTCCTGAGGAGCTGAAGCATACCACCAAACTTCTGTTGGCTCCGGAGCTGCCTTCCACTCCGAATTATACCAAGGAAGAAGAACAATGGGCAAAAGATGAGAAAGGAATAATGGAAAAGGGAGGCTGGTAGAAGTTGCCTGACCAGAGACTCTGTCCCCCATACTATAGCAGCCCCTCTGGTAAAACAATAACACATGCTAATGCACTTGGGGAAAATGGCCCTGGAAAAACTATTGAACAGATACTATTTCATTCCCAAGCTCCTAACCCTGTGCACCCAAGTGAGTGCTAGATGCATTACATGTGCAAGAAACAATGTGAGTCAAGGCCTAAGCCAAGCCCTGGGATACAAATAACAGGCACCATGCCTTTTGAAGACCTGGAAGTGGACTTCACAGAGGTCAAGCCCTGTCGAGGATGCCAGTACCTCTTGGTTCTTGTCTGCACTTACTCAGGGTGGGTTGAGGCTTACTCCCCCCACACACAGAGAAAGCACGAGAGGTAGTGAAGGTCCTTTTAAAGGAAATTGTCTCCAGGTATGGGCTTCCCCTTTCTATCAGATCAGCTAATGGACCAGCCTTTGTGGCGGAAATAGTCCAGGGCCTGGCTAAAATTTGAAAAATAAAATGGAAGCTTCATACAGTGTACAGGTGTCAGAGTTCAGGGAAAGTAGAGTGCGTGAATTAAACCCTTAAAATTACCTTAGCTAAACTCTGCCAAGAAACAAAATCCCCCTGGATAAGCGTGCTACCATTAGCCCTGCTCGGGGCACACTGTACCCCTAGACCCTCTGGCTACTCACCCTTTGAGATTCTCTATGGCAGAGCCCCTCCCATAATAAACAGGCTCAGAGGGGACCTTAGGTAAATTGGAAATCTAGACATGTCCCAACATCTCCAGGCCTTAGGAAAAACCCTATGCCACATTTCCTGGGAAGTCTTAGAAAGGACCCCAATTCTCATGGGTAACTGGGCCCATCCCTACCAACCCGGGGATATGGTATGGGTAAAAGACTGGAAAAAGGAACCACTCCAACCCAGTTGGATGGGTCCCCATCTAGTAATACTAGCAACTCCTGTGACTGTTAAAGTTGCAGGTGTCGCTCCCTGGATTCATCACTGCTGAATAAAAAAGGCAGCTGCCCTTGCAGAGCCCAACAACTGGCAGACTGTCCATGATTCAACTAACCCCCTCAGACTAAGGTTCCAAAGGATGTCACAGCAGAAAGCCATTGGCCAAAAGAGCTCCAGCCCTGCTCCAGCCGTCTCCCAGAAGCTGATTGGTCAACGCATGGTGGAAGCCTGAGGATTCACCCACCAGGACATAACTGTATCCTCTTTTCTGCCACCCTTACCCCATCCCACTGATTAGCATTGTTGCAATACTATTTGCACTAGGACCAGCTGTCACTGCTCCCCAGGATTGGAACATAGGCCAGAGATTACTACTGGCGTTCTGTTATCTCCTCATAGTAGGAAGCCTTACTGCTGTTCGCTGCTATCTGTAGCCCAGACCCCAGCCTCAGGCATGAGGTCTCTGATGTGTTATTGCCTCCTGACTCTACTGCATTTTAAGGTTGTTCTATCTACAGGCTGGGATGACTGTTAAGCTTGAGTAAAACCACTCTCCTTCCAGGGACAGCTGCAGTATGCCTTCATCTTTTATCAATACCTGTCACCTGCATGCAGCATATCAATTTCTGAATGCACCAGAGGAGGGACAATTTACTATAAGGGAAAACTGACAGACCTTACAGGGTCCTGCAAGAACAAAGGCACCATGGGCAGATGGTTTGATGGCAGAAAGATGGGGACCCCTTAAAGCCATGGAATTATGAAATGACAGGGGGAGGAAATAAACCTCGTTATGTCTGGGCACCTTACCTGTCCACTCCATCCCCATATCAGTTTACTAAGGGGAGAGCCGCAAATCTAGAGAGGCCATCCAGAGGTATTACCTAGGTGGATATGAGCCTATAAAAGACATTGATCTGCCACCACCATGACTGCCATTAAAGTTTCCTTCTGGGACATTGAACCTTAACTTGGAACTCCAACTGTACAACCTTTTAAATGCAACTCACTGCCTCCTTAATCTTACGAACCCATCATTGGCAAGTGATTGTTGGCTCAGCCTGTCCTCAGGCCCCCTCCATTATGTAGTGACCCTGGTGAGCCTCCTCAATCATGATGCTACTCTCAACTCTACCAGCACAAAACCCAAAGTAAAAAATATACAGCTATTTCAGAGGGCCCCTAATTGTATCTAAAATTCAAAAGGATACTATCCAGTGGGGGAACTGGCTACTAGCTACTGTTTCCAAATCCAAAACTGTACAGCTACTGCCATTAGATGTACAGTTGACAGACCAAGGTGCAGCAGCCCAGGAACTTTCTTTCTTTGTGGGCCCCTTGCTTATCAGTGCTTGCCAGCTAACTGGAAGGGCATTTGCACATTAGCACCTCTCATTCCCCTAAACATAGTGCCTAACAATCAGACCCTCCCTGTATTTTTAATGGCCCACAGGTGGTCAAAGAGAGCTAGCCAAGTCATACCTTTATTAATTGGATTGAGGATAATGGCTGGGATAGGAACAGGAATAGGAGGAATTGCCTCATTGGCCTTCTACTATAATCAATTATCTACAGACCTAACAAATGACATAGAACAAGTGGCTAGGTCCATAGTGACTATGCAGGACCAACTGGACTCCCTAGCATCAGTGGTCCTCCAAAATCAGAGAAGGTTGGATTTACTCACTGTTGAAAAGGGAGGGCTCTGCCTTTTCCTGAATGAAGAATGGTCAGAGATATGGCTCAGCAATTGCAGGACCAAGTTGCACCTAGGAGGCAGGAATTAGCAAATTCCTGGAACAGATGGAGCAGCATTTGGAATTGGGCCTCATGGCTACTTCCCTTGTTGGGTCCTCTTTTCATGTTCCTACTGGCTCTGGTATTTGGTCCTTGCATTCTTAACGCCATAACTCACTTTATTAGGTTGCGAATGGAGGCAATAAAGTTGCAGCTCTTAGTAAAGCAATATAGGCCTTTGAGACAGGAAGAACAACATGGAATTCCTGAAATTTAGTGTTGATGCTTATCCACAAGTAGGAAAGGCATCGAGATGGGGTAAATGAACAAGAAGGTTATCTCAGGCAAGGCAGTGGGGCATAAGAAATGGCCAATTAAAGCTTCAAAAGAAAGTTCAGGGCTGAGACAAAGAGCACCATGCAGAGATAATTGCCCATTCCTGCCTTCCTCTGTCTCCTCCGGTAAATAAACTTTCCAAAGCAGATCTCCCTGCTGTTCTTATCTAAACAACCTTAGGTCTCCTACTCACCACTGGCTCACCTATTAACCCCAGCATATTCCTTGTAACCTGATGCCCTGCAGTGCCCTTTAAGTATGCTGTGAATCCTCTGTTCAGGCCCAGATCATGAGTATGAACTCACCTGGGACCACAGGCATAAAATAAAATCTGAGTTCTCCACTTCTCCAAGTTTGGTTTCTCATCAAACAATATTTCCAAATAAATGGGGCATGTGCCCTTGAAGAGAATTATGGGGCCCTGGTCTCTTCCTCTTCTCCTTTGTCTTCCTAGTCATGAAGTGAGCAGTTCTGCTCCACTATGCACTCCAGTGCTGCCACAGGCCCAAAGCAACATGGACTGAAACATGTAAAATGGTGAGCCAAAATAAAACTTTTCTCTATGTAAGTTAATTAACTCAGGAATTTGTTATAGTAACAGAAAGCTGACCAGCATAGTATCTGTATTACAGCACTTCTGAGGGCATGTCAGTGACTTTATGAAGCTCTTCCTGTATCTCCTTTCTCTTCAATTTCCTTCCTTTAGCACACCATTCAGTAATTGCTGAAGAATCTTTGTATTGTTTGTTTTCATCCCTTGACCAGCCTGCAGTGTTTTTGAAGGTAACTGATGAATTGGTTAGGGTATCTCAATTTGGAGAATAGCTAATAGGCAGTGGAAGAAATGGGTATAAATAATGGTTTATACCATTATTGGTTTAGTACTGATTCCCGTACTAAATCAATGTACATAGTGGAGGAGGTTCAGGAAACATGGGGCCCTCAGGAAAGGATTGCTTGGTATTAAGTACTGGCATTTTTATAATTGCCTTCTCTGGCATCTTGAAGGTGGGAAACTATCAGTTTATTGTTCACTATTATTATTCTCTAAAAAAGCATGTGTTGTCAGTACTCTGCACAGTGCTGCAAAATCAACCCTAGTCCTTACTATAGGCTACAAAGCAACATGTGAGTGTGGCTGGGGATGGAGGAAAGCACTGGAAATAGGTAGAAAAGATTTGAACAGCAATTGGAAACAAGAGTGGAATTTTTAATACAAGATGGCCCCTGATCAATTGCTTAATCAATTATCTGAACACTTTAGACCTTAGATATGCCTTGTAAGGTCAGTGTGAGTGAGGAGGGGATAGGATCTGGGGCCCTAATAATGAGAAGTTGTTGACAGTAGAGAGGAAAATTGGAAATTTCTAGGCAAAAGAGTGACAGCAACAAATTAGGGTGAGTCTTACCCAGGAGATAGCAGAACTGGGTTTTGGCCTCCATTCTGCTGTACCTGTGCTCCAGCTATCTGTGTGGCACTGGGCAACTGACATAACCCTTTTGGCTTTTCATTTCCCAACTTGGGTAAATAGAAGAGTTAGATAACTCATTCATTATAGAAATATGGTTTTGCATCAGACACCTGTGCTTTGCACCCTGGGTAAAATGGTGGGCAGCATAAAGAAGATGTATACCTTTGAAGAGGGTAGAGTCTGTTGGGGGTGTGTATAAGTCTTCAGGAAGTTAAGTTCTGAGACAGAGAAGCATCAGGGACCATGGCAATAGCAAGAAGGCACAGATTCCCAGAGGAGGAGGCACTGGAGCTGAGATTAAGAGGTGAGTAGGGATTGGCTAGCTGTTTTGCAAAGGAGAGGGGCAGGGCCACTCTTTTGGTCTAATGGAGCATAAAGTCCACCATGGTAGACTTGCAGAGCTCTGATATGCTAATGTTGAGAAGGTTCAGCAAGTTCTGCCAGGAACAATAGTACTTCTAACCAGTTGTATGACCTTGATCAAATCCTACCTTCTTAATCTCTAAAATGGGATGATAATGGCACTGTTCCATTAACCCATTAATTGTGTGAATTAAATGAGAGAATGTTTATAAAGCCCTTAGCCTAGGGCATGGAATATGGTAGGTCTTTAGTACATCTCAATTGCTGATCAGCATGAGGACACACATTCCCCAACCACTGGTGCTCTCTTTGGGGAGCTTAAGGTCTCCATGATGTGAGCTTTGTAAGAAATGGCTGTGGAAGTTATGGAAACAGCCAAGATGCCCCACTACTGATGAATGGATCAAGAAATTGTGGTATCTATATACAATGGAATTTTATGCAGCCATGAAGAAGAACGAAATGTTATCATTTGCTGGTAAATGGATGGAATTGGAGAACATCATTCTGAGCGAGGTTAGCCTGGCCCAAAAGACCAAAAATCATATGTTCTCCCTCATATGCAGACATTAGATCCAGGGCAAACACAACAAGGGGATTGGACTTTGAGCACATGATAAAACGAGAGCACACAAGGGAGGTATGAGGATAGGTAAGACACCTAAAAAATTAGCTAGCATTTGTTGCCCTTAATGCAGAGAAACTAAAGCAGATACCTTAAAAGCAACTGAGGCCAATAGGAAAAGGGGATCAGGAGCTAGAGAAAAGGTTAGATCAAAAAGAATTAACCTAGAAGGTAAAATACACGCACAGGAAATCAATGCGAGTCAACTCCCTGTATAGCTATCCTTATCTCAACTAGCAAAAACCCTTGTTCCTTCCTATTATAGCTTATACTCTCTCTTCAACAAAATTAGAGATAAGGGCAAAATAGTTTCTGCTGGGTATTGAGGGGGTGGGGGGAAGAGGGAAGGGGTGGAGTGGGTGGTAAGGGAGGGGGTGGGGGCAGGGGGGAGAAATGACCCAAACATTGTATGCACATATGAATAATAAAACAATTTAAAAATTTTTCTTCTGATGAAAAAAAAAAAGAAAAAAGAAATGGCCGTGGGGCTGACTTGTGAATAGTGGCTCACTCTGGCTCAGCTCTCCTCCCTATTTCTGGGTAAGTGCAAGATGGGGAAAAGAACATGTCCTCAGTTCTTATTCCATGTAGACATTTCCTTTGTAGAATCTTTTCTTTTCTTTTTTTTTGTGGTATTGGAGCTTGAACTCAGGGCCTATACCTTAAGCCACTCTACCCGACTCCACCAGCCCTTTTTTTGTGATGGGTTTTTCTAGATAGGGTCTCTCGGTCTATTTGTCCAGGCTGGCTTCACACTTCGATCCTCCAAATCTCTGCCTCCTGAGTAGCTAGGATTACAGGTGTGAGCTATGGTGCCTGGCTCCTTTGTGGAAACTTGATAAAATACTGACAAACATAGTTCTATTTCTGCATAATGTGGTATCTTAATTCTATGAATCTGACACAATGAATACTTAGGAAGGCTAAGAAGTCACAAAACCCTTTTCAGAAATAATATGTTTTGTTTTTTGGTTTTTTGGGTTTTTTTTGCTGTTTAAGAATTATTTTGGTCATCACACTTCTTTTTGGCATTCAGGATAAAGTTAGGCCCTTACCCTCCATTCTTCCCTCAAGTATAAATCTTACTCTTTGGAGGCATGAAAGATTAATTTGTCTTTCTAATCCTTTAGTTACAGTATAAGTAATTTCTAAGATCATTGTATCAGAGAAATGCAATACTGTAAAAATCTATTTTATTATGTTTAGGCTACAACCTATATATTTGCTGAAATTTTGCAGTTTTTAATGGAGCACATACACTTTAGGGAACTGGAAGCATCCCATACATTTTAAGACTAGTACTAAAAAACCATAAGGACACTAAGTTGGATATTGTGGCTCATACCTGTAATGTAGCCATTCAAGAGGCAGAGATTGGGAGGATGCTAGTTTTAGGTCATATCAGGGCAAAAAGTTCACAAAACCCTATCTCAACCAATAAAAAGCTGGGTGTGGTAGAGTGTGCCTGTTATCCTGGCTGTGTGGTAAGCATAAATAGAAGGATGGAGGGCCAACTATCTGGGCATAAACACAAAACCCTTTCAGAAAATAACTATAGCCAAAAGGTTTGAGGACATAGCAAGCATGAGGTCTTGAGTTCAACCCCACAACAGTTAAGGACCCTCACAGATGTATACTTTCCCGCCAATCCTTCCCCATCACACCTGATCTGGATTTTCTTCTTACTGTACTGTTGAACCAGAACCAGTGGCAACAGAGCCTATGGAGATTGAGATAGTACAAGGGATTGACAGTTGCTTGTGATTTTCATCTGTGTCTTGCATAGCATTAATTTAGAATGATGCTCTGTGCTGTAACATAGATCTGAACTGAGGTGTGATGATTTAGCTGGGGTCATGTGGTTTAGTCTACCATTGAGACATACATGGAATTTCTTTAAACAGGGTTTTAATATAATCTGCACTTTCTCCTCCACCCACCTCACTACCTTCTAAATGGCTTTGTCAGGCACAATCTATTAATCCTTCAATGAGAAAGGAAAGTCATCGGAAATACAGTGATGTGAATTATGAGTGACTGCTTGGACCATTGAAAGTGGAAGACATTCAGGAAAAAAAAACTCACCTTGCACAACTGGAGTATTGAGCTTTGCAAAAGAGTGTGTCTTTTGTACTTTTCTTTTTGATATATATTAGAGATATTAAAATCAAGACAATAAATAATATTGAGCAAGGAATCATTGCCGCTGATGGTTGCATAAAAATCATATACCTGTAACTATAGAGAATAATTAGGTCAGAAGTTTATGAGTGATCCTACAACCAGCCCTGTGGGAGTGGGGCAGGTGACACAGGGCTGGGGGATTCACCTGACAAAACAATAGGACTCCTTAACTTAGAGCCAGGCTAAGTTCCCTTGTGATCTAGTTTTCCACTTTAATGTCTGTGCTCAGTCCTCACTGTATCTCCCCTGCCACACACTCTGGTCCTGGGATCTTCCTCTTTTATCAGCTTGGTTATTTACAGTGGGTCCTACAGTCTGGACCTGAGGACCCACCTCATGCATAGACAAGTCTCCCTGGAAGGAGATACTTAGTTTATCTTTGTTTCCAGTTTGCATTTAGTGAAAAATTGGTGATGTTTTCACCATCAGGAAACGAATAAAGCTATGTCACATGTTTGCAAACTGGTTCCATGTTCTATCATGTTTTGTTAGGTTATACTTTTTAAAACAAATGTTAAGATAGGCAGTATGGCATGGCGTGTATAAACCTTTCCATCTCCCCAGTGTTATACTTCACATGAGCTCATTTCTACCCATTTTCCTATATGTGCTGTGACTGCTTCTATTCCAAGTGCCCCAATAGTGTCTCCTGGAAATTAGTCTTCTTTGTGACTAATTGTGCCTCTGTGCTTGGAATAAACATTGAAGTTCATCTTCAAATTGGAGCTACAGATATTCAGTTACTCATTTTACATTGCTATCAGCATTAGTGGGCAGCTTTTTAGGAAGATGGAGTGTACTTTGACACCAATTTCTTACCCTTTAGAAGATAGTTGTTTTAAAACATTATATCTGGAATCCAATCTTCAGATTCTGACTCAGTGGGTCTGGGATGAGGCCCAGGAATTTTAAGTTTTAACAAGTATCTTGGGTGATTGTTATCAACAGGGAAGTCTGGAAAACACTGCTTTATTGTATGCTATTTTTCCTGCTCCCTTCCCATAGACCTACTAAATATTTTTACAATATGCATACAGCCATTGTAATGAGGCTTCCATTTGCCAGAGTTTGAATTCAATAGGGCAATTTTTTAGCTCCGGTAATTTTTTAAAAATAGAGTTTTACCAGGTCAGCTAATCTATATTACCTTTAATTCATCCTTGCTTCCTTATGAACTGCTAACTGTGAGACAGTTACAATGTCTACTTTAAAAAATGTGGAATTTAGTTGTTCTTCCAAGTAGCAACCAAAGTTCTTGATTCAATTAAAAAATTTTAGAAGTTGGGTGCTGG
This sequence comes from Castor canadensis, assembly GCF_047511655.1. NCBI lineage: Eukaryota > Metazoa > Chordata > Mammalia > Rodentia > Castoridae > Castor > Castor canadensis. The sequence continues at coordinate 67,078,283 of NC_133399.1, read as the reverse complement.
TGGCTCATGCCTGTAATCCTAGCTACTCAGGAGGCAGAGATCAGGAGGATAATAGTACAAAGCCAGCCTGGGAAAATAAGCTGTGAGACCCTATCTCAAAAACCCCTTCACAAAGAAAAGGGCTGGTGGAGTGGCTCAAGGTGTCAGCCCTGAGTTCAAACCTCAGTACTGCAAAAAAAAAAAAGTTTTAGAGAAGGGAAAAGTTGGGTGCTGGTGCTTCGTGGGCATAGAATTTCAGTTTTGTAAAACAAGAAGAACTCTGAGATGGGCTGTACGTCATCACAAATACGCTTAACTCTACTGATCTGTACACTTAACACGGTTAATACATTGGACATATTTTATCACAATTTAAAACAAAGTTTTGGGGAAGTGTCAACAGGTTTATTGTCCAGATAAAAGATGGAAAATGAGTAAAAGTACCTACTCCGTGGCCAGGCACTGTGGTTGAAGACTTTTCCACTTTTTTAGTTCATCGGATTATTGTCCTTAAATTATATATATTGTTATGTTTGTATTGATAATGGAGGAGAAGGTCACCTAATTCACAGGCCAACCTCTGTGGGTTGAATTGTGTCACTCCCAAATGCAGGTGTTGAAGCTAATCCCCAGCATGATGATACCGGAGGTGACACCTTTGAGAGGAGGTTAGGTTAAGATGAGGTCAGGAGAGTAGGGCCCCCATCATGCATTGGTATCCTTATGTGAAGAGACACCAGAGAGCTCCCGCTTTCTCTTTCTACTTGCACACACCAAGGAAAGACTAGGTAGACATGCACTGAGAAGGTGGCTGTCTGCAATCCCAGCCAAGAACCCTCACTAGACACCAATTGAGCTGTCACCTTGACCTTCTGCTTCCAGTTTCCAGAAGTGTGAGAAATGATTTTTCTATTTCTTGCAATACAAGTTAAAATTGCCTTTGTATGCTAGTGTTGGCTTCAGATTTTGTTTTTGCTGCAAAATAATGAAAAACAAATCAGATTTGTATGAATTAAACTCAACTATAAGGCTCCCAGCACCACCACCAAAAGTCCATGCCAAAGCACTAAATGATAACTAATGTTTAAAACAACTAGTCTGGTATTGAGGAACCAGAGTGGCTCTTTTCAATGAGAGGAAAGGCAGGAAATGTTTTCAGTATTAATGAGCAGTTCTGCTTTAATTCTGTCAGGAGGGATGCCGATGGCATCCATGGCTGCATTATTTTGGGTTGCAACATCTGTCACTGGCTTACAGAGCCGTTAATCTTTCATTTCATATTCTGACTTATCAGTATTCATTAAAACCCGTCCATTTGTGCAAGTCTTTCTGGGTAAAAGTGCCCTATCTTGCCGTTAGAATTTTTTTCCTTAAAAAAAAAATTCAGGTAACACACATGTACAGGAAAGCAACGCAAGTCAACTCCCTATCTCAACTAGCAAAAACCCTTGTTCCTTCCTATTATTGCTGATACTCTCTCTACAACAAAATTAGAAATAAGGGCAAAATAGTTTCTGCCTGGTAGGGAGGGGAGTGGGGAGAAGGGAGGGAGCGGGGGGCAGTGGGGAGAAATGACCCAAACATTGTATGCACATATGAATAAAAGAAAAAAAAACATTCAATTTTAAAACACATTTTTCACCTTGCAGAAAGCAGCCTTTGGGAGGAACAGGGGTGGAGACTTGTACATACAGTTGACATGGCTGTTTTTCTTCAGAGGGAAATTTTGTGTTGCTGAGAGAGGGACTTGGAAATAAAATTTAAATTCACCAATTCCCATTTTGATTCCTCACCTACAAGAAAATTTAAAAGTTGGTGTGAACAGCATTCCATTAATCTCATTCATGAGTCTTTGCATAGTTTACCTGGGAAAAGGGACAAAGCCTGAGCCCGGGGCCCTGGGTCTTTAAGACAGGATTTCATTGCCTGACCTACTTAGGAGTCCAGTCACATGTGCAGTGTCTAAAGGTCTAAACAGAAAGATGGGATGTCCTGCCCCAGCAAAAAGCTAATGATTTTCTCTATCTGTAGCAGAAAAAGAATACAGCAGGGATTTCTTCCTCCAGATGTACTTTGCAGCTCTGATGTGTACTAAAAATGTAAAATGTGCAATGTCACCCTTGCTGCTTATTTCACATTTATAAAACATGAATATTCCTAATGTGACCTGTATAACAAGTGACATATTTTATCATAGCCATAGTCTCTCAATGATTCAAAAAGGAATTAGTATACACTGAGGGTTTTTTTTTTAATGTAGGCAAGGACATTAAAATGAATCTATCAGATTTAATATAAGTTGAGCCCACAGCCAAAAGAACTCATATAAAAAATCAAATATTGGTTCTAAATTAAAGGTATTTTCATTTAGATGGGATAGTATTATCATGTTTCCAGCCTCTAAGGAAAAGGAATATAGAGTATAAACTTCTAAAACCCCTAAGTCCAACACAGTCTGGCAGAACACAGACAGGACAGCAAGATGCTAATGGATGGAAGGAGTCTTGGGTCTTGGGACTCCTCCCTCACTTTCTTCCTGACTTGGAAGGATGGCAGCCACAAGATCCAGGATGCATTTTATCCATTACTCATGGCTTCATTTCTGGTCTTCTCCCAGGGAACACCTAAGAAATTATTTGTTGGACCACAGACTTTAGGTCAGCAGAATTTTTCCAAGTGTTCGATAAGAGTCCTATATCCTGGCCACCATCTTTGTAAGAAGTTTCAACTAGTGACCTAAATTTTATACCATCAACATATCTTTTGTCAGCCTCTGTTTTGAAGTAACTGGATCTTATTTGTTGCAGCCTAAAGCTGAAGGTAGCTGGAAAATAAGAAGAAAAAACAATGAGAAAGTAGATAAGAATTTTGCTCCAATGTTTCTTAGCTTCATCATCCAAAGCTTCTGAGTTGAATTAATTGCCCTGTGACTATAACATTACCCATGGTGGGTATCATGAAATTTGATATCTTAGTCTGGACTCTCAGTTTCTAGGAGTCTAAACACACTGTTAGAAGTGTGCTATCTCTGGACACTGGTGGCTCATGCCTGGGATTGGGAAGATCAAGGTCAGCCTGGACAAAAAAGTTAGAAAGACCCCACCTCAACAGAAAAAAGCTGAGTATAGAGGCATGACCCTATCATCCCAGCTACTATAGGAAGTATAAAACAGGAAGATTATAAGCCAGGCTGGCCTGGGCAAAGACAGAGACCATATCTCCAAAATAACTAGTGCTGGAAGCATGGCTCAAGCAATAGAGTGCCTGCCTAGCAAAGCCCTGAGTTCAAACTCCAGTATCACACACACACACACACACACACACACACACACACACACACACACACACAGTGTGCTGTAATGTGTGGAATATCACATCCAAAGCAAATTCATAAACTCAAAATCACAAGAAAGGGTACATGGACCTATTCTCTACCCACAGAAAATTATTGCTTGGACAACTTTTTTCTTTTTTAACTTTTTATTTTGAAATTATTTCAGACTTTAAATACAAAAACTTGTATATCCTTCACCCAGACTTCCAAATTTTAACACCTTATATCATCATGATGATGTGAACACATAGTACAATTAGCAAAACCAGGAAACTAACATTGATACACTATTATTATATAATATTTGGACATCTAAACTTTGCCAATTGCCCATTAAAATTCTTCTCCTGGTCTAGGTTATAGTTATTATCCTGTCTTCTGAGTTCCCTTCAATTTGCAATAGTCCATCAGTCTTCCAATGACCTTGACACTTGAGTAATATCCCTCAATTTGTGTTTGTCTGATGGTTCCTGGTGATTAGATTGTTGTGCCTTTTAATGCAGATACCATAGTATGGATCTGTCCTATTGCTGGTGAGGTACATTCTGATAATCTGGTTAAAGTGGAGTCTACTAGGTTCTTCCACTATAGTTACTTTTTGCCCTTTGCAAATACTAAGTATTATAAGAAGATACTTTGAGACTAAATATCCTGTTCCTTATCATACATTCATTCATTGTCTTTAGAAACCATTGAAAATTCTTACTTGAAATAAACATGACTGTGGTGTTTTACAGATGGCAATTTTCAAATTCCTCCATGCTTTTTAGTTGGAATTGTACAGTGAGGAAACCCTTCCCTTTCTCTCTTATTTAATTATAAATTATTTGTTTATGTCACTGTAAACTCATTCTTATTTTATTCTATGAGTTATAACCTATTATTATTGTTATTATTGTTATTAGCTCAAATTGTACCACATTTGGCACTTGGGAGCCCTTTCAAAGAAATTACCATATCCTTTGATTTGACTCTATCATTCTTAGAGCACTTTCTTTTTTTTATAATATATCAAGATATATTCCAGCTCTAGAATCAGGAGTCTGGTTCCTTTCTTCAAGGAGTCTGGTTCCTTTTCCTAGAGAATAGTATTTAGAATCCAAGATCTGGGAGCTGGTTGTTTTCATTGCTATTGGGTGCCATTACTTCTGAGCCTTTTCAGTAAGAAAAGCTAAGGTGTATATTATATACACACAACTCCAATTCTAATCTAAACCCATAGGCTGTATATTAGTCAGACTTTCATTTCTATGAACAAGTAAATACCTGAGGGAAAAACTTAAGGGAAGAAGTATTTATTTTATGTCATAGTTTCAGAAGTTTCATCCATTGTGGTGGGGAGAAGCATGGTGGATTGAGCTGTTCAACTCATGGCAATCAGGAAACAGAGCAGAGCAGAAACAGGAAAGGGGCAGGGCAAGATATAGTCCCCAAGGACATGCCTCTCTCAGTGACCCGTTTCTTCCAAACAGTCTTCACCTTCCAATGTTCTACCACCTCCCAGTAGTTTATTCAAACTTTGAATCCATCAATAGATTAAATCATTCATTAGGTAAGCGCCCTCTCTCTTGAAACCCCCTCATAGGCATACCCAGAAGTATGCTTTACAGATCCCTTAGGCATCTCTCAATCCAATCAAGTTGACAATCAAGGTTAACCATCACAGGCTCATTCTGGTCTCCCCTTTTCTTGTTTATAACTCTCTTTGACAGCAAGAAATCTAGTATTCAGATATTTACATACCTGCTCAGTCTTAAAATATACATAAAATTCTTTAACATCTTTCCTTGTTAAATGCTGGATATAGTTACAAAAGAGAAACTGAATATAAACTTAAAGATGTGATTTTAAAAATCCTTACCTTTCCTTCTTGTATTATCATCTGTAGTAACTCTATAATGATAATGCAAATTTTTATCCATTTATTCTTTTAAAGACATTTCAAGGCTGTCTCATTTCTTACCTAGGAGTCCATATTTTTAGAAGTTCTTTTAAAGTAACTTTTATAGAGAGACAGTAAAGAGTGGTATCAAATATAACATCCTTTCTTTTTCTTGTTTTAATTAGATCAGACTCAAAGAGGACTATTACCTAGTCTGTCAATTTTCTTTGTATACAATTATCTTGGTTTTTTTAATATATAGTTTAACATTTTAAAATAGCAATCCATCATTTCTCCTAATGTGTGAAAAAAGGACTTCTATCCAGTTACTGAATAAGTTAGGACAATGAAAAATGCAAAGTTTTCCAGAGATTTCCCTGGGAAAGGATGCTTTTCCCATATTGAAGGAAGGTCAGAATTGGACATACATGGCTTCCTTTGTATTTCTCTAAACTTGTTGGTTTGGGCTCTCGAAACAATCTATTGAACAACATTGCTGCCATGTCCAATCATCACTGGAGAAGAGTGGAGATGGACTGAAATATTGTCCACATAGGTTTTATATGCAGAAAACAGCTCTCAGACTTCTACTCTGCACCTCTACTACCTTAAAGCTGAGGATGCCAATCATAGATCTTAGTGAAGACGGCCAACTACCTCATTAGGCTGCCCCAAGAAATTCACCAAGGTCCTATGGTCATCAGTGCACAGTTGATATTTCCTGAAGGACCAGCTCTATATCAAGTAAGAATGAGTGAGAAAAATTGTTCATAGAATGTATGAACCCACCACCTCATATATGTCTAAGATATTTTTACTATAATTCTAAAAGCAAGCAAAAACTACCATTATAAATGGATTAAAATTACTGCCAAAACACTCAGTTTGCTTTATAAAGCAATTTAGCTTTCTGTTACGAGATTACATTTAAAAAAATAAAAAGTCAGTGAGTAATAAAAATGTAATAAGATGGCAAGATTATCACCAAAAGTTAAATTAGAAACAAAAGGATTTAAATGGAACAAGATGATATTAAAATAATAAAGGGCACAATCAGACAAAACCTATAGCATTGTCCCTGGATATCTATAGGGGATCCGTTCTAGAAGACCCCGTGGATAACAAAATACACAGATGCTCAGCTCCCTTATATAACATGGCATAATATTTGAATATAACCTACACATAGTCTCCTGTACACTTTAAATTATCTCTATATTACTTATAACACTAATGCAGTGTAAATGCTATTTTATTGTATTTTATTCATTTATTTTTAAAATATTTCTAATCCAGAGTTGGTGAATCTACTGATACGGAATCCACATATATGGAGGGCCAACTATGATAGTCATAAAACTTTATGCTCTGACTAATGCAGCAAAAATACTCATAAGACAATGAAACTTCTAGAAAGCTTATGATAACCTAATAGATCTCTACATTAGGTGCAGATTTTATTTTTATTCTTTCAGTATTAAAAAGATTAACCAGCTGGAAGAATGACTCAAGCAGTAAGAGCGCCTATCTAGCAAGTGTGAGGCCCTGAGTTCAAACCTCATGCCACCAACAAATAAATAAACAAAATTTAAAAATTAAGTAGTTTAAAAATAAATGACTATACATGCTTTGATTCTATGAGCAATGTAAGCATTCAGTGCAATCTCTATCAAATTACCGATGTTTTTCTCACAGAAATAGAAAAAGATCCTAAAATCCTTATGAGGCACAAAAGACCCCATACACCCAAAGCAATCTTGAGCAAAAAGAGCAACGCTGGAAGTATTGCAATATCTTACCTCAAATTATACTACAGAACCACAATAACAAAAAATGGCATAGTATTTGCCCAAAAAGAAATATGTAGACCAATAGAATAGAATAGACAAGCCAGAAATAAAACCACATAGCTATGGCCATCTGATTTTCAACAGAGGTACCAAAAACATACAATGGAGAAAAGACTGACTCTTTAACAAGCTCGGCAAAGATTCCCACATGCAAAAGACTGAAACTTATTCCTATCTCTCAGCTGATATAAAATTCAACTCAAAATGAGTCAAAGATATTAATGTAAGACTAAAACTTTTGAAACCACATAGGGGAACCACTTAGGAGTCAGCATCAGCAATGACTTTCTGAATAGCACTCCAATAGCTCAGGAAATAATAACAGAATTGACAAACGTGATTGCATCAAACTAAACAGTTCTGCACAGCAAAAGAAACAATTAATAGAGTGAAGAGACAGCCTGTAGAATGAGAGAAAATCTTTGCCAGCTATTCATCTGACAGGGAATTAATATCTATAACATATAAAGAACTCAAAAATTAAATACCAAAAGAATGAATAATCCCATCAGTAAATGGGCAAATGAACTGAAACTTTTCAAATGAAGAAATACAAGTGACCAATAAATTCATAAACAAATTTTCAACATCTTTAGCCATCATAGAAATGCAAATCAAAACTACATTGAGATTCCACCTCGCTTCAGTCAGAATGGCTGCCATCAAGAAAATAAACAACAACAAATGCTCCTGAGGATGAAGGCAGGAACAAACTCTTATACTATGAGGGTAAGAATGTAAATTAGTGCAGCCACTATGGAAATCAGTATGGAGGTTCTTCAAAAAACTAAAAATAGAACTGCCATAAAATTCTGCTATACCGCTCCTGGGTATATGTACCTAAAGAGATCCAAGTCAGCATACAATAGAGACACCTGCACCCCCATGCTTATTCAGGATTATTCACATGGCCAAGTCATGGAATTAGCCTAGACGTCCTTCAACAGATGAACGGATAATGAAAATGTGGCATATATACACAACAGAGTTTTATTCAGCAATTAAGAACAAAATTATGTCATTTGCCAGAAAATGGATAGCACTGGAGATCACAAATAAAATATGCCAGATTCAGAAAGTCAACTATCATGTTTTCTCTCAGATGTGGAATCAAAACAACAACAACAAGAAAAAGACATGAAAATAGAAGGGAAACTATTAGGGAATAGGAAGGGACCACTAGGAGGGGAGATGGGGATAAGTGTGGGTGACAGGAGAAATAAATACAATAAAAGTACCTACATACCTGTGTAAAAATGTCATAATAAAACCCATTATTTTGCAAAATTAATATACACTAATAAAAATAAAATAACAATTCAAATATTGTTTTTTTGAATATTTTGACATATATTGGAATAAATAAAATATTTCAAATATATATTGAATATATAAATATACAAATCTAATTACAGACATATCAAATTTTGATTTTTTACAGAGGTTTTTCAAACCCACAGTGAATATTTGTAAAAATTGACAAGGAAAACCCAGATAAAATATAAAAATGAGTACTGTTACTCAACATATTTTTTAATTGCAATATAGTAAGGGTAATTAACTATTAGGTGACAGAGCCATCTAACTACTTAAAAATCACAAGAAAAACTAATTTTAAAGTCACACCTCTGGAATAAATAGATAACCAAGCTAAAATCCAGTCTGCTTAGAGATAATAAAAATGGAAGTGACACACATCAGAATCTATAGGAATTGTCAAAACCTTACTCAGAGAAATATTCATAGCCTTGAATTATTTTGTGATCAAACAAGAAAGATAGAAAGTTAACTAAACTTAAGCTAAAAAGTTATAAAACAAAAACAATGAAAGAACAAAATAACTGGAAAAATAAATTAGTAAGTAATTAGAAGACTAAAATATTTTAAACTCAGTAACATCATACAACTGGCTTTAGCAATATCAATGAAACAAACTGCCAGTAAACCTGGCAACAAAAACACTTCCAAAGACATATGTGTACAAAACTACAAGAGAAATGGAAGCATGACCATAGGTGTGGGGGAGTTTAAAATTATAGAAGAGTAATATTTATGTCCAAACTGTTGGCAAATTAGATACAATGAACATTTTAAGAAATTTTAAAACATCAAAATTGGCATGATACAAAACAGATATACCAATAATCATAGTTTAGATTGACAATTTTGTTAAAGATTTTCTTCCTGATGGTGTTGATACTTAAGAGTCTGGCAACTCCTGTGTTTTTAAATGTTAGAATATAAGAAAAGATGCCCATCAACCAATTTGATTAATAAATCATAATCTAGATTCCAATCCCAATACAAATAGCAAAAACTATAAAACCAAGTACATTATAAATATAGATGGAAAGGCCTTAAATAAAATATTTGTGATTTAACCCAAAAGTTACTTAAAAGAATAGTATGCCATGGCCAAGCAACTTTTAGGAGTTTAAGAACAGTTCAAATTTAGGAAATTTATTAGATGCCTTTAGGAAGCAACCTCTAAGCTGGCTGCCTTCCTTGTTAAGAACCCCAATCTTGAGTTATTTGATTCTAACCAATAGAACGCAGCAACAGTGAGGGGTGCCATTTCCATGATTAAATTGCATATGATTGTGACTTCCACTTTGTTAGCAGACTCTCTCCCTTGCTGGCTTTGACAAAGCAAGCCACCATGTTGGGGAAGCAAGGAACTGAGGCCCTCGTCCAACAGCTCAACAAGCACATGAATGAGTTTGAAACAGGTACTTCCCTCATCCAGCCTTCCTATGAGACCTCAGCCTTGGCCAACAGCTTGGCAGCAGCCCGGCAAGAAATCCTGTAGCGAAAGTCCCTGTTTGGCCATGCCCAGATTCTTGATCCACAGAGACTGTAAGGTAACACATGTGTGTTAAGTGGCTACATTAGTGTTAATTTGTTATGTAGCAATAAATAACTAATACTAATGCCTAACAGTCTTTTGAAAAAAGTGAACACCCATTTCTGCTAGTGGAAGCCCCATTTAATAGGCCTCACCCTTTTTAAAGAGATTTCTTTTCTTTTTCTTTTTTTTAATTTTTTTGCGGTACTGGGGTTTGAACTTAGAGCCTTCACCTCAAGCCACTCTACCAGCCCTATTTTTGCGATGGGTTTTTTGAGATAGGGTCTTACAGAACTATTTGCACAGGCTGGCTTCGGAGATCCTCCTGATCTCAGCCTGCTGAGTAGCTAGGATTGCAGGCGTAAGCCACCAGCACCCAGTGGAAGGGATTTCTAACAGTAGTATTTTCATGCTCTCTCTGTATCTTCTTTCCATGGGAATGACCTTGGCCCCGTGAGGTCTCTGTTTTATATATGTTCACCTACAAGAGGCTGTCTTTCTAGAATATGTTCATCCGTGTGGAATTGTGTTTTCCAGGGCAGTGATGCCTCTGTGGAGGAGGTTTTCCATTACTCACTTTCACCTGAGTCTATTTCTAGGATGAATTAGAAAGTCACCTGAGTCCACACACCTATGCCGCTTTCTCCAATTATTCGTAAGCTGGTGTTTTGATCTGCATTGCCGCATTTAAAGGTATGGAGCAGACAGACATATTCATTGGTGCCTTGAAACCCAACTCATGCTAATAAAAAAATCTTAGTGTACCAAGAATCAAAGCTTCCTAATGTGGCAAAGAATATATAGAAGAAAAAACAAATATCAACCAATAACTGGGGAGATCTTCAAACAATAATCACAGACAGGACCACGGTTGGTGAATGAGATGCATGCTTACCCTGAAAGGCCTTACGTTATCTGTCGACCCCCCTGCTACCTGTCAGCACTCAGTACCTGCATCACCTCGCTCTCTCAGTTCCACCCAGATAGACCTCTTGATGTTCTTTAAACATGCTAAGCATGCTCCTGCCTCAGGGCCTGTGACTTGCTTTTCTCTCTCACTGGCACACTCCTCCCCAGATATGCGTACGTCTCATACTCTCCTTTCTTCTGGAGCTGCTCAAGCATCTTCTTCAGTATTAATGATGCTCTCCTGAGGACCCCAGAAACCCAACAGTGTTGTTTCTACCACTGCCCCTGCTCCTGTTGTTTGTATCCATCTCACCCTCCTGAATTTTTCTTCTGTGTTATTTATCATCATCTCTTGTGTTACTTCTTTGCCTTGTACTGCTTATTGCCTCTTTTCTCCCACAAGAATGTGAGCTCCATGAGAGCAGGGACTTGATCTTGCTGGTGTTTGTATCTCCAGCCTCCAGAACAGGTGAGTATCATATAGGAAACAGTATATAAATATCTTTTGAAGGAAGAGATGAGTGGTTAAGGTGAAGAGACGTAGAAATCTTAGTATTCCTTGTGGAATACCAGGAACTATTTATGTTTAATTTCATCATGTGAAACAAGAATAACTTATCAGCAGAAAGAGGCCTTATTATCTTTGTCCCATAGAGTCATAAACACGTCCATTCACAAGCAGCAGCAACAGAATGAAAACCCAGAAAACTATTCCAGCTACTGAACTGAGAGTGCTGGACTGTTTCTAAGGTGGTTCATGTTCATATCGTCTTATGTCTTGTTGATTTTGCTCTCTTTTTGCTTTTGCAAGAATTAAAGGTTTTAGAAAAGGGATATAGAAAAGAAAATAATTTTGAACATTTTCTGTGTTAATTTGACTGTTTCTGAAGGAAGCTATTGCTGGATTTTGGTCAAAAAACACCCAAGAATGTTCTGCTGACTTAGAGTTTAAGAACTGGTATAATAAAGCCCAACTCAAGCAGGTTGTGGGGGCACATGCCTGTAATCCTAGGACCCCAGAGGCAAATGCAGACTGACTATGAGTTTGAGGTCAACTTGGGCTAGATAGAGAGTTCCAGACAAACTTGAGCTACATGGTAAGATACTGTCTCAAAACAACAAAATCACAACTCATTAAGTGTAAAGGAGCCTTAGAGAACTTCTCCAACATTACACTTTGGGATCCAGGAACCGTGACTTGCCTGAGAAGGCTGGGCTCCAGAAACACTGGACAAATCAATCCTTTCCTAGCATTATCTGTGCTCTCCCACACCTCTGCCAACACTGAAACTTGTATAAAATATTAATCAGTTGCATAAAGGGAAACTGGTATCTCTCTTATTGGAATTGTGTGATTAATTATAGTTATGAGTTTACCATTTCTTCTTTCTTTTGTGTATTTTTTCTTGTGTTGATGCCACTCTGTGCTAGTGTTTTTAGTCTTGAACTGTCAGAACTCTTCCTGTATGTAAAGGCTCTTATATTGTAGATGGTCATCTGCTTTGTACTTTGGTTTCTGACTAATTTTGATACATAGAAAATGGCCCAAAATAATGTCTCTTATAATTATTTTCCTTAGATTTTTTATTTATAAAGCTTTCCATACCTCTATATGTTTGTGTATATATGTGTGTTTTGTCATTGGTTGAGGACATATTCTTGTGGGTGTAGTTTATTAAACACCCAGCACCCTGTGTTAGTAAAACTATGAAGCTATGAAGACTGGCTTTCTTCATGTACATCAGATTGGTCTGAAATGACTCAGGTGGACTCCATGGGCCAATGAACATGTCCTTGTCCTTGGTGGTAGGAGATACCAGAAAACTGGAAAGATAGGGTTTACCATTGCATGCTTTTTAAGCCTTTCTTTCCCTTTCCCTCTGTCTTTTCATCAACCCAGTCCAACTTCCTCTCCTTTCTACACTTCCACTGCTGAATGAGTTTGTAGGAACTGGGATAGATTATCTTGAGAAAAAGCAGCTACAAACTGTACTGTAAGTTTTCCAAAGGCAGGACTGCATTTTATTCATTTTGGAATTATAAATCCTAGACATAATACATAGACTCTATATTATTTAAATAATTTGATATAAATTCAATCTTGAAGCAAATAAGGAATTTCTTTGAGAGTATTGATAAGTATATACTTGACTTCTTGTGTATACTTGACCCAGTTTTAATCAAAGTTGAGAGCTTTGAGTCAGACACAAACAGCAGTAGAAAATAAACAGTAAAATTAGCTACTGAGGGAAGTTTTGGGATCTCTTTTCCTAGAATGAATCACAGGAAATGGCTGGAATGTTTCTGCTTTCCTTACTGATCTTTAGGTGGGACATAGAGCAGCTCATCCTGCAGGATTCTTCTGGATTTCTGCTGCTATCAGATCTGGAGTGGACGATTGAGTGAAGAGTAACACATTACCAGTGGTCCTTCAGTCTTTTCAGTGTTCCTTTTCTGCCAGAGCATGTGACCTCCATTTGTAGATCTGGCCTCGTTGCTGTTCATTCTTTGGCAATGGTCTTGACCATATACAGCAGATAGAAGGTTGTGTACTTACATCAAATCCATTTTTGCTGGTGGCTCTGCCTTCCATTGTGCCTACGTCTAGTGAATAGAGTTTGCCCTGTTTTTAATTTTTCTGAATCATTATCTTGCAATACCTGGGACTCTACATTGTCTTTAGAAATAGGAAGCTGTATAGCTCTCATCAGCCTGCAGGCATCCTGAGTTCCACTCTCTCAGCTTCAAGGGTTGGGTCTTTGCATATCTAGCCAGTTGCCTGTTTGGAGTAAGAGAATCATTGCCTATGATTACCCCATGGCTGGGGAAGGGATGCTCATGCCTGTGTGTCAATCACAGGCAGCCCCAGCACCAGACACACTGCTCACCTGGATGGAACCTCAGATTGGGTGATCATTTTCTCTGATCCACACCAGGCCGTGTCCCCACATCTGCAGCTCCTTCCCCTCTTGGGCCAGGTTCAGGCTGGGTGTGGCCCATCTCAAATTGTTCCATGTGGCCGTGTGTCATGCTTAGATCCTGCTTTGTCCTGCCCAGAGCAGCTTCAGAATGTTGGCTCCTGCCAAGCACAGTGATTCATGTCTGTAATTCCAGCTACTCAGGAAGTGAAGAAAGGAGGATTGAGATTCAAGGCCAACCTGGGCAAAAAGTTAACATGACCTTATCTCAACACACAAGCTGGATATGGTGTATGTGTGTGTGTGTGTGTGTGTGTGTGTGTGTGTGTGTGTGTGTGTGTACACTGTAATCCTAGCTTTGAGGGGGGAATAGATAGAGGGATTTTGGTCCAAGGTCAGCTTGGATACAAAGCGAAAGACTGGTTTTGAAAAATAACATAAAAAAAAGGGCTGGAGGTATGGCTTAAGAGGTAGAGCATTTAGTGAAAGGCCCTCACTTCAAACCCCAGCACCACCATCACCACCAAAAAATGTTGGCTCCTTTATGGAGAAGGGAATAATATGATGAAACAAAAAAATCATTGAAAAAATTTAAATATAAATTCTTCCCTAGAACTGTTGGATAATTGGGGGATGATGGTTAGTTAATTAGATGGAGGAGTGAAAGCATTTTTTCTCTTTCCTCCGCTGAAACCCACCCAAAACCCAATGAAAAATAGACATTAAAAACTCCATCTTTTGGTTGGGGCATGGCTCAAGTGGTAGGGTGCCTCCCCAGCAAGCAAGAGGCTCCCCAAACACTTCCGAGGCAATGGACAAGCATCTGAGGCAGTCAGTGCACTGAGTTTGCTTTCTACTGCTTTGGGAAATCCAGTCTCTGATGCCCAATTTCAGCTACATCAACTGAGAGGGCTCCTATGAACATACTCTGTGGCCAAAATCACATCACAAAATCACAAAGGTTACAGATGTTCACCTTGTGGTGGGAGATGGTGATGGGCACACCACCAATAAAAGCTCACAAAGTATTGCGTATGCTCTCTAATTGAAAGATCAGCCTCAACAGGGCCAAGAGGCAGGGTGGAGTGGAAAGAAGATGGGATCCCCTCATATTTGCCTTGTTGGTTGACCAACAAGGTCAGGGCCCAGGATTGTCTCAGTGGCATCAGACCCCTGAGTCTCTCAGAGGTGCTATGGGTTGAATGGTAGCCCTTCCTCCCCCCAAATTCCCCTGTGAACGTGACCTTGTTTCCAAATAGGATAATTGCCAATGCAAATAATTAGATGAGGTTATGCTGGAGTAAGTCCTAATCCATTTCTCTTATAAGAGAAATTTGAATATTGACCAACATACAAGGGAGAACATTCTATAAAGATGGGAGTTACGTGCCACAAGTCAAGAAATTACCAGAAGCTGGGACAATGGTTTTCAAAAGGGTCTTCTCTAGTTCCTTCAGCAAGCATGACCCAACTGATACCTTGATCTTAAACTTCTAATCTTCAGGACAATGAGACAATGCACTTCTGTTGCTTAAGTCACCCCCTAGTTTGTTATGGCAGCCTAACAAAGTAATACTATGGTCTAGCATGCAGAATGATGAGCATTTATTTGAATGAACATGTAAAGAACCAGGCACTGGTGGCTCAAATGTATGATTCTAGTTACTTGGGAGGCTGAGGGTGGGGAGGACCCTGGTTCCAGGCCAGCCTGGGCAAAAAACCCAAAGTTTTCAAGACTCCTTCTCAATGGAAAAAAGCTAGGCATGGTGGAATGCGCTCCTCATTAGGAAGCATAAAACAGGAGGCTCTCGGTCCAGGCCAACTTAGGCAAAAAGCAAGACCCTATCTCCAGAATAACCAGAGCAAAAAGGGCTGGGGGTATGGTTCAAACAGTAAAGCACTTGCCTAGCATGTGTGAAGCACTGGGTTCAAACCCAAATACCACCAAAAAAGAAAGAAGGAATAAAGAATCGTCCTATTCTTTATTAACCAAAAGATCATGTTGACTGAATTTTTTTCCACAATAGGAGAAGAGAGAAGTGTCTCACTATAGTGATTCAGCTCATGAAAATGGTATAATAGGATGGCATGATTGTAGCCATGTAGCAGGGAGGAGGATCAGAAAAAAACATACTAGGCCTGAGTCCTGAGAAAGTAGCAGGGAGGTAGGGACGGCATAGCAGAGAGATAAAACCTGAGAAATTTGAACATGAGGAAAGTCACCTAGCACTAGGGAGGGGAAAGTCATGTAGCACTAGAATATAGTAGCCAATAAAATTAAATATAACCACATATGGATTAGACCTTGCTTTTTGCTTCTGTAACCTGCTTGCAAGGGAATGTAAGCTGAGACCCCTTTGTTCTTGGGTCTCAGCCTTTGGACATGAGTCCGCCAAGTCTGTGCTGGCACAATAAAACATTGCGTCCTGCTATTTGCCTCAGAGTCTCAGCTAGCAACCTCCCGCAACAGCCATATTGGATGTAACAGCCCTTTCACCCACCAGGTGTCCCTGGCACACATCCCAAACCCTACAGGATAAACAGAGCTGTATTATAGTCAGCTAAGCGCTTTGTGCTGGGCCCTGATGCCTGGACTTTCTCTTAGATGCTGCTGGACATGTTATTAAGTTTGGGAAAAGTCTGGCTCATTGCCCAGGCCACCTTTCCCTGGCTTAACATATAAATCTTTTACTCCTGCCTTAGGGGTTCAGGGATCCTCCTGTCTTGCCACTGCCTTTCACAATTTTCTGTCTGTAACTCCCTTATAGGTTGTATTCTGTGCAATCCTGGATTTGTCCACATCCTTCTTCAGTCTTTCAGTACTTTCTGTTTTAGGTGGCTGGTTCTCAAACACCAGGTTTTCCTGAAACACTGACTTGATGTATTTCTTTAATCATATGTGTTCCCCAACTCACAAGGTTTACAGGATCTGTGATGTTAGGATGGTTCCTCTCTGCCCCACATCCCAGGGAGTAGTGAATGTCCTGGCTCTTCCACCATCCAATACCATTGGAAAAGGCTTTTATCTTCAAGCACATGGAGAATCAAGCTTGTACCAACCTTGGCTCAATGTGGAGGCTTCATGCATGTTCTATGAGGTTTTGCTACCCTTGTGGTGAAGCAAGGTTGAGATGATTCTTGGCAACTCTTGGGACTTCTCACCAAAAAATTCCTATTCCTTTTTTAAGCTTGAGGAATAAAATCTCTCTTCTCTTACAGTAAAAACTGTACTTTTCTCTCTGAGGTACTCACTTCTCTCCTCCACTCCTCTAGAGACATCTTGACTAGTATAGGCTTCCCAAAATCAAACCCAGCAAGCTATGCTTTTACCTTGGCAGCAGAAATCCCTCTGAGATATGGGAACACCTCAAGGACAAAACTTTAGTGTGAATGAAATGCAAATCATCCTCTATGGTAGATGGTATTACTGCTCCCAATTACTCACTTCCTCCTTCTCCAAAAGGCTTATAGTACTTTCTATATGACTTTCTGAGCTCTCCTGTAGGAAAAATATCAATTCCCTGCCCCACTGATGTTGGGCTTAGCCTGTGACTTTGTTTAGCCAGTGGGATAAACACAGGTATAACATGATGCTTCAACTGTATTTCCACCAGCTCCCCTTACTCTTTTTCCTCCTCTATGAGAAGAATTTGTTCAAGTGTAAGCCTGCTTCTCCAACCTGGGTTCCAGAATGAGGAAGACAAGTGGAAACATACCCACAGCCAACTTATCATGTGTGTAGTGAGTGTACAGCAAGAGTGGGAAGTAAATCGTTTTTATTGTGAACTATTGAGATTTCTCAGTTTAGGCTTGTTCATAATCATAATCTAAAGTCAACTAAAATTGTCATAGTAAAATATCTAAAAAAATATTCTTCCACATTGCAAAGGTCACTACCCTCTCTGAGTCTCAATTTCAATGCATAAAGATTTGACTTGTTAGATCACTGATAGGATTCTAAATCAGTACGTCCAGTTTCCTTCCTCCATCTTGGGTCTATAGCGATCACTATGGTAACCTTCTGCTCTCTCTTCCCCTCTAAAACCTTTAATAAGCTAAGTATGTATGACAAAATAAGGATCCAACATAGTAAAGTGGAAAGGACTATGGTTTAGGACACATTCAGACTCAGTTCTAATCCCAGGAACCAATTTCTATCTGTTTGGCCATTGGTAAATTTACTTAATACCTCTGAGTTTTTATTTTCCCATTTGTAAAATAAGGATAATGGTAGAGTTGTAAGGATAAAATAAGATAAATACAATTGTATTACTGTGATAAACACCTGAGATAATAAATTTGTAAGGAGTTGGCCTGTTATTTTTGGGGGTGTGGCAGGGCAGCGTAACTCAGTGGGAGCTCATGGCAGAGGAAGCTGATAACCACATGGCAGCTGGGAAGCAAATAGAGAAAAAAGAGGGTCCAGGGTCCACGTATTCCCTTTAAGAGCATGCCCTTATAGGACTGGAAGACTGCCCTAGACCCATCTCTTAGAGGTTCCGCCATCTCCCACCAGCACCACAAGTAGGAAACCACACCTTTAGCAGATGGGTATTTGAGGGGCACATCCAAACCATTCCAGTGAGTAAAATTGTTCATACAGGACTTATCACTTATCACATATTCAGTAAATGTTAGTTGCCGTCTTCTTTTTAATATCTTTAAAGGGTTCTTTACCCAGGAGGATTTGTGACTTAATGGAAACTAAAATTATAGTATAAAAGGAAGAAATACTAAAACTTTCTTTCTGCTTTCAGTCAAAGACAGAAGAGATAATTCCAGGGATTCCTGAGCCCTGTGAATGAAACAAGGGAGTGTTGCCTTCCTTGTGGTGGACGGGGGGCTCTTTGGTATTATATAGTTACCTTTAGTATCAGCAATTAGCCTTCTACCCGGAAACTACACCTTATTGACTTTTTAAAATATCCCTTACATTCAGACTTATATTTCTAAAAGGAGGCCTTACCTTGGTTGCCAGGTTGCTTTGCCACACCCATGTCACCTTTTACTTTGCTCCTAATAAACTGAGCATTTCCTTTGTCCATAAAACCCACATACAGGTTCTAAGGCTTCCATACCTTTGTCTCAAGGCTCAAACTACCTTAGGACATCAATTTTTGTTCCCTGGGTCATGGAGAAACATAGTTGAAATTTCAAAATGCAACTTTGGGAAAGCTTCCACATGGCAATTGCCGTTCAGACAGCTAATCCAAAATAAGATGACCTGAGTATTTGGGTCAGAGGTGTAAGGAGAAATGAAGAATATTCTTTTACTGGTGCACTTTTAGTTTCATTACAGAGGGAGAGAAGGACTCTCTGAAGATGGATAATTTAGAGCAAGGCTTAAATAACATGAAGGAGCAGCCATATGGATATAAGGGAAAGAGTAATCCAGGTAGAAGAACAACAGCAAAGACTTTGAGATGGGTGAAATCTTGGTGTGTTCAAAGGACAGAGGGCAGAGGAGAGAGGCCACAGTGTGAGGGACAAGAGGTGAGTGCTAGGAGATTTGCATGGAGAGATGAGAGCAAGGGTTAGGTCATGAGAAGGCCCATACACCATGGAGATTGGGAGGCCATTGATGGTCTTTAGCAGGCAAGTCATGAGATCTGATTGACACCTTGAGAAGATTACTCTGGCTGCTGTAAATGAAAGTCCACTTGAGAGACTATTGTGATTCTAGACAAGAGATGATGGAGGCCTGGATAGGGATTTTAATAGTGGAGTTGATACGAAGTGATCTGATTCAGGATATAGTATAGTGGAGAATCAAAGAATGGGTTGATATGTTGGGTATGGGGTGTGAAAGAAATAGAGGAAGTATGGCTGACTTGTAGGTTTATAAACTTAGGCAGCTGGCAAATTGAAATGCCATTTACTGGAACAGGGGAAGACTAAGGGACAATTTTTCACAAGAGGGCATCAAAATTTCCTCTGGGACATACTACATCTGAAATGTACCTGAGTGTAGGCCAGGGATAGTCAAACCTTTCTACCAGGTGTCATATAATCCTGGGAGGCACATTCTTTGATTTTTTTCTCTCTTAAAGTGTACAAATCATGGTTAAGCTCTTGGGCTATACAAAAATAAAAATAGGCCACAGACCACGTTTGGTCTATAGGCCCATAGTTTGCCAAACACTGATATGGAACACAGTGGAGAAGGCAGAGATGGAGGCAAGGATTTGAATACCACAACACATAGATAGTCTTTAAATCCCTAATACTGGATGAGATTATGTAGGAAGAGAGATTGGATAGAGAAGAGAGGCGAGATGAAGACAGAACTGCCAGGTCCTACCACCCTTTGAGCTCAGGCAGAGGAGGAATTAGAAAAAGGCAGTGACGTTGGAGGGAAGCTGTATGGTAGAGGGTAAATTATTTGAATCTTACTCTGTTATGTTGCAGTAACCAACAGTCCCTGTATCTTAGTATCTTATAAGAAAAAAAAAATGTGTGTTTCTTACTCAAGCTAAACATTGGTTGCAGTTTTGCTGCAGCTCTATTCTGCATCTTCTCCCTTCCAGACCTTGACTAAAGAAGAAGTGCCTACCAGGACAGCTGCAGTGGAGGTAAAAGAGATGTGGCAGAACCATGCCTGGGATGTGGCAGCTGGTCCTACAACTTGCTTTCTATGTCAAGCTTGTTGTGATTGGGGTGGCAAGGTGTCATCCGCTAACAAGGGTAAACACCGAACAGTTGGAACACCACAAAGGGTGTGGTATTCAGGAAGCCTAGAGTACAGAGTAACTCAGGAAATAGGATGTGGTCAGTTGGATTGAAGGCTGCTGAAAGGTTGCATAAGATGAGGTTGGAGGAGTGACCATTGGGTTTGGAAATCTAGAGGTCCTTTGTTTGGCCTTCTGAGCTAGCAATATTACTGTGTGCTCTCTATGCTAGAATCACACAGTGGCAACATCATGGTCAGTCTGCTCCTTGAAGAACAATGTCCCTATCTCTAGACTCTTATTTCGGAGCTGATTGAAGACTGGTGATGACCTGGAGAATCTTGTAGGCCCAATAACCTAACATATTTAGTTACAAAAGTAGAAAGGTAACCTGACTTTTGATTTGCCCCATCATAACTATATGCATTTGTTGAAAGCCCTCCTTGAATGAACAAATAGCAAGTGTTATACTTTCTGACTAAATGAGTTTCAAGGATTTTTCTAAAGACAAAGGGAAGACAGTATGTTTGCACTGTGAGGAAGACTCTCTGCACTTCTTCCAATTAATCAGATCATCCCGGCCAAGCCTCACAATTTCCCTGGATCTAACTCTGCTTGTTTAAGAGGAAACTGTGCAGGAGTTTGCAAAGCAGGAGGTGGGGAACTCACTAGAGAAGCAATACTAAAGGTGTCAAACTGCAGTGCTAATTATATATGTTTTCCCCTCAGCCTTTTTGGGGTTGAGGACAATGACAGTGGTCATTTTGATATTGGTAAAGTCTGTGAAAAACCCAAAATTTCT
Source organism: Castor canadensis (assembly GCF_047511655.1). Lineage (NCBI taxonomy): Eukaryota > Metazoa > Chordata > Mammalia > Rodentia > Castoridae > Castor > Castor canadensis. The sequence goes on along the minus strand of NC_133399.1, from coordinate 67,057,096 downwards.
CCATGTGATCTGTATCTATTTTGATGTTTTAAAAAATTGTTTTCTTTCTCTTTTACTGTTTAGAATATTGGGTTGATGAGGTGATCTTAAAGATATTTGGGTTTAACTATTTTTTAAAACACGAAGCCAGGTGTGGCAGCTCATGCTTATAGTCCTAGCACTTGGGAGGCTGCGGAGAGAGGATTGCCAGTTTGAGGCCAGCCTGGACTACACAGTAAGACTCTGTCTTTTAAAACTTTTTTTTATCATCATATTGATGTACTGGGGAAATAATGTGACATTTATAAAAGTTCTTAATTAAATTCATGCCCTCCATCATTCTCCTTTATCCTCCTTCTCCCCATTCCTGGAATGATTTCAACAGGTTTCATTTTTCCATTTTCATACATGAGTACATGGTATTTTCACCCCATTCACCCTCCCTAACACTTTCCTTATATCTTCCCCCCCCCCAGCCCCCGCACTGGTGCCAACCCCAAACAGGACCTGGTTTACTTTCCTGTTCTCTGTTTTTGAAAAAAAGCATTTTTGTTTAAGATAGCTATACAAAGGGTTTCTTTGTGACATTTCCATGTATTATAACCTGAATTGGTTCTTCCTTTTTATTTTTCTGCTTTCTACCTTAGTCCCCTTCTTGTGGTGATTTCAACAGGTTTAAAAATTCTATGTTCATTCTTGTATAGAAAGTGCATCAACCATCTTCACCTTCTTAACTTCCTTCTTTTACCTTCCCTCTCCCGTTAGTGACCTCCCCTTAGTGTAACCTGTTTTTCACAATATTTCTTGTATGTGTATTGTGTCTGTCTCCCACATATGAGAGAAAGCATGCAGCCTTTGTCTTTCTGAGCCTGGCTAGCTTCACTTAACATGATGTCCTCCAATTGCATCCATTTCCCTTTAAGCTACATGGTTTCATTCTTCTTTATCCCTTTTCTTGCTTTTTTTTTTTTGGTGGTACTGGGGTTTGAACTCTGGGCCTCACTCTTTCTAGGCAGGTACTCTACCATTTGAACCACTTCGCCAGACTTATTCTGGTCTTAAAAAAAAAAAAAATCAAGAATCACAGCAACCATAACAAATTTAGCTTCTCTCTACATACATTGATATTTTGTGTCATGTTCTAAGAGACAAAACTAACCTTCAACTATGGAACCCTCTAATTTGATGAAACTTTCCTCTTTATAACATCCACCAAGTGAGCTATGCTGAGGATAATGTAGATGTGGCATAGTTAGAAATAATATTTGGTCTTTGTCCCTGGTTCCTAGGGGAGTGGTAACCCCCTATCCCTTGGAATTCCTGATAAGAGTGTCTTTTGTTATTCATAACAAACCCCTTTCTATCATACCTCAGTTTAAGCTAATAAGGTAACTTGACTTCGAGTGTGATCTCCAGATAGCTTCAGGATAGGTCAACATCCCACCATCACTAGAGGATTGGAAAATTAAAGCCTCTGCCCCTAACCTCTGGGAAGAAGAGAAGAGTGGGGATTGAATTCAAGCACTGTGCCAATGCTTTAGTCAGTCAGGCCTGCATAATGCAACCTCCATAAAAACTCCTAAGTGACAGCGTTTAGGATGTTTCTGAGCAGACATGTGTTGTACCTCAACTCTTGCACTCAAGACCTTTTGGGACCTCATCTTGTAAGTATAGCATTTTCCAGAGTTTTGATTTGTCTTAGCCGAGTTTTGAAATGGGAGAGGGTGTTGCAAACCCTTGAACTTATAGTCAAGTTGGACAGAAATGCAGGTAACCTGGGAACCCATTATTTGTGACTGATGTCTTACATAAGGGCAGCCTCACTGAGCCCCTTTAGCTGGTGGGATCTGAGGCTAACTCTAGGTAATTAGTGTCAGAAATGACTTGAATAGTCAGATGCCCAATCAGTGTCCAGAGCCAGAGACTACCAAAGACCTATTCCATCTTTTTCATGAGAATTACCTGGATATTAAGTGTTCTCTCTGAGAGTAGACATTGTTAGTTCTTCAAACTCATTTATGAGATACTTGACCAGGAGCTCATCGTCTATCCCATCTTTCCTTATCACTCCTCAGAAGCTCCAGTTTGTCAAAGTCCATCTTCAAATGTTACTGCAACAATTCAGCACACTTCTCTAGATATGGCCTGATGAGGGTATTATGGGTGCCCTAGAAAGTTAATAATTAAGAATTATTGCTTAATGATTTCATTTCCTTTCAAATATACCTTCTCTAGATATTTGTCTAGTAGTGTCTTGGGTCAAACAGAGAAGGTTGGCTAGCAACAACTCCTATTTCTGTACTGCTCAAATCAGTCCAGTTCTGGCCCAATCACACAGATCCTACCCAGCAAACTTAAGTCCTATAGATAACTGCACCTGCTTGCAATCCATTAGGGACTGTCAGTTATGATTCAAAGAGCTCAGCCCTTATTACAATGAACTTGTCAGAAAGCACTACATTCAAACAAGAATTCTTGTGAGTGACATTTCCTCCTCCTTCTTACAAATCCAGCAGTACTGAGCATCTTACAGTTTGAAGCCCTGGATGTGGTCATGGCTGATGCTCCCCTTATGCCAGCCCTGGACCCGACCAATTATTTCCTGAGTTCTAGATTTCTATATGGATTGTGTCAATTCTTAGAAATCCTATCACAATGCAACTCTTTTAGATTGCAATCATCTTAAAAACATTATTTTTCGCATGAACTGCCAAGTCATTCTTCCTCACTTTATATTTTTGTGATTGACTTTTGAAAGTCTAAACATGGAATTTTGTATTTAGCCCAACTGACTTTCAATTTGCAGGATTCAGTGGACCATTTTAATTTGCCAAAAACATTTTGAATTTTTATTTAAATATGTCAGCATAGGATATTTTAGGCAAAACTGCATTGCCTGATTGACAAAGAGTTGGAGGCAGAAATTTGATCAGTGTCAAATTAGAGATATTTCTCTCTTCAATCTTCCAAGCTCTGCTATCTGGCCACATACAGCTTTTGAGCATTTGAAATGTGATAGTTATTAAAATGTGCTGTGTCAAATATACACCTGATGTCAAAGACTGAGTATCAAAAGTATATATATAATGTCTCATTAATAAAAATATTGATTGCATGTTGAATATGACACATTGCATGGTGGTATTTTCAGTCTATGGGTCAAATAAAATGTATTTGCCTGTTTCTTTGTACTTGTTAAAAATGTGGCCAGTAGAAAAATGTAAATTGTATCTGTGGCTTGCATTTTTGGCTACTATCATTACTGCTATTGGTGAATATTGCTTTAAAGTTGAAGTGGCCCCTAGCCTCCCTCTATTATAATTGGATAGTTAGAGCAAGTGGAATTTTGGTATGTGGACAGACGTAGGAAGGGAAGGCAGTATTGGGCAGCTAACCAGCAGCACGATGCTGAGTGTGCAGGAGGCCCAAAAGGGAGCAGGAGATGAAAGAAAATGTCTAGCAAGGCAGGGAAAAGACACTCAAAATGGACAGCAGTGATCCTATCATTCCCATATAACATGTTACCCCTGCTGATGTCTGGTCTGAATGAGAGTTATCCATATAGCTCATGTGCCAGCTTAGTCCTAAATCTGCCCCATCAGGAAAGTCCAGGCTGCCCCAGACTAGCCTGGTTCCCTCCTTAGCTCAGTCCATTCATTCTTTCCAGAAGAGGGAGAAAACAGGAAGTGTGCTCCATGCCCCTTCCTGTGCTCTCCTCTTTGCCAGTCTGCATCAAGACCCTTCTCTTCTCTTAGCATTAGTAACATGTTTACCAGATGCCAGAAAGTCTTTGCTAGGTTCTGACAGTCTTGTACTTTCTAGTCCTCAAATATCACTTATTATGTGAATGAAGAAGCAACATTTTTTAAGCTTCTTTTTCTACCTTAATAGGATCCTTGGCTTTGATTTGGGGAGAGAGGACAGTCAGCCCTCTGTATCCTCACATTTCACATCCACAGATTCAACCAGTCACAGATCAAAAATATTCAGGGAAACTTTCCAAAAAGTTCAAAACAGCAAACCCTGAATTTGCTGTTTGCCAAACACTACGCTGAATCCATGCAAATGAATTGACTTCCCTGCTTCAGCCTCCTGCTAATTCAGACTGTCCATCTCTCTCCACCATTCATCTTATGGATTGTTCATGTGGTACACAACCAGGCCTATGATGGATGCATCTGTATCGAACATGTATACAGTTTTCTTGTCATTATTCTCCTGACAGTACAGAACAACAACTATTTACATAGCATAGCATTTACACTGTATTGTGCGGTATAAGTCATTCAGGGATGACTTAGGTTTGTATAGGCTGTGAAAATATGCCATTTTATGTAAGGAACTTGAGCGTCTGAGGATTTGGATGTCTTCTGGAGGTCCTAGAGCCAATCCCCTGTGGATGAAGAGGGAGAGCTGTTTACTTCCTAGATCCTTTCATTGGGAACAGCTGGATTGAGGCCCAGGCAGAGTGTCTACACATTCACCATTCATGTTCTGGATATGTGGCTAAGTGTGCTGTTTCTCAAGTAAACACAAAATGTAATTCAAGCTACGCTTATTATAGTTAACTACCAGGATCCACACCTCGGAGTTGAATTTTTAAAGTATGAAAGCAACCAGATGGACATTTGCAAAACTGGTTCATAGGTTTTCATTAACTGAATTCCCACACAAATGGGAGGCATTCGTTTCATGTAAGATGGGAGCCATGAGTGTGACAGGGGCTTCAATTGGTAGCCTGAAGGCTAAAGATGGACCCTGGACATATTTTGTTTGGTTTTCATAATGTGTTTAAAAACTAAGCCAATCTTGGAAAATCAGAACAACTCACATAAAAGTCTAGTTTGAACTTTCTTTGGAATCTCTCAGGTAATAGTGGATCTGTATTCCCCAGGGCAACAATGGCCAGTCACAGTGCTCCCCCACCCCCCATTACTTCAGGCCTGTTATCTTTGCTGCTGTATCCCTGGATACGCATTCATGCACTGGAGTTGCCTGTCTGATTTATGAGTTATCAGCAACATCTACCCTTGGGACTTTCTGATGGAAAAGCCAGAATGAAGTTTATGCCCCAGAAAGTAGAAGGACACAGGGTTTTATTTCTGTATGTGATGATTTTATTGACAGGTTGGGATAAGAGTCAAGTGAAGTCAGATTTTCTAGAAGGGTGATATTAGGGTCTTGGATGCTATACCTAACTGGACATATTTCTAAGAGGTGGTGCTGAAAGAGGAGCAGGGTAAAGCATTGAACTAGGAAGCAAATCTCGCTCCTATTCCAAGTTCATCTATAATTCACCTCTGTTGCTCCCCCAGTAGAATTACGAACAAGAAAATCTAGTTAACACTAGCGAAAAGCCAGGCATTTATTTTAGCTCACCATCTACAGTGGACTTAATCATTTATAAGGGTGCTTTCTCCCAACCAATAAAAGGAAAAGACAGTGTAGCAACAGCATAGGGTCTGAGTGACAGCAGGTTATACGATGGCTTGTGGGCCTAGCAGCTGGATAAAGGGATATGCCTGACTCTTCCAGGGATAATTAAAGTCAGATCATTTCTCCTTACACATTCCAAGATCCAAAGAGTAGTTCCATACCATGCCCCTGTGTGGGACGATCTGGGGAAGAAAAGTGAGAAAAAAGTCTTTGTTTAAAAACTATCTTCTGTTTTCCACTTTAATAACAAAGTACTTGAGGCTGGGTAATATTTAATGAAAATAGATTTATTTTCATAGTTCTGGAAGCTAAAAGTCCAACATGGTATCAACTCTGATGAGGACCTCATGGTAGATGGCATCTCGGTGACAGCCTATGTGTGTGAATGAGGTCACATGGAGAGACAGGAAGCCAGAGAATGATCAGGGGGCAGGCTCAGGCTTTTATAGCAACTTGCTGTTGTGAGAACCACGGGGATCCCACAAGAATACCTTAATCCGTTTTGAGGGCCTAAAGTACTCCTACTAGCCCCTTACTTCTTAAAGGTTCCACACTGGGGACCAGGCCTCCAACATATGAACCCATGGGGCCACATCTAAACCATATCCAAACCATTGTGGTGTCCCATAATACTGGCTTTTATTTTAATGGAACAGAATTATTTTTAAAAATGGTAAAAAAGGGGATGGTGACCCAAATACAACAGTGGATTCATTTTTTTTTTTAAAGCAAATTGGTTAAAAAGATATTGCTTAAGATAGACCCAAGTTTCCTTCACATTCCTGAGGTGGAATCTAGATAGCTTTTAAAAATTTGAGTCTGTGCTGGTTGCTGTCTTTGGCCTAGATTCCTTATAGAGCAAGAAAAGACTTTTGAAAGTCCTTTGGCCCATAATGGTTTTTCTCCTTAGCAATTTCTAATTCAGGAGGCCAGTTTTAGCCACACTGGCAGGTTCCTGAAGGAGGGTTAGGTCTCGCGTATTCTGTAATGACAAGTTTTTATTGAGGACCAAACTGGCCACTTTTAAATTACTGTGTGCCTAGCCAAGATCTAGTTTCCCACCGACAGTGATCACAGTGTGAGCTGGTCATGAAGTCATATGTTTGTTTGCCTATTGGATTGGAGTTAAGATGGGCCTGAAAGAAAGACCTGTTAGAAGCTGAGAGATCAAATTTGACTTCTATAAATGTCTTTGGTTATTTTTCTCCTGAATCCCAAATCTGATAAAAACTAAAACAAATCATTAAAAAACTAACAAACAAAATGGCTATGCCTGATTCATCATGAGCACTATCCTAATCCTTCTGTGTTTAAATTTCTCTTTCCCTTGACCTCAGTGCAATCACAGAGATGGCTTTGAATTCAAATGTCTTACTGCAGCCTTTAGTTCTGAAGGGATTGAATATTTTTCTTTTGGGGTACTAGTGGGCATTTGTATGCTATAACCCTACAGTGGCCTTTCATTGCTCTGTAAGTTTCATGGTATTGTTTATCTTTGAATTGTGAATTGACAAAGACTGTCTCCTGGACTAACCTCTAGCCAGGTTCCTCTGAGCCCTGTTCTTTACTAGGCCTCAACTGTGGCCTGTAATGACTTGAACAAACATTAACACGGTTTCTAATGTCTCAAGACCTCAGCTCTAAAAAATGACCCTACTCCCTTCCCCTAGATCACCAGCCTGAGAGGATGAGAAGACTCAAAGCTGCCAAACAAATTTTCTGTTGGTTCCAAATCTTTATATCACACATACGTAACAATGAGACTAGGACCTGCTTCTCAGTCTCTATGGGAGAGGTAGGTCTAACTTCAGTCAGATCCAGTTAGCAAACCCTATGGGTTTTACATGGACCAACCCCTGCTTCCCACTTTTTGTAATTTTTTATATCCCTGACTCAGTTGAGTCCTTCCTCGTCCCGATCCCTATTCCTTCATTCTCCATTTAAAACTCTTGGTCATTTCCATATAAATCAAGGTGATCAGCTCACCCTGGATTGTTTTCTCTATTTCAATGTATGTCTCTGACTAAACTCTGTGCTTATCACTTTACTAGTGTGCAGCTTTGTTTCTCTCTGATGGGAGGCATTGTCTGCTCAACTAAGCTCTAAGCTCATTGAGGGTAGTAAATGGATCCTGTACCTTTTTGTGTTGGTTGCTGCTCTCTGCATAGTGCCATACACATAGCAGGTTCTCAGAAGCCATCTGCTGAAGGAATGGGACGTGATTAATTTGAGGCATGGAATCTACACAAATGATAGTTACCTTTGCCCTTGTTGCAGTTAAAGTCAAGGTACTAGAAGATTCATTCATACAAACTCAGTCTCATAATACTGGTTCTGTCTAGACAAATGATTTTAATCCACAACCAGAGAGGGGGGATAAAGGAGAATGATGGAGGGGTGATTCAAGTATGATATATTTGATGTATTTTAAGAACTTTTGTAAATGCCACAATGTACCTCCAGCACAATAATTAAAAAGAACTTTAAAAAAATCCACAGGTGGATTTACCCTCAGCAAGAGTGGGAGAGCCTGTATTTTGCTTCTCCTCATCCTATGTTCCCTTATCTATGCATTCCCATATGCATACCCATATCTACACACACACACTCTCTCACACACACACATCTACACACAGATTTTGCAATTTCTTTCTCTGATTTGCTTCTGCATTCTTCTTTACCTTCCCTTCTCTGGAAATACCCAATAAGCTAAACTCAGTGCTTAAGTTCAAACCTATGGAGGTGATATTTCCAAAGAACCACATATTTAAAGAATGGATTATTAAGGTGAAAAAAATGACTTCTTAGTATTTTAACAGATGTCTAGAATTCAGGAGTACTTAGACTTCACATATTGTGTACATTGCTTTACTTTTTAAATGAATATAAATTTTATGAGCATTTGAGGTGCCAAGAAAGAAGAAAGCCCTTGGGAAGGGATAGCAGATTACACCATACTCCCTGGGCTCTGTGGGTATCCTGAACAAAGGAGGTGATTGAGAGTTCAAGTGAGTGGATAAGCAGTTGCTCCTTTACAAAGCATCTCTGGAATACCCAAGCTCTGGAGTGCCAGTGGGTCCTGAGACTTTCTTCCTCTGGCACCACCTCCCATCATGATGGGATGTGGTTCAAGATCTTTATATTATACATGCCTAGGCAACTTCTGAATTTATTCTCAGCGTCTTAAAAAATATATATATCTTTTACTATAATCCCCACTCCTCCGCCAAAAAAAATCTGTTGACTTCAAACCACGTACTCCTCCTGCCAATTCATATGTTGACATCCTAACTCTCAGTAACTCATAAGATGATTGCTTTAGAGACAGAGCCTTTACAGAGATAATTGGTGTAAAATGACTGGTGTCATTAAGAGAAGAGTGGGGTAGGACACACATGCTCTCATGAGGACACAGTCAGACATGGGCCATCTACAAGCCAATGGGGAGAGGCCTCAGAAGAAACAACACTGAAAAACGCCTTGACCTTGAACTTACAGTCTTCAGAAATGTGAGAAAATACATTTCTGTTGTTTAAACCAGTGTATCTGTGGTACTTTGTTATGGCAGCTCTTGCAAACTGATACACATCTCTGAGAAAATTGCTCATTTTTCATATGAAAACTACTCCATGAATGAATATATTTAAAGTCAGGAGGCTAAACAAGGGATTGTAAGAATCAGAGTATTTTAGTCTTGATTTTTTTTTCCCATTTGTAAAAGTTGTTTAAAACTACCATCTTTATTCCTATGGATCAGCAGGTCTCAGCCCAGCTTCACATGTTACAGTCACCTAGAGGGATTTAAGGTAGGAGGGAGGGATTACTGATAGCTGGATTCCATCTCCAGAGATTTTGAAGGGCTCGTGTTGAGCACCAGTTCCCAACCCAGGTGATTCTAATGTGCAGCTAGGGGTGATAAAAATCCTTCTGCAAACTTGAAATTGTAACTTTACAACTGAATTGGAGGTTTCCTCCACCAAAAGAAAGGCATTTCTTACTTCAAATATCTCTCCATCCCTGTCAGCCCCTCCTCCCCCCAGTTGTCAGGAAGTTGATATTGCACCACACTACTTAGCAATTTCATAACCACTGATCAATGCAAGTTACAAAATGGCAGTGAGGGTTTGAAGGCACATTTAGAACTCTTCCAGTTTCAGAGAAACATCTGTGGAGGAGAAAGTCCATTGGGAGAGGGGTGCTCTGCAGCCCACACCTCCTAATTAGCAACTTATCAGCACAACCCTGCGGAGAACTGGCCTAATTTGCTAGAGCTGGTTTGAGAGCCAGTTCCCTGGAACCTGGCAACCAGTGAAAGCCTATGGGTGCCAATTATCTAGAGTTGCCTTCAACCCCTAGCTACTTAGTGGCGGCTTTTTAATGTTTGTTGGTTTTTCATTAAAGATTGATCTGACTCTGTGGATTTTTAATGTCCTTTCATTTGGTAAGTCAATCTAAGCCTGGCAGGGTCACATAGCACAAAATGGAGACTTGGCTGAAAGTGACTTTCAAAACTCAGCTTTCTGGTTCCATGGAAAAAAAAGAGCAGAGGTTTGTGGAGTCAGATATAACTCTTCTCCCAGGCTGTAAAACATGTGAGGGGTTAAGAGGCATGGCTGAAGGAGGCAGAGAAAAAAGAGGATGGTCAGAGTAACTATACAGGTTACAGACAGACTTCTTCTTCTTCTTCTTCTTCTTTTTTTTTTCTTCTTCTTCTTCTTCTTCTTCTTCTTCTTCTTCTTCTTCTTCTTCTTCTTCTTCTTCTTCTTCTTCTTCTTCTTCTTCTTCTTCTTCAGTGCTTTAGCTATCTTTCAGATAGGGTCTCCTGTTTTTGCTTAGGCTAGCCTTAAACCAAGATTCTCCTGCCTTACCTCCCCAATAGCTGAGATTACAGTATGTTCCACCATGCCCAGTGCAAAAAGACAGAAAATTTAATGCTTTTCCTTTCTCTGCAGTCACTTTGGGGTTATTGTCTAAGGTCTTCTGGAAAGTAAAATAGGCAAGAGGATGACTGGAAGTGGAAAATATATAGATGTTACAATAGTGCATTTAAGTTTTACTTCCACCTGCATCACCAAACCCCTTCAATATTCTGATTGGCTAGGCAAGGCAAACAACCTAACCAACTAGATGGGGCCTCTTTGGGATGATTCCTAATAAGCTGGAAGCTGACCCTCACCACTGCCATGGTTCCCACTGCCCATTTACCTTGCATCTAACAAGGTATTCTGATGATAATTTCTGGCAGAAGCTAGTAAGGCAAGTATTTGCAGCAGCCTCTCTGATTGCCCCAAGTGGAGTTTTTTCTTCCATCTGTTGAGGCCAAGGTTGCATCTGCTATGGAGAACTGCACTGCCTGGGGCTGACAATCTAAGGCATGTACTACCTGCGGACATGGCCAAGGGCACCAAAACATTTCAGACCCATAGTCTAATCCTCTCAGGGCTAAGTAGTGATTTTTTTTTTAATATGGCTCATGTTCTTATAACTTATAGGGTCCTGCTCCAGTAACTTGATAATATTATCTATTAATGTCAGCTTTAATATATACATTTAATTATGTATTATGAACTTATTTATGTATGTGTTTTAAATCACAATAATTATTAAAACACATACATACACTTGGAAAATCAACAATGGAAATCCTTGGAAAATCAACAATGGTGTCTTCCAATGTCAGCCTTATTATGCGTATGTGTACGTATGCATATACGCATGCAGTGTTCAACAATAGTGTCTAGTAAGTACCAAGTTAACTGGGATTTTGGGGGTTGGGACATTGTGGTTGGACTTCCTGGCTAACTCTGGATTCACTAGAAAATGCTGGTTAATGCCACCCTGATTACATGTGTATTAGACACCCTATCTCTCTATACACCTTTAAAGGCATAGCTGAATGGATGAAACTGGATCTTTATTTGCTTTGCCAATACGTGATAGCTCCTCAGGTTGATTCTACTCATCAATTCTTAGGATAGGAATAAAGAATATCCAAAGTTGAAAGATAGAGCTTGGAAATTACTTTTTGTCCTAAAATCACTTTAAAGTTTTGTTTTATAGTTATTTTTTATCTTCCAAAATGAGAATGCCACAAAAAAAAAAAAAAAAAATATATATATATATATATATATATATATATATAAACCCCAACCACAGCTACAGGCCAGCTGAGCTACAGTAATCTGAGAATTAGCTGCATTTGATTTCCTTCAAAGCTTTTGTCATTTAGCTGCTGAGTTGTCCTCTCGGTTCTCACTTCTGCTTGTCCCAAGGCGCGGACTCACATATGCTTATCTTAAAGAAGCATTGAATTCCTGAACAAACGGCTCTCACCAGTCTCTCAGACTTTTTTCTACCCAGGGAAAGGAGGCTGGGGAAGGAGGGAGGCAAGAGGCCTTGAATCTTTCATCTCTTTGAACACTCATTTCCCTGGTGGTCGCACCCAGCTTCACAGTTTAAATATCAACTACACAGGAAGTGGCACAAGATGGTGGCCATGTAGACTCAGGAGTAAATGTCCCTCTCAATTTCTGACTGTTGGAGTGAATGATGTCCCAGTTAACTACTCCAAAAGATGGTGAAGACATGACACATATAAGAAGGACAGGGATTGGGCCTCCAAGAACAATTTATGAAAGCCAAATATACAGCTTTAAAATAGAATGTGGACCTAAATAACCAGAAGCACACCCTTTTGTAATATTTATAATAAAAATGACTATGAATGCAGTTAATAATGTCTTGAGTGGTAGTCTACCACTGTAGACTCAAGACCCATATCAATGTTAGCAAAATGGCAGAATTCATATAACATCAATGCTGTTGTATAAGAGGTTTAGGCCTTAATGATGTCTAAAGAAAATATGCCTAAAGGTTAGAGTATCCCAGCAATTTATCAAAATATGTAACTGCTGGTGCTTCCATATACTGATTTGATTTGAGCACACTTTATTTCCCACATATCTTCTAGATATGCCTTGTAGAGAATGCTCCCATTCAAAGGCAACTTATCTTAAGATGCTACAAATTATACCCAGTTTTTTGTTCATTTAAAATATATGTTTATTATGACAAAAATAAAAGTCAATAAATAAATACATTGTGTTGAAAGAAAAACTTTAGACAAATTAGATTTTTCCGAGTTTATTTGAGCAAAGGTAAATTCATGAATTAGCCCACACTCAAAACTGAAAGAAGTTGAGAGCTCTGCTCCACTGTGAGCAGCAAATTTTCAAAGGCTAAACATAGAAGCAAAGTAGAGGAATTACCTGATTGGCTATAATGAGGTGTTTGCCTTACTTTGATAGGTATGATGAAGCATATTCCTTATTTGGACATGACCCAAGGGAGGTTCTAATTGTATAGCCAGTTGGTTGGTTGGTTGTGATTGACTGAGGCTTTTTAAAAAAATTAAAAGTCAGTTATGAGAAATATTTCCACACTAAATTCTGAGCTGCTTACATAAGAGTTATGGTTGAGACATAACCTTAGGCTAATGGACTTCTTATTTTCTGTAAGTTTCCGTGTTATTGTCAGCTTCTCATTCTTGAGACTTGATCATAACATTAGGCATTAATATGACTCTGTTACTATTATAGTGGACTTTTCTGGTTTCAGTATGGAATTCATAAGTCATGATGTCAGGGTCACTGAGTGATTCATTTGTGGTTCTTTATGTTTTTAGCATTCTAAGTGGATTTCATACACACAGTGGATGGCTACATATCATCACTTAACACTATTAGGATGACTATCAGAACAATACCTAGGGACAGGATATACTCCTAAACCAAGGAGTCCCACAACCAAGTTTATTAAATCAAAGAATAAACCAGAAGAGGAATCTAGTTATTTTTTAACCAAATGGCCTGTTGGTTATTGTAACTGAGTTTCTACAACCCCTGATCTATTTATCCATAGGTAGCAGAAGACATTATCAACCACATACATGCTCTCATTCAGACAACAAATTGTCACCTAAAACAGTTTTAGCTAGGGAGTTTAGAGACACTTGTTAGGCAATATAGCCTTTGTTACAGAGTCAGCCACAGTAGCTAATGTTCAAGAGATTTCTACTCATTATTTTACATTTGTGCCAAGTCAGGGAAGAAACATGACACCAAAAGGTGCCTCTTAAGGATTTATTCATTCTGAAAACCTCTTCAGTGTGTAGAGCAAATTAAGATGTATAGATCAATGATCAATTTCTTGTTGGCTGTGGATTGACAGTGATACTTTAAAATCCTTAACTGCATTAGTTTCTTATTGAGACATGGAGTTAGTTGCCCATTAAAAACAACTCTTCGAGGGGTACAAAGTTTCCCTGTAGGACACCTTGTATATAAGGATACTGGTAGTATTTATCTAATACTTCATTATTGGGTCTTTGCATGGTTGGATGCTTTTTGTACATTAGGAGATTTAAGTTATGAATTTGTCTATATAAGCTGTCTATATAAGCTGTCAAATCAACTTTCTCTTTGGTTTTCTTTTTTAGTTTCTTGGATAATTTAACCATAAGGGCTCTCACTATTGATTTTTGATATATATATAATTCCATTATATATATATATATATATATATAATTCCATATATATATATATATATATATATATATATATATATGGAATTAAATATGTAGGATCTAAAAACCTAACCTGTAGAAAGTACCAAATGTGCAATTTGAATAAATATCCACACCTTTAACATCAGTGAAATTTCTTACAGGGTGAACTAAATTTCTAAGACTGCAGTCAGCAAGAAAGGGGAAGAATGTGGAAGGGCATGCTTGTAAAGCATTACAGACTTGTCCAGAAGTTGCATACTTCTCTTCCGTTGGCCAAATATGGTCACATGGTCACCTGTTACTACAAGGGGTGGTAGAAATGTGGTGCTTGCCTGGGGAGCACACCAGCTACAACTCTATCTCTGTAGGAGAACAGGGAGTATATTTTAGTGAACAACACCATGTTGTGCCACATGGTACGATTTTATCTGGGTTTTTTTTTTCGTTTTCCTCACTTTTTATTTTAATCTAACAATGCTTTCGTAAAATTCAATGATTTCCAATCCCTTGATAATGGTTGTATATTAACTTTGTTCAGTTTTCTAAGCCTCTTTCTATTTACTTCCTTAAACCCTCCCTCAGCTCCTAAGTTTTAAAAGAGAAAATACGTTTTTTCCCTTAATTTTCATGAGTGAGGGCTCCTGGGATGACTTCCCAGAGTTCCTTAAGTTAGTTGTATTGAAAATCTAGAATTAGAGATTTCAGGTTTGAAGACCTGGTTGAGAGAAGAGTGGCCTCTGGAAAGGGAAAAAATTCTCGAGATTGGGGAAGAGAGAGGTTGAGAGATGGAGGGTGGCCAAAGTGGAAAGCCCACAGGGTGAGCATTACACTTCATTGTCTGCTCTTTTCACATTGTGACTAACTCTTCTTATGCCCCAAAGTTGAGACAATGGTAAGTTAATTATGTATAAAAAATAAGATTCATAACACAAACCCAGCAGAGAGGCTGTAGGGAAAACTGGCTCAGTTTAGAGTTAATCCTAATGGCCAACTAAATATATTTTACTATTATGACAGATATTTGATAAGGACGGTAGTGGGAAACTCCCCCATAGAAACACAATTGCTCCTGATTTGGAATCTCAAGGAAAAAAAAACTTTGTAAAAACAGTTTAGCAAAAATATTTAAATAGTGGAAGATATCTCAGTCTTTAAAAAAATTTTTTTTTTATTTTTCTGGGCTTTGACCCCATGAGATAAAAGATATCCTATTTGGAAACAGTAAGATTGAATCCCAAAAGATTCTCTATTCTCTGATGGACTGTCAGAAATCTTTGGGTCACTTTGATCTTACAATTAACAGCTGTTGTGCAAGGTGTCACCAACCTGGGATATTTTTCAGTGGAAATATCCAATCTACTCTCATGGAAATTGATTCACAGTTTCGTTTTTAATAAAATACAATTCAATAGTGCTTTTGCACTTTTTACAATGTACACTGTCTCTAATAGGTAGTTTGGAATCAGCCATTTGTCATTCAGAGAATGTTTTCTCATCTTGAAATTTGTATCTCTTACATTTAGAGTAGACACTATACTTGCTCAGAAAGGCAGTAAGATTCAAACCCAGCCCTTTTGTCTTGGTCAAAGTTTGGCTGTTAAAATGAATTGCAAAGTAAAAGCTGAGTGGAGCCAAAATGGTCTGTGCAATTGCCCTCTGGTGAATTTTTGGACTAATGATATTTAAATCGATTTGACTGCAAAAGAAAAATAAATGTCAATCTAAATACCAGCGTTTGAATAACCCACTAGAAGACCATTAGACTCACAAGCAGTTTGCTGCGCTCTAAGATTGCTCTGAGGAATCATGTCAATGCACTAGTTTCCTGGTTAAAAAAATCTAAAAGCCAATATTTATTTTGTATAAAGCACAAATGTAAATCCAACTTGGCTGATGACTAAATTAACACTAAGTTCTGATAGTGACTAAGCTACAATCAGTGAACTGCTAGCAACAAGCAGTGAGCTAATTATTCTTAGTATTTCTATAAAGAACTTATTCTAAAAAGCTCAAAGTATATTAGAATCATAAAGGTTGGAAAGGACTTAAGAAACTAACTAATTCCTACATTTTATAAACTTGGAAGATGTGACCCAGAAATGTTGGCATGGTGAGACTTCATGGCCTATCATGGTTTTAGTCATTCCAGTTTTTCTCTCTATTCTATTATAAAAGAACCTCTTCCTTATGTTCTCCCTCGTATGTGGACATTAGATCAAGGGCAAACACAACAAGGGGATTGGATTTTGATCACATGATAAAAGCGAGAGCACACAAGGAAGGGGTGAGGATAGGTAAGACACCTAAAAAACTAGATAGCATTTGTTGCCCTCAATGCAGAGAAACTAAAGCAGATACTTTAAAGCAACTGAGGCCAATAGGAGAAGGGGACCAGGAACTAGAGAAAAGGTTAGTTCAAAAAGAATTAACTTAGAAGGTAACACACACGCACAGGAAATCAATGTGAGTCAACTCCCTGTATAGCTATCCTTATCTCAACCAGCAAAAACCCTTGGTCCTTCCTATTGTTGCTTATACTCTCTCTTCAACAAAATTAGAGATAAGGGCAAAATAGTTTCTGCCTGGTAGCGAGGGGGTAGAGGGGGAGAGGGAGGGGGTAGGAGGGGTAAGGGAGGGGGTGAGGGAAGGGGGGAGAAATGACCCAAACATTGTATGCACATATGAAAAAAATTAAAAAAAAAAAGAACCTCTTCCTTAAAGACCACTGTGGATTTGGGCTAAGTAGGAGTCCTTAATAGTTTATATTGTAATGTAAATAAATGACTAGAAGACACCTTGGCTTCATCATGGGAAGCCATGATGCATGTCCTGTAGAGGGACATGCAGTCCATATGATCCAGTCTTTCAGAGGACTTTCTGTAGGAGCTTAAAAAGATCTCACAAGGCATTCAAAAAGAAGATAAGCCAACATTGGTAGTCTGCAGTCCTGTGAAGGCAGGAACACTCAAAGCCCAAACAGGAAAAAGCAAACAAAGGGAAACAGTGTCCACTGTATCTTAACTAAGAAAGCCAGTTCCATAGCAGAAGCCAGATAGTACACATGGACAACTTAGATTCAAGCGGAGTTAGCTGCTTGGTGGTCAAAACAGAAAGAGATTGAGAATCAGTGTTCTTTGGACCAAAACAGTGGTGGGAATTCTTAAAAAGAAAGACTAGTTTTCATTTCTCTCAAACTAAATGTGGGCAAGTTACCTGGATCTGTCCCCGATGTCTATCAAAAGAAGCATTCACTCTTAGCTCCTGCCTAGTTGAAGCCCTGGCTGAAGGGAGAAGTAACTGGCTGTTCTGGGAGATGCTCTGATCCACCACTGGCAGGATTGGGATTTAGTGTGGCTTTGAAGAACACTGTGAATGTGCAAAGTGTGTCCAGATGATGCTGAGGACAGTAATGTTATTATTTATCAAGGGCTTACTGTGTGCCAGGTACCTTGCTGAACATCATAAGTAGAGTGTCTCATGAACTCCTATACCCATCCCATGAAATCCATGTTACAGTCTTTTTTTCCCAAGAGAAAAAGCAGAATTCTGAGAATCTGATGTTTCCTGCAAGGCCCCTCAGCTGATGAGTGCTGGTAGCCCGAGTCTGAGCTACTCACTGTGGCGGCTCCTAGTTCATCGCCTCTGCAAAAGCCAGCTGTGCCTCATTTCAGGGGCTTCTTACTGGAGTGCTTCTTCCCAGGTCGGCTCTACCCTGTTCTTGGGCTCCGGACTCTTAAGCCTACCTGGCACACTGGAAAGATCATGTGAATGAGATTCAGAAGGGCTTGGGTTTAAAACTCAACTCATCACTTATAGCTATGTGATCTTGGGCAAATTATGCTGTTTCTTTAGCCCTAAATGACTTCATCTGTGGTAGAGTATACTCATCTTTCTCCCACTGGGGTCAGGTTTTAAAATGAGCAAAAAGAAAAAGATGGAGGTAGTTGTATCCTTGATAAATCCCTTCAGTGCCACTTGGAACCCCCAGTACATTCACGTAACTCTCTGTTGGAGCACAGGTTGACCTTGGCTCTGATGGGGCTTGCTATTTGGTAGAGTGACAGTCATCACATATCAGCGAGTATTAAATGCTATTCAAAAACTTAGGCAGGGATAGAAAGTGATAAAGCAAGGTTTCTCCAAGGAGGTGGCATTTCAGCTGAGACCTGAATGACAAAGAGCCACCATGCAGAGATTAAAGGAAAGAGCATCCAGGCAGAGGGAACTGCTTACATAATGCTCTCATGGAGAGAAAGCCTGGGGGAGAGTAGTCCACGAGGAGACCAGGGACTTAGATTGTTTGGGGTTTGTTTGTTCTCAGGGTGTGCTGGGAGAGTTCCCAGCAGGAGCACACCATGAGCAAAATACCATTTGGAGCTCTCTTGACAGCTCTGGGGAGAATAGGATGCAGGCTGGGAGGAGGGGAAGAAGCTGACTAGTTAGGAAGTTTTGCAATAGTGCCAGAGTGAGATGCTGTAGCTCAGCTTGGTGTGGTGGGGGAGATGGAAAGCAGAGGCAGGTTCAGCTCGTGCCATGGAGGGAGAATTGGCGGAATTATTGGGGCATTGGACATGGGTGTATGGAAATCAAGGAATCAATAGTAACTTACCAGAGTCAATGCAGCTAATTTTTTGTTTGTTTCCTCCAATGCTGGTAATGTTTCCTTAGAGCTTATACCATGAGAGGCACACAGGACGTAAGACCACATATTCGTGTTTCTCTTCTTTTACTCTCTGAGACATGTCCATTTGGTAGAATGGTTGAGATCTCAGGGTAGCCATGGTATAAATGTTTATTCTCGGTCATCTTTTTTTCTTGTTTCTATTGAATTAAGATAGTTAAATGTGCCGGTATGGTGGTTCTGTAGTAATGAGAATCATGCATTACATTATCATATTTTCACTAGACCTTCTAATTTGTTTTTGTTAAGTACACGAGAAGATGCTATGTGTGTTCATCTCATGTGTGCAAGGAGACTAGTAATACCCCCATGTGATGTGCTTGCTATGTGGCTTACATGAGTTTCCACACAGTGCTGGCTGAATAGGAGAATCTAGCAAAAGTTGGAATCCTGTATCCTCCCCACAGAACTTTTGAGTAGTTTCTAAGAATTTGTTCATTCAATGATATTCATTAAGTACATACTAAGAACCAGACACTGTTCAATAATCTACAGGACTTGCAGAGAATTACATAAAGTTTCTGTCTCATGGGACTGACATTCCAGTGGGAAAAAGTTCTGCAGGATGTGATAAGCAAATAAATAATATAAGCTTAGATTGCCTGTGAAGAAAATCAAATAAGACAATGGGTGAATAAATAAGTGAATGGGTGGTCTTAGAAGGCCTCTTTAGGGTGATGACATTTGTAGTGAGATCCATGGTTCTAATCCAGAAAGATTCCCTCTATTCCAGCACTGGGACTACTATACCCATTGTCACGTTCAAATAAAATGATTAAAGCAAAATCTTGAAAATGAGCATTTTTAACTAACTGAATTTTTGGCTTCAAAGAACGCTAATTCTCAAGCTCCTTCTGTTTTGGCTATGTTTTGAGAATGTTCATAACTACTGATGTGCTCAGTTCCTGTTTCTGATGGAGTTAGTGTAGAAGAAAGAAGGCCTAATAAACAAAAAAGCATCTTTTAATATCCAAAGGTCATTACCTGCATCCCAATATAGTTTTTCAGATATTGATGTTGATAAAAGAAAATTTGGGCTAAATTGGGTACTGATGACAGTTACGACCTAGAAGTTTGTTTTAAATTAAATCGTTGTTGTTACCTAGTTTTAACCCAAAGAACAAGTTGTAGGGGAATTATGAAATAACATGTGTTCTCCTAGTCCTCTGTTTCTGAGTTCTTCATCTTTTCCTCTTGATCTTTGGGTTGGTCACTTTCTGTCACTATGACAAAATAATTGACATAAACAACTTAAGAGGAGGAAAGATTCATTTTCAGAGATTTCAGTTCATAGTCACTTGGCTCCATTGTTTCTGGGGCTGTGTTGAGGCAGAGCATGGTGATGAAAGGGAATAGTAGAGCAAAGCTGCTCACCTCATGGTGGACAGGAAGCAGAGCGAGACAGTCAGGAAGGGACCAGAATATACCCTTCAAGACATATCCCCCAATGATTAGATCCAGCAGCTGGGAACCAAGCCTTTAACACATGAGCTTTCAGGGGATATTTCATTTTCTCTTTTATAAGAAATCTCAGATCCATGGTCAATAAGTCAATTGTGCTTAGACTTAAAAAATGATTGATAATAACTGCTTCCTATTGCTGCTGTAATAAATTATCACAACACATATTTATTCTCTTACAGTTATGGAGGTCAGAAGTCTGACATGGGATATATTTGGATAAAATCAGTGTGTCTGCAGGGCTGGGTTCCTCTGGAGGCTCTTGGGAAGATTTCTTTTCCTTACCTGATTCAGAGTCTAGGGAAAGGCCCATATTCTCTGATTTATGCCCCCTTCCTCTATCTTCCTAGACAATAGCATAACACCTTCAAAAATGTCTGACTCCAATCCCTCTTAATCTGACCTTAATGCCTGCTTATAGCAACCTATGATAGTTCAGAACTTAAGTGTTCCCAAGGACCCATGCAGTAAAGGCTTGGTCCCTAAGTTGGCACTATTGGGGGGTGATGGAACATCCACGGTAGAGGAATGAATAAAGAAATTTCAAACTGGCAGAGGCCACTATGGGAAGGGGACCAGGAAGTAATGAAGAGGTCTAGTAGAGATGAATGGGGTTATAATACACAAGTGCATGGAAGCAATGCCAGGAATCTCTCTGTATAACTATCTTTATCTCAAACTAGCAAAAACGCTATGGCTTTCTTGTTATCTCTTATGTTTTCTCTTCAACAAAATTGGAGGACACGAGGGCAGAACAGGTTCTGCCTGGAAGCAGGAAGAAGATGGTGGGGAGGCCCAAACAATGTATACACATGTGAGTAATTGTAAAAACGAAAAAATAAAAAAAAGTGATAAAAATAAATGGGTATGTTAGCAACATGAGTAAACAAACCAACAAAAAAGAGATGGAGCATCATGGGAGATCTTCAGGTCACTGGGGACATTCCTTCAATGAGGAGTCTGAGAACCCAGTGTCTTTCCCTTTCCTTTTCACTTCTTGACATGAAGTGAGCAGTTTTGTTGTTCTTTATGATTCTACCATGATATGTTGCCTTGCTACAGGCCCTAAAGCAGTGGGCCCAATTAATCATGGACTGAAACCTCTCAAGCTGTGCCAAAATAAACCTTTTCTCTTTATAAGCTGATTATTCAGGTTATTTGTTAGAGCAATGGAGAACTAACACACAACCTTTGTTATTACACTGAAGCCACTTTTGTAATCCTGTAGCATCATCTCAGTTTAATATAATTGAATTACCATTGCCAAATTCCTTGTGTTATTTTGCCATGTGAGGTAGCATAGTTGCTGGTTCTAGGAATTAAGATGTGGTCATCTCTGATGGTGGGGGCAGGGCTTTATCGCAGGTGCTATCCATCTTTGGGAGATTTGCTAACATAGGACCTAATCAGGATTCACAGACACACCTATTTATCCTTGACCAGTACAGCAGATTTCCCATAAGGGGTCAAAGTAACAACTATGGTGACCAGGTCTCCAGGACTGACCAATTACCACGTCATGACATAGACCATAGGTCCTGACTTGAGATTGGAAGCCTTCCTCTCTGGATCCAAGTGGCATTGTAATATCAGGCCTATGAGGGGCTCATGTGTAACCCACAATCTCAGAAAGCCCCAGGGGGACCACAGGAGGTTAAACCAGGACCAGGCAGAGTGCAGGTGTTTGTAGGTGTCCTGTAGGAGTTTTTGCTTAGCTTTACATAGGAAATTAGAAGTTAAACTTATATCTCTAATCCCTTTAGATCTGTGGGGCTCTCAGATCCCTAGCACTTGTGCAGACAAAGCTGAAGCCAGAACTGTGACTGAATTACAACCTGAAGCCATGTGTGGCAGCTGAACTGCAGAATTCATTGAGCCAAGACAGAGCTGCTCTTCACTTCCTGGGAAACCTGGATTTTCTCTGTGTCCAGGCCAATGCAAGCTGGTCTGTCAACTCTGCATCTTTGGGTAAAGGGCCTGGAAAAAGGGTCCACATGCTATGCTGGCAGGTTTTATGTGTGTGATCTTATTCTAAGATAAAAAAAAAAACCTCTACGTATACTTTTAGATAATAATAGCCATGTGATTTGTTATTCAGACCAAAGTCTTTCTTCTCTTTTTCTTAAATAATCAAATCAAATATAGTTTAATCCTGAAACCAGGCAAGAATCAATTAACTGGAAAACTCTTTGGCTAGCTCTCAACTTTGGGATAACTTTTAAAAAAATTCTAGTCTTTTCTTTCATCCTGAAATCTCCAGTTCTCTTTTTAATTTACAGCTCTTCCAAGTTTATGGTGTATCAGTTACTTGAAAAGATCTAGTTCTTCTTCCCCATCTTAAATGTATTTGCTCCTAGATTTTGAAAAATCTGTTGACTTATAATAAGAACTGTTTTTAATGGCTTGAGGTTGTGGAGTACAGTTTTTGCTCTTATTTGGTTTGTGAATTAGAAGGGGAGGTCAAAGCGATGCCCAGCTATAGAAGCATGGGGTATTGAAGATGGAGCCTTTGATGTTTCTACTGCACAAAGGAAAACCTTATGACAGAGAGCAGTATCTGAATGAGTGGACACTCAAACATTTGTTAGTGGAAAGAATAAGAGCATTGTTTGGGCCCCAAAAGAGAAGACAGGAGCCAGGTGGCTGACTCAGTGATGAAGTTCACAGTAGTGTGGTACAGAGGAAAACTGAGCTTTGGGGAGCTAGAGTCCTACTTTCCACCTGTGCCCTATGGAGTGTGTGACACAGTGCTAGTCACATGCTGTCCTCTGGTCCTCTCACCTATGTAATGAGAGATGCAAATGTTGAGCAAGGTCTTTTGTGCTCCCTGTGCTCTTCAGCTGTGCTCATGATGGGGTCACAGACCAACTCAGAACTCACTGCCTTCAAGTCTGCTATCCAGTGCTGGTGAGAAAAGATTGAGTGGTGCTTCTCATGCCTTAGATAGAGGACAATTTGTAAAGAACTAGTGTAAACTTCATGTGACTTTTACAACTATAAGAATGCAAGCTAATTTTCTTTTGATTCATGAAGCATTTTGGGGCCTAATAGCTACTCTATCCATGAACAAAGGCCTGGCAGCAAGTTGCTCTAATAGTTAAATTCTTCTTTGTACTAGAGAGAGGTTAGACCTTGAAGGAATTTCCATTATCATCCAAGCCTTGCTGAACAAAACAAGTGAAGCTGAGTTTCCAAGTTGACCCAACTAGTTAAGGGTGAGCCAGGAAGGAAAACCAACTCTTCCTATTCTCAGACCCTTTCTTCATTGCTGCCTTTCACAACCTCCATACAACAAATACACTTTATGAATTGCCTAGTACTTTTCTGGGTGCTGAAGACAGAGTGATGGACAAGCAGCCCAGTGTCCTGCTCTCAGGGAGCTCCTATTTTTGTGAAGAAAGCAGAAAATAAATCAATAAGATCATTCTAGGTGTCCACAGATGTGAGGAAGATAGCAAAGTGTAGCAGCAGGATCAAAATAATGGGTCAGGAGTATGTATGCTAGGGATGGAACCCAGGCCTAGTACATGCTAAGCATGTGCTCTACCACTGAGCTGTATCCCAGGTCCTGGGGGGTGAGCAGTGTGGCATGGAAGGCTGAGAGACCTCTCTGATGGGGTGCTCTTTAGCTGAGTTCCCTAGTGTGGTCACAGTCTAACTCAGAACTCTGTAGGAAATATACTGCTGTCTAACATTTGTGGGAAATGTGTGGTTCTAAGCTACAAAATACTGTGATTATTTTATGGGATGCCACCTGAACCAAGGTCTGAATGATGAGAAGGAGCCAGCCATGTAGCCATCCGGGGAAAAGCCTTACAGGCAGAGGGAACAGCACATGCAGGGGACCAGCAGTGAGGACAACTAAAGGTCACAGTCTGATGTGACTGTCATTTGCCATATGATATGGTCAGAAATGCTGGCAAAGTGTACAACCTCAGAGCCCTGTGAGCTCTCATAAGGGGTCTGGTTCTCATTTCATGTGCAACAGAAAGGCTGTTTAATAGGAAGTCAAGAAAGAGGGTGGCCATGGGATCTAGTATATCTCAAAAGACTACTGTGGTTTCTGGGTGGAGAAGATTGAGCGAAGGGACAAGTTAGAATAGGGACACCAGTTAGGAAGCTGGTAGATAGCACAGGTAAAGGTAAAGATAATGGTGGCAGGGAACAGGAGGCAGGAAAGGAGATGAAGAGAAATATAAGGATTTAGGGTATATTGTAGAAGTCATGGCAACAAGGCCTGCTTATGAGATATGAGGGACAAGGAGAAATCAAGGAAGCCAGCAGTTACAAAGACTGGGGGGACAAACAGATGCTTAGCAGGGAATGAGTTTGGTTTTAGATACAGGAGTTCAAGTTGCCCATCAGACACATATTTCGTTAAGCATTCTCTAATCCAGCCTAACATTTGTCCTGATTTGTCAGGATTAAATATTTCTCTAGAAACTCAGATTCCTGCTGTGATTCTTGAACAAGTAATCACTCATTTTTAATAGTGAGAACCATGTAATATACATGAGAAGATGCCCTAATTTCTTCCTTTGAGGTCCTCTCCTGGTCCCTGGCTGGGCCCCAGCTCTCTGTCCTTTACAGAAATTTGTAGGTTATCTACTTTGCAGTCAGGAGAGCCAGTGGAACCAAAAGACCCAGAAGCATAGATCAGGGCATAGTCCCTGATTTGTGACTTTCAGGAGCCACTACCTGTATTGAATGGTCAGTATTTGGGCTTTGCATTTATATTGGGGCAAACACTGGGTCACCAAAGAAACAGACTACATGAGAAGAAATGTTAGCTTGGAGAAACATGAAAAGAGGGGAGGGAGTCAGCCGCAGTCTGTCTGCCAAGAGAGAGGAGGGGATCAGTATGCCCCAGGAATAAGAGGAGACATACCCAGGAGAGGGGCTTAGAGAGCAAAGTAGATGAGCTCATATACTCAGGGACCAGGAATCTGGAGAAAGAATGAGTTTCATTTTGATAGAAGATATAGGTAAAAATTACAGAGATGTGAGCTTCCCAGATAAATAGGAGCAAGAAGGCTTGGGCAAGGCATAGGGAGTGAGTACTGAGGACTAAACAAAGAGCGTGGGCTATAGTTTGGATCTGGAATGTTTCCCCAAGGCCCATATCTTAAAGGCTTGGTCCTTAACTAGTAGCACTACTGGGATGTGGTGAAGGCTTTAAGAGGTGGGGCCTAGTGGGAGGTTTTAGGTCATTGGTCTTATATCTTAGAGGGAGACTGGGGTATCCTGGTCCCTCCTCTTTCTCTCTCCTTCCAGTCATGAGATGAATGGCTTTTCTCTGCTATGTGCACCCAGCCACTATGTGCTGCCTCAAAACAGGCCCCAAAGCAATTGGTCTGTGCAACCATGGACTGAAACTGCTGAAGCTCTGAGCCAAAAAACCCCTTTCTTCTTTTTGTAAAAAAATTTTTAATTTTATTTTTGATTTATTATACATTAATAATATGAGGGAATTTCACTGGATGATCTACACATTCTACAGTGTACCTCCATTATATTCCCTTTCCCCTCTCCCTCTTCCCTCTCTTTCATTCGGTGCTTGCTGGGTTGCATTATGCTGTTTCGTATGTATGATTCAGTGTGCTTCCATCCTCCTCTCCCTTCAGCATCCTCTCCTTCCCCTCCCTCTCCTGCTGAGCCTCCCACCTCAGACATTCCCCCATATACATTCATGTCTTCTTCTTATATTACCATCATCATTTTAGGTGTAGGTTCCACAAATGAATGAGAAAAGATGAAATTTTGGCCATTTGGTCTTGGCGTTCTTGCTCAGCATGATGGTCTCCAGCTCCATCAATTTTCTGGCAAATGACATGATTTCATTTTTCTTTGTGGCTGAGTAATATTCCATACATATTATATAAATGTTTATATTAAATATAATGTACATATATACATATATGTGTATACACACATATATATACATATATATATTTATAACATATTTTCCATATACATGCATCAGTTGTTGTGTACCTCAGCTGATTCCACAGTTTGGCTATTGTGAAGAAACCCGCAATAACATGGGTACACAGGCATCTCTCTTGTATATTGATTTACACTCCTTTGGACATACCTAAGAGTAAACCTTTCTTATATATAAGTCGACTGTTCAGATACTTTGCTACAGTAAAGGAAATCTGCCTAACTTGGGTGCAAACTAAAGCAGTCTCTAAAAGGTCATGGATTGAGACACTCAAGACTACATGTAGTCAACCCTCTCTATCCTTAGGTTCTGCATCTGGATTCAGCCAACAACAGATGGAAAATACTCAGAAAAAAGTTCTATCTTTACCAAACACACACAGACATTTTTGTTGTCAGTATTCCTGGGGAATATTGTATGGCACTTACAGTATGTTAAGTATTATAAATAATTTAGAGATGATTAAAAGTATATAGGAGGATGTGTGTAGGTTATACACAAATAATATGCAATTTTATACAGGGTCGAGCATCTATAGATTTTGGTACCAATCCCCTGTGGGTGCTGAGGGATGACTGTGCATGTTTTTTCCCCTAGGACCTTTATACCATGGATAGTCCTAGCAACACCAATAGCTGGAATTTAGTCCTTACTCACTAGTAGGCAATTTATGAAAAGGTACAGAGCATGCAACTAGAGTTGGTGAAACTGGGTTTGAACCTGACTCTGCCATGGACCAGCCAGGAATTTGCATGTGTTACTTACCTTCTCTGTATCTCAACTACCTCATCTCTAAAATGGGGGCAAAGATAGGTTTGTCCCTGGAATGTCATATGAAGTTCCAGGGACATCTTATGCTCATTAAAGTACCTTAAAGTACCATTTTCTGTAAAAAAAAAAAAAAAAAAAAGGAATAGAGGATGAAATAGGACAAATATTGTAGCTTTCTATACTCCCAACTTATGACGCAGAAGAGGCCAAAGTTGACATGGCTGACTCTCTTTATGTCGTCTTTGCATTTTGGTACGAGTGGTCTTCTTAACAAAGCTGGGGACCCACTGGGTCATCTCTCACCTATTTGGAGGAGGAGAAAGGTGACTATGTAAGTCATTGCACAGCATGTGGGAAATGTAAAAACAGCAGCGCAAAGTCTGGGCCTGTCTCCTAAAAGCATTGCTAAGTAATTCACAGGAAATGGGGAGATCCCTTGAAACACCACTGTGAACTATCCCGGAGCTGCGGAGATGAATAATAGTGTAGAAAAATCCAACGCCTGACCTCTACCACTCTCCCTTCCAGCTTATGCCAGCTCTCTCCTGAGGAAACAAACTTCCAAAAATTATTTTAAAATGTAATAAGATGAATTATCAATCCAGTAAAGGAAACAATTAACAACTGTTCACGGGAAAATTGCTCACTGCTGCAGGCTTAGATAAATGCCCATCCAAAACTAGAGAAATCTCGCCAACGACACATTGCAGTTCAATTATTTTGTCCTCGCTCAGGCAAGTAATTGATGTCTGATCATTTGGCCTGGTGGGTGTTGATGGAAGAGGAGTAATTTCTCCCTGGCTGGACCAGCATCATGAGCAGCTTCTGGACTGTGGCTCAAGAAACAAAAGAGCCAACAGGGGAGTTGGTCAGGGAATGTACAGCCAGGCTAACCTCCCAAGGAAATGGACACACGGCAGCCATCCCCCTGGGTCAGAGCAAGAGCTGTCCCTGGTCACCTGTCAAACATTTTGCTGGAAGTCTATACCCCAAGGCAGCTTCTTTGACTCACTCAAGCTCCCTAGTTCTCAATTCAGAACTCACAGAAGATATTCCTTGCTCGACATACACACACACACACTCACACAAAACAAAGAAACTAGGTGGTGAGTTCCCCCTTCCTGTTAGCAGAAGTAGCTGTGACAGTAACAATGATCCTTGCTACAAAACCTATCTTTAGATGATTGATTGAGTACTCCATCTCATTCTGTTTCATGACCTTGATAGGTTATTTAATGAAGGATTGTTAAGTGCTGTTACTTCATATTCAGGCATCATGAGGAAAGTCTCCTTCAGATGCCCATCTCCATGGTGAAGTGGGGAGAATTTCCAGACAGCCACGTGAGTGATTTTGGAGTCTGATCACAGTCCAGGGAGGGAGGATTTCAGCACTAACCTGAACAGAGAGGTGGAGCATGTAGCTCTTTATCATCACACATGCAAATAAATCCATTCAAATCTGTTTCTGTTCAAAATTGCTATTTGTTGAACAGAAATAATACCATAAGGCTTACTGATATAAGCATCCTATTTGATAAGAAAAGAGCCTTTGTAGAAACAAAAATCCAGTGCTGAGACTGAGAAACATCAAAGCACACTTTGCAGTATTGGATATTTTCATGGGCCCTTGTTGGACAGCTGACAACTTCTGGCCGGGCTCTGCCTGCTTTGATGACAATTCAGCAGAGAGAACTATACACCTGCCATATCAGCAAATTGTTTTCTCCTGAAAAAAGAAAATACAATAGGCTTGTCAATAGGACCCACACTGTCAGGATGAGAAATACACCTGTGAGTGTTTTAGAGGCCCTTCTATCACCTGCTGGTTCAACCTTGAGCAGTTAAGACCCTTACCCTGGGTCATACAATTAGTTAGCAACGACAGAGCAAGAACAAGAAACCAGGTTTTCTGGCTTATGATTTGGGTTAACTCTACTCTTCCTCTTGGGGAGCACATTTGAATTACTTGAGCTAAAAAAAAAAAATTCAACTAGCTTTACATTTTCAAGTCCAAGATCCAAGTCTCTTAAAGGTCACCTTACCCTAAGTTCCAGGATGAAGAGTGAGGAGATCAAGCAGCAATTTTGACAAATCTGAAAGGTGAGGGGAAACAGCTCTAGAATATCTTAGTGACTATGGGAGCCCCCGGAAGTATTTAATGCTTTGTGGTCCATGGATTTCAGGAGCTCCAAGGAGGAGACATTTGGTAGAGTAAAAGAGAAAAGCTGGATTCCAGTGGCACATGCCTGTAATCCTGGCTACTTGGAAGGCTGAGATTGCAGTTTGAGGCCAGCCTGGGCAAATGGTTTTCAAACCCTCAATCTCCAAAATAAGTAGAGCAAAATGGACTGGAGGTGTGGCTCAAGCAATAGAGCACCTGCTTCATAAGTTCAAACTCTAGTTCCTCCCAAAAAAAGGGGTGTTGCAGAGAGACATGAGACATTCTTTCCATCTCTCCATCAGGGGAAAGTGAACTCTGTAGGTGTTTAACTAAACAGCAAACATAGTAAATACTGAGTATTTACTCTGTGGATGCATTGTTTCTGTTCATGAAAGATGTGGTTGCATAGAAGTGGGTACTGGAGAATATGGATTATGCTCAGAATAAGTCACTTAGAGTTCTAGGTCAGGTGCACTGGTGGACACAGAATGACAATACAGAAGGTTGAGTCATCTGATCTAAGGGGTACGTAGTAGACAAAGCCACTTTACTTTGTGTTTTCAATTATTATTATTATTATATAACGATATTATCATATGCTAAGTTTATTTCTCACTCACAGAGTTTTCTGTGTGGGTTGGCAGCCCTCCTGGGTAGTGCTCCTACAAGTAATTACATGGGATTCCATCTCCTTTTATCTTGTTATTCTTTTCTCTTTTTTCGGTGGGACTGGGATTTAAACTCAGAGTTTTGTGCTTGCAAAGCAGGTACTCTACCACTTAAGCCACACCTCCGGGCCTCCTTGTGTTTCCTGAGACTGAACTCTCTCCTCAAGATATGGAGAAAACTGGAGACTCATTCAAGACATTTTTAAAGGCCAGTCCTGGAAGATGTCACTTCTCTCCTGATAACCACTTAGAACCCAAATACACACCCACAACTAACTTCATGGAAGCTTGGGAAATGATCCTTTTCCGTGTGTTTGGAAAGAGGAAATGGGACTGATTAAGATCTAGCCAGTCTCTACCCTAGCAAGCTTTTATGTTAGTGACCCAGAAAGATCAGAAGACACAAAAGTACCTTTATTAGAGGGGCCAATGGAAAAAGCACTGGACAGAGGTCGAAGGCTGATTAATTTTCACTACCCTAAAGGGATAGCTGATAAGGGAAGGCTGCTATAGAGGAACTAAGTTTGAGTCAGGGTCTTAAAGGATGAGTGGTTATTTTAATGGTGGAAATAAAAGAATGAATTTAGCCAAAGACACAAAACTGTAGAAGTTTGTACCAGCCAGAAATAGTGCAGGGCCTGGTAAGGCTGTAAAGAAAATGGGTAGAGGAAAAACGGGGCCAGATTCCCAACCTGGGGTCTTGGGTGTCTTATTAAATAGTTTAGATTTCATTTTGTAGGCAATGGGACACGATGAAAGCTTTTTGAATATATGTAGTTAAATCCATGGATTTGTTCTTTTTTTTTTTTTTTTTTTTTTTTGGTGGCACTGGGGTTTGAACTCAGGGCTACGAGCTTACTATGCAGGAGTTCTGCTGCTTAAGCCATGTCTCCAGCCCCCTTTTTAATGGTTATTTTGGAAATCATTTTGCATTTTGCCCAGGCCTGCTGGACTACATGCTTCTAATTTTTTGTTTCCTGCAGTAGCTGAGATGACAGGTGCGCACCCTCCATGAGCTTTATTCCATTGAGATGGGGTCTTGCAAATTTTTTGCTTGCCTGAGTTCCTCCCAATCTCAGTTTCCAAAGTAGCTAGGATTACAGGCGTGAGCCACCAGTGCCTGGCTTAGATTTGTGTTTTAAAAAGAGATGTTTTCTTTTTCATGTATTTGATTGTCGGCTGAGATTGGTGGAAGCATAATGGCTTATAATGAGGGAGTTGTTATTTTATAACACACACATCTTTTCTTCCAGGAATTTACAGCACTTCCAGGTAATTCTCAATTTCTTCATGAGTAGCACAGACAAATCAAATATCTCTATAGGGCCTGCTGTGCTGAACTGAGAAAACCCAATGCTGGCAGCACTGGAATCTGTAAGATGGCTGCAGTTTGCATCATTTGCCAGCCTTGCAGAGAACTCTGTCTCAATGTCACTGGGAGAAGCAGAGCGGGGTGCCAACTTCACAGTGTCACTCACAGTACTGAAATGAACCTATAGGGATTTGCAGCAACCCCATGTGAATGTTGTCACCAGCACCTCTGGGACCCAGCGTTGAGTGGTTTTTCTGATCAGCTAATACCACTCATATCTTAAACTTTAACTGAAAGGTAAATACCATTTACCTTTACACAGTATTTCTTTACACAGTATTTGTCTAAATACATGGACATTTAGTGATGTTTGTTTAGTTTTCTTGAACCAACTCAGCTGAGAGCCCAAACTAACACTTCATATCCATATCCCCTAGCTGGAAAACAGAAGACAATTCAGCATCATGTTGACTCTGATTTTTCTTCAGAGACATTTGGCACACTTTGCTTGGGTTCTATACCCAACATCCAGTTCTTTCCTGGTTCTTTGCTGTTAGAGCACTGATTTTGTCCAGATGTCCATTTTCCTAACCTGACTGAGGAGCAACCTCAAATTAATATACTCTAGTTAAGAAAACTTGTGCCACTTGTCAGCAGTGGGATAAAAGGTGACCTGGTTCTGACCAGTGAGGCATGGACTTCTTAGGAAAGTTCCCAGTGATGGAAAGGGTGAATTCAACTACGATATATTTGATACATTGTATGAGCTTTTATAAATGTCACAATATACTCCCAGCACAACAATTAAAAAAAGAAATGTTGCCTAGATTTTGAAGAAGAGTAATGCCAACATTTTCTCTCCTTTGTCTAAGTCAGCATTTCACCACTGCAACAAAATATCTGTGATAAACAATAAAGGAGGAAAGGCTTATTGTGGCACACAAGTTTAGTGGTTTCAGTCCATGGTCACTTGGTTCTGCCACCTTTGGGCCTGTGGCACACAGTACATCATGGCAGGTGCGTGTGGAAGAAGAGGTATGTTCACCTTGTGCAGCCAGGAAGTAAAGAGAGTGGGGGGGAGGGACAGGGTCCTAATATCCCCTTCAAGATTACATCTCCAGTGATGTAGCTTCCTTCCACTAGACAATTCTTCCACTTCTCAACAGTATGACAGGCTGGTGACCAAGCCTTTAGCATATAGGTCTTCTTTTGGATGTTGCTGTGTTAGGACATGGTCCTCAGAATAGGAGTGGCCAGCTTGGAGCCCTGGGGGGGAGTAGCTGAAGCAATGTCAGGACATTGAAGATGATAGGGCTGTAAGGTAATTGAAGCTATGGCTCTGATGGCATTATATAGTCTCCAAATGTACAATTCAGAGTTGTTCTATAGCAGGACCTGTTTTGTATAAGAAGACTCCTTTTTATTTATTTAAGCTTTTTTTGTTTTAAAAGCTGGTCACTTTGGAATTTTTTGTTACTTGCTGCAAAAACACCACAACCAATAAAAATGGTAATTTTCTTACCACCAAGTGAGAGAAGCAGATGGTCAAAGCAGAGCCTTCATGTTAGGTAATGCTAGGATCTCGCATACATCATCAGTGCCCCAGGAGTTGTACAAAGCAGGTTCCAGACAGCAGACAGTGAACAAACAGCTTTCTCAGGTCACCAAGGGAATGGGTGAGAAAGCCAGGAAGAAACAAATCCAAAGTATGGCTCCTCCAAGAAGACATGCTGGAGTTTGCAGCCAGGCTCTAATTCTTGGCTGTGACTTTGGGCACCTGGCTTCACGTCTCTAAGCTTCAGCTTTCCACATCTTGTAAAATATGTACCTTGCAGGTCAGTATGAGAATGCAAAATACCGCATGGTAAATTTTCTAGCATAATGCTTACTGGCCCATGGAGATGGGCCTCCAGGAAAGGGCAGCTTTTATTTTAACCAGTGCAGTGATTCATAGACTTTTCCTTCCCAGATCCTTGATGGTAGCAAAGGAGCTCTGGCCCATTACCCACTGTCACTTGATACCACAAATTCAGACCTCTCACTAGTGATCACTAATTCATGCCTAACACTAAAACCCATATAGCTCCATGTCATGTGTGTGAAAGCTCACACTCACGTGAATCAGGAAAGCTCCTGGGATCCTCCCTGACAACCCATTTTCTCCAATGATTGTGCCACTTCCATACTCGGGGGAAAGCTGGGTTACTGAGAGTCCTTTTAATTGAGTGCTGTGCTACTTACACATTCTCCTCGTTAATTCTTTTTCATAAGTATTTGTTAGCCTCCAGTTTGAGAGAAGGAGAATAAAAAAAACCTGGAATGTTCTTGCTTCGAATGATAATTGCTCATTAGAACTCTATTTTGTTATAATTGTACAATTCATTATGCTGAGCACTTCATTAGAAGCATTGTAAAAATTTTGACAACTTGAATATGCTACATGGAATATAAAAATGAATCTGATTTAGAGTTTCACTGCTTCTTGAGGGCATTTTGTAATTAATATACATCAGAGATCCCAGAGAAATGAGAGTTTCCATATTGTATTCTAGGGGCCATTATTTAAGACATTATTTAAGACATATTTTAAAAAGCAATATTATTTTGAAATAGGAAGCTTTCTTTAGAATAGAAAGAAAAAAATGGCCTATAGAGCTGAAATAGTCACAATGAGGCCACATCTGTCTTTACAAATTCAAGTGTTTTAGAATTATTTGCAATTAATATATATAAGCCAAATCTTTTTGTAGTCCTGGTAGGGACTTTTGGGTAAAGATAACAGATTGAACATTTTCATTTGTCTCCCTTTCCTCTTGAACTCCTATTAAAATGACAGCTATCAGGCTTAAATAGGGGATAGACTCAACAAAGACAATAAGAACAAGAACAAGAAAATTCTGGAAGCAGAAGGATGGGGCAACTGACTTTGTCAATTCAAGACAGCAGAACCCTAAATTGGCAGAATGAGAAATAAACTTATACTTCAGCACATCCAAGGCCTCTCACTGATGGCTCCAGGAAATGGAGGGGACAGTGGGGCTTTCCCCCTACTGAGATTCTGCTTAGGGAGTTCTTGGGTCCCCAGACCTCTCCCTGACTCTTAGCTGAGGCATGGCCCCTTGTCTACACTGACACAGGGCAAGAGGTTTCAGTTTCTGGAAAGCTGAAACAGAGGGTCTGTACAGAGGCCTGTAGGGAGCACTGATAGGGTCTCTGAAGCAGGGCACTCTAGAGGCAGATTACAAGGATACCATAATAAAACAGGGGAATCAAATGGATATTTCCTGGCCTTTCGTGATAAGATTTCTTCCAAGCCCTCCTAGACTACCAGAATACTAGCAACCAAGCTTAGACTGTAAGTATATGATTGAGAGAGACTTCTTTGAGGATTGTGGC
This sequence comes from Castor canadensis, assembly GCF_047511655.1. Taxonomy (NCBI): domain Eukaryota; kingdom Metazoa; phylum Chordata; class Mammalia; order Rodentia; family Castoridae; genus Castor; species Castor canadensis. The sequence goes on along the minus strand of NC_133399.1, from coordinate 67,022,721 downwards.
CAACCAACAAGAAATACCCAAAAATATCGATCTCTGGAAGTCTCCAAGAACACAGTTTATCAGAGCAGTGGTTCTCAGAGGATGATCTTCTAACCTGTAGTCTTGGTACCATCAGGGAAATTGCTAAAGATGCAAATCTTACAATCTGCTCCAGTCCACTGAGTGAGCGACATTGGAATTAGGGCCCAGATATCCATGTTTGCCAAGTCCCAAGTACACATTAAAGTTTGAGAACCAGTGTATTTCAGAGAAGTCCACTCTGGACTCATAAGGAGTTATCTCTCCTTATGAATATGAGCAGATAACCAAGGTGAGAAGATATCACAGGAAGAACAAAATAAATAAAGAAAGAAAAATCTTAGAGGAAAAAGGAGATTACGCAAGAAAAAAAATTTAACTTGGGGAAAAGAAAGCTAGCATCAATACCCTCAGAGGTAAGAAAAGATGTTTCATTCATGAAAAAAGAGAAGAATGCTATTTCTGAAGGATCCTTTAGAAAACAACAAAACTAGCTTTTGAAAATTGAAAAATATGATAGTAGCAATAGAGTTCAGCCAAAAATAACCCTAAAAAGTGAGGCAAAAAAAAAAAAAAAAGCAAAATGATACCAAGTAAGCAGAAAAAGGGGAAAAATCCTAGGGTGAGTTTAGGAGAATGACTGAGGACTGGTCTAAGAGAATGAATAATCAAATAATAAGAGATCCAGATAAAAGAATAAGAGCAGGGGAAATACTCAATGAAACAATTAAGAAATGTTTCCCTATATTAAAGAACATGGAAGGGCCCACCCAGCACCAGCCAATGGAAGAAAGTAGATTCATATGGAGGCATCATTGTCGATTTCAGAATGTGCTGTAAGTTTCCAGAAAGGAAAACTAGGCACAGACTGAGGATCAAGAACCAGAATGGTGTCAAACTTCTCAGAAGCAACCGTAGATGCTGGAAGACAATGAAGCCAGGCTCCTAAGAAAATGATTTCCAAAGTAGAATTTTATAACTGGTATACAATTGATCAAATGTGGGGACAGAGGCTGAGAGGCTAAACTCAGTAATAAAAATTGGATAGCGGTCACTGTCCTAAGACTTCACAGACACACTGATTGGAGAAGCACACCAGTCAAGGACTTTGCCAGGACCTCAGCTTTGTCCCTCTGCTTCTGTTCTTATCCCCTCTGTGTTCCACCTTGTGACCAGAGGACTCTTTCAGAAACACAGTTCAATCACTCTCAGCTCTATTTGCAATCCCCTTACAGCTCTGCATTGTCTTCACGATAAAGTTCAAGTGGAACCCAGGGCCTTTCCTAATCAGGCGCTCAAGCCTTATCTCCTGCTAGTCTCTTTCAGGTGACCTTCAAGCTACCCTGTGTCATCCTTCTTGCTCCTCATACTGTGTTTTCATGAAGCTGTGCCATCACAATACTGTTCCCTGAAACTGGACCTTTCCCGGTGCCCCAAGCCAGTGGATACAAGTAATCATCATATTGGGGTCGTCCTGCCCACCCAGTTCTGGTGTCACCCCTCCATCCCCAAGTCCTTTTCTGCCCTTCCATCTGATCCCAATGCTGTTCCCCTGTGCTCTCACAGCACCCCACTCTCTACCATTATCACAGCTTAGAAATTGTTAGTTGTCTGCAATTCTCTTCCAGTGTGTGAGGTGGGGGGAATTCTTGAGGGCTTCCTGAGGGCCATGAATTATCTTCTGGCCCAGCATCCTCAGTACCTACAAAGGTGCCTGGCAAATGGTAGATACTCACGTAAGTTTGCTGAATAAATGAGCGTGAAGGTCTATGTCATTTTCAGAATTTAAGGCACTGGTGTCCTTGGCTTAAGAGTAAAAGGGCCATTAATCCAGAGTAGCTGGCGAGTTAGCTGTGCCCAGTGTGTGATGCTATGTACTATATCGTCACAGGGTGCCAAGAAAGATCAGTGAGGCAGGTCTTTGAAATGATTTTAGTGCCAACAGCATAATATGGGATGTTGGCATGAAGCGCCAGCCCTGGGAAGCAGGTTTCCAACCTGAAGAAGGGAGTGCAGAGTCAATAAATACAATACATTAGTTATCAGTGGTCCCATTCAGTTGGATTAATAATTTTCAAAAATGACTGCACAACTTTGTTGGGTCTGCCAAATATGTTTTAAGGCTACTCTTGATTACCGGGTCTGGCTACTGTTTTTCCAGAGTACATCATCCCCTGGTTTCTGTTGCCACACTACAATACCAAGAAACAAAAGAGTGGGTATTTGGTCACCCCACAACTTCACATTTGCTTTCCCTACTGAATAAATACATTCCACATTCAGCATCCTTGTGAATCAGGGCATTATAGAGCACACCATGCAGCACTCCATTCAGAGGGACATTTGCACATTGTCCATTTCTGCAGTTTCTGCCAACTCTCCCACTGATGTCTGATTTGTTCACAAGGATCTTCTAAATGCCTTTAGTAGCTACACTTAGATTTCTGGAATTTGAGAGCTCAATTCAGGGATTACCCTCTAGGATTTACAGTTTCTACATTGCAGGATGAGTCACCAACCCGTCAGCGACATACCAAGGTGGTATGGGCTGTGTTAGTCACTAAAACTACCTGAGATAAATCAATTATTAAGGTTTATTTTGGCTCACAGTGTCAGAAACTTCAATCTGTGGTCATTTGGCCCTATTGCTTTGGGTCTGTGGTGACACAGTACATTATGGCAGGAGCACATAGCAGAGGAGGACTGTTTACCTCATGGTGGCTTAGAAGCAAAGAGGAAGGTGAGTAGGGTCCTAATATGGCACACTACCAGTGACCTAACTTCCTTCCACTCGGCCCCACTGTTTAAAGACTCTACTACCTCCAAACCACTCGGGACTTTAATACACGGGACACTAGGAGACGGTTAAGATCCAAACTATAACACAGGCCATGATCACTGGGATTTCCCACGCTGAGTACTAGGTCTGTAGACAAATTATTGGTCTTCTGCTCCTCACTTGTCCTGCTTGGGCTGTTCCCTGCCCATAGTTCCCTTGGGCTCAGCAAGAGGCAGCCCTGGGTAAAGGATCTCCTGGGTAGGAGATCACCCTGTCCTTTCACATGCAGAAGACAGAGTCAAGCATCCATGTAGACTAGAAAATCGTGAGCTTTGTCTCTAACCCCAAGACCATGGTCCTGAGTTCCTTACCTCCTTCCCAGGTATTTTTATTATTTATTTTTGTCCAGGTTTAGTCTTTACTTTCAGAAAGCTGGTTTGGGGAATTGGAGGAAATGTGTGATGGGAACCTGCCAGGAGCACAGAACATCCAGAGCAAAAGCACCACCACTTACCTCAGGACGTCTTTTCAACATTTGCACTTAGTTTCCTCAGAATCTTCTTTCCCCCCAGGTTGTGCAGCAGCCCATGTCTCTGCTGGGGCACCTGAGATTAGCTTGAGCCTCTGTCCAGAATTTCTGATTGGAAACCCAATCAAGACTCCAGGTGGGAACTTGTTATTCTCTCTCCTGAAGTCTTGTCTGCCCAGCATGCCGTGCACTCTTAAAGTCTAAGCAAACCTTTTTGTTATTGAGGATTCGTCTTGGGGAGGCTCTGGGATTTCCATACAGAAGTGACTTAGGGGCCAACCCAGAGGTCTTGCCTTCAAGCTGCCTTTGAAAATAAATACCCTCTGAATGGCAAAGTAAAACAAAACAAAAACAAAAACAACTTGAATTATTGCACTTGAAATTTTCAAGATAGTTTTTTTTTCACTCTAAACCAAAGATTGAGAAAATATTGCCTGCTTCTATCAAATATTATCCTTATCCTTTTTTTTTTCTTTTTACTCGAAGTGGTTTCAAGGTTTGGTAGTGGTTGTCTTATATTCTGGGATGGTGGCAAGAAGCACTGTGGACATACAGACACCAGGACGTTATAGGATTGTGCCTTCTTATTCCTAGAAATGACTCCTTGAATGGATCCCGTTCCAAGCCTTTCTCAGTAAGTGTGCCCACTAGCAGCTAGGTTCTTTGGAGCCACTTACAAAACTGTTTGATGGAAGAACTGCTTTAAAAGAGGTCTATTCAGAGATCCTAAGTTTGCCAGGGCAGGGATTCTGGGTAGTGGCACAATGACACACTACTACTTTTTTTTCCCCCTCTTCTCTCTCAGTTTAACTGGAATGAGCTTTAGACAGGACACAGATCCACAGACTTGTTGGTGAGCTTGGAGTGTAACATGGTAGCTAAGAGACTAGGCCTTGAAGTAAGATACAAATGGGTTCAAATCCTGCCTTGCTGCTTTCCAGTAGGTGATCTTGGGCAAGTCATCTAAGATTGGGACAAATTAGCCTCTCAGCCACTGGTTGTGAAGATTAAGTGAGCTAATGTATGCAGGGATTAGACACATTAAATTCTCAATGATGAATCATTAACAGAACTAACCAGAGATTCTCTGTGAGGGTTTCCTCCCTGGGCAAAGCACTGCAGAGTTATTCCCTCAGAGCTTAGGTGTCTGGGAAACAAGGCAAAAATCCCTTCATCCCTTATCTTATTTTCTTCTCTTCTTTTCCTCTCCCCCATATTCGTCTAGGGACACATCTAAAGATTAAGTTTGTACTCAGCAAAGCCATAAATACCCCATAGAATGAATTAGAAGAAAATAGACATAATAGATAAATAAGAAAATCTAAAAGACAAATCAAAATGCAATGTAAGTCTTTCCCTCCCTATGTTTTTTCTCTAGAAGTGTGTTCTTAACACAGTTTCATCAGTGGGTAGAGTGGTAATAATGAAAGACTTTATTAGTTCAGTGCCTACGATGTGCTAGTCTTACCTATGCATGTTATAAAGATTAATAGGAGGTGGGTACATTTGTTATTCTTCATTTGAAGATGAAAAACTGGGGCTTAGAGATAATAACTAACTCCTGGCCTGGGCAGGGCAGGGCACAGGATGGGTGGACAGCAGCTTAATACAGGGAGAGTATCCTGGTAGCTTGGAGTCTTAAAAATGTGCAGTCAGCCTCACAAAATAAGGACACTTCTTTGTCCTTCATGGCATCTAGAAAGAGTTTCGGAAATTGTTAGTTGGCTTCTTGGTTCCATGCAGCTAACAGGGAACATTTTATATGCCCAGGGATATTTCTCTATCCTCTATCTCAACACATTGAACCTTAGGCTTAGTTGGTTCATGAAGATGTTCAGCCAGAGACTATCAGGGCTTGGTAGAACTCTGATTTGGCTCTGTATGTCTTCCTGCCTTTTTGACTCCTCAGAAATAAGGAGTTGGCCTCAAATTTTATTTTTCCCAAAGGGGCTGTATAGCAAAATGAACAATTCTAACTCTTCTACTCTTATTTATTTCTATCTTTTAAAAAAACAATTTGTTAATTAACAAACTTCCAGTTTCCTCTTTTTTACAACTATTCCAAGAGTCTAGCAGATGCATCAGGAGAAAGCTTGAACTAGATGACATGCAAACTCTCAACCAACTCTGTAGTTCTATAATACTCGTGTTGCAAAGTATATTGTTATATAAAGATAGAGGTACACATCACAGGTTCTAAGGGAATCCAGAAATGTTATTGGATAACAGAGCTTTCCTGGAATCCTTTATAGCCATTGAAGCTTAGGATCATATTTCCAAGAAGTTGAGGAGAAATTGGAAGAGAATACCCTTGAACTAGTCTCATTTGGGCTGCTTCATGGTTGTTTAAGATTTCCCTTGAACCATTGCCATTCAGCTTATGCCTGCAGGGTCCAGAAAGAGTGGCTAGAGATAGGGCCACCCTTAAAGGGGACATGAGTGAAGTGTGAGTTTGGAAGTAAAACCCACCACTGTTCAACTCTCTGCTCTGCTACCAACTTGCAATGTCACTGTAACCTCTCATTTTCTCATCTGCAAAGTGGAGGCCAGCCTGCTGTCTCCCTAGGACTGTTGTAGAAATGTAGTGATCCATTTCATGTGACAGTATATGCAAGAGGCCTATCTCATGCTAAGTGTTTTATTATTGTTGCCATAGCAGTAACAGTGTCATTGCTAACAAAGTCGAATTGCCCTGCCTGTTGGAAAGGCTTATGCTGTCTGTTACATAGTTGAGGGCCACTCTCAAGGACATGGGACTTCTCTTTTACTGGCAGTGACTACCACTGATTTGCAAGAACCAAACTAGGAGTAGTTAGGGATATCCCCACTGTCAGATTGAGATCATATTTACTTTGTAAGCTGAACTTATTGTCAATTTGAGTTACTGATTGCTGTTAGTTGTTGAGTTTTCAGACAGGTAGCATTAACCAAGGATAGAATGGTCATTTCCATGGTGATGAGGACTTCTGACCAAGGCAGGACTTCTTGGCTAAAATGTTGCAGAAGTTACTGAAGGCCTGGGTAATGATTTGCATTGATGACTTTTAAGTTTCTTGAGGCTCCAAATGGGCACAGACCCCCTGGGATTCCAAATGTGCTCCAGGTCCCTAAGCAGGCCTGACACCTCATTATTTTTGCTTCGGTTTCTTTGGTCTTGCAGACTACATTGAATAATTAAGAATCGATAAGTAAGCATTGGAAGCTATCTCCCTAATTTATTAATCTTTAGGTTTCCCTGGGTGAGTTTTCTTGAAACTCCATTCCTGTGTATAGTTGCCTTCGTGCAGCTCTCCAGGAAAGAATTCTCCCCAGTCTTCGAAGTGAAAAGCAGATGCTTCCTAAACTAATCCCTAAGGCTGTAAAATCAAGGCAAGGAGGCAGCAAAATTACACAGAAGATCCGGCATTTTCTGAGTTAACATGCCAAACCTACAAATTAATGAAATTTCTGTGCAAGGAGGAAGGGTGGGAACAAATGGCTGCCAGTCCTATGCATTTACTGAATCAATGTCAATTCCAGACCTCAGAGGACTGCACACTTAGATGCTTCATTTGGATTGCTGGAGTATTGACACAGCCTTGTAAACTGAGACCCTTCAAAGACTGAAAAGAAAAAGGGGAGTTTAGTGGAACGTTTACATAGAGGTTTCCCTTGGGTCTCAGCTGCCCAACCAAATTAGCATCACACCCTTGACCTGGAATAGGATTGTAAGAGTTGATTTTCCTGGCCCCACACAATGACTGCAGTCAATATGGATGCTGTCTGGTTTTCATCTGGAAGAAATTTACATTTGATCCCACCCTTCTGTCTTCTTGACTCCATCACACTGAAGCCCATGTATTTGCAAAAATGCCTCCACTGTTCTTTTCCCTGGTGACTTTATGAAATTTCCTCCCTTGACTTTTCTTCTGTCCCATGCAAAACCCCCATTCTTGAGCTGAGACTGGGATCCATAGGAGTTTGGATGAAAAATCTGAGTTGGGAACTGATTCACACTAAGAAGTAAATAGCTATTGATAGATCCTCTGCACAACCTAGTACTTTTTACAAATTCAAGTATGACATTTATGCAGTTTCAGGGTACAGAGGTTAGCCTCTTGAATGGCAGCATTTCATTCACTAAGACCAAGAGCAAAGAAGAAGTGTTTACATTGTGAAAAGTTTCTCCCCTCCTTATGCTCCTTAAAATGTACCAGGAAGGGAACAGTTTGAAGGTAGGGAGTATTGCACCTGGGAAAAGTAAATGACACTGCTATATGTAAAGATCCATAGTCAGAATCCAGGAGAATTGTGGGAACCTCAGAATGGACATGCAAGAGAGGGAGAGCTAACCTCACACAGTCTGTCCATTCCTACTGCCAGTCCTGGAGCCTCCTGGCCTTCAGAGATTCTCAGAGATGGGCCTTCCACCCTTCTAATTCTGCACTTTCCTCTCTCCTCACTCTCAGAGCTGAATTAGGAGCTTTTTTTTGCCCTCTGTGTGAGTGAGGGAGAGTAGTACCCATAGATGATGGAGTTTTGACATTAGTAATAAATGCTGAAATGTATTGAAGCTTACTATGTGCTGCTTCTGTTCTGAACACTTTATGTCATGCATTCAACAGTGTTTGAGGGCCTCCTATGTGTCCATCACTTCTGAATGCTATTTTATTCATTCATCCATCCAATGCTTGACCTCTTCTGCTTTTCATTTGTTCATTCATTAATTCATTCATTCAGCAAGAACTTATTGAGCACTTCTTATGTTTTAAATGCTATTTGCTCCTTCATTCTTTTAACAGGTATTTACTGAGGGCTTCCTGTGTACCACACACAGATCTAGGCTCTGGAGATACAGTGGCAAGTCAATCAAAGACTGTCTTTAAGAAGACGACTCCTCATTGGAGGGTGCCAGGCAATGCACAAATAAACAAGGAAATGTAGTAGATCAGATAGTATTAAGCTGTGTGGCAAAAAAGAAAGCAGTTGAAGAGAACAAATGTGGTAGACATTGCTGTATTTAGGCCTCATTGACGAGGTGCCATTTGAGTAGAGAGCTAAAGGAAGTCAGCAAGCAGGCCAGGATAAAATCAGCCACCTGACAAAGAGCAAGCAAGGAAGGAAGGAATGCTGTAAACAAGAGGAAGAGTGGTGCTTTGGGCCAGAAGTGGCTGGAGGGAATGGTAGAGGTTACTCTGAGTTGAATGGGGAACACACTAGATAATTGTGAGCATAGGAACAATGTGTTTTGAAAGCATCCTGTAGTGATGGATATGTTAATTAGCTTGATTCAGTCATTTTACCATTTAACATCATATTGTCCCAATAAATACAGAGAATTATTGTTTGGAAATAAAAAATTAAATTAAAACTTTCTGTCTCGGCAGTATTGAAAATAGACTCTAGATGCTAAGGGACCAATTAAATGGTCACTGCATCCAGGCATGGTGTCACATGCTTGTGGTTCCAGCTCATGGGAAGATGGAGATAGGAACATCATGGTGCAAGACTAGAGTGGGCAGTTAGCACAAGATCCTATCCAAAAAGAAAACTAAATGAGTGGGGGTGTGCCTCAAGTGACAGAGCATTTGCTTACCAAGCATGAAGTCCTGAGTTCAATCCCTAGTGCCACAAAAATCAGTCAATCAATTCACTGGGATAATCCAGGCAAGAAATGATGATGGCTCTCATCCTGTGTGATCACAGCAGAGGTAGAAGAGTTGATCCGTGTCCAGTCATAGTTTGAAGGTAGAGCTTGAAAGATTTGCTGATGGACTGGATATGGTAGTCAAAGGTGACTTCAATGATGATGTCCTGAGCAAGTAAAGGGACAAAGCTGACATTTACTGAGATGGAGAAACCGCCTGAGGAGCTGTGTAGAGAAGGAGGTGAAAGGGGAGTCCAGTGGAGGTTGAAGTGCTTCTGACCTGTTGGAGTAAAGAAACTCCCAGTAGGCATTTGGGGTTGTCTACAGGTCGTGAGAGAATCAAGGCTAGGAGTGTAAAGGTGGGTGTGAGTAGAATTTACTATCACAATACCAGGCAGATGAGTGTGTCCGGAGGAGAAATTCTGGCACAGAGACCTGGGACATGCCACCATTTAGAAAATGAAAAGGAGTCAAAGTTGGAGATAATGATGAAGGAAGAGTAGGATAAATTGTTATTTTGGAAGCCAAATATTATGGTTTGATTATGTCCCCCAAAAGTTCATGTGTTGGAACCTTAATCTTCAAAGTCATATGTAAATGGCATTAGAAGGTAAGACTTCGGCGAGGTAATTAAGATTAGATGAATTCGTAAAGGTGAGGCCTCAGGATGGGATTAATGCCTTTATAAGAAAGTAAGAGAGACCCCCAGCAAGCATGCTTGCTCTGTCTTACCATGAGATATCCTCTGCCATGTTGTGATTGAGTGGGAGGGCCCTCATCAGGTGCTAAGTAGGTGCCAGCTCCACCCTCTTGGACTTCTCAGCCTGCAGAACCATGAGCTAAACATCTACTCTATAAATCATCCAGTCTGTAGAATTCAAGAAGCAACAGAAAATGGACTAGGGCACCAAGCAAAGAAGTGCTCAAGTAAACAGAATGATCAGCCATGCTGTAGATAGGTCAAATAAGATGACGCCTGACAAATTCCAAAACTGCCAGTACTTTTAACAAGAGCTGTTCAGATGAGTGATGAAGAGAGAAGATTGATTAGGGTATGGCAGGAATCATGGTGTTATGGATTTAATTCTATGGGGGCTGTTTTACAGATGACAGAACGGAGGTGCACAAAGGGTTGAACACTGCTGGGATTAGAAGCCAGACAGTCTGGCTCCAGCAGACAGGGATATGCCCTCCATTACCACTCTATAAGCTTCAAACTTGAACCCTCTCAAACTTGCCGATGGTAGTGGAGAGGGAAGAGGAGCCCACTAGCATCTTAGACAACAGTAGCTAAAGAAGGAGGGGAGGAAAGGGAAGGAAAAAGATTATGGCCACCTCACCTGCCTGAAGAGTAGTGCTGGCAATGACAGCCATAGGGATTGGAGATCACAGATGCTCTTTGCTTTTCCTATGGCATTTTGTAATTCTAGACATTAATTTAGAATCTCTCTGACAAGCTGAGTGGTCTTCCAGGAAGAGGTGACATTAAATCATCATCGATAGTGATCACAAACAACAAATGAAGTTTGGTGCTTACATGGGAGTGTGGTGATATGAACTCCATCCTAAAATCTGTCATTGAACTTACTGATGCCTCTGTGAGGAGTGGTAAGTAACAAACTCACATTTCAAGTGGCTTTTCTGTTTTATTATTGTTGGTTGTTTGTTTTACTAGGTGAAATTTTGGGCCAGCTATCTTCCATATCTATGAACAGAATTCAGGGGCCTCTGAGATAGACTTAACCTAGAGGAAGAAATGAGAAAGGCAGATGACTGCAGGACAGCCATGCTGGGTGGTCAGTGCTCTGAGGAGATCTTGACGTCCTTTGGAGGGAATAGGGGCAGGGGACAGAGGAAAGAAGTCTTATACTCTGCTGCCTGTCACTCCAATCTCAATGGCTTCTTTCCTTTGGGCCTAGGAGGGTGTCTTCCAGCAGTTACTCTGCTATCAGCAAACATGGAGTTATCTACCTGGAGCTGGCATGTGTGTGGTGATGGGAATCTGGAACCTGGGCCCTTTTGTTTTTATTTTGTGTTTTGGTGACTTCTTTTTATTTTGGGGGTTTTGTTTGTTTGTTTTTGGAGACAGGGTCTTGCTAACTTTGCCCAGGCTGGCCTCAAACTCATAATCCTCCCAAGTCACTGGCATTGCAGGCACACATCCAGTTGATTCTTGTTCTTATGGTAGGAAGACAATTAAGTAGCTGATAGGGAAACTAGAGGCAGCAGTGGACTGTCCAAACCATGCTTCCCTGTTTCACAGCTTTTCCCTGAGGCTGGCCTCTCCAGCCGGAGAGATGGTGGAGCTGGACTCCTGGCTGAAGTGACTTAAGGAGCCACCTTAGTACAGCTGCAGCCCCACCAGACCGCAAAGCAGCCCTTGCTCTCATCCTTCAGTAGGGTTTCCTCCTGGCTTCCTGGGAGTCAGGACAAGGTGGGACCACCCAGACTGGGGAGATAGAAATCGCCTGCAGTGAGCAGGCACCTCAGAATCAGTGAGCTGTCTTTCATGTGGAGCAGGCTGGGTATTCTGAGCAATTATAAAACAATGTCATATCTTAATGGTGGAGACATGTCACTACACGTTTGTCCAAACCCATAGAATGTACAGCACTAGGAGTGAATCCTAACTTGCTATATAGCACTTAGGTGATAATGATGTGTCAGTGTGGATTTACCAGTTATTACAAACGTAGGACTCTGTGGGGGGGATGTCAGTAATGTGGGAGGTGGTGGGTTAAGAGTACAGAGGGTGTAGAGAAAATCTCAGTACCTTTTGCTCAACTTTGCTGTGAATCTAAAACTACTCTAATGTATTAAAAAAAAATTTCCCAGTGGTTACACAAATGCTCTTTACATAACAATTCAACCTTAGTGCTATTACTCTGTATATTACTACACACACACCCCCACACACCCCCCCCACACATACACACACATCCACACACACACACATCCACACACACACACACACATTCACACACACACACACATACACACCCCCCCCACACACACATACACACACACACACACATCCACACACACACACATCCACACACACATACACACACACATTCACACACACACACACACACACACATACACATCCACACACACACACCCACCCACCCACACCCCCACACACATACACACACACATCCACACACACACACACACATTCACACACACCCCCACACACATACACACACATACACACACACACATTCACACACACACACACACACACACACACACACACACGCACACACACATCTCACTTTCCTCTCCCCCTGTCTCTTTCAAGAGAAAACCTTTCTGAAAGGGGACACAGTCTTCAAAATTATTTTGAAGTTATTCCAATTATTAATTAATTAATTGTTAATTGATTAACTTGCAGTTGTTCAAAGTTGAGTGCACAGACCATCCTCAAAGGAGTCAGATTCAGTGTAAAAGTAGGGCTTCCGGAAGCTTTATCTTCCCTGTTCTTATCTAAAAACTTAAAGCATAGCTGTTGTCCTAAGGAAGGCCTCAAACCTCACCAAGCATCTGAAATCAGAGCTCTTTAATACCCTCAGCACACAAAAAGAATCTATGCTTCCTTAATCCTTTGGTGGGGACACTTAAGCTGCAAATCCAGCCCCTCTGTTGACAGAAAAAGAAGACAAGGCTTGGAGAACTAGTGTGACTTGCTTTCTGTCACATAGCTATTTTTAGGAAAAACTAGTTCTCCTCACTTGGAGAAATTTACTTTTTGCCTCAAAGCCTTTCAAATAAGTGCCTGTCTGTTCCCTGTGTAGAAGTGATGAATTAATGAAAGGGGAAAAGTTCAAGCCACCAACATCAAAGAGATGAGAGTTGACATAAATCCTGGACATTTTATGAGACTGAAGTCATTTGAAGATCTAGTTTCTGAGGGTTAAGACAACTGAAGAGCTTGTTTAGACATTTAAGAAAATGTGAATCTAATCACATCTGAAATAAGAGGAATTGGGAGGTGGTTACAGAAGTAGACCCTGCCGCCTGGTTCAGACATCTCGTCCTGACAAATGGCTGCTTTGAGAGGAATCTGGTGGGAGTATGGAGCACATTCCAGCTATTCAGAACTCCCTGGCTATTTCTTCCAAAAGGCACTGGTTCCATGATAGAGCATAAACTTTTGGACCTCATAATGTAAATATTTTTGCTTATGATATATCCAATGTATTACAGGTACTCAAGTTTTTGAATGAATACAGGTGATTTGTGCTAAATGAATACACTGATTATACATTTAAGTTAACTTCTAACCTTGTATATTAAGCTAAAATTAATGAGTTAGTTTATAGCCATTCATTCGGTTTCTAAAAAATCAGCAGATGGGGCCATTTGTTCCAATAGCAGTTCAAATGAAAAAGACTTGAGCGATTTAGTTATAAATTCCATCAGAGCCAAGCACATGAAGTTTTAGACGGCTTCAATAGGTTTTTGTATCTACCCTAGACATCATCACTGTGCTCTTGAGTGTTTAAACCCTACCTGGAATATTACAGGCAAAAATTAGATGTCACACCATAAAAGGGACATTAATAAAATAGACCATAATCACTGGCAGAAAGCAGGTTGGTTAAAAGTCTAAAAGCTATAACATATTACACCTTAAAAGATTTCTGAAATTTTAGGTAGAGGAGACCACAAAAAGTAACACCAAGAGTGATTAGATGCTGCTTTGAATGAAATAAAAATTATGACAATGAAACAATATCCACAATGTATCACCAGAAGAGCTGGGATACTCCAAGATGGTATCCCCACCATGTTACTCCCTGTTCCCATCACCCAAACAGGAATGGGATATAAATGAAAATACTGAACCAGTCATTGTTCTCCATCAACAAGGGGTAAAATTATCCTTTTTCGCCAAGTAAAGATCACATACGTGTTGTTAACCCAAATAATTATTGTCTCATCAGATATGTTAGATAATTCTCTCAATAGGTTTTTCCTATTACTTCAAATCATTAATAAGAATTTTAATGACAGTAAATGCAATAAATAAATAAGCAAATATTCCTTCCATTTGGACAATGATTTATAGATATCCATCCACAGAGTGGCTTTTTCCCGTTGGGTACAGGTTTTTAATCCCTGATACTACCAAACCATATTTCATTCAACTTGTATATTCATACTTATTTTTAAGGCACTTTGTGAACTCTTTTGTGCTACCATGAATTCCTCTTGTATGCTAAGATACTAATTCTATGCAAAAGTGAGTATTATTGCACAATTTGCTTTTATGGACTCTTGGATTCTTATTTTCTAAGAAGCCTCAATTCTGTTTCGTAGTCAGCTGTATAGAGTTTTGTCAGGAAATTGTAACAGTCCTGTTTCCATTTTGAAATTCAACTTTTCACAATTTGGGAGATCTGTTCCCCACAGCATCTCAAGGATGATCATAAAGATCTTAGGGTGACTGAGGGAAGGGGTAACTACTCTGGAAGACACAGTCCTAGACATACATAGGTTCTGTTTTGCACACCAACCCTGATCCCCTCATGCTGACTGCTCAGGGTGCTGTGCTACTCAAAATTCTTAAACCTGGCCCAGGTTCAGCAAGAAGACTGCCACCATGCAGTAACAACATCTACTTTCGACCTCAATGAGACTAGTGACTGCTTGTGGCCTCAGGTTTCCTCAGGAGCCAGGTGTTATCGTATCATTGCTTTCCCATCTTGATCTTTGTTTTCCTTGTAAGCACCTTTGTTTCATTCTTTTCATTTTGAAGCCTTTTTTTTTCTCATGAATGGAAAAAACTGAAGAAAAATCAGAGATGATCAATTATTTTGTTTATTAGCTGTATAACTTTGGACAATTTCCTTAACCTTGTATGTTGGGTTGAATTCCTCAGTATAAAATTCTTTCTCAGACTAAATTTATGTAGCTGTGACTATCTACACCATCTTTATTACCTTAATAGTTCTCTTTATGCTCATGAATTCAACTAAAGGCATTTACTGGTTTCCCTTTCTTTCTCTTCTTTTCCTCCCTTCTTTCCTTTCTTCCTTTCTTCATTCCTTCCTTCTCTGCTTTCCTTCCTTCCCTCCTTCCTTCCCTTTCCTTTCTTCCTTCCTTCCTTCCTTCCCCCCTTCTTTCCTTCCCTCCCTCCCTTTCTCTTTTTCTTTCCTTATTTAAAAATTTCTCCAACCTTACTTTCCCAATCCTGCCTGACCAACTCTTTACTTCAGATCATATTCTTGACTCCACCTCTCCTCCTGATCATTAAGCCTTGGATTGTCCTATGGTTCCCGACATCTTGTGCCCAGAATTTAAGTGTGAGTTCACAGGGCTTTCTACCCGACGATCTCAGGTCAACCCTATTCACTCCTGTCCTGGTCTTTTCCTGACACCCTCTTCCAGGCTGATCAGCTTAACATCCTCTAGAGGGAAGGTTGGAGAATGACCTTCAACTTGCAACCATGCAAGAAAGAACATTCTAAAAACCATAAAGCCTCTCAATGTCTTTATCATTACAAAATAGTCTCAATCCTAAAATGAAATATGTTTTAAGACAGCATAAATTTTAAAAACATTTTAGGGGAAAAATTCTAAATGTACTTTTGAATTTATAAGGCACTGGATTTCAGAAACAGTAAAGCACTTTCTGAAAACGTAAGGTGTGTCTTAGAATTGGGGGAGCCCAGAGGCATCTCACCATCCTATCACCTGTCTGACTACACACTGCCTGTCTGTTACATACACCAGATCACTGGATAGGCTAGATATGGTAAAGTGAAGTAGGACATAGCCTTGTGTTTCTCCTGCCACAGTCTTCAAACCCATTCAGTCAGGTCTCCATTCACTGGGCCAGATCCGTTCTTGGGCAGATCTTCCAAAGCTCTGATCACTTTCACATGTTAGAAAATAAAAACTTCCCTCTCTCATCCCATAGAAACGTCTTCCTCCTTTTGCACCTGCCATGCCTACTCAGATCACACACGCTGTGCTCAACCTTCCTGCGCTTTCTCCACTGTCTCTGCACTTCTGGTTCTGCCAGGGCCAGGGCCAGGGGCAGGGCATTGTTCTGTTAATGATGGTTTTCTCTAATTTTATAACACTATGCTTCATTGTTATTGAACAATGGAATTGGAAATTGTCTCATGGCACCCTTTTTAGATGTCCCTTTCTTTCAGAGTACCTCTCTACCATTATCATTTCCTGTACTTCACTCCCCCACACACAACTCTTGTACGCACAACATACAACTGTGCATATTCCTGCATGAGGAGGTACACCCCCAAAAGTGCATGGCCTCTTAAGATGCTGTTTAACTCTCCTGTCTACAGTTTGCTACTTGGGCTCTCTTCCTTCCAGCAGCAGCCTCTTTGGGTGTGGTTCTTTCCAAATTGGGGAATTGCAAGGTGCTCCCATAGCTGCCTTCCCTGCTCTCCCTACTGACAGTGGGAGCTTCAGTCAGTTCCCTGCCTACAGGCTGCTTTACACCCAAGGACCACACTTTAGGCTCTTTCAGGAGCCCTCCTGTGCCCCTCATGCTATAGCATTGGGAAGGCTTTCACGTTTGTGTTGCTCAGCCATCATCCACCCAGCAAGTGAGGCATCAGCCTCCCCTTCCAAAAAACAATGCACACCTAATGTATCTATAGAGGCCCTTCTTCACTTATCCTATGAGGGGGGTGGGGTTTGGAGGAAAAAAGGAGAAGAGCCCTAATGCTCTCACTAGCTCATTTCAAAGAAGCCTTTCCTCTCTCCAAGAACCACTAACCTCTTCATATTTATAGGTGGTCTGTCTCTAGACCTAGACATCACTCAGCTTCCTCTGTCTAGATTCAAGGTGACCACGGAAAGCCGTCTCTTTAAAATGTGGAGGATGTTTACCATCTATTATCCTCAAGAGAAAATAAAACCCACGACTCTCATTCCATCTCTGTTACAGTCATGGAATTCCACAAACTCAGAGCATGTCCTACAGGCCAGGCATTGGTCTACATGCTGTAGTTACAAAGATGAATGAAACATAATTCACATCCTCAAAGGATCAGAGCTTCTGGAGGAACTCAAAATGGATGAATTAACAGAAAGGCAAGAAAACAGTGGTTAAGGACCATCTCTAGAAACTGGGTGCCTGTGTTGGAATTCCAACTTAGCCACTTATTTACTCACCATCTGAACTTGGGCAAGTTATTTCTACTCTTTGTACCTCTATTTCTTCATCTGTAAGGTTAGAGATGTTCAGATTGGCTAGTTATTGTGATGACCAAGCAATTTCAAATGTAAGTTCTTAGGACAGAGCCCAGCACACAGGAAGTTGTATTAAACACAAAATACAGTGCTTTCCTTGCTGCTTTGACTCACAATGAGCCTTCCCTTTCCTTCCTCCAGGCTACTCTTTTGCATACACTTCTTCCCATGGTCTTCTAGTTCGTGTTCATGTTCTTATAGCACCCAACTTAACACACTAAGTAATTATGAAGCTTTCCTTAGAGATCAGCCCCTTTTATTTGTCATCATAGTATTTGCTATAAGTCTGTGTTTCAGAGTGCTTCATATTTCACTGCTAGGGTTTGGGCACATTCTCCAAAAGTTCAAGTGTCTAGTGGGAGGTTGTTGGGTCATGGAAATACATTAGTGTCTTTCTTGTAGAAGCAGGTTAACTATGTGGGAGTTTGGCCTCTTTCTCTTTTGCTTGCTCCAACTTGCCTTTCTACTTCTGGTCATGTGTTGCAATAGCACAGGGCCCTCACCAGATGTGGTTGCCCCATCTTGAACTTTCCAGCCTCTGAAAACTGTAAGCCAAAATAAACATCTTCTCTTAATAAATTACCCAGTCTTAGGCATTCTGTTATAGAATAGAAAACAAACTAAGGCAACCTCCTTCCCTTTTAGTGTCTCCCTTTGTGTACATCTGCAATGCATAGCTAAGCCTTTGAAATCTCCTTTCTTAATATATGAAGAACATATCTATTCATGCCCTGTGTTCCCTTCAGATCACTCGTATTAAGTTCTGAGCAGTATCCCCCCCATATTGCTTCCTCACTCTCCTGAGAAAAAATTGGGAGCAAAAGAAGTCAAAATGTAGTATAATTAGATTTCTAGAAGCTTGCTAACTAAAGATGACTTTTCAATACTGTCTTACCTATGTGGCAGTTTCCCAAGTAGAAACTATAAATGGATATTAAGATATTAATACTTTTTCCTCTATTGAAATTTGACTGGGACTCTCAAAGCTGAGAACCACCCTAAAGAAGGTGCTAGACCATCTCTGTGGGGCCGACAATGGATAGTCCAATACTTGTTCAGCCAACACCTGAAAAGTTTAAAAAGAAGAGTCTAGGGATCTATTAGGAGGGTGAAGTAGGCAGAGGCAAGGATTAGTGTGAAGAGGGCTGGCAAAATCTGGATACTCCCACCTCCTCGAGCCTGGACTCTGGCATGGGGGGGGGATTTTCCCTCTCACTTTAAGCAAAAAGAGGAAAGCTTCAGAGACTCCTGCACCTGCATAGTTCTACCTGCATGGCTCTCTGCCTTCTGCTTGTAAAGCCTTCAGAAAAGATTGGGATTATAGCTGTCCTCGCCAGAGAGTAGAATTTTAAAAAGACAGGGTTTGAGAGACAAAGACACCTGGCAAAGTGTGTTCCAAGGACTATGGGGACAGGTGAGTGGGCAGCTGGAGGAGATTTTGTGTGGTGGTCAGCTTTCCATTACTGTGGTAACAAACCTGAGATAAACCACTTATAATAAGGAAAGGTTCATTTTGGCCTATGGTTTCAGAGATTTTAGTCCATGATTTGTTGGCTCCATCGCTTTTGGGACTATGGTAAGGCAGCAAATCATGGTGGAAGTAGATGGTGGAGGAAATTGCTCACCTCATGGTTGCTGGGAAGCACAAAGAGGCAAGGCTCCCAATATCCCCCCAATGCATGCCCCAAGTGACCTATCTTCCTTCCAGTAGACTCCACCTCCTAAGGGTTCTCCCACCTCCCAGTAGCACCACAGGCTGACCACCAAGCCTTTGTGGGACATTTAAGGTTCAAACTATAATACTTTGCTTGCTTTAGAAGAACTTCAAGTTGGAGATTCTCATGATGGTATATGCAGTGCCAAGGGGAAACCCCAAAGAACCCACAAAGGTGCTAAACGTGAGAAAATATGCCTGACACCAAATAGTGATGCTGACAACCAGGTGGGCTCTTCCTGGCACCTGGCACCGCCCCCCCGCCACCCCCCCCCCACACAGCTCCAGTTCTGGAGGAACCAGAATGGGGGAGGATGAGTAAAAATGTCCAGAAGCCAATCATGATTCCCTACCCCACCGCTGGCTCCTAATCTTGTATCAGGCCCAGCGTGGTGGGAAGGAACAAATTTAAATTGTATGACAAATTTGAGTTTTGGATTAACCTGGACATTTTTATTATGTGATAAATGAGGCCATTTGTTAATTCTGCAGGACCTGCCTGGGATTTCATCCAGCAGCCAAGAAGCAGTATTCAACTTAGCACAGAAAAAAAAAATAATTGCTTTTTGCTTGTACCCTATTGAGTCCAACTCATTTAATGAAACAGAAACTTAGTAATAAGAAAACAGAGCCCATAACCTCTGCTTACGTGGTCTGTAGACATAAAGTATGATTTGGTTATAGTTCTGGAAGCATGACTTTTACACTTAGAAGTTCTATACCCACCCCTAGAGAGATGGTCTTTTAATTCTCTCTCCTTTTAGTTTCAGCCTTATGCTTTGGTCATCCATCATCATGAAAAAAGATGCTATAGGACCAGGGTGAATTCTTGCCACCATCAGCAAAGAACTGAGTGCACGGACATGACAGGCATAGGAAATATTTGGCAAAGGCTGAACACAAGGAATGAGAGGAAGCTCAGCCACCCAAGGTTAGAGATGGGGCCCTACATCATGGAGAACTTCAGGATGTGTGAAGGCAAGTGGGGTACAGGAAGGAAACAAGTGAGCAAAAGCTTAGGAACACTGGCAGAGCCTCCTTTGGGATCTGGTTTGTTGTTTTGTTTTTTTGAGACAGGGTCTCACTGTGTTGCCCAGGCTGTCCTTGAACTCATGATCCTCCTGCCTCAGCCTCCTGAGTTCTGGAATTACAGGATCCTAGGTACATAAAAGGAGATAAAGACAGGAAGAAGAGAAGTGAGGAAAGTAGAGGCCTAGTCAGGTAGGCAAGGGGCCTGAGCAAGCTAGAAGCACTCTGGTGGAGGGTTGCCAGACCTAGCAAAGATAAATACAACAGTCCTTTGTTTCTTTGTTCAGCCACCCTTCTCTAGGGTGTCTGTTGGAAAAGGGAAGAGAGAAGCAGAATCTAACTACAGCATTTGCCATTCTGTCCAGTAAGTACAAAAAATTAAATGAGACGAGTGAAACTGTAGAAATAGGTATCTGCCTATATGAGTCCAAGAGAGGGCAAATTTTGGATCCATATGGAATTCTTTTTTCACCAAGAAATTAAGTTACACTGAAGAAATATGGATATGGTGATGGACACTAGAGACAGCAAATTTATATTACTTGCTTTAAAGAAATACAACTTAGCTGTGACAATGTAAAGCCTATTAGAAGGTAGGGGCATTTAGTCTTTAATTTTGAGTCAATCAGGGTGAATTTATTCCTTGTGCAACACATAATTTTAACCTTTTATTATGCAAAGCTGACAATTTAATTTAAATTGTGATAGTGTGTTTGTCTGGCACAATTAATTTTAATATTTCTTGCTGAAAGGTAGAACATCTTGAAAAATTTGCTAAAGTTATTTCAGACTTGAACCTGGCTAGCTAGCAAAAATCCAGCTCCCATCAACAGAGGATTTTGAAAAACTGACAACACAAGTGCCGATTTGGTAGCAGTGTCAGAGGGAGATTTTCATGTCAACAAATTCACGTGTGAGAGGACATTCTTGCTGCCACATCAGCGATCCCATCACAGGGACCTCCCAGCTCTACTCATGTGACATAGTGCCAGACATGTACTTAGAACACAGTAAGGTTACTCTTCCTCTCTCCGCCAATATTTGAAGGTCTAAGGCACTCGGGGATTTAGCATGAAGGGCCTCTGTTACCACCATCATCTCATACTGCCCTCTTGCAGCTGAACCAGCAGCCTCCTGAAAATTATGTCAAACACACTTGAAATAACCGGAAACAGGGCACCAGTGATTAAATCAAGGAACATTACAGAATGCAAATGCACAGTGCCAGAGTTAAGAAGAGGGCTGCACTGTGTCTTGAGATTCGAAAGAGAAACCCAAAGCCCACCTGGTTGAAATGATTTTCCAACGTCCACCAGGCAGGCCAGAGGGACTCCTGAATCCTGGACCACAAAAGTTAAATTTTTATTCAGTTAGTCTTTATTTATTTTATTATTGTTTTACTGGGAACATTGTGATACTTACAAAAGTTCTTAGAATATATCATAGTTGAATTCACCCCCCCACCCATCATTCTCCTTTATCCTCCCTCACCCTCATCCCCCACTCCTGGAATAGTTTCAGCAGGTCTCATTTTTCCACTTACTCAGTTAATCTCAAAATGCAGTTTCAAAGTCCAGCTCTGCTTTGCTTTGGTTTTAAGTTAGGTTTTCTTAAATTGAGGTGCACCTGTATTTGTGTTTCCATCAGTAGCTTGAATTTTAAGATCCTGCATGAAAAAAAAATATTGTGTAATTTCTTTCACTGGGAGTCCCCAAATACCAGGTCTTCATAATCCTAAAGCCATCATGCGGGTTAGAAGTCAAGGCCAGTCTCTGGGTTGATGTGCCTGTGCTGCCATGCCTGAAACTGGACTTCTGTCTGGTACTGTCTTTTTCCTGTCTCCCAGACACCAAACACTCTGGAACATAGAAGAGCAAGCCTCTCTCTTTACTCACACTTGGAGGCGGCTTTTGGAGGAGAGCCAGCCCTTCTCTCCCTCTGGGGCATGCCACAGCACCCACTAGGGAGCTGGCCTGGGCGCAGAGCGCCAGTCAGTGCGCAGGCGCAGGACTGGGCCAGGTCCCTGCACTGAGGTCCTGACGCAGAGCACAGGCTGGGGTCAGTGGATGAAAGAGGCCATCTTTCCCATTACAATTAAGCGTGGGTTTGGCTTTTTGAAAGTTTGAGGTTCGGATCCCCAAATGAGATGGAATAAGAAGACTTGGGGCTGCGTGAGTGAACCTGACTCTGTGGGAAGGAGAACCTCCCAACTGCACTGCCTACAGGCTCCTCCTCCCTTTCTAGAGCACATCTTTCCAGAGATACTTTGTGCATGTAAGAGCAGAAGTATCTGTGTCGCCGTAGGTGTAAGCATATGATGCATACATTTACATTTTAATAATATGAAGAGTGGTAGTAATTGGCCTGTATAGAGCTCTCACTCTACTTCTGGCACCATTTTAAACACTTCATGTGTTCAAATCCATTTAATCCCAACTACCTAAGAGGTAGATATGCTATGACTATTCCCATTCTCTTGATGAGAAAACTGAGGTCCTGAGTGGTGAAGAAGCTCTACTAGTGTAGTAGAACTGATTCATGGTGGAGCCAGAATTGAAACCCAACAGTCTGGTTTGGAGGTCACAGTCTCAACCATCACACTCCACTTTCTCTCCCCAGCTGCAGTGTGAGGAGTTTGGGTGTCCACTGCCAACCGACAGCTTCCTGTCCCAGAGACAGCATCCTGCAAATCAAGGGCAGATGGACAGCAGGCAGAGTACGGGCCTGCCCGTGGCACCCCAAGGCAGCCACAGTCTGGACATAACAATTTGTGGAGTTTAATTAACAGCACACTCTCAGGAATGCCAAGAACAACAGAAACTCCATGGGTTGGTGCCTTAGGGTGGAAAATCAGAATTGAGGGGCATTTTGTTGCCATCTTTCAAGTTGCTGTGCACTTCAGTGGGCAGAGCTGCACTTGCTGGATCTGGGCAGGAGCGCACTCTAGATTAATTACACAGATGGGTGGCTTTGCTCAGAAAAAAGCCAGGGCATGGTTTGAGGGAGTGACTTGTGCAGCCATAAGATTGGGAGGTAGATGGCTCTCTCTGAGCTAAATGGGTCCCTGAGGAGATGAACCTCACATACAAAGTGAAAATGATATGAATGGGTTTCACCAGGTGGAGGGTCACTTCTTGCAATGCTTGTAAGCCGTGATTTCTTGCCAGTGATGCTGAATTCAACTGACAAACTCTCAGAAAGTTTTTGTGACAGAGTGCCCCTGGGGCTGTGAGACACACGCTGGCTTTGAACATATAAAAGGTTAACATTTGAGGTCAATAACTTGGAAAGATCCTTGAATACCGGAGGCATTAAGGAGAGGGCTGTGGGGTTCTGTGTACTTTCTAGTTGAGATGTATCTTTAAAGCAAATTTGTTTCATGTCTGCAACCAGCTGTAAGCTCTGTGACCTTCTTCCTGCCCCAGCAGAGGGTGAAAGTAGGCCAGCCGGTGTTGTCCTTGGGCCAGTATACCTCACTGGCCACCAGCCTTACATCCAGGTGTGAGGGTGTGCTCTGTTTCTGCAGCCCACTTGCTAGCACTTTGGATAGGAAGCTATGCTGAGACTGGGAGCCACATGTTCACCAATCACATCTCTACTACTGACTTCTGACAAGACATTGGCAAGCCAGGGTCTCTGAGCCTCCTTTGAGTCCTTTGTGAAGAGGGGCAGAGATGTTGTTAGGATGGGGACAGTGGCAGAGGAAAGCACCTATAAGCCATGAAATGCTGGATAGCCATTAGCAGAATGTTAAGGCATAATCTAGCCAATATATCTGGTCCTTCACATGCTCCATTTGATTTTTTGGTTTGTTTTTACTGTGCTAATAAATAGACATAACATAAAATTTACCAGTGTAACCATTTTTTTAAATTTCTTTTATCCTTTTGCCCCAGGCCCAGTCAGTTCCAAGAAGTAGCATCATATGGACATCAGGAGCCATGGTCTGTAATGGCTGTGTAACCACTTGCAACTTTTTGAATAGGAAATGCTCCCCCATAGGTCCATGTGTTGAACACTTGGTCCCCAGCTGGTGGCACTATTTTGGGAGGCTCTGGAAACTTTAGGAGGTAGAGCCTAGCTGGAGTAAGTAGGTCACTGGGGTGTGCCTTTGAACGTTACACCTGGTCCCTGGTCTCGCCCCACCTCTCTCTGCTTCCTGGGTGCCATGAAGTGATGATATTCCTCTGCTGCACACTCCTACCTCCGTGATGTCTGTCCTAGCACACGGGGCCAAGCAGCCTCTTGGACCAAACCCCTGAAACCACCAGCCAAAGTAAATCTTTCCTCTTTTCAACTGGTTCCCTCAGGTATTTAGTTACAGCAGTGAGAAAGGCTGAGTAACACAGCATTTTAGTTGTTTCCTTGTGATAACTTCATACTTGGATCATATTCACTCTTTACCATTTCCCTTTCTCACCCCCCACCCCCTCTCCCTGGTCTCTTTCTTCTTCTCTAATAGTCCTCCTACTTTCACACTCTATATAACAACACACAGGTGATACTAACCTTTCTGCATCCAGCTCATTTCACTTAACATGATGTCCTCCAGTTCCATCCATTTTCCTGCAGATGACATGATTTCATTCTTCTTTATGACTGAGTAGTACTCCATGAAAATGAAATGCAAACAGGGATCATTTGACTTCTTCCTCTCCTATTTGTATCCTTTTTATTTCTTTCTCTTCCCTAATTGATCTAGCTAAGATTTCAATCATGAGACCACTTTAAGTCTACAATTCAATGGCATTGAGTACACTAACAATATGGGGCAACCATCAATATTGTCCATATGCAGAGCTTTTCAGTATCTCAGATTGAGACTCTGTACCCATTAAACAATAACCCCCCCCCATTCCCTGTCTCCCTAGTCCCTAGCAACTACTGTTGTAGTATCTGTCTCTAACAATTTTCCTATGAGGCACCTCATATAAGCAGATTCATATAATATTTGTTCTTTTGTGTCTGGCTTATTTCATGTAGCATGTTTTCAAGATTTATCCATGTTTTAGCATGTATCAGAATTCCCTTCCTTTTTAAGGCTGCATAATATTCCATCATACACAGGCACAGACATTTTGTTCATCTACTCAACTGTTGATGGATGTTTGGATTGTTTCCAATTTGTCTATTGTGAATAACACTGCTATAAACATGGTGCAGTATATCTGAGACCCTTTTAAATATTCTTTTGAGTATGTACCAAGGAATGCAATTGCTAGATCATGTGTTCATTGCTGGATTCTAAGCTTAACTCTTTGAGATCCTACCAGACTGTTTTCTACAGCAGCTGTACAGTTTTCCATTCCCGCCAGCAAGAGTGCCAATTTCTCTACACTCTTGGAAACACTTGTCCTTTTCCATTTTTGACAACAGTCATCCTAATGGTTGCAAAGTGGCAGTCCCATCTCCCTGAGCTGAAAAACCCATGAGCAATAAGGTTGTCTGCTTACAGCTGGAACTGTAAGGAGTAGACATGCCCCAGCGTCCTTTTTGCAAGTTTTTCTCCAAAACCAAATGGTTTTCCAGGGAGGAACTGGGAAGGGCACTTGGGAAGAGAGTCACTTGACAATTCCGGCTGTTTGCACAATTATTAACTTAGTCATTCTTTCACTCATTCATTTATTATTTCCACACTTATGGAATACCTACTTTGGTGATAAGGAGCACAGAGGAGTTGTATTAAATGCTGTAGTAATTCGGTTTTAGACTCCACAAAGGAACCTCAGGAGTCTTCTTGTTTAACACCTATTCCACTCAGGAATGTTGTCTAAAACTAGAGAGACAGGAATAGGATCCAGGTTTCCAAGTCAGTGGTCAGTCAGGAAAGATGCAGCCTGAGCCATGAGTAGAACTCCGGTAACTTGTGGGGGAATAGGCTTACCACAAGGGCAAGTGTTTGCAAGGAAGCACTCTTTTCTTACAGCTCACTCAACAGTCCAGTCACTTGATCAGCCTTCGAGATTTGAATGCAATAAAACAAGTGTCAAGTAAACCTGATTAGATAAACCCGGAGTACTCACACAGTCCTTCTATTGTGATAACTTGCCACAAAATGTCACATACGGGCTGTGTGCAAAGGGAGATAGTGCTGGCTTGGAATTTGAGAGCCAAGCAGGAGTGTATTTGATTTCAATCTAGGAAAATCCCAGAGGACTAAATTTGGAGGATTTATGAATACCATAATGTCTTTGCAATTGGATTTCATCAAGAAACACACAGACTTATTTTCTAGCTCTTGCTGGGACATTTCAACTATATTAAAGGGCAACGAGAAAGATGGAAACAGTGGCTAGAGTGCAATTCACAGACATCACTTCCACATATATGTTTATTTTATTCTAGTTAATGCTCAAATCTCAGGAGTTCAGAACCAAACTCGACTCAGGCAACATCATTTCCTAAAGTCCATTCTCTTCTATTACCCTTACACCCTCCAAAGCCACACATAGAAGCAAGATAGACCTCAGCTATTGCAATCAGGGACAGAGCAACATTTTCTTAGATCTGATTGGGAATTTTCAGAAAGTTTCCCAATTTTCTCATATGCCATCACAACATCCGAGATGATGGATGGAGAGTAAGATTAAACACACTTACAGTAAACTTTCTGATGGCAACAACCCTAGCTTCCATTCCATCTGTATTGTTGATGCTTTCCCTCATTTCATATTTTGCTACCATTTTTCTGTGCATGGAAGTACTTGTCAGAAGTAATTAATGTCTCAAGTATGTTTAAGGGTTTTTGTGTAAAGATTGTTACATTCAGAATTATTCTGCAGGGTGTTACAAGACCCTTAGTTGTACCCAGGGTCCCCTCCTCCTACAGCAGGATGCCAGGATCTTGAAGGGAAGTAGAGGGCTGGAGCATCTTGTAGCCAGGGTAAATGAAAGGGACTCGGGTGCTTGACACAGCTCTTTTCTCTACCTGTCCCAGAGTATCTTGTATTCCTGACACTGGATCCTAATGCAAATCCCCTCTCATCCCTAGCCTTTTCTCTTCTTACTCATTGCTTAACGATCTGAATATATTCTGTCATGTTCTCGACCTGGCTTTCAGTAATACCCTTACTAACATCTTCAAATTCAACCCTATCTCATTAGCCTAGCCCTTTCTCAGTAACCTGAGAAATCCCACTGTTGGGGCTGAGCAAGAAGAGCCTAAATGTCTTCCTTTATACACAGAGATGACATATTTTTAAAATGTTTGTGATACATTGGCATTTGAGGATAATGAGTAAGGCGTGGCTAAATTTAAGATTTAATTGAATACACCATTGCTGCAAAATATTTAGACCATTGAGATTACAGTCCTCAGACTAATATGAGACCCACTGCAGTTACCAGAGGAGGGTGAAGAGACTCTCTGGATGGGTTGTTGAGGGCATCATTTGAGGGGAAGAGATAATAGAAGGTGATCTTCCAACTGTAGCATTGGGTAGTTGCGATCATCTTCAAGACCGAATTGATAGGAACAGTCCAGGTTATTGTCAATATTTTCCAGCTTGCAGTCACACAAAAGCAGATGATCACTCAGCCACTGAACCATTGAGCACAAACTGCAGAGGACTAGGGCGGTTCTCTGTGGGATCATGCATGCACCCTGCTCTTAAGAAGTTTCTGACCCCACCTGGACAGAGGTAACTCAAATACTCAGGAAGCCCAAGAAGTCCAGGGAGGAGGATTTGGAGTGGCCTCTTAACCTGCAAAGGCAAGTCTTCTCTTCTGATCTAATGAGGTCATGATGCATAATTACGAGGTAGGACTTTCTTCTCTTGGTTTGTTACAGGGCAGGAAGATTTTCTCCTCTTTAAAGAGGAAGCTCTCTTAAGATGTCCCCATTCCCCTCACCAACCTCCATCCATGCCCTCACTCTTCATGGGAAGTCACTTGTCTTTCTGGTTGGTGTATGGAGAGAAGAATCTGGATCAGCGTGGCTCAACTCCTATTCATTCCTTCTGATTCAGATCTGCTTGCAAGCCAAGCCTATACATTCTCATAGAGAGGCATAGCTCTGTGGGGAAAGTCTGCTCTGACCTCGACTGGAACTAGGTTGATCCTTGCTGGTGAAAAGTTGTTAACAGAACCTTTTTTTTCTTTTCTTTCTTTCTTTCTTTCTTTTCTTGGTGGGACTGGGGTTTAAACTCAGGACTTCACACTTGCACAGCAGAGGCTTGCAAAGCAGGCACTCTACCGCTTGAGCCACACCTCCAGTTCATTTTTGCTGTGGTTACTTTGGAGCTGGGGTCCTGCAAACTATTTCCCCAGGCTGACCTTGAACTGCAACCCTTCCAGTCTCACCCTCCCAAGTAGTTAGGATTACAGGTGTTAGCCACCCTGGAGCCCAGCTATTAGCACAACCTTTAAGCTGCAGATCTAAAGCCACCCTCTCCAGCAAGAGTACTGGTAATAAAGCTGATGTTTTGATCTCCAACTGTTGACTGCCTGCATCTTTCTGTCTGTAGATTTTTTAATTCAGGTGGAAGAAATGGGTATTATATATAAGCTCCCTAAATTCTAAATAGTTTCAACATTCAGAGGAAACTCTTTACCTTTCTTTATCCTAACCATCCTTAATCCAACATGTATGTGCATGTATGCACATGACCAGCACACACACACATGCACACACACACACATCACATGACATTATCCCTCTTGTTTTAAAGTTCCAGTCTGCTGCTCTCTTCCTCTAGAGATCCTGGACACCTAACAAATCAAGCTGGATTATCTGGCCTAAGAAGGATCCTGGCTGCCTCCCACTGAGTGGCAATTTATCATTGTGGAGACTGCCATGGACCATGTCCTACTTTCAATTATATGGGTGTGGTTCATCCACCATCCAAAGACACAGGCTTTTCACTGACCCTTATCTTCTGTGCAGTAGCCCAGGGCTCTCTAGTTCCTCTTTGCCAGGTACCTGACCTTATTTCCGTTCCAGATTCCTGGACTCATTACCTTAAACCTCAGTGTTGGAGCCCTGATCTGCTGAGGACTGGCTGGTCATTTATAAAATAGAAGCATTTTCTGTTGTTACACTCAGCATCAAGGAAACAAGACTGTCTCCAAAATCGGGTCAATGTTGGGTCAGATAATCGCAGCCTGGAATTTTCAAGTATCTCCAGTAGCTGGTCCCACAGTCTTGTCTATTTCATGTGCAAGGCAGGAGAGAGTGATGATTTTTCTGACAGTTGCCAGACCCAGGGCTCTGTTAAAGATAGGATGTGAATTTCAAGTATGTCCCCCTATGGTGGCAGTGAGACAAGTCATTCTCCATTTGCACGTGGCTCCTGATGGCTGGGAACTGCCTACACTCCTCCAGCTGCGGGGGCCAAGGGGCTCAGAAGGGGGCCTTGACCTGACTGTCCTTGCTTCCTGGCAATGAGATTTGCTGAAGAACTTCAGAATATATTCACTGAAATTCAAATGAAAATACATTAAATGGGTCACACAGGATTGTCAGGTGCACTTGTGCCAGGTGCGTGAGGTAATGACACCCATGGAATGTGCAGTGCACAACCACTTAGGCATGAGCAACAGCCCTGGTGTCATACAGGGAAACCAGCCAGCTGACAGACACTTCCTCATGGAGTGGTACATTCTCAAGCCTGGTTTTTTCATGGTGATGGTACTTAGGCCCACATAGCTGTAGTTGGTGAATGGCATTATTCCTGCCTCTGCCCCTATTTCACAGACGAGGAAATGGAATAGAGTCTTAGATATCTTAGCTCAGGTGTTTCCTGCAGTGACACTTCATAAATGACAGCACCAGGACTCACACTCAAGTCTACGTATGCTGAAATCTGCCCTTCAATAGATAATGGCAGCCAGGCTGGGGAGGGTGATTTTCAAGGCAAAACAAAGATTGATCAAGACCAGTGTAGATCAGACCCCGTTATGGGGCCTTGCCCAGTGCTGCTCCAGACAGACCCTGGTTATAGATGAGCAGACAGGACTCCCATACCTCAAGTCAAAGTATAACTTCAGACAGAGTATATTTGAGTTGCCAAATTCTTGGCTCAGCTAGTAAGGGGTAGTCAGGAAAGGCAGAAGATGTCAGTGTGAGCCAAAGTGGTTGCGGAAGGTTTCTTCCTAGAGGAAGAAAATGTGACATGCGTAGAAAATATGGTTGGTATTTGGAGAAGCCAAGAGTTATTGAATATCACTTTAATTCAATACTGCCAAGCATTCTCAATATACTAGACATGATAGGCGAGGTTAAAGAAATATGCATTTTCTAGTTTTTTATGACTTAAATCTAGTTGATGAAAAAGGATGTATAGAGAATGACAGTGATCAACTCTAGTAAATATTCAACTCATAACTAAATTATGTTCCATTCTGATATCTCCAAGTATTGGAGCATTTCCAAGATCAGTTGGGGATAATGTGTGAACTTGTCCTTGACCAAGACTGCCGTGGGCTTCTGGTGGGGATCCTATGGGATGATATGTCTAATCAGGTGCTTATATGCTGTTGGTGGTAGAGATGATATAGTATAAAAACCTGTTATCACAGTTACTGGTACATGGAAAGAGCACAATAAATGTCACCTCTTCCATGATGAGGACTTGGGGTCTCTCTGTCTTGTTCCAAGGGTCTGCAGGCTCCTTTCCT
Organism: Castor canadensis; assembly: GCF_047511655.1. NCBI lineage: Eukaryota > Metazoa > Chordata > Mammalia > Rodentia > Castoridae > Castor > Castor canadensis. Next base: position 66,992,174 of record NC_133399.1, on the reverse strand, counting down.
ACATCCACCATCTACACAACACAAAGCAGGACTGGCAGTCACATCAAATCTTTCTATCTTCCAAGGCAGGTAAAGGAAAACAGGAACAGGAGCCTAAGCATCTCCAGTGATGCAGCTTTCTCTCAGCAGCCTCCCAACAAGTTATCCTGTATCTTTAGCGCCTCAATCCTACAGAAGAGGTGTGATAAATTCTTTCTCAGAGTGGCATTAATGACTGATAGTGTGATAAAGAGTCCTCCATTAGCAGGAATTTTCCTGCTCTTTTCCCCAATCTGTGTGTCAAGAGAAAACTTGGCTGCCTAGGACAGACTCCCACTAAACCCCACAAAGCACTGACTGATCAGCTTGCTCAGGAGCTCAGCTTAACATTTTGAATCCTGTGGCCAAAGACTGTTTTGTTTGCTAGCTTTCAGCTTCTCTCCTTACGTGGATAATCTAGGGAATTCCTCAGAGGATAGCAACCTTCCATTCTTTGGTCCTGAACAGATGCTAGAAGGTCCTCTGACCTCTCAGTCCTTTATCATATCCAAAGTGAAGTCTACAAATCAAAGTACTATGCTCAGAGCCCTGGCCAAGTTGAGCCTGTTAGTAACATTGAATTTCTGAAATTCTCCCTCTAGTTTCTATTGCTTGAAACTCTGATTTGAATGCAGTTCAAGAGGTACCATAATTTATCCTTTGACTGGCCTGATTTTTTGTACTGATAAAGATTTGCTGATCTTGTACTGATTTCAGATTAATCAAATTATCTTTAATTTGTGTGAAAAGGATATATAGGCAGCATTGCTGTTGTTCACTTTCACTGTAGCTCATTCTCACCCACTTAGATACTGGATTTCAGAAAATCAGGGCCATTTACTTATGTCAAGGGCACAGTTGGGAAACTGCAAGGAGAGATAAAGATGATACTGAAACCAGGGATAACTCTAAAACATGTTTTTGCATGAATGCCCATGAAATAATCATGCCCATACACACATGCCTGGTCTGCAGAGTTGCTTAAAGAGGCTCCCTTCAACCTGAAATATATCCCTGGCTCAGAATTAGCCCTGGCACAGATGTGGGGAGAGACTGGCTCAGGAGGTCGGAAGTGCTCCCCCCACCCCCATTCTGAATTTTAACAGTTACCCAGAAGGTTCTGATGCAGATAGTTCGTGAATTACACTTTGAGAAACTCTGAAATAGACAGCTCCAGGGTTTTTCAGCTGTACAATATATATACAACCTGTAACCATTCAACTTTGTGTATATTTTCTACATTCATAGCCTGTGTATGTATGCAAGGAGACTATAGACCATCTGTCTCTCTCTACTGCATATATGGATTCCACATGTGCCTCATTTATAATAGAACAACTGGATTTTATGTTTTCAGCAAAATCAAATAAATACAGTGCATGGATTTGAGTATTTTCATTCCTTACTTGGCTCAGAAGAGGAATTTAATTTATAAAAGATGACTGGAGTAGCAAGCACACCTCCATGTCTCCGAGAACTAAACACAGAAGCATCTTTGAGCTTGACTTCAGGGACATTTCAAACAAACTCAGGGATTTTTGTTGTCCAGATGGTTCTTCATCCTTTCAACCTAAAACCTGGGGTTTGTCCTTCCAAGACTGATGACTCATAGAGACTTCCAACACCACGAAGTTATTAAATTTTCTCTGCCCGCCTTGACCAAGTAAAAATGATTCTTTTTCCTCCTCTGTTAATCACCCACCTTTAGGGGTGGCAATAGGTTTCCACCTTGGAGAGACTGACCACAGGAATGGCAGAGAGGGACTTTGAGGCTCTACATGAACTTAAAGAATTGTGATCTGGATTCTTATGGGTTAGTGTGCAATTGTTTCTGTGTCACATATTTGCCAGCCCTGGGATTACTCCTGCAAAGACCTACTCTTTTTAAAGATAATTTTAGACATTAGACATTTTAGAACTAAGGTTTAATAAAAACTTCTGTCTCTTGACTCCACATTTTTATGTTCTTCCCAATATTTTTGTTCATAATAAATCATCCATTCTAGTGAGGGTGGGAATGTTGATGGTGGCAAAATGTTACCTCTCAGTCTCATTCTTCCAGATGACCTATTCATATTTGTAGCAGAGGCCTTTTCTGTATAATCTAAACAAGCTTTTTCAACAGTAGTGTTTTGGAGTGGAACAAGAGAAAATAGTAATCCTGTGCCAGGCGGTTGGGCAGCTCTTATGGGAGTGCAGACCTTACCTACTCAGTGTCCCTATTTCTGAGCAGCATTCTCAAACCTTTGGTAGCTTATAAGACACCCTACATTCACTGGTTTCCTTCACCTCCTGACCCAATCTGTAGATTTGCCAAATCTGCTAGTTCTAAGATTCATGAACACACAAACAACAAATAACTTTTACCTACAATGATGTATATGACTCTTCTTCCAATTGTGAGGAAACCCACAAGGAATGTGTTTCCTTAGGGCTTTTGTCCTATACATGATTCATTGGATTTATTTTGATGGGAAAAGGGAGGGAGAAAGATGGAACAAAATGGAAGTAAATATTATGCACACCCAACATCTTTGCTATCATACAAGCTAATTAGTGGTCAGAATCAAGGTGATGGGATAGCAGGAAAGACAGGAAGGAAGGGAAGCAAGATCTAGCTGCATGAAGCTGAATGAAGCAATTGGGTGATAATTCTGTTCTCATAGCATTCTTGTTACATTGTTCTCTTGTAAAGAAGAATCAACAAAAAAGATGATGCTTGAGGTATTTAATTTAGTGAATCTCACTTGAGACCAAATACATCTGACTGTAGTCTGACTTTTTTAAATGCAAACACTGTGCTCGGATTTATTAATTTTTATGGTATGAATATTTAAATACTTCCATCCCAATGGTATCATTTCACATGGAGCTAATGCACTTAAATTTTTAATGAAATGAGTAGTCAACCATTAGAAATAAAATATTGGTATGAACTGTTGGGCTAATTGGGGAAAGTTATTGTGCAAGCAATCAGAGAATTTAAAAAATGAATAGAAATCAAATGACCTAATTATTGTTGGCCCTTGACATTCAAGAAGACACTGTCTAATATATCTCCTTTACTTTATGAACAATTGCTTTTTTAAAATGTCCAAAGAAAATTATCACTGTAAATCAACTCTTAGGTAGGAAACAGGAGCCAAAAAGCAATATGACCATCAGAAACAGTACTTAACTGCTTAGTTCCTGCTACATAAAAGGGGGTGAGGGCTTTAATTCATCCCTCAAACCTGCTTTTTCCTGGATTCCCCATAAGATACCGTAACTCAAACTGAAGATAAGTCTCCCCCGAATTTCAGGATACCTGTGCTCTTATAAAGGTGTGTATAAATGTAATTGTAGTCACTTTAAAGACTCTTGGCTTGAAGACACTTTGAAATCTTTTTAAGTGGAAGAATTATGGCTTAAAACAAACCCTGGCATTCCTTTTCTGTGTTTGATTGTCTTAAAGTGAGGCATATATTTCTTGGAGTCAAAGGCTTAATCTTAAGTAATGAGGACCACTGCAGTTCGCCAATCTTTTTTTTTTTTTTTGGCTGATCTATCTAGAAATAAAGACCAGATTCACTGCCACCATAGTTTTTGTTGGCCAATGAATTCCTAACTTCTGTTCAGTTCAAAGTGAATTGATAAACAGAAGAGGCAAAAAGAACGATGACCCATAGAAGAGACAAGTGAGCTCAGATTCCTTGCTAATGTAAAAGGAACATGACAATTTGGTGAGCAAGGTGTGTATGTGATTCTTCAAAACAGGCAGTCTCCTTATGGATTAGCAACACTCATGGTGCCAGGGGCTCAGAGAGCAGCAAGAATAGAGTGGAGAGGGTAAACTATTGGCATTTTGTAGGCAGGAACAGAGACCAGAAGAGTGACGGATTGAAGATAGTAGAAAGAAAAGAGCTAAAGTGATGCACTGGGGCAAGGGAAGGAAGAGGAATGTGGGTTAAAGCCAGGTACGTGGGAGGCAAAAACAGTGGGCCGAGTGTGGAAGAAAGATCAAGAATTTGACAACTGATGCCCCTGAGTGCTATGATTCTACTTTATATGCATATGAGTCACCCGGGCATTTTGTTAATATGCAAATTCTGATTCAGTAGACCTGGGGCAGGACCCATAATTCTGCATATCTACCAAGCTCCCAGAAGATGCCATTGCAGCTGGTGGGTCAAACCATGCATCAACTAGCAAGAATAGAGGACCCCAGTTTCATCTGTTGTCAACGTGAAGAACGTCCGTATCAAGCAACAAGTTATTTATTGTCAGTTGTGTACTTAACAATCTGCTAAGTACTGTGAAGAGTTCAAAGAGAACTCCCTTGTTCAGGAACTTAGTCTCCTAGAGGATATAAGACATGCAAACACAAAACCACTAGAGTAAAACAGAGGACACTGTGTACTGTAGAGCATATGTGTGACGGGAGCTTTCAGGAACAGAGAGGGACCTGTCTAAGCATGTTAGAGCTTAGACAGGCAGAAAAGAAGGGAAGTGGCCTTAAATTTAAAGTAAAAACAGAGAAAAATGGTGTGATATGCAGGTGCCAAAGAACTCAGAGCTTCTGTGGGGCCTCAATATCCCACTATAACCACAAAGAGTGACGTCCCTGGGTTGAAAAGGCTTAGTACAGTTGGGTCTGTCTTTGGCTGAAAAGGCAGGTATGTCTCAGAATCTCCAGAATGCCCAGCACATGACTTTAATGGTCACTCAATAGGTGATTGACTCATTGTCAGAGCTGTCCAATAAACCACAGAGCAGCTACCCTGCATATTAACTAACACTCCCCAATATGGGCATTCTGGTCCCAAAGATTGGAAAAAAAATACATTCCCATTGCAGCAGTGGGAGAAATACGTAACTAATGATTGTGACATGAAAATCTATTTAAGATATTCATTTTTCTATTTGCTTTTATTGCTAAGTGGAACAAAAATATAACTATTGTTTCTCTTCTTGCTCTCCTCTTAAAAGACCAGCCACACATGTATGCTAAGGTCCAGACTGTGGGTTCTAGAGGTTTTGCCTGATAAACATGAGTGTCCTGGTGTCCTCGTCTGTTTTGTATTGCTATAATGGAATAGCACAGACTGGATAATTTATAATGAGCAGAAATTTATGGTCTTGGAGACTGGGAAGTTCAAGTTGGAAGGACCAAATCTGGCAAAGGTATCCCATGTGCACAACAGGGAGCGAGAGAGAGAGCCAAACTCATTTTTACAGCAATATGACAGTGTTATTCTGTGTACCGCTTACATGATCTAGCTGAATTTCTACCCCACCCTACTCTTGTTTATCTTTGAGGATGGGATGTATGAAGTAACAGTTTCTCAAAATTGGTTAGATCTAAGATGGCTGCCAGAATAACCTCCACATGACCTCTAACTTCATTATAAGTGAATTTGCATACTAACACATCTACCAGCCCCCATAATAGGAAGTACCAAACCATAAAAGTTGCAAAATGAGGTTCAGAAAGGTGAGTTCAGGGAAATCTCTGTCTACTCAGGAAGACATGTGAATATTCCTCCCGTTTTTTAGCCTGCACTTTCTCCACATTTCTTTGGCCCTCTATCTATGACCTCCCACCCCCAGAGAGTTGAGAAGTTGATTTGTGAACTAGATCTCCCTTCCTCACTTTTCAGCCTCTAATAACCTTGTGCTGTTAGCATTAAGCCTTGGTCTCATCTTCAGCTGAATTCTTAACACCAAATGGAAAAAGATATCCCTTTTTCAGTCCCTATCTTAGAAAAGGGCTTGACAAATTGTAGGTAACAATAATGACATTGGGAGGGGAGAGCTCCCATCACCTAATCACCTCTTAAAGTCTCACCTCTCAATACTGCTGCACTGGGGATTAATTTTCCAACATATGAACTGTGAGGGACACAATCAAACCATAGCACTCAGTAACTCATCCAGGACCAGAAGTGATGAATGTTCCTTCATCCAAGAAAGACTGATATTTGGGCTGAGCCTTGTAGGATGAGGAAGAAACTGCCAGGTGGCACAGAGGGCCGATCTAGAAAGAGGCAGCAGCTCTAGGGGGCGACTGTAGTGGAAATGCTTGTGTTAGGAAAGCAATACACTATGGATTTGAACTGAAACTTGGAGTCCATAAGGGGCTGTGATAGGAGGTGAACTTGGCACAATAGGCTGAGGCCAAGCTGAGAGACACCTTGAATATCAGGCAGGAGAGTGCAGACATTATCTTGTACACAGTGGAATCTAATCATGACTTCCCTAACTTGGTTGGAAAAATGTGCTTCTACTCCCACTGGCATTTGCTTTGGACCATGATTAGGAAGCAATGATATCTTTCAGTGGAAATTTTTGCCTTCATTTTTCCTGAATTATGTAGTAATGGAGGTCGAAATCAGAAAAAAGAAACCAGAGGTGATGTGGCTTCATGACTTAACTGCTGTGAAACTTATGTGAAGAGGCAACTTTCTTGAGCCACAGTTTCCTCTTTTGGAGGGTCATTTTGGCCCAACAAATTTCACATTCTCACAGTGCTAGCTCCTGAGAATTCTTGTGTTCCAAATATGTACATTATCCACCCAGTCCCCCAGCGACCCCCAGGATCTATAATCAGCTCTGTTGCAGTTGAAGAAACTAAGGCTCAAAGAATTTAAATAATTGGCCTAAGGATACAGGTAGCTAGTAATTAGCAAAGTTGGGACACAATCAGATTCCAAACTTTTAACCTAGACTTAATTCTGCAACAACTTTTACTACCATCTTAGGATAAAGAAAGCATCAAAGTCAAATTTATTTCCCAGAACCTTTAGGATGTTACCTCTTAATTCTTGTGATGCTTGGTCCTCTGATATTGGAATGAAAAGACCTTAAACATCAAAGCTCACTGGTGTGCATTGAGACTGTGGAACTCACACAAAGCCCATTCCAGAAGTAGCAGGCCCTATTATATTTTAATAATGCAGCATATTAAATAGGGGATCTGATCCCATCCGTTTTCTCTTGTTTATAGTAAAGAGTCTGCCTCTCTCTGCTTCTTTTATAACTTTACATTTCACATTGACATTAAAAATAAGTATCACCGGGGCTTGACAGAGTTGGGGATCAGGGAGGCATTTGGGAAGCTGACTCATACTTCAGAACAAAGATCTAGACTCTGATGTTTCCTGGAGGGGCTTTGAACATGTTGCTTCAGAAAAGTGTTTAAAAATGTTAATCTCTCTCATGATTAACACAGACTTGATATTTTTAAGAGAAAAATGGTGATACTAAGTTATAAAATAGGATTGAAAAATTAAAACCAAAATGGTATCAAGAATCTTAAAATTAATTACTCATACTCCTTAATTTAATAACTCACGTCCAGGAACGCACTTTAGGGAAATAATCTGGTATTCACAGAGATATGGGCACATGAATTTTGATCTCAATATTACTTTCAAAACTTTTTAAAAAGATTAAAACTAGAAACAATCCATTCAAACTTAGGGAAATAGTCAGAAAATAAAATATTATGGAGCCATTAAAAATATTTACACATGCCATCAATGGAATTAAAACAGAAAGAAACTACCCAAAGAATATAGAACAATCAGATACCGGGAAGAGGACCACAGGAATCATACCTGTTTTATGCTTTTATATCCAAGCTGACCAATGGGGACGCAGAGCTCACACCAGAATTAAAAATACAACTCTAAACACAGATGCGAACAAGAGGCAGGCCTCCTGAACCTTACCCTAGATGCCAAAGGTGACCAATAAGCTGCCTCTGAACTCAGACATTGTCCAGTCAGGATTGGACACTCTGCAAGGCTGAAGAACTTATTTGCATAAAGGACCCGGATAGGGACTTTTGGCTGGCATTCATCTGATAGTAGATACCCCTTTTCCTTTGTTCAGGGAGCTGCCACCTGACTTGCCCTTGGTCAAAGCTGTATCTCCCCTTCTGGCTGGAACAGATGTCCCAATAAAAGCTTTCCCTGTATCCCTCTGGGTCCAGTCTTGCTTCTACAAGAACCCAAGAACCCAGCCCCAGTAACTGAATGAGGAAATGCTTGTTGTATAATTTTAAGTGGGAACAAAGGAGACATAATCTAATTATCATGTCCCAATCACATAAAGAACTGCATAGAAAGTGGAGAATATACCAAAACACTAACAGAATATCTCTGTGGGAAGGGTAGAATATTGGATTAAAAATGATTTTATGCTCTGTTCTAAACTTACTGCAATTTTCCAAAATTTATACGATACAATATGCTTCTTTTATAAGTAAAAACAAGAAGGATAGAAAATGTTGCGTATGTCAGGAGTGGTTCTACATGCTTGTAACCACAGGGCTTGGGAGCTGAGACAAGAGGTTCAAGAGTGGGCAGCTCTGAGTCAGAAAAAGGAAAGAAAAAGTAGTATTAATAGCAAAAATGATCTCTCATGCCACACCCCCTTTATTTATGTTTGGATCTGTCACCTTATATGGGCAAAAGTTGTATATTATAACTTGGAGTGGACAGGATTGGTTCAACAATTATAGGAGGCCCTTTGCAGAGTTGTGGCTTGGGGAGCTGGTGCTGGGGTTTGAAATTAATGCAATCTGAAGTTAATGCATATGTCCCACACTTAATCACCAATTCATATGTTAATGATATTTGGAGGTGAGGCTTTGGGAGGCAATCAGGATTAGATGAGGTCATCAAGGTGAGGTGCCCATGATGTCATCAGTGGCTTTATAAGAAGAGGAAGAGAGACCTGAGCTAGCAGTCCTTGCTTGCTCTGTGTCACCTTATGATGCCCTCAGCCATGTTTTGATGAAGCAAGAAGGCCCTCTAGGTTCCCACCTGGCTTCTGAGGTGAAGGACCAGGGCTCTGGTCCAAGTCTGAATTTTGTGGGGTTGAAGAAGTTACTGGATAATGCTGGGGAACAGACCTAGAGAGGGACAGGTTACAGGCAGTTTGCCTAAATTAAAGTGATTCTCACTGGAGAAATGAAAGACCTTTCAAGAACCATAGCTCTCACTCAGAGAGGAACTTTAGAGATGCACAAGTACAACCCCCTCATTTGATAGATGAGGAAACTGATTCAAAGGAGGTTGAATGACTTTGTTGCAATCATACAGTGAGTGACCAAGACTGCCAGCCTCCAGTCCGGTTTGTTTTCCCCTGTCTGATACTGCTTCCCTCACTTTGAAACAAATGTCTCTGTGGTTTTAATAGTTGTTTGCCACAATGGAAACTGTGAGTTGCCTCTATTCTCATAGCAGACATTTAGTGCAGGCCCAGGATAACAGACACGGTTAGTCAAAACGTGCAGTAACACTATTCCACTGTCTGAACCCATTAGATCCTCGATTCACCCCCATCCCACAGACAGAATGGCAATGACTCCAGAGGTCAGCACAGTGTTTGGGATCTTTGGAAGCAATCTGCATTTTCAGAAGTCATGAAGGTTAAAGCAAGCTAACATGCCACTTTCAGAAACTTGACTCAGTGCCCTGGGGTAGCAATGTTCTTAAGTCCTTTGTGGAAATGGCTTCACTCTTTCCTGGCCTGGGGAATAGACCAATGAGAAGTAAGGATCAGTGATGCTTAACAAGCAACTCAAATAAGGAGAATAAATCAATAAAAACAATACAGCCAGGCCCTGGTAGCTCAGGCCTGTAATTCTAGCTACTCAGGAGGCAGAGATCAGGAGGATCAGAGTTTGAAGCAAGCCCTGGCAAATAGTTCATGAGACCCTACCTCGAAAAACCTTTCACAAAATGGGGCTGGTGGAGTGACTCGAGGTGTAGGCCTTAAGTTCAAGCCCTAGTACCACACAAAAAAAAAAAAGTGCGGAAATGCCTACAAGAATGAAAACACTGAATCTAGCAAACAGTGGGGAAAATGGGCCAGGGATGGAACTTGTCTGGAGGCAGATGGACAGACATAGGGACTCACCTGACTGCCTAGAGAAGTGGAGGTGACACTTGTACTTTCAGAACTAGACACTGCTCTGCTCTGTGTGGTTCCCAACTGTGCCTACCTCATTCTAGTTCCGTTGGTACCTGGAATCCCAAAGGAGTAGTAGCAATATCTAGAAGTGATGTCATGTGGATGGATATAGCAACATTGTGGTGATGGTGACCAAAATGAAGACAGTCAGGTAATAGGGAAGGAGCCTCCACCCAAGGCTTGAAACACAGTGTAATCTATTGATGACAACAGAGATCACCACTGTGACAGCTGCCACAACGACCATTTGTGAGCTTCATTTCAGTTCTGTCTGAGAATCCAGGTTTGCAATAATTATAGTAGAGAATGCTTGGACTACTACCTAATATGGATTTGTGATAGCTCATTAAAGTAAGATTATTGCATTATTCATCTTAAAGTAGTTCAAAGAGAGGAATATGAATGTACTCAATATAAGAAATGATAAAAGTTTACGGTAGTAGATATACTATCAAATGTATGCACCAATCAAAACATTGAGTTGTACTTCATAAATACGTACAAATACTATGTATTGATCAGAAAATTTACTTGTAGAAAAGTGACAAAGCTTAATTCAATTCAGTATGTATGACATGACACATATTATATGAGCTACTTGATGGAGGTTTAGAAAAAGCAATATTTCTAAAAGGGCTGGGGGTATGGCTCAAGAGATAGAGCAGTGCCTAGAAAACAGTGTTCTGTCCTCATGGAGTTTACAATTCAAGGGAAAAGAGAGAGTGAGCATTATTTACAAGTGTGGCAGTTTTCATAATGGGGAAATGAAAGACATTGAGTGCATATAGCAGTATATGTGAACCTAGATGAGGGAATCCAAAGTAGACCCCACACACATGCACACACAGTGCTCCATAAATTTAGCTGATATTTTTGTTATTACTGATGGTCTAGAAAACATGATTCAAAAAGGCAAAACCTGATTTTTGGATCTATGAAATGGGAAGAAAAGTGTATAAGCCACTTGCCATTCATTCACTAAAATACAGTTTTTAGCTTACATGTATAAGGCACTATACTCAATGATATAGTACAAAACATATGAAGGTCCCTACCTTCAAGGGGCTCACATCCAGTAGGAAAGAAATACATAAATAAATAATTGCAAAATTGTGTAATAAGAAATATATTATGTAATGCAAAGGCCTGCTTTTCAGGGTCCCCCAGATGCCCATGTGCTAAAGGCATGATCACTGGCTTGTGGCACTGTGGGGAGGTGGTAGACCGTTCAGGTGGTAGGGCCTCTGGAAGGAGGTTAAGTCATTGGGGGTGTGCCCTTTCAAGGGGATGTTGAGACTCCAGACCCCCCTTTCTCTTTGCTTTCTCTCTGTCCACCATGAAGTGAATGAATAGGCCTTCTCCACTATCTTGTACTGTGTCACCAGAGGCACAAAGCAACAGGGCCACGTGATCACAGACTGAAACCTCTAAAGCCCTAAGCCAAAGTAAACCTTTCAACCTTTTAAGTTGATTATCTCAGGAAGTTTTTCACAGTGATGGAAAGCTGACTATCACAGGATCCAAAAAGTCTACACTGAAAAAAGGAAAGGAGTTGAGTCTAGAAGGATCAGTGTTCGTATAGGGACCCTTTTTTTATTACCAGTTTTCCCCTGGGTGTGGGAAGCTTGGCAAGATAACTTCAATTTTTGTGATCCTATCTCTATATTTTATCTCTCAATTCAATCATTTAATGCATTGCAAAAAAAAAAAAAACGCCAGAAAGGGTTCATTGCCACACTAAAGCTACAGAATTTTTGGCCAGGAAAACAAACCCAAAACAGGCATAGTTCTTATAGAGGAGTTTGCTATAAAAACAACCATAAAACAGCCCATCCACAAAGACTACAACTTAGGGTTGCTCCAATCAAAGTGTTTAAGATTACTCTAATCATTCAAGAAGTTGAGATCTTTCTGTCTCTTGATCCCTGTGCCAGTCAGTGAAAGCCTGCAAGAGTAGGAAGCCCCATCCTGTGGAATCCCATTTTCCCAGATGTCACCCACAGGCAGAATTCTTCTGTCCCTTTTCTGTACATCCACACCTGGGATCCAGAGGCCAGTATCTTAATGGCAGAGTTTGTCTGAGATGTCTTACCTGGGGGTAAAGGAGAAAAGAATAAAAATCCAAGGAAAGTTCCAAAGTCCTCCTCGGGGAAGCGAAAGGATGGTTTTCTTCCTTTAAACTTGCACATGGCCAAGAACCTGAGTCTCTTCCAGCTTTCCAGCATCTTTTCTGCCAGGAGCTTGGGCCAAGCCACAGGGAGGCTCAAGCTTGAGTTGACTAGTAGCCCAGAGAAGCACGGAGTCATTTGATTCCTCCCACGGGCTCCTCACATGGACAGAGTAACTGGTTCTGCCAAGCACACGCCCCTGGGGATTTCCCTTGTCTGACCCTGTGGGTCACCCTACAGTAGAAGGGAAAATTAGTCCCTGCTACCTCCAGCTGGTTCAGCAATCAATTGGAAAAGAGCCAAACTTGTTTCTTTTTTAATTCAAACAAGTAAAAAAAAAGCAAGTACACCAAAATAGGAAAAGAAAAGAATTCTTCCTAAGGGAGAAGGGATATCCCTCTGAATGCTGAGGGACATCAGCATTCAGAGACTCAGAATGCTCAATAGGAGATGCAGTTCCACCAGAAGACACTCTAAAGTCAGAATCAAGTAAAAAGAAGAGCAGAAAGGGACAGTGCTGAGGGAAAGTAAGTCACCCAGACGGTTTCCTCTTTCAGTAAAGGTCTGGCCAGGGCTGTGCTGGGCTTGGGAAGGTGATGAGTCTCCTCTTAACCTTCAGTTCCCACCTTTGCCTAATGACTCCCAGAGGAGCAAAGACCCAGAGATGAAAGCATAGGCAAACCCTTTGGGAATTCTACACAGAGCAGGAAAAGCTGGCTGACTCAGGAAGGATTTGCATCAATGCCTTAACTGTGATTATTGCTGAATGACTGGATTTTATGGAGTTTTCTTTTCCTTTTTATGCTTTTCTTGATTGTTTGAAAATTGTGTTCATAACAAACCTAAACTATGTTATAATTAGGAAAGAAATATAATACCCTTACAGCTGTGGTTTACCCCTTCCTCTAGAGACTCAGTGAACTAAAAACATGGGCTAAACCCCTAGCAGTCAAGGTAATGTGGAACAACAGTTGGAGGAGTGACCCCAACATTTGCAAATGAGGTAAAGACAACGGAAGCCAGTTGCTGAAGAATTGAATCACGGAAATCATATTCCAGTATGGTGGTTCGAGTGGAGGGGATGAGTCACAAGGAATGACTCAAGTTGTCTGGGGAAGAAATGGCCAGTTGGTGGAGCCCACACCCTCCTCTCCCATCCCTGACTTTGGGACCTTGGCTGCCAAAACCCATAAAAAATCAGAGCTCCCTTCCCTACAGACATTGATTTCTAAAAATTAAGACTTCTAGACCCCTGTGTAAACTGCCTCCCCTTGACTTTTGAGAGATTCCTAGCCAGACTTCTCTGTCTCCTTTCACCAGAGTTAAGCCTGCCAATCAACAGACTCTTCCACATGGTGCACAGTACTGGGACATTGATGGAGTGTAATGAAGAGAATCTACCTAACCCAATGGCACAAACACACACTCATGCCACCCATGGCATAGTCCTAGCTCAGTGCCTGCCTCAAAGCTTATGGGAAGAATTAACACATACTTTTTACTTTTTCTTTTTAATTAACATGCAATAATTGTACACATTTATGTGCTGTGATGGGGTATTGATTGGTACAATGTGTACTGATCAAGTCAGCATTTCCGTCTCCTTGTCATTTCTTTGTTTAGAGGCTTCTAGCTCCTCTCTTCTAGTTTTTCATAAGACACATAGTAGGTTATGGTGAAGTGTAGTTACCCTACTGTGCTGTAAAACATCAGAACTTATTCCTTCTCTCTAACTGTGTTTTGGTACCTGTTACTCATACCCCTCTAGCTGCCCTCCCCTTCCTAGCCTCTAAAAATACAGACAACTTTACAAATTCTGGGACAGTCCTGCACAGGGACCATGCTATTTTATCTGTCACTCCAATTTTAGTATGTGTGCTACAGAAATGAGCACTAATTAATATATTAATATTCCAGATATATAATAACTGGGTCAGTCTCAAGACCCAGTTTACTAGAACACGGAGACTAAATAGGATAACAGGAGAAAAGGTAACCTGCCCCGTCCTGACAGCGTACAAACAAATTGAAGCTGTCAGCAAATGAGGAGGGAATGGAAGGGGAGGAGTGGTTTGAGCTTCATCTAACTTGCTTGAGAATCAGAATAATTTCCAAAGTTAATGGACTAATATGGATGTATTAGTCGGGTGTGGTGGTTCATGCCTGTAACCCCAGTACTTGGGAGTCTGAGGCAGTAGAATCACAAGTTCAAGGCCAGACTTGACTACATGGTGAGACTCTGTCTCAATAAATAAATAAATAGATGGATAAAAATAAAATTTATCTTTACATTATTATTAAAAAGTATAAAAGTATAAATAGCAGGGCAAAAATAATTATTAGAATTGAGGAAAGAGGAGGATAAAGTGAGTTAAGCCCCTTCTTTGTGTAGGTAAATGCCTTAACAATGTCTTAAATTTGTAAGTCAAGAGACAGCCTTAAATCTGAGTCCTGAGGAAAGTACCAGAATTGAAGGCAGAGAGCATTTCCTCTAAGAAGGTTAAGCCTGGGGAAGTACCCCATAGGTAATTACAGCTTTTCATTGTAATTCCTTCTGGTAATTTCTCATTTTCATCCCTCTTTCACTCCTAGTATTCTTGATAAACCATGAGGGAGAAATGAGAGGGGAAAGAAAAAAAAGAAAGGCAGCAGGGAGAGAGAGCTGGAGGGAGAAATGTCATCAGGAGGTTATTTCTTGTTTATTCAGTACCATAGATGTTCTATCAATATCCATCAGTGAGTGTCAGATGGTACAAAGTTGTCCGAATTATTTGTTGGTTTTTCCATCTCCTTCTGAAAAGGGCCTGCCTCTCTGGCAGTTACTGCTTTTGAGTTGGGGCAAGAGCAGCAGCAATCCTAAGTCCATCTAGGTCTTGTGCCTGGACTTGCTGGCTGCCTGTGTTGGCCATTGACCATGGGCCACTTCCTGACGCTGCCTCTTACAAATTCACCCAGCTTGAACTCAGTGCTCTGGCAGGACCTTAATCTTCTGGATCCTGTTCACCTCCAACCTAGGCTCTTCATCCTGGCCTTGCCTTTCCTCATCTGGCCTTCAACCTGCTCAACCCAAGGTCAAGCCATGCCTCCTGGCCCTAGGAGTGTAACAGAATTAGGCACCCTCGCTTAGCATGGACACCTCAGGCAACGAGGAGCCCAAGAAAACTTCCTTTGGACAAGGAAGACTTCACTGGACCCCTGTATCATGCAGCATCTAGCGGAGCGTAAGGTGACCCTTGTTCCAACCCAGACAGCTCAAGTCCTAGATCTGCTGCTAACTCTGTCCTTTCGCTAGAATACTTAACTTCTCAGAGCTTTTTCTCCCTCTTATGAGTAAAGTGAGGATAATAATATCTCCTGTGTGAATTTATTAAGAGAAAGAGATGAGACTTCATGCAAAAAAGCCTAGTATACTCCTGAACTTGGCATAGTTGCATAATGGTAGATCCCTTCCTTCTTCATTTTTCCCTGCACTCCTTTTTTTCTTTTTAGCATCTTCTGTAAATGTGGGACAAAGAGGAAAGCAATGAAGACTGTGTAGATGAGTACATGTATGGTTTGGCAGTGTTAGGACTGATAGTACTGCAGCTTTGCTGTGAGTCTCTATTGCAACTTGGGCTACAAATTCACTTTTCTTGGGAAAAGTCCCTCTTCCAGGCAGCTTGAGAGAGAAGGTATCTGAGCTACAAAGATCCATCAGGACCTAAGGTCATAGTTGAGCCAGTGTGGTGGCATGCACCTGCAATCCCAGCCACTCAGGAAGCTGAGGCAGGAGGATCACAGTTTCCAGGCCAGCCTGAGCAACTTAGCACGAGCTCATATCAAAATTAATTTTTTTTCTCACCACTGTTTTTAATTCAGTAAATCAAGCTGAACATTCAAGAAGCCTGTAAACACTGGAATACAGCAAGTAAGCCTCTAGCTAGAATGCTTACACTTAAAAAGCACATCGGCACGAGGTTTCTCCTGCTATGAGGTGGAAGAGAAGGTGATTTTCCTGACAGGGGTGGCTGGTGCTGGTGCAGTGAAACGCAAGGATGGGAAGGAGGTTTCTACACGTAACCAAAGAATAGACAACACTGAGCAGGCACCAACACACTGACAACAGCAGCAGTTAACTTGCACTTGTACTTGGCTGTGTTGGTACCTGCTGCTGCACTTTTGGCTTCTTTTTCTGTTTGGAGAGGCAACTCAATGCAGAATCACCATTCCTTGGTACTGCCACAAGCAGGGGCAGCCTGCCAGACTGAGTGGGATATTTGGTCTTCAGGATATCTTTGAACAAGGGCTGGGGGAGCAGGTGGCACAGCTGCTTCTTCAGGACCTTCATCTGCTTTTGTCTCTGGTGCTCTTCTAACTGGTCAGCTTTTCCTCCTTTGTACAGCCCTTCTTCCAGCTCAATCTGGAGGGCAGCCACTGCCATCTCAATCCAAGAGTTGTGCAGACAAGCCTAGAAGTTCTTTTTTTTTTTTTTCATTTTTCTTTTATTATTCATATGTGCATACAAGGCTTGGTTCATTTCTCCCCCCTGCCCCCACCCCCTCCCTTACCACCCACTCCGCCCCCTCCCTCTCCCCCCCCTCAATACCCAGCAGAAACTATTTTGCCCTTATTTCTAATTTTGTTGAAGAAAGAGTATAAGCAATAATAGGAAGGAACAAGGGTTTTTGCTGGTTGAGATAAGGATAGCTATACAGGGCATTGACTCACATTGATTTCCTGTGTGTGGGTGTTACCTTCTAGGTTAATTGTTTTTGATCTCACCTTTTCTCTAGTTCCTGGTTCCCTTCTCCTATTGGCCTCAGTTGCTTTAAGGTATCTGCTTTAGTTTCTCTGTGTTAAGGGCAACAAATGCTAGCTAGTTTTTTAGGTGTCTTACCTATCCTCACCCTCTCTTGTGTGCTCTCGCTTTTATCATGTGCTCATAGTCCAATCCCCTTGTTGTGTTTGCCCTTGATCTAATGTCCACATATGAGGGAGAACATACGATTTTTGGTTTTTTGAGCCAGGCTAACCTCATTCAGAATGATGTTCTCCAATTCCATCCATTTACCAGCGAATGATAACATTTCGTTCTTCTTCATGGCTGCATAAAATTCCATTGTGTATAGATACCACATTTTCTTAATCCATTCGTCAGTGGTGGGGCATCTTAGGCCTAGAAGTTCTGATACTTAGCTTTCTCAATCTACTGAGCTAAAAGGATTCTCTCCTTCACTACGTCCATGCACTTTGTCTGTACAGGGAACAGCAGGATGTCCTCATCTTTCTTGTAAATCTTCTTGAAGTGGACCACATCCTCAGGACCAGTCAGCATCAGGCTGAGGCCATTGCTGGTGGCATGAGCAGTTATACCACTTCACTGGATATAAATCTCCGAGGTGTGAGGAACCTGGTAATGGATGGTATGTTGGACTTCAGGAATATCAAGACCCCGAGCTGCAGCGTCTGTTGCCAAGAGAAAAAATGGTAGAGTGCTTGCTTATAGCAATGCCACACACATACACACAAATTGAATTGGTAGGACCTTAAATACTAGCCAGTGACCAAAAATCATTAACAGAAGAGACCCAGAAAAGTTAAGTTGCCTAGTTTAATGTCACACAACAGATCTACTGAGTTCCTACCCACTGCTCTTCTGAAATAAAAGCCTTCCCAAGAAGGTTGAGTTTCTGTGTTCAAAGAATTTAAGTTATGAGATAAAATGTAGTCCTGATTAGACCAACATGAAAAATATGCACAATGAAAACCACCAAACTAAAAAAGGGACTAGTGTTTTTATAGGATTTTTCAAAAAATATGAATACTTTGGGTATTCACTCTAATTAAAAGCCACTATGAACTAAGAGAAAATTTTACCTGGGACCCAAACCATTGAGAGATGGCAAACTCATGCAAGAGTTTATTGAATTCAGCAGACATTTAATGTACCCTGTCAACCAAAAATAGCTAGGAAAGAATTTAAGACAAAAAGGGAAGAGGAAGGAGGAGGAGAAAACAGTTTACCACCAGGAAGATGCAGCCTTCTATACAAAAGAAAGTGATCTCTGAAGGAGCAAAGGGAGGGGTCGGTTATACAGAGAAAGTTCCCAGTCAGGTTCCCAACCTGATCCACTAATGCAAATGAAAGATGTAGTTATGTTCTGTCCTGATTGGTCAGTTTTATTTAAGTGAGGGATGCAACCATGCCAATTCTGATTGGTTAGGTTCATTGGATATTTCCAAGCAGCTAAATGAGACTTTCTGGGGGCTATTTATCTTGGCAGTTGAAACAGGAACAATTCCCAAGAAAAGGCCACAAAAGTTCAGTTTGTGGTTCTTCAAGGAACACAGTGATGTGTGACTCCACAATCAGCAAATGACTATTGGGACCCATTCTGAATTTTAACCACTTGGGACCTTTCTTGGAGAGTCAGCTTTTCTTAAGATTCAAAGCCTAGATATACCATTATTATAAATGTGATATGAGGAAGTGACTTATTTTGGGTGCCAGGAGATCCTGATAGGTTGAACATAGACTGGTCAAAATTAAACAGCATACTTAGAGGCTGAAATCTAGTTAGCATTAATGTCACACTTCTTAAGAAATTTAGTAAGGCAATAGTCATAAGGACATAGAACTCAAGCCTACTGCATTATTACACTATTCACCAACAATTGCTTAGTACTAAGAGGTTGGGAATGGAAGATGTCAGGAACGTAGTAATTAACACAGAGCCCTGGGTTTGCTTCTGTGCCTTGAACTGTTAACAGTACCATTGTCTGCATAGCCCTCTTAAAGACAGCACCTCTCTCCTGCTGTATTTCACAGATTTTTGGGCAGAACAATTGAGGTAGTTTAGACTTGGCAATAGTTTCTTGAATTGTTGAAATAAATTGACATGTTCATATGATCCAGAGAAAAACATTCTATACCAACTCTCCAAAAATTAGACCATTTAAAATAAACTTTTGGAATATTTCTTTTGGAGGGTATACAGGAGATATATACCTACGCACTTCCGTTAAGAACTATAAGATTCAATTTTCTCATTTCTAAAGAAATTACCTTTAAGAATTTCATTTTGTGAAGAATAATCTGGCCCACTTCACTATAATGGAATGAGTTTCCAGAAATGAAAGTGGTAGCTTAAATTATTCTTAAAATTGTCAATTTAGAGATTGGACTCTAAAAGTATACTTCAAACATAATAAAAATGAACTAACGCTGTTGAGTTTACCTTTCTTGATTAATCTTGATAGGATTAAGGAAGTACTATAAATTGATATTATCGAAGTCAGGCAAAATAGTACCAAAAACTTAATAGATCATTGAAGAACCAGAATTCTAATGGGGCAATGCTTCCATCTAGGCTCAGAAAACAAAATAGAAAAGGTATTGACATTTAACACACAAGAAAAGTTCCTAGCTTTCCAAATTTATAATACAGAACGAATGAACTATTAAAACATTTTATTCATTATTAAATATTCCTTGTTCTTGCATTTTTATAGATATCAAATACAATCAATATCAGACATAGTTACACAAGGTTTCCTTGCCCCGAAGTTCACTAAAAAACAAAACCTGTGTACTGACTTTTCTTAAGTGGGTCCGCTTAACTTATTTCTGTTACCTGCCTACTGGATTGGTATGTGACTTTCTTTCTTTTTTTTTTTTTTTTAACTATTGTTGTACAGGAGGTACTTTTTATCAAAGTTCTTACAATGTATCATAGTTGAATTCACCACCTCCATCATTCTCCTTTATCCCTCTCCCAGCATGCAACTTTCAATCCTGGGCAGAAAGTCTGAGTTTAAGGAAAGACTTGTTTCTGCACATCACATTGCAGATGCTGGAGGCTGCACATGTGAGCTCAGGGACAGAATTCTACCTGACCTGGGCATTGCCACAGAGTGGGCAGGGAGCCATGGACTGTACCACGTGAACCTTCATCAGCAGTGCTGTGCCCCAGACACGCAGAGACTGTGCTTAACCCCTAGGAGTTTGCAGTTTCCCTTCTACCTGGCTTTGAACCAGGATGGATGGTTAGCACTTTTGGACTAAGTAAGGCCTGAGATATAGGAAAAGTTTTTGAATGTGAAAAGGAGGCGCTCAAGAGGGAGACACTTGACTTCCTAGAAATGGGACAAATAGGGGCTTAAGTGATTGAGTCAAGCAATAAAAGATTAATTTATATTTTTGCTTTTAATAGACATCAAGTATATGGAATTGGATTAATCGTATCTCTTGATTTGCAATCTACTCTCATCATGACCTTCTTTCAGTGTGTGAGTAGATATATGTATTTGATTACTCACAGACATGAAAGCATTTGCTGTCGGAGGTCCATACTGAAGACTACTGAGCATCATTGTGAACCTCTCTCACAGGAGCTCTAAGAGAAGGGGAATGCAGAAAAGACAGCGACACTGAGCATCTCTTCCCCCAAGTACTATGCTGAGCCCTTTGCAAACATTATCTATTTAATTCTACCAAAGTTGACCCAGGGCAAGCAAAGGCAAGCTAAATTGCTTCTTACCCTCTTTTTTCCTTCTTTCCACCACTGTGCACTAGCTGGTCCAAAATAAAATTGCTGTGAGCGACAAGAACATTTCCATGCAATATTCTCAGGTGGTTGAGTGGTTTGATGTTGGGTGACTTTCAATTTTCACAGCTGAACTTTAAAATCTCATTAAAACAGCTTTTTTGTTGCTATTTGCTGGGTTTAAATCAGCAATGATTCAGCAAATAAGCAGGCTCAGCAGGATATCTCTTTTGGCAGGATAATAAGAGACCTGTAAAGAATATGCTCGAGAAAGAAAAATGTGATTTCAGAGCTAAAGCACTGTGAGCCCCTTTGAAAGAATTGTCTTCTATAAATCCTGGCTGATCTTTATATGGGAGTGACTTTGAAAGAAAAAGACATCTCTGTCTTCTCCCTTATTATCGGAAGTGTTTGCACTGGCAGAAGTGTTGGCTGGGTGGATTGTTAAGAAGTTTGGAAATCTCTATTAGTGTCTGATGCAACCTAGTGTCATGAATAACATTAATTTTTTTAAAAATCCTGAGAATGAAGTGACTCTCTCTTAGGTTTAGAGAACCTCTGACCCCGTCCCCCAAGCTGACCCTTACCTAGTATTTTAAAGGCTTTTCTTAGCATCTACCTGGAAGAATTTATGAGGCCATACAGCAGTGGTTCCACATTTATTGTATTGGGCTAGGGACGGTGCTCGGTGCCACAACAGAATCTGACAGATCCCCTCCGTCAAGAGGTTCACTTGCAGTCTCATGAGGTTGTCCAGTCTTCCCTCAAGGAAGTAGGTCAAATCTCCAAAAATTGCACTTGAAGAAAGAAAGAAGGAAGGGCCATGTAAAGTACAAGCCAGGGACAAGTCCTGCCAAAGGAGCGAGTGGCAGATGTGCTCCTTCAGATAAGACTTGCAGATTGTAAACAAGGACGGGGGAAGAAAGAGAAGGGACTTGCTATGGTGGAGACAGGATGATGGTGGTGAGAACACATGAAAAGGTCCATGTCTGAGCCTCTGGGAAAAGAGCTGACATGAGGAAGTCTCAAAAGGATAAAAGACCTTCCAGTTGCAACTTCAGGGTGCATCCTCACTCCCCTTAAGTTCCTTCCTTTGCATCAGTTGACAGATTCTCAGCCACTTCAGGTTGTCACTTAGTCAGTAGGACCCCACCATATTGGAGACCCTCTTTTGCCTAACTTCCTCCTTTCCCCTCTTTTGTTCCTCCCTAGGATCCACAGATGTGCATAATAAATGACAAAATTACTACCGATGGTCCCCACTTGCTTTTGAGGGGTCTGTCTCTAAAGCACCAACCTGTCCTGGCACAGCGAGTCAGTAGGAAAACATTTGAGGACTTGGATTTTTAGGTTCTTTAAAAAGTCTCTAAAGTCACCCCATTCGGAGTCTTGCCTTTTGTATCAAAGCTTCCTCAGTCAACCCTGATCCTGGATCTTAGAATCCCAAGTTCCTCTTGCTTATAGGTGACTCAGAACCCAGCCCTATGCACATCTTTATCTCAATAGCATTCAAAGGGATTAGGCTTGAGCAGTAGGCATTAAACAAATGCCTACTGAACAAAGCCTCTGTTCAGCCTTGGGGCAGTAGTGGGGGAGGGGGCGAGAAGTGTCCCAGCATTTACAAGACCTTGCCTGGACCAGTAAGGAAAACAAGCTACTACTCATGCCTGGCTGTCTGTTTATGTTGGGAACAGAGTGCTCCACACTGGCTGCCCACTGCCTGCTCAGGGGCTGTGGTGGGGAAGCTGCTGACAGGTTGGGGTGGTGGATAATGCAAGCATTCATTCACTCCAGCTGCTCTTCACATCATGCCTATCAGTGCAGAGGGGAGTGAACAGCGTGATAGCACAGAGAGCACAGAGCCAAATAAACCACTGGATACAAGCCAGCTCCTCTGTCTTCTGGGCCAGCCTACAATGAAAGCCACTCTGGAACGTTGAGACATTGAGGCTACAGGGCAATGTGAACTTTTGTTGCCTGGCTTACCTAAGTCTATAAATAAAGCTAGTTAAACATTTCTAGCATTTCCAAATACTCTTCTGACATTTCCCCCAATGAGCAGCTTGCTAAGAAAGGGTGGGTAGACCCAATGCCCTCAAATTGGTTTGGATGCACCTTTCTCCTCCAGTGCAGAAGAGCTGGGTCAGTCATTTTGGCTGCCATCTATTGAAAAGAGGCCCAAATGGGGACACAGGAGGCCCTGAGTCCATTCCCAGTCTTGCCATCATGAATGTGACCTCAGAGCAGTTATGAAACTGTTCTGGCTTTCTGTTTCCTCACCTTGAAAATGGGCATAATAACCACTGTCCTACCACCTAGAGTGGCTGGGAGAATGAAATGAGAGCACTGCCACCAATCATGTTATATGTGAGAAGCCAAGGAGTTGAGTTGTCAAACCCAGGGTTTGGCAAACTTTTATGCAAAAGGCCAAGTAATGAATATTTGAAACTTTGTGCACCACATCAGATCTCTGTTGCACATCTTTTTCTGTGGCTCTGTGAAACCCTCAAAAAATGTAAAAGTCATTGTCAACTCAAGGACAGCATGAAAATATATACTTGATGCCCAGGTCAGTTTCCCAGCCTCTTTTGAAGACAATAGGTAGAAGCCAGAGGTAACAACAAGAGTTCTGAAAAACCTACACCTAAATGAATAAATGACATATGAAGTGTGTATGAATATAAATAAATGTTCATATTTGTAGTATTTTCTGACTTGTGGCCCCTACTAGTGAAATTATTTGAACCTCAGCCTATGGGCCATTGTGTTAGTTGGTTTTTCATCACTGTGACAAATATCTAAGAGGACAATTTAAAAGAAGGAAGGAATTATTTTGGCTCATGATTTCAAAGGTCTCAGCCATAGTTATTTGACTCCATCACTGTGAGTCCATGGTGAGGCAGAGAATCATGGCAGAGAGGATATAGCATAGCAAAGTTTCTCACCCAGTGGCAGGCCAAAAGCCAAACAGACAAACAGGAAGGGGCCAGGGACAAGGTATATCTTTCCAAGGAATGATCCAGATAAAATACTTCCTCTAACTAGGCCTCACCTCCCAATTGTGCTGTCAAACTATGATCTCATCAATGATCAATCCATCGATTAGATCAGTGCCTTCATGATACAATTACCTTTCAATGACTGGATCCACTAGCTGGAGAGCAAGCCTCCAACACATGAGTCTTGTTGCGTCACTTCATATCTAAGCCATAACAAACATCTTGTTCAAGTATTCCTAGACTAACTTGACATTCACTGAGCACTTCACTGCCTAGGTTAGAGCACCTGCTCAATTATTTCAGAGTCTGGGGTCAATCTTCAGCCCCAACTTTAGTTGTCACTCCTTGATGCTCCCTGGGCCCTTCAATCAATGAAACCCTGAACAGGCCATCATGCCTCCCCAGCCATCATTTCCAGGGCATAGCTCCTGCATGCCCTTATTCTCAGGGAAAGCAGGGTTAAAACCGTTATTTAGGGGCCATTACTACCCATATAAGAGGCAACTCATGTCACCTGTAATTATTAGCATAAAACAACATTTTGTCAACAAATGTGTTTTTAAATTGTGTCATCATTTCTCTAGTGCAAGTAAGGTAGCTTTATCACTGTCATTTGCAGAAAGCAGAATTGTGATGAGGAATATTTACACAAAGAACTTACAACACAAAAGACAAATTTCATGATTAGCTAGTGGACTGGTATCTGGTTCCTTCTGTCTCTGATGAGAAGTTAGCTCCTTTCTTTCCTTTGTATGACTTTCTCCTGTTTTTAGCTTCACTCTTTATTTGAAGCTATTAGAAGAGCCACAGAAAGAAGCCTTAAATGAGTATAGCTGATAACAAAGAAAGTTTATTTCATTATTCCATTCTCTTCCCTTCCAAAGAAAGAAAAGAGGTGGGTCAGTAACTCTTTTCTCAAGGCAGCCAGATTTCAGATATACCCATAGAAGAAACAATGCTTTCCCAACACATCTTACTTTGGTTGAAGGTATGGAAATACAATGAAATAAATGCAATGAGGCAGAACCATGTTCTTAGACAGCAGCCCCTCTTTTGACAGACTGGCTATGGAGATCCAGAAAGTTTGCAGACTTTTCAACAAGATGGCTGGTATTCACAACTGAGACTAGCATTCTGGGTCTGTCTTTAAGTCCTGCCCATTTTCTATGACAGCCTGCTCTTTTCCAGAGTGTCAGTTGCCAAGATGGCCACCTGACCCCATAGCAACCCCTCATGTTTGTCTCTTCATTTTTATGACCTTTTCCTACTTCAGATGTGGATCTCTACCATTTCTATTTCAATGCAACATTTTCTCTGTGGAGATAATTTCATTTTACCACATATGGCCAAAGCTATTGTTTTGGCACTGTGTAAAGTAAAGCTGTATTCTGCAAAAGAAATCTCTCATCTTCCAACACAGCCACCATCTTGAACATGGACCAAGGATCTTAAATGCCTAGCCTTGGCCACAAGAAGCAAAGTTTAGATGGCTCAAGGTATCTAGCATCTCTCCAGCCCAAAACAACCAAGATACCCAGGGGATATTCTGCATTATTTCCACTTATGAAAGGAAATACTTTAAAAATAAAATCCTAGTAGTGCCTGGAAACCATCAGGCACACAATAAAGGTGGATTCAATGAATAAAAACTCTACTAAGGAGATTTTTTAGCTAAAGCTTCTTAAGAGAGGAATTAGACATTCTAATGAACCTTAAAGATGAATGGCTTATTTGAGAACACTGTATAAACATCAATTTCTTAATAAAAGTATAATAAAGGGAGAAGATAGATGGCAGTGTCTCCTACCCTGAAACTATGGAGATACAGAAATGAAAAATTCTTATTCCCCAATTTTGGCTTTAGTCATTGTGCTATATTTAAAACCTCTTCTCTTTTGCTAGAGTTGGGGTTGATTGATTACTGATTAAATATGAGAGGTGTATCTTGTCTGGTCTCCCATCCCAGTTGTGAAGTGTGTTCATCAGCAATAAGGCTAACACTGTACATTCCTGACCTTGCCCTTGGACTACAGCAAAGGGCTTATGTATCCTACTGTCCGGGGACTGTGGTTCTTAGTGTAGGACTTCCTGAAAGCACAGACCATCATCTTCCTAGAAGCTCTGAGAGATGTCAAGGAAGATGAGGAATACCAGACCTGCCCTGAAGAACTGCCGACTTTTTTCTTTTAGTTCATATTCTGTTATCTTCCATGGAAGACAGGTAAGCCCACTCAGGAGAGAGTGCAGTTTGAAAAAACATCACATGACTCCCACTACTTTAGGATAAAACTTAGTTATTGGTATGACAGGTAAGGTCATTCATGGTTTGACTTTGATCTTCCTTTCCAATCTTCATCTTCTGTCACTTTTTCCAACATTCCACCAACCTCTGAGAATAGCTTGTCCCTTCCAAATTGTACTGTATTCTTGTTGTTGTTAACTTTTGTGCCTTTGCCTGTGTTCTTTCCTGTGCAAGAAGCCCTCTGTCTTTTTCGTCACTTGGTGAACTCCTACTCGTCTTTCAAGATCCAGCTCAAATAG
The DNA here is from genome assembly GCF_047511655.1 of Castor canadensis. Classification (NCBI taxonomy): domain Eukaryota; kingdom Metazoa; phylum Chordata; class Mammalia; order Rodentia; family Castoridae; genus Castor; species Castor canadensis. The sequence goes on along the minus strand of NC_133399.1, from coordinate 66,965,960 downwards.
TCCTTTGTAGGGCCTTTCTTGGCTTTCACAGGCAAAACGCTTTCACCGCTGTTTTCTCTTAAGGCCTTATGCAACTTTCTGTGATGCTACATAGGACTCTCCAAGAGTTGTTTGTTTATGTCTTAGTTCCTTCATCAATCTATGGGCTCTGATGAATAGATGCTGTGACTACTTACTGTTACCCCCTGAGCTGAATCCAGAGTCTGGCCACAATAGTCTATAAAAACTGTTAAGCAAATAGATTAATGAGATGGAACCAGATCTTGGAAAGCTTTGGCAGCCCAGCAAAATGATTCAATGCTCTGCTCTGTGATATCCACTGTGGGGTCTTTAAAATGATCTGCTAGAGGTCAGGGAGAAAATATCAGAACTCCTGATTACATTTGCGTGTCAAAAATCAACAATGAAAGTAAGCTTTTCTCATATTTCACATGAACTGATAGTAACACATAAATTTAATACACACGCTAAAGATACACGTTAAAAAGTGTAGGCCATGTTATAAGCAATGGAAATCCATTGAAAGAGTCTGAACAGGGAAAAACCTGAAAAAACAAGTGTGTAGGAGAATCCATTTATGGAGAGAGATTAGGCCATTGATCAATATGCAGTGCACTAAAGTGGGCCACATATAAGAGGTAAGAGAGTAGACAAGTTCAGGAGCAGTAGGAATGAGGGAAAAAGGAAGCCCTACTTGTATATTACTATCATTATCATCATTATCGCTATGACAATAGAACTCGGTGACATATTGGCCAAAGGTTAGGAGAATGGGGGCAAGACTTATGGAGACTCTAAAAGGCAGTCATGAAATAGGAGAGTGGGCTGAACTCAAAAGGGAAGGTAGGACACACATAGGCCTAGATCCAATATGTGAATCTCTTTAAAAAGTTTTTTTTTTCTCCACTTGTTTGAAGGGCCAACAAATTGAGGCCCTTCCCAGGCCAGTGCCGATCCAGCCTAGAGCTCCTTAGGAAACTATTTATAGCCTCCAGTTATTGCTATAAGGCTGTGTAGTTGCTGTGTGGGTGGCTGATGGCTGGGTGAGTGACCTAACTGTCTCCTGGCTGCTTCCTGTTGGTTTAGGAAACAAAAGAAGGTAGATTTGTTTGTAAGTTGAGCAACTGGTTGGTTGTCCTGCCTAGCTGGACTTTCTCCCTTTAAATATTAACTGTCTCTCAAAACGTTTGTGTTCTGTGCCGAGGGCCAAGGGGGACAACAGAAGGAGGAGAAAAAAAAGATGAAGAGAAGAGAGGTTGGGCAGGAGAGGAGGGGTCTCTCTATCATAAATTCCTTCATTCCATGAACATTTGTTAAGGGTCCCCTGGTTTTCAGGGTTGTAAAACATGATTTCCATCCTTAGAGATTTGCCATCTGGTGAAGGACGCAGACCAGCCATGCAAACAGGAAACGAAGGGGAAAGGACAAGTCCATGATGTCCCTGTGCCCTCTGCTCAACCTCTGCTTCCCAGAGACATTTTCGTGGGGAAACAGAAAAAGAGATCAGAAATTTGAAAGTCTCCAGGATTTTTGTCCACAGAGCAGGAGGCCTCAAATTTCAGTAAGCAGAAAGTGACCTGGAACACATTTAAAATACAACATTCAATATTCAAGTCTGTTTCAGTGTCTTTTGGCTGGGGCTCAGAGCTCTGGGTGAATTCAGCTCTCTGGAGGATTCTGATGTAAGTGGTTCATGATCACAAGGGGGTGCTGTTTTCCCAAAGTGGAGCCGGGGAGTGGACCCTGGCAATTGCCCGGACATAGAGCCATCTGCCAGAGGCTGAGGAAGAAAAAAAAAAGAGGGAGAGCTGGCGAGAATTAGGGGCAAGAAATGGGAAAAGAAAATCTAGAGTGTCAGAAGGAAAAAGAATGCTTCTGGAAAGGTGAGAGCATATTGTCAATGCTCTGGGGCCACGTTGCTGGCTGGTGTTTGTAGTTTAGACCAGTTCATCTTCTTTGGCATGAAAACTTGAAGACTTACCTAAGCAAGCACACAGCCATGGAAAGCAAGCTTCCCTGGAGCCAGGAGCAGATATCACCTGTAGAACCCAGCCTTTTCTTCATTCTGCCTCCTGTCTTTCTTACAGGTCTCCTGACTGCAACCCATCACTGACCTTCAAGAGGCCAGGGAGGACAAAGCCCGGGGCTATGGAAAGGGAGAAGGTGCTCTAACTTGATCCTGCTTCAGTAACTGTTCTAGTTCCTTGCAGCTCTGCCTTACTGTACCTCTATCCCCACCACCCTCCAAGCTAGGGCATTCCAGAGCAGCGTCCAGCTTGCTGCCTAAGAAGATTATGCTGGACCCACCTCCATGAAAATGGGCTCTGTTGGCCACCAGCAATTTCCACTTTGTGGTCTACAGATCTTTCTCCATCCTGATTACATCACGATGATTCTATCTCTTAAAGTAGACTTAGGCTAGCATCATTTGTTCTCCAGTGACTGCTAATAGGCTCCTTTTCATACCAGCAATTTATTTTTTGGGGGAGGGGCAGAAATGACAGTTGAACTCAGGGCCTGGTCTTAGCTAGCAAGTGCTTTACCACTTGAACCATACTCCCAGCCCTTTTTCGCATTTTGGTTATTTTTGAGATAAGGTCCTGGGCTAGCCTGGACCACCATCTTCCTGTTTGTGCTTTCCCGTGTAGCTGGGATGACAGGCACCATGCCACCAGGCCCAGCCATTCCAGCAGTTTCTAAAGCCCACTTTCCCCCACTTCTCTCAAATAAACATCTCCCCCTTCATTCTTTGAACACTTGTCCTGGTATTCCTTTCCCTGTGGATTCTTCCTCTCCCTTCTCCCATTTGGAGGCCTGACCATAAGTGTCGAGGCACTTGCTCAGGTGTTCTCCACCCATTCTACTACAAGTCCCAGGGATGTGGACCCCTAGGAGTCACCGGAGCATCACGGTTGGGAACTCCAGCTGACACTAGCTGTGCTGCCATGGGCAAGTTTCTTCATTGTCATCAGTCTCAGTTTCCTTACCTATAAAACAGGCAGAGATACTTACGAGTAAGGTTAAATATGCTGGTATTTGGCCCAGTGCATGAACCAGCCTAGCTGTCCATGAATGTTTGCTCTTCTCATCATATGCATTTAGAGTCTCACTTTTGCCCTAGTCCTCATGGATTTATTGAATTAGCAATTAAGATGTAACTGCATCACTGCATCTATACATTAGAACATTTTGAGAAGGAAGGGGCAGCTCAATGTATCCATTCACACACACATATTTTATGGGGTTTCCCCGTCTGTGAGGATTTGTGTAGAGGGGAATTATCTAAAGAAGATAAGCAGTCTTATCTCAATCACTCTTCCTTCATGTCCCTGCTTCAAGCTGCTTTTCTCACTTCTGCCCCCAACATCTGTTATCCTGTTTCTTAAGAAACAAACAGAAAGTGGTGACTCTTTAAAAGGACCTTAAATGGAGTCTGGGTTCTCTAAGGAAAAGAGCTGTGTGATTCTATAGATTCTGTTATAAATATTTGGATTCAACGTCCCCTCCTGTCAGGCTCCAACTTGTGAGATGAGATGGGAAGAGCTAAATAAACTGGCCTCCCTTTGCATTGTGGTAGTCTATGATCTCCTTTGTGCAGGGGCAGGCTTTCAAGCTTAAAAGTATAAAGCAACTTTTGCAAACAAACATAACTTAATGACAACAGATGGTACCCAACTGTGTTGGTTTGGCTTATGATATTTTGGTTTTACAAAGGTACAAAAGCAGTATGCGTTCAGTAGAAGATGTACTTCGGCTTTTGAGGATTAGTCTTTTCCTGAGCTTGTGGTAATGCAGTAAGAGCCTCTCTCACCATGCTGGGCAGCATCAATGAACCTCAGCTCCCAGTCAGCCCTGTGATCCTGAGGAGAAACAACCGAGGCTCCTCTACCCTGTGCTGCTTGCTAAGCCAGAATGTTAGGTAAACTAGGTTATGCAAGGAGTTTTACAATATTTTCAACCCTATTGTAAGTCAGGAAACACTTGTAGTTCTGACTCCTGGTAAGGATAATCTCAGAAAGAAAATTGGTGTTTACCCTGTTCACTGCATATCTTCTTTCCTGGAATTACTTAAGGCTAATTACTAGAGGCTGAGCTAAATGTTTGGAAACTTGGTTTATGCTATGAGTTGGATAGGAAGTGTTTCCCCGAAGCCTCACGTGGGGCCTTTGTCCCCAGCTGGTGATGCTATTTTGGGAGGTTCTAGATTTCGTGAACGTGTTTTTGATGCATAAGTAAATTAATAACCAGTTTTGTAGTTTTTGATGGGGCCTAGAGGATCCAGCCAGCAATACAGACCTACTCAGATACCTTCCTTGGAGAAAGTTGTTCCTTACAACTTAACTTTAACAAGAAAGTGAGGAGGGATAGGCACAACCAATTAGATCAGCCAAATCAAAGTTGGTGACTAATATTATTGTTGTTTAAAATCATAACTCTAAGGCAGTAAAGATAAAGCATGTTCTATGCAGTTCTAGCTTGTTGGAGGGAACTATTGGGTTAATGAAATGGGTTTCTCTAACAGCAGGATTTCACAGAGCCTTTAATATACTAATGATCACTATGAATTGAAAGGTATTTGTATGTGGTATTTCTCACATCCATTTGATTACCAGATCCCCTGCTATTTCCTGGCTCAGCTCTCACTGCTTGGAGGCTCTCCAGAAATATTAGAGTTCACTCTCTGTCCTAAATTTCAAGGAGAAAATACCAACTTTCCAAGGACTCTGTGGATAACCTGTAAGGCAGCAACTAAGAAGAGGTTCACTAGGGGTTTTAGCCATGTAGACCCTCAGCTCCCCTCTTGTCTGCTGCTAAACCTTACCCTTTAGCTGTACATGTAAGGATGCAGCTCTTAGCTATGAACTGCTCATTGCCTAGTATTTTTAACCCTGGCCTGCAATTTATTTTAAGAAGGGCCCAAAGCTCCATCATCAATATTCTGTTGTCATTGTAACTTTGGCTTTCAAAATATTGCATTCTTTCCTCATGTTTTTCAGTTGTTGTTGGGTTTTACTGTGGGGAGGGGTCCTTTGAGGACCCCTCTTGTTCTGTGATCTACTTCTCTTTAGTAGTTATTTTCATTTGCTAATGTATGCTCCCTAGGTTCTAAAGTGCTTTTTTAATCTTTGTGTATTGTCTTACTTGTTTTCACATCTGATGCATTTGGTTTTCTTCACTTGAAACAAGACAAAACCTTAATTTATTTTTGCTTTCCTGTTCATTATTAATAACTGAGAATTTTTGTTTGCTTGTTTTCAGAATTATTGGCACAGAGTGCTCTGAATAGGCAATGCTATGATTTGATTATGGTTTATGTCTCTCAGGTACTCTTGTGATGGAAGTTTAGTCCTGTGTGGTAATGTGAGAAAGGTGGGACCTTGAAAAGGATGTATTTTGTATTCATGTATGAAAATACAACAATGAAAACTGTTGAAATTGTTTTAAGAAGGAGGATGGGGAGAACTATGGAGGGGGTAAATACTAACTAAGATATAAGCACATATGTAAATTTCACAGTGTATCCCCCTGTACAACTATTATATACCAATAAAAATGTTTAATCAAAAAGAGGTGGAGCCAAGTAGAAGCTGGTTAAATCATTATAGGTGCTACCTTTAGTAGCGAGTAAGGTAGTCCTCTTAATACCCTGATTAGTGCCCTGGAGAGCGAATTATTATAAAAGAACAAGACTTAAACCTCCCCATCTTCTGGTTTCCTATCTCACCATGTACTCTCTCCTTTTTTTATTTTCTTTGTAGTACTGCAGTTTAAACTCAGGGCCTACACCTTGAGCTACTCCATCAGCCTTTCTTTTGTGATGGGCTTTTTCAAGATAGGATCTCAAGAATTGTTCGCCCAGGCTGGCTTTGAATGGTGAGCCTTCTGATCTCTACCTCACGAGTAGCTAGGATTAAAAGCCGGAGCCATCGGCACCAGGCAATCTCTCCTTCTTACCCATACTCTCACCACATTGCCATCTACCATGATGTAATGTGGTCATGGATTCCTGGCAAGAACTGATGTCATGCTGTTCGGATTTAAGCTTCTAAATAATACCTTAGGTATTATTTGGAAAATAGACTGTACAGGTGGCATGGTATAGAAATTAGCACTGAATGAGAACACTTTTCCCTTTTTACTGGAAAGAACTCCATTTTCCTTGTCTGTCCCTTTGGGGTTTTGGTCTCTGAACCTCTAAAGATATTGTCAGATTCTCTTTGTAAAGCAAAAAGACAGATGATTTCTGAAACCACATGATAAATTTTTAAATTAAATCCCAAGTTATCCATTTGAAGAAGAAAATGTCCTCCAGCTTCAAGCTTTACCTCAATCAGTATTATTTTTGTTTAAGTTAGAAATGTCCTCCTGGGTTCCCCTCCTCGTCTCAAATTCTTAGTTACTTTTTACTCAAAATAATAGAGTTCCTTCCATTTTTCCAGCCATTCCCCTGGCTCCTGAGACTTTATGCTATGGGCCAACTGCTACTGGAGAAAATGAAGCAAACAAACAAACGAACAAACAAAAAACCCTTTCTGACATCCCTTATGAGCTTGTCAAATTCAGCCTATACAGAGGCAAAGCACATGTCCTTCTTCCATTAATGACATACGGCAGCCTCTACATTTAAGCAAGCTCAGATCCCCTGGTCTTCATGGTGCCCTCCTTTCCCCTTATTTCTCTTTTTTTCCTTCCTCCTTCCATCACCAGCCCTTGTCTTCCCTTTTCTACACTGTAGAATAACCTCTTTGGTGGTCTTCCTATAGTCTTCCTTTCCTCTCCTCCAAACCATCCTCTACTCAGAAGCAAGAAAGACTTCAGTTTTCATCAGCAATAAGTACTTCCACTCCACTCATAACTCACTGACAGACTCTTGCATCAGATTCTCACTGGTAGGGCAAGGTACAACCCCAAACAGCTCATCCTTTCAAAAGGAGAATTTAAGTCTTTGTGCACTTGAATCAAGTAGCTGGAATTGCCTTCTCACCTAAAACCATAAGGGCTTTTGATAAGGGAATTACAACCATGTTCCATGACTCTGGGAATTCCTCCAGGTCCCACATTGGCCCAGTTTTCTCAGTTTTTATCCTGCACTTCCTACCATGATCCTCCCACTCTGCTAAAAGGTGGCATTTCAATTTTACTCTCTGTTGAGTTTTGGAGGATGCTTCTTGGCCATAGGCAAGCTCTCCATAGCGCCGCAGGTGATAACACTGCCATACAGCAGCTCAGGTGTAACACTGTAGCCTTTCACCGCTTGAACAGGGGTTCAAGTGAGACTTCTAATGCCATGATATGAGGCTTGCCAGATGAAGTTTACTGCAACCCCAGTCCACAACAAATATTTCTAGTTTGCTCATTCATTGAGCCATCTGACAAATATTTATAGAGAGACTACCAAGCACCAGATGCATTCTGTAGTGTTGAGGATACAGCAGAAAAGATCTCAGAAAAGGTCTCTGCCCATGGCATCTGTATTCTAGTATTGAAAGGAAACAGACAGCACTCATACATGTCATCAAAAAATGGGAATGGTTCTAAGTCTGAAGACAATTAGCCATACAATATGTGAGTGAAAAGGAAAGAATATTTTTAGACAAAATGCTCAAGGAATTAATGTCTAAGAATATGACATTTAGAAAGAGATCTGAATGATAAGAAGAACCCATCCTGCCATTTTTGGTGTTCATACTAGGAAGAGAGACCAACAAAAGCACAAAACTCTAAAGTAGGAGTGAACTTAGATGAGTTTAAAGAAAAGAGAAAAGTGTGGTTGTACTTGATGATCAAAGTGGTGAATAAGTGGAAATTAGTTCAAATAGGAAGATATAGGCCTTGGTAAGTTTGCATGAAATGTTTATATTTCCTGTTGAGAGCAGAAGGAAGTCACACTCTGCACAAAAAGAGAAACACTGGAGACAATGGTGACTGAAGACTTACCTAAGCTCCTGCTGATCACAGGAGAGGAGGCTTGGACCCTAAGGGAGTGAATGACTAGCAATTTCTTCTGGTGATGATATCTTGACCGGATTCTTGGGACATCTGGGATGGCTGTCAGGGGCCAGTGAAGGAGACTAATCCAGGAGGGAGTAAGCAGAGACCTAATGATGCTGGAGGGCTAAGAGGGAGAGAGTTTAAGTAGGAGCCTAGGATTCAGGGAGGTTGGAGATTTAAGCTCCAAGAAAACGTGTTTACAGCTTCAAGACAGATCTTCTGAAGAAGCAAAAAGGCTCAATGCAATAGACTGAATGTTTGTGTCCCCCAAATCTATATATTGAAACTCCATTGCTATGACATTAGGAGGTGAGGCCTTGGGGGATAATTAGGTCATATGAGTAGAACTCTCATGAATGGGATTAATGCCTTAAAAGGGATTCCAGAGAGCAATTTTGTCCTCTTTCCAGCATGTGAGGATATAATGAGAGGTCCCCAGTCTGCAACCTAGAAGACAGCCCTCACCAGAGTCTCACCATGCTGACACCCTGACTTGGACTTCCAGGCTCCAGAACTGCAAGAAATAAAGTTCTGTTGTTGACAAGTCACCCAGTAAATGGCACTTTGTGACAGCAACCTAAATGGACTAGATACCCACATAAATCCCTACCAGGTCCAAGACATTGTCAGCTCTGCTCTCTTATACTATGGGTGCCCTGAAACAAAACACATGTGTCTGTGAAAAAGAAAAGTAAAAATGGCACCTTGCTATTCATGCAAGGTAGGCCCCAGATGACCCAATATGCTAATAGTATAAATCCCAGCCACAGGCAAAATGGCCTCCTTGAACTTTTCAGTGACCTAATAAGCAGATCTCTCTTGAGAAGAGCTTTTCCTTTCATGATTGTTCTTTCTCTTGCATGGTAGTTTTACATTTGATAATATTCAATAGTACAAAAAAGAAAACCTTACCAAATCGAGGGTACTTTGAAAGTACTAAGACTGCTCAGTTCTCTGATGAGCCCTCTGTCTTAGTCCACAGTGAGGTTTTGGAATAAAATTAGGACTGTATGAAGGCTGAATGAGCCCAGTTTGTCTCCTGCAGAGGTCTGTAGTGTGGACGGGCCAGAGTCATCACTCAGTTCATAAGCTTGAATAGAGTGTCATTCATTCAAAGATCCCATGACACTTCACAGCAGCTAAAATGATCCTAAGCAAATATTTGGAGCCATACAGTACAGGTGGGAATATGGAGGCACCAAGAAGGAAAAGGATTGGCCAAATCACAAGAGTTAGCTTTGGAGATAGGACCAGAATCCACAAACCTGAGCCAGTTAAGAGCTGTGTGCAACACCAGGCCTGGGAAGGGCTTAGGGTTTTCACGACTGAGAAAAGGTACCATCAAACAAAGTTGGGAGTTCATGGTAGCAGCTGGTTATGTGCTCCCTGCTTGTTAATCCAATGCCCCTCAGGCACGTGTGAGCACAGTGATTTGGTAACATTAGCTCTAAGTGGCTAGGGAGCTTTAATCATTAAACCCTCTAATGAGATTGACAGTGTCTATCAGAGTGAGCAGATGTAGGAGAGTATTTTCTGTGTTCCTGACAAACTTACTTTATGGCTTCAATTAAGCCCATTTCGTATGTGCTGAAGCCAAAAAGGCAAACACACACCATGAGCACGTGACCACGTTGCCAAGATAAGGATGGATGCAACATAGTCTACCTGCGGCTATAAGCTGTAGACTGGAGTTCAAGTGGGGGTCAATGTCAACACTAAAGAATAGGCTTTGATAGGGTCTTTCAGGAAAGAGGTTGCCCATTCTTCCTACAGATAAAACTCCGACACAAAGTAGAGTTCTGCTGAGGATAGCCAGCCATCTTTTTGCAATTGGTCTCACTGGAGTTGACTAGCTAGATGACAAGGCAGAAAGGATTTGGAAGGAAGGAAAACAGGGCACCAACATAATGGGTTGCCACCCATAATACTTCTTACCTCATTTGATTTTTAGAGACTGGCTTATCCTGGGGTTTCTCCCCACATCTAAGCAGGGGCTTCCCTAGATGCCAGGAACTCAAGATGCTGTGAGGCTCATAGAAAACCTGCAGCACAGTCTTTAAGTGGTCACAGACCATTTTGGCAGTAAAGAATGGTTATTACAAATTCAAACTCCAACTCCTCCATCTTCCAACTGTTGAATCCAGGCAAATCACATTATCTCTGAAGGCCTCATTTCTCTGGGCATGAAAAGTATGTACCTGACCAAGATGTGAAGTAAGAAGTTGATAGAGTGAGGCACTTAACCCACAGCTTGATCTTCATCAAGAACTCCATAAATGGCAGTCATTATTGTTACCATTATGTTACAAACCCAGGATGCTTCAGAACTGATTAGATTTCTAGCTCCTTTTTCAACGCAGGTCCTGTTCATTCTTGGATCCAATTTCACTTAGCAGTTACATATAAGTCTTAATTTTCAGATTCAAGGTGGCCAAATGACAACCTTTGTTGGCAGGTGAAGAAAGAAGTCTGGCTGTTGAGAAGTCCCCTCATTGCTAACATTTGGCTCAGCACCCATCAAGGCCCTGGGTAAGTCTGAGAGACAAGCAGAATTTGCTTATGCTGAGTTGTTCCTTGCTAGCACCCACCATCCCTGGCCCACACAGGATCTATGAACCTGGAAACCCCCAGGGCCAGGACATCAGCACATCCTCCCACCACCAATCAGTCAACAGGTTTTCGGTGAATTTGCTCCAAGGCCGCATATGTGGAGCTAGGACCAGTTTACCCACAGCTCAGGGTTGGCAAGGAAGAGCCAGTCAGAGAACAAAAGCAGAACGGGTTGATCTAAGTGCTAGATTTTGTCTAGGCTAGTCTGGATAATGGAAACACATTCTGTGTACTGTTTAGGGCTACCCAGATGTGAAGGGGTGGTATTATATAACTAGTACTTTTTAATAAGAAGCCAGTTGTTTAATAGCTACATAACACTTAACAGAGAAAAGGAAGCCAGAGAGATCTGACTTTGTGGTAAGTCTGTGGCTGACACAGGCCTGATCTCAGGCAAGTCTTATTGCCCTTCTGAGCCTGGCTTTGGCTCTGTGAAGGCCTCAGGGAGCAGGGTCTCTAACTGGCTTGAAAGTGATAAGGTATCACAAACAGTCCACCAAGGTTCCCTTCCTGCTGTCTGCGGAAGGCACAAGATACATTACTTTACACAACTAGAAAACAAGACTGTGGTACCGAGGAAGGCTCCAGTAGTGAATGATTTCATAGCATTTTTGTTCTCTTAAAAGACTGTACAGAGAAGGCGTGTCTATTTCTACATGGTTCAACCTTTGGAAGCAGTTGCTTTGCAAAAAGTAGTATTTGGGAATGTCTGCCACGTGCGGAGTCTTTTTGTTGACCTGGGTCCTATCTCTATGGACTCTAAGCAGCGGGAGGTTCCAGATGATTGCTGAAAGGGCAGAATAACCTTGCCAAGGAAGCTGAGGGCTCCTGGACTCAGCGCCAGGCTTTGTGTGCTGGTTGGAATGCTTCCACAGAGTCAGTGAGCACAAAGGAAACCACCCACAAGCCAGAGAATGTGGAGGAGGCATGCACCATGGGCACATTTACTCAAGTCCCTTGGACACAGCCAGTGGTCCTGATGGCTTGTTCTGTGTTCCCCCTGCAGGGACTGCTTCCAAGCCTGCAGTCAGGCTGGCCTAGGAGCTGCTGGGAAACAATGTTTGTGAAATCTTTTACCCCTGGCAGCAGTGGCCAGCCACTTGCTGAACGTGGAAGTGGGTTTTGGCTGAAGGGGCATGAATCTATAATTCCACAGTCAGGTCCACTGGTCCTCTCTATGCCCTCATACGCTTTCATAGTGCTAACACCACCACCTCATGGACAGACCTCCTCACTACAGATAACATCGAGTTTTGTTCCAGTCACTATTCTCCTCTGGGAAAATGAACCCTGCTCCTCACAGCTACTTCAAACTTCTAGGTCTATGAGATGCAAAGGCAAACCCAGCTCAAGAATATCCACAGGGAGTGTGAGCCAATTAGACCCAGAGTCTAACCCTGACACTATGTCATACATAGTGACACAGAGTTTATACTGGTTATTTATACTGTATATGTTATATGCTAGTTATAAGTGAAATACATATGTGATATGAGACATATATACAGGAGACATGTGTGTTCGTGTGTATGTGTGTATGAGTTGCAGCCAACCTACATTCAATTAATCTATTTTTATTTATTAGAATATATAAATATATAGCTTAATATAAACACAGGAACATCTATTTATTTAAATATATTATGTATCATATGTATTAATATGCAAATATATATGCATTGAAGTACATTTATAAATAGTGCATAATTATTCCTGAGCTATCTCTAGGTTAACCTTGCAATGCTCCTTTCTGCCTTTCACATCCTTCTCTGGCTACAAGGGTGCTCTTCCCTCCTTGATGTGTATTTTAACTTGATTTCAGTGGGACAAAAACTCTTCAGCCTCTAGGCTTCAGGATGTATGTCAGTAAAAAAGGCTAGCAGTGGGCACAAATAATAGATGTCAGTACCTACCCAGGCTTGACCAGGCAGGTGTTTAGTTTTGGCAAGGGTGGAGTGCTGGGATGGTTGAGTAATGAGGCTGTGATTGTCATTTTGGAGCTGTGACCTTAAAGAGTACAATGTACCCAAATTTAGTCATACACAGAAAGTCCCCACAGTTCTTGCCTTGGTTAATATCCCCGACCTAAACTATTTGAATGGATAAACTTATTAAAGCCTGAAAACGTGATTCTACTGCTGATGGTTCTTTGGCATTGTAAAACCATACAAAAGATAGAGAAACAAAGTCATATTTGAAGTCTGGTTATTTGGCAAAGAATGGAGTGAAACTGGAAGTAATGGGCTTCTCGGCATTTCTGGATGTCTAAACAGAATTTATCCTCTTGTATGGCTCCCTTGGACCTGGGACAGTTTGCAGGCACCTTCAGTGTTGACCTTATGATAGTGAGAACAGTAACAAGGCTCCATGCACCCACTCTCCAGTCTACACTCTGAGAAAAGTTTAGAGGGGAGAATTGAGCAGGAGGTACTCCACCTCCTAAGCATCTTTGTTCAGTCCCGTCCTCCCAGTTTGTTTAGAAGTTGAGAAGTTACCAGGCCAAACATCTTGTGCAATCTACTAACCAGCCAAGCATAACACAAAATCAGTGCAGTGTGTTATAAAACACACACACACACACATACACACACACACAGAGATCAAATGTGCAGGTTCTTGTACAGATCTGACACTCACAGGAGTCATGAGCTTGTCTTCAGCTATGACTTGTCCATGACTCAGTTTTGTCATCTATCAAGTGAGGAGGTTGATCTCAGTGACCTTTAAGTTTCTTTCCAGGGTTAACATTCCCTTATTGTCAACTTAGCAGCTATACAAAGTGTGAATTAACTAATGATATGAGAATCCTACTAGAGTAATTAGAACAATGACACAGAATCCCAAAGAGCAGAAAATCAAGAATGCACTTGAGTTTGATTCAGAAATTCAGCTTGTCCATTCTATGTGTCATATCTAAGTATTGAATGTTTGGCAAATAACTGAGAGGAGTAGTGATATTAATAAAAGATGTTAAAGACGGTCTGTATTCTATGATCACTAATGGTGGTAGTCAAGAAAGGACAGAATAAGTGCTGGAAAGATAGGAGGGAGTCACTCACTGCTTTGACAATTCGCTCTTGAGGGTCAGAGCTCAGCCCGCTCTGAGGGAGATGTTGGGAAGCAGTACTTTTATAGTCTAGTATATCCGCCACTCCCAATTGGTTTGGGCTTCTGCATCTCTCACATACTCCCAGCAGAAATCAAATACCATATGTGTGTAGAAAAATGGTTTGTTAGCTGTCTGTTGCTGTGACACAATACCTGAGAAAACAACTTAAAAGTAGGAAAGATTTATTTTAGTCCATGGTTTCAGAGAGTTCAGTCCATGGTCACTTGACTCTGTTGTTTCTAGACTATGGTGAGGCAGAGCATGGTGGGGAGCATGTGGTTAGAGCAAGCTGGTTACCTCTGGTAGCCAGAGAGATGAGAGAGAGAGACAGAGACAGACAGACAGAGAGACAGAGAGACAGACAGACAGACAGACAGAGAGACAGACAAAGAGAGAGAGAGAGAAAAATAGTCTGGGAAAAAGATACAGTCTTCAAGAGCATGCCCCCAAGGACCTACTCCCTTTAATTTTGTTCCATCTTCTAAGTTTCTATCACCTTCCAATAGCCCATCAAATTACAAATCCATCAGTCAGGCATGGTGGTGCACACCTATAATCACATAACTCAGAGGCTGAAGTAGGAGGATCAAGAGTTTAAAGCTAGCCTGGGCTACATAGTGAGACCCTGTCTCAAAAACAAAAATTATGAACTCATCTATGGATTGAGCCATTGATGAGGTCAGAACCCTCTTGATCCAGTCACTTCCTGAAAGCCCCACCTCTGAACATGGCTGCATTGGGGGCCAAGCCTTCAACACCTGTGCCTTTAGGTGACATTTCAGACCCAAACCATAATATTAAGTCTTACACAGTTTTCTTCTGGGTGTTGACTTGAGGGGTCCAGATTTGAAATGCAATTGCAGTTCAGAGGAGAGGGACACCCCTAAATGCTAGAGGAAAGAACACAGCTTTTGCTGAAGAAGAGGATTAAACCAGTCTGAGAGGAGAAAGTTGCTGGGGTTGAAATGCTTGTGGATAATTGAGAATTAGCTCTTAGGGGAAATGGAGGGGAAGGAGAGCTTTATAGGTGGCAAGAAGTGAGTGCTGGGATGGCTGCAGTGCTATTAAAATGTAGCAATGGGTCTGTAATACAGAGACCCACATCTCAAGGTTCTGGCCCTTCTGTCCTCCAAATTGAGGTTTGCCTTTGACTTAATGGAACAATTTTCTTCTAATGCCGCAGCAGCCATTTCATTCCAAGATGGATTGCAATGTGAACTGATCTTTTTCCATTTCATGCCCCAAACCGCAGCACAATTAGTTTCTAAATAAATGTCAATGGCTTCTGTGGGAGACTCTGAATGTGAGGCTGGAGCGTCAGTGGCCAACCAGAGAGAAAGTCTACCAGGGCTGTTCCCCCGAAAAGGGCTCAGCCTTCCTGCTTAGCCTCCTGTGTTTTCTGAGAAGCATCAATGCCAATGGGTCCTCATTGAACATTTTTGATGCAAAGTAGTTTAAAAGTCAAAAAAATGTGGAATTTGTTTTAAAGGTCACCACATATATTAAAGTAAACACAGATCACTGTTCCAATACTGTTGTACAGGATTCTGGGAACTCATAATCTTTTTGTCTTGACGAACTCTAATCACCTGTAGAGATGACCCTGTCCTTCAATCTGAGCAAAGACTGATATTATAAGTTGAATTGTGTCCCCTGAGAATTCATGTGCTTAAGTATTAACCCAAGGACCTCAGCATGTGGACTTATTTCAAAACTGCAGATGGAATTGGTTTAAGATGAGGGCTTAACTTACCGGATGCTGGGGTAAAGTGAGTCCCTGATCTAATATGACTGGTGTCCTTATATCAACTGGAAATCTGGGCAGACATCCATACACAGGGAGAACACTATGTAAAGATGATGGTAGAGAAAGTGACACATTATCTATAAGCCAAAGAATGCTAAAAATGGCCAGCAAAACACCAAAAGCTAGGGACAGGCCTTCAGCAGGCTCTCCCTCACAACCCTAAAAAGCAGCCAGCCCTCCCAACACTTTGATCTCAAACTTCTAGCCTCCAGACTGTAGGACAATAAAAGTCTACCATGCAAGCCACTTAGTCTTCAGGACTTTGTTATGGCAGCCCTGGAAAATGAAAACAACATATTGATAATAAAAGTAGGTGTCAGTAAAATTAAATCATTTTGCATATGACCCTGAGAAATTCTTTTAACCTCTGCAGAATATGGAAGTTGAGGCAAATGGTTAAAGCTTTGTGCGATTCTATGAAATTCTGACCTATTGATCAAGCTAATGTCATTTTGTTCATAACAGCTGGGAAGTAAGAGTGTAAAAACAGCAGCTGTAACTCAAAGGGACAGAGGACAATTGGAGGAGACAGGGCTTAGGTTGAGCAGTGACAAACTCAAACCACAAAGTAATCAGATGGAACCTGAACCCCACTGGGGCCTCAATACCTAATGGAGACTGGCTCATTTCAGAGTCAGCAGTGGTTGATGACGTGACCATAGCCATTGAGAACCTCAAGCCCCTTCTCCTGCACCAGAACAGCAGGACTGATGGGCAAAGAGCCCAAAAGTCAGGGCAGTCCAGAAGCAGTGAGTTGAGTGACAGACTTAGACACCCAGCCTGAGTTTTTGTCCTCTGGAGTTGGCAGTAAACAAAGGGTTCCCAGGGCCAAGCACAACTGGGGCAGGCAACCCTGAGACTGCTTTTGACCACTTGTGGAAGGAAACCTGTGTTGACATGGCATATGGAAGCCAGAGTCACCCTAATCTTGGTGTGGAAGGAAATGTGACCTTGTGTTGTAGCCATTGGCAGGTGATACACAGGCTACACACTCGCCTGTGACCTGGACAGAGCAGGGGCCATGTTGTGCCATTCCTTTCTGTTTGTTCTCCTGAGTCAGTGCCTTGCACATTGGAAAAGCTCCATTGGTTGCATGAAAACAGGACAACAGAGCTGGAACTTGTTCCAGAAATAGGGAAAACAATTATCCAATGTAATAATTGAGGCTATGTTACCTTTCTATACTCAACTTTAATTAGCTTCATATTTGAATTAATTTTTTTACCATCATTACATTAATTATATTATTCAGTTGGTGAAGGCTGATGTGTGTAGCCACACAGGTTATCTTAGCAATTCAAGAATCTGAATTGAAGAGGCAGAATTGAGTATTGCCATGTTGAATCAACAAATACTGATTCCATGATATGTGCAAGGCACTTGCTAGACACTTGAGATCAAGGTATCTGGTCACGTACAAAACAGTCAATGTCACATACAAAGTGCACCGCCTAGGCATGGTGGTGCATGCCTGTAATTCCTGTACTCATGAGGCTAGGACAAGAAAATCACAAGTTTTTCAAAACAATAGAGAAAGAATTCCATGGTGCCCTAACAGCCTCTGCTTCTCTCTATTTTTGTACGCTGGCTTTTCCTTCTTCCAAGTATGCCCTGCCTTAGGGCTAGATGTGGTGGCAAACTGTAATCCCAGCTACTCGGGAAGCAGGGGTAGGAGGATCACAATTTGAGGATTTGAGACTAGCCCAGGCAAAAGCAAAAGACCCTACCTGAAAAACAAACCAAAAAAGCAAAACAGAACTGGAGGTGTGGCTCAAGTGGTAGAGCATTTGCCTAGCAAGAACAAGGCCCTGAGTTCCATTCTCAATAGCATGAAAAAAAAAGCCTCACCTTGCAAAGTGTATCTCATCTTTCTAGACCTCTCATAATACCTTACCTACCCATTTCCCTCAGAGCTAATGAATGGGTACATCCATCCCTTCCCTTTTTTTTATAATCTTCACCATTTCAAGTCCTTCATAGGACTTCTGTTCTACCTATTCTATCCAGTAACTCTTTGTTTTATCCCTCTCACTATATTACATGCTCTTGGATATAATGGATTGAATGGTGTCCCCCAAAATTCATGTCAACCTGCAGCCTCAAAATGTAAACTTATGTGGAAACGAGTCTTTCAGATGTAATTAATTAGGGATGTCCTGGATTTCAGGAGGTTCCAAATCCTACGATTGACACTGACATCTTTATAAGAGAGATTTGGACCTAGAAGGACACACAGAGAAGAGGGTCGTGCAACAACAGAGGCAGAGACTAGAATGATGCACCACAAGCTAAGGAAATATCAGGTGCTATCAGAAGCCAAAATAATAGAGGCAAAGGTGTCACCCCTAGAGCCTTTAATGGAAGAATGGTCCTGCTCTTGCCTGGATTTTAGACTTCTAGACTTCAGAACTGTGCAAGAATCAATTTTTTATGTTTTAGGCCAGCCAGTTTGTAGTAAGTTGTTATAGCAGCCCTAAGGAACAAATATGCCTGAGAATAACTGCTGATTTGCCTGTGTATCTCCTTGAACTTACACTCAGCATTTGTGAAACTATTACGTTTGTTCTATTGCAAGTCATCGATTTCAGCTCCTCTTCAACCATTATGGCTAGAGAAGGAAGGAAGGAAGGAAGGAAAGAAGGAAGGAAGGAAGGAAGGAAGGAAGGAAGGAAGGAAAGAAGGAAGGGAGGAAGGAAAGAAGGAAGGAAAGAAGGAAGGAAGGAAGGAACCAAGCAAAATCAAATTATTTAGTCGAGGAGATTCCAAGATGGCTGCTAGAGGGAGGAAGCAGAAAGCGAGCCTCCTATAGTGAAATCTTGGAGAGACGCTGGAGACACATTTGCAGGCAAAACCACTGAGAAGAGGTGTAACTTTGACCCCTCCACACCTGCAGCTGGCGCAGAGAATCTCCACTTCACGTTAAATGGAGAAACAAGGAGGGTCCCAGGTCCCAAAGAGATTTCAATCTACAAAGAAGAGCATGAAAAGAGACCTGACCATCAACAGCATATCTGTGGGCTCAGTGCATAGCTGGACTGAGAACAATGAAGAGTACACCTGTGGGCCATAACTCTGGAACCAGATGAAGAAATGGATTCCTGTCTCTTGCACCTGCCTCATCAGAGCATCTAAGACAGGATGAATGACTGGGCTGTGTCTTAGGGAATCAGGGGCTGAGGACTCAGAGGCTGCTCCGGATTTGGGATATGGGGTGGAGTGGGAGCTTAGCAGTAATATGGTTAGAGCAGAAGTAGGAGGCTTTTTCCTCAAGCTGTTTCCAAGGAAAGCTTATGATTTTTTTTAAACCATGAAAGGAACTGGTCATAGATTCCCTCAAAAAAAAATTATTTAGTCATGTTTCTGGGGGAAGCACACATGACTTGTGTGTGCAAAAGACACAGCAAGACTCTCTGAACCTGAGTTTAAACGGTAGCTCTGCTGATACAAATATCTGAATAAAGCCCCCCTTCTTGCCTGAAGAGCGACCTCCAGAAAGAATGTAGATTATCTCCCCGTCCCCCGCCACTGGGATTTGAACTCAGGGCTTCACTCTTGTGTGGCAGGTGCTCTAATGCTTCAGCCACACTTCCAACCTTAGATCCACTCTCTGTGGCCTTGAGTGATGCAAAGAAACTGAAATTTCTAGATCCCTAGGTGCCCCTTTGAAGGGCATGTGAATAAGACCGGATATTATAAAATGCCACATGAAACACACAGGAATTTGGAGCCAAATGTCTGGACTTTACGCTACTTGGTTTTTCCCAACTACATATTTGCATAGCTACTCAGAGAGCCACAATTATTTCCTAATGTTTCTTAATTTATCAAATACTACTTGAAATAGCTAAAATATATTGAGTGCTTGCCCCATGCCAAGAACCGTATGTTCTAAGCATGTTAGGTAGAGTAGAGCAGTGAATTTCTACAGCAACCCCACAAAGTAGGCATTTAAATCCCCACTTTATCCCTAAGAAACTCGGGCCTAGGAATTTGAAATCACTTGCTCAAGGTCACACAACAGTCAGTTATGCTGGCTCTAGTCATTCTGTCTCCAGATCCCAAGCTAGTACTGCTTTTCAAAGGGCCTCTCTTTAGCCATTGAAGGCATGAACCATAAGGACCTTGGGCACAGGAGAGACAAGAGAAGTCAAAGGTGGAGGTGGCGCTAATGCTGGAGAACAGCTTCATGGCTCTCTACAGTGAGCCTCAGCCTCCTGTCAGCCCCTTTACTGACCTCAGAGCTCTTTATCCATCTCCTTGGAGTTTGTGTGTGTGTGTGACTCTTACAGCTCAAGCTACCCTGCTTCCCTTTGCTGAGCCTTTCCCAAGAGTACTGGTCAGCCAGGGTCATGCAAGAGTTAAATCCTCGGCTGGAGGGACAGAGTAGACTCCATATTTGATGAGAACATAGGGAAGCCAGATGGACCTTTCCAAAGGCTCCACTTCTATCCTCTTGCTCATTCTGACTTAAGTGCTCATCCTTGTTGTCAGGCTCTTTCCTACTCATGTATTTGTGAGATGAGTGCAATGTTATTATTTTGTGATTATTCATCCAGGAGCAAATCACTCTCAACTGATATTGCTTGTCTGCTACTGCAATCCCATAGTCATGACTTCCCCCAGGTCCCTCAAGAACAGTAACAAAGAAAAAAAGGAGCCCAGCAAGATTTCCACCCAGAACCTGTTTCTTTGACTTGTGCCTCAATGGCATTTCCTGGAGTTGCAAGTTATTTAATGCTTGCATGTTAGTATCTGGTTTTTATTTCTATTGTCCTGTAATGGTCCCTGGTGTTCTTGCATTTAAACACAAGTTTGTGTGAAATGAAAGAGAAGGCAGTTACCCTGCAGGGCGCCACACAGCTGTGCTTTTTAGAATACGCCCAAACAGCTTCCTAGATTGGCAGCTCTATTCTCAATCAGCGAACTCCACTTGAACTGCCTGTGACTCTGAGTGTGGGGGCTCCATACACTATTCTAGAATGGTGTGGAAATACTTCTTTCTCAGCCTGAGCATCCCTGGAGGGTGGTCTTATTGATGAGGGGAGGCGATTGTTCCCAAGTGAGATGGAAGTGCACTTGGCTTTGACGTTTAGAAAGCAGCCCTCCGCTTCCATGTGACTTGGATCCTACAGGTAATCTGGGTCTCTTGCTTCCTGTGCCCATCCTTGGTCTGCAGGCAGAGGATTGCCCAATTGGGAGCATTACTGGGTCTCTAGTAGGACTTATTTAAAAGTCACGTGCTTCTGAGTTTGTGCAGAAGGTAAGAATAGTCTACCTCACATTGTTAACTGTCTCAGCTGTCATAGTGGCTCAAGTGATAGAGCGCCTGCCTAGGAAGCATGAGGCCCTGAGTTCAAATCCCAGTACCACCAAAAAAATAAATTAGATAAACCATCTCAGAGACCTAGTTCTGTAGCAACACATCCATATCGATGTGCCTCGTATACCTGACTCTATCTCCTCTTGACCTCTTAACAGCAGAAAAAGAGAGAGACAGATAGACAGATAGACCAAGGAAGCAATCACACAGCCCAGGCCAAGTTCCCAACACTTCTTGTGTGTGTCTACAGCTGGGAAAGAAAGAATTGGTAAAAGAACGAAATGAAATAAAATCCAGAACCAGAGATAAGGTTAAAGAAAGCCCACCTCAGCAGAGGGGGTCATGATTCTGAAGCCCAGTTCTGTCCATGTTCTCTTGGGGAGGTGGTAGAGAGGACTAAACTAGGCTGCAGGGGCAGACAGCAGTTGGACAGGACTGTACTGTTTGCCTCTCACTGCAGCAAGCACCAGGCTTGGTGAGTCACCTGGTGCCTCCCACACCAGAGGCGAACATCTCTCACTGGGTGGGAAGACTGATGCCAACTGATAATATCAGGACCCAAGAGCTGTTAAAAGACCATGATGTCAAGCTGTTAGCAGCCATATTCCCTTTGTCCAATCCAGTTAAAAGTTGTGGTTCGCATCCGTGGAAGCTCAGGAGAGCCCACAGGAGCAATTCTCACGTATGACTCATAGACAAGCAGCGATTTGTAAGGTGGCCACAGGCTGGTTTCTCACAGGACTATGGGAACAGCTCATCATTTTCAGAACCAGCAAAGCCTTCCTTACTCCTGTATCATCTCCACCGACAAACACATCTGACCCATGATAGCTCATCTGAAGAAGAAAACCTTTGCCGTGACTTTGTATTCCCATGAAACCATAGCCCACCACTCTCCTTCCCTCTACCGCAAAACTCCTAGGAAATTATGAATTATCACTGTCTCTACTTCTCCCTTCCTATTCTCTACCAAACAGCTTCCCTGCTCTCAACTCTATTAGGGTTGATAGAGTAATAATGTCGCCATTTTGTAAATCGGCCGCCATTTTATCCTCAGGCCTCACTTCTTGTAAAATGGAGTCTCCTCCAGGCAACCTCAATGCCAACGGCAGTTCCGCCCTTAATGGAAATTCCTGCGTTCTAAGACAGCTCCACCTGTACCAGAGACTCCCGCACGTGCTAACTTCCTCAAGCTCCCGCCTGTCCCAGAGTCAGCACTGAGCCTTTCTTTGCCAGCAGCGTTTTTCCTAACAAGGGTAACACTGCAGATCCCCCCCTTGCTTAATCAGAGGTCTATTCTCTGCTCCATCTTGTGAAACTTCCCAATGGCCATCAGCACACTTGACCCCTTCCCCCTTTCTAAAACTGTCTTTCCTTGAGCCTCATAGCACCATGTTTTCCTAATTTTCCTCCCTTTGTTACTTGTTTTTTCTCAGTTTCCTCTGCCTGGCCTCTTAATGTTAGATTACCCAGGACCCAATTTTCAGATCTCTTTATTTCTCCTTCTTTTCCTTCTCTTTGCTTCCTTCTTCTCCTCTCCTTTCTCTGCTTCTCTTCTCCCCTCTCTGTCAGAAGGTAATCTCCTTGTGACTCATATCTATACATTCATGCCTCTCTAATCTGCCTTTCCAGTCTGTATCACTCCATTAAGACTCAGACTCACATATCCAACTACCTATATGACATCTCTGACTGGATTCATAATAAACCTCTCAAGTTTCAGTGTCCAAAATTAAACTCTTTTTTTCCCCAAAGGAAGATGCAGTTTATTTATCCCAGCAGCCACAGGGGCAGAGGGAACACACAGTGTTTGGAAACACTGTGTGTTTAGCTACTTGTACAGGATGGATTACATATGAAAAAATAAAATCTCAAGACCACAGGACAGCATGAGCCCTTTCCCCCAGTGATCCCAACATATGGTAATGCCAGGCCAGTAGTCCCTGGGCATGTGGGAGTGGGGGAGTGATGCATGAAAGCCACCAGCCATGGAAATTAGTTCAGAACACCGCCCCCCCACAACACACACTCACACTCAAACACATAATATGGTACAAGGTAGATGATACTTTGCCAGGGTGGGGAGGATGGGAATTGAAACCCACAGAGCCTGCAGTTAGAGAGAGTAGGGAGCTTTCAGCCCCTATTCAACTACATGGTGAGGGGGGCACTCTACCTAGAAGGAAAAGGGTTTGATCCCTTAGGGTCTCTGAGACCCTGAGGCAACAAAATTAAACTCTTGTTGTCCTTCCAAAACTATTGCTTCTCCAGACTTCCTTTGTGAGTCAAATGGCTCCCTCAACTGCCAAGTTGCTCAGTTCAAAACAAGAATCATTTATCTTTGATGCCTCTCTTTCTATCACATCCAACCAACCAGTCCTATTGGTTCTAATTCAAAATATATTCAGAATCTGAGCACATCTTACCACATTCACTGCTACAGCCCCAATCCTGGTCAATGTCACCTCCTGCCTAAACTATAACAATTCCTTTCTCTGGGTTTCCACACTTACCCTATTACAATGCATTCTCTACCCAACAGGCAAAATAATCCTTAAAATAAAATTGTCATATCACTTCCTTGCATAAGTCCTGCTAACAATTTCTAATCACATTACAGAATACAATTTAAGCCCTCAGTCATATGTGGGAGACCCTACATGATCTGACCCTTTCTTGTTCTCCTTTTTTGTCCTGCTTTTTTGCTAGGTTCGGTGACAGTGACCTTCTTCTAGCTCTTAGGTAGCCCTTTCTTGTTCCTGTTTCAGAGTCTTCACACTTTCTTTTCCTTCAGCCTGGCATGCTTTCCACCTAGATCTTGTCATAATCAATGACACCAAACCAAGGCTTAGCTTCCTTGTCACTTCCTAGAGAAGGAGACAATGAAACTACACGGAAGCTACACAGTTTACAGCAGTTCCCAAGCCCAGTCAATCTTTATGTCATTACAAGTTTTGTGTTCCCACATGTCAATTAATGCTTTCTACCTGAACTTATCTTTTTACCAATTTATGGTTTATTTTGTCTCCCCAACTTATACATAAGACAGCAATCTTACTTGTCTTGTTTGCTATTTCCCTAACTCAAACTAATGCCTATTTCATATTATATGTCCAATATATATTTGTAGTGTGAGTAAATATTTCCTCTGTGATAAGGTCTATGCTGTGTTTCTCTTTCTGTCATGAAGCAACATGGTCCCCAAATCTGGCAACTCAGAATTTCCTAGACACATTTTTAATAATTTGGATTGTGTTGGGCCCCTTATCAGGCTAATCTGAATGTGTGCTAATCTTTCCATTCACTGTGATGAAAAGCTTTAAAGTGCCCAACAGAATGGACAGGGATGCTAAAAGAGGAAAACAAAAGTTTTTGAAGTGGTTAAAAAAAGGGGCGGGGGTTAACATTCAGGCTAATCAAGTTTGGGTTAAGTGGTCTTGTGACTCCCTTGTTCTCCCAGAGTAAGAAGTTTTGGAAGCCACTAGATAGAATTTGGGACTAAAGGTCAACAGGAGGTAAGAGGATAGATTCTGGCATAGGCTTGTCTGGCTGAAGTTGAAAACCAAGGTCTGGTTTTACCCAATTTGATAGCAGAGTCTATGAATTACCAGGGCACTTATAGTTCAAGGAAAACTACCTTACAGTGTCCTTCAGCCTGAGGATGTAGGACTCTTCTGCCTAATACAGTCTCCATAATTTAAATCCAGAATAATTTAAATTAAGGTATTTAAACTTGAATTAAATTTATTAAAATTAAATAAAACTAGGAATTCCATTCTTCAGTCTCACCAGCCTCGTCTGAAGTACTTACTAACTTCATCAGCTAGTCACTATAGAATCAGATAAAGCATTTCCATCATTGCAGAAAGTTCTATTAGACAGAGCTGGTCTAGAGAAATGGCTCCTGGGACAGCAAGGGCTCCCATCTCACTGTTGTTATTGCTTTAAATGCCAGAGCTGTCAGTTATACATGGAAATACAGCTCTACCCTGGTTAGGCAATGGGTCTCTCGAGGCCTGGGAATTTCAGTTGAGCAGGCGAGGAGCTGATGAAAGTAGCTTGTAAAAGCATGTGCCAGCAGCCTTGCCCACACACAGAGAAGATGGACGCCTTCAGAGACAGACCATTGTTGCCTCAGAGAAACTAGGAAAAGCACATCTCTGGGCCACAGAGGGTACCTTTTTAAGCTTGCTCCCCTTGAACTCTGAATCTATGGCTGCTTATGGGAATATCACTGAGATGTGTTGGGCAACTTTTTATGGAGCTTTACATTCTATACCTCCAGTGAGATTATTAGTCATTTTAAGGCAGGAAATGACTTATGCTTTTATATTATCTCCTCCTTGGCATTTCACATGCGATTGATAAATAAACACTCACTCTTAGACTAACCTGCATTATAATTAGCTCTGTATGTGTTCTTCTTGTTCGTGAGGTCCTCAAGAAGAATTACTTCTTATTCCCCTCCTGCAGCCTGGTACTACAGAGGATACATAATTGTTTCATACAAAAATTTGTTAGATTGGATGAATGGATGGTTGATGTACGGATGAATGAGTGGAAGGATGGATGAATGGCCTCAAACCCACACTGAAAGAAGATCTCATTGTTTCAATAATATCACCAATTCTAGTGATACATAATTTTACAACCTAGGACTTCAGAGTTCACCTTTATATTCTCTCATTTGAAGATTAGGAGACAGATCTTCCAAGTCAATCATGAATTGATGAATGAGTGAAAGTTTTTCCATTTGCACCAGAGCATTCTCAGAGAGCTGTTTCAGGAAAGTCATTTCCTTTCCCTTCCTTCTGGTAGAAAACTGGGGAAATAACAAGTCCAGCTCCAAAGAGAAACAGAGCTATAGGAAAATTTCACAAGAAATTGTGTATGTGTAATGTTAAGCATTCAGGTTTCTGGAGCATATTTTCTTACTCTTTTAACAAACCAGTCTTGAATGCTCACCATAGACTATTGAATCTCCTGTACCTATCTCTTCTCTGAGTAGAGGAAGAATGAGACTGGTTGCACGGCAGAGAGGCATGTGGCCAGCTCTTAGCTACTTAGCAAAGGAGGCAAGTCTGGCAGAGGCATATTCACTACCTTTTTCTGTATTCTCATGTCCATAAGGTTAGGTTGCTGAAGGGAAATTCAGGAAGATTTATTCAAGACAACTTGAGCAGACTTCCCCTCCTCCCCCCAACACACCATACCTTCTCATGTTAAGTGTCAATAACAATTTTTTTTCTTTCTTATAATTATTTTTTGGTTATAAAAATAAGCCATATTCATTATAGAAATATAGACAGTTATAAAGAAGGCTAAAAATGCTTTTACTTTTACTACACTTGAGTTTGCAACTGTATATATTTTAATGCATTTCCATCTTGTCCTTGTTCATGCATTTAGAATACCCATATATACACTTAAATCTTTTTTGGAGTAATTAGCATCATGTTTTTCATACTTTGTTTTTATTTGCTTTTTATATTTAACAATGTGATTTTATTAGTATATCCCCAGCCATTAAATATTCTTCAAAACACAAAAGTATAAAATAGTAATCACCAAAATGTGCAAGCAATAACTAAAATATTATTCAGAGGGCAACATGTAGTTTTAAGTACTTATATTAAGAAAAAAGAAAAGCTAAATGTTAATGAGTTAAATATCTGGTTTAAGAAGCTAAAAAAAGCATAGCCTCATTAACACATACTTCTAAGTAGGAAATTAAACAAGTCATGAACACATTAATGTTCTTCTCATCAAACACTGCTGTCAAATGCTGTGCAGACGTTGATCCACTGGTGATCATCATTTCTGGTTGTAGATTCAGTTTCATCAGCTACCGTTCTCCCTCAGCCTGAAGGACACCCTTGAGCATTTTCTGTAGTGCAGTTCTGACTGTAATAAATTCTCTTTGCTTTTTGTTTATCCCAAAGCGTCTTTATTTTATCATTATTTTAAAGTCTATTTTCACTACATGTAGAATTCGAGGTTGATGAGGTTTTTCTTTCAGTATTTTACAGGTTTTATTCTGTTGCCTTCTGGCAGCCACTGTCTCTAGTAAAGCCAGAAATTATTTTTTAATCTTTGTTTCCCTAAGTATAATGCGCTTTTTCCTCTTTGGCTGATTTCATAGTTTTCTATTCAGATTTGGTTTTCAGAAATTTGACTATGATATACCTAGATGTGGTTTCCTTTATTTTATTATAAAAAATTTTTACTAGGATATATTCATTATACAGTGGGGGATACATAGTGACAATTCCAATTAAGCTTATATTGTACATTGGTTAGATCACCCCCACTGTCTCTCCCCCTCAACCCCTCCCCGCCCCACTTAAAGCAATTGCAGGAGGTTTCTTTGTTTTATTTCATATAAATGTATGAAGTCTATCAACCATACACCCTCACATTTATCTCTTTCATTCACTCTCCCTCCGCCCACTAGCACCCCCCCACACACATGCTGTACCTATTTTACAGTCCTGTTTTTCATTATTAACATTTAAGTTGATGTTGAAAAGTGTTTCTCTACATATCCCCTCTGTGGGTATACTTTATTTTGGTCCATTTGACCACTTCCATTTAGATATGATTTTCTTTATGCTCATCCACTTGGGGGTCATTGAGTTTCTTCAATCTAAGCATTGGGATTTTACATTGGGAAGTATGGGACCATTAATCTTTCAAATATTGGTTCTCCCCATGGTCACTCTATCCTTTTAGGAACCCTATTGAATGTAAATTAGACCACATGATTTTCTGTCCTATAGGTCCCTGAGACTTTGATCAGTTTAATTATTTTTCTATTTATCAGACTAGATAACTTCTATTGATCTGTTTTCAAGTTTATTGCCTTTTTCTTCTGTCATGTATAATAAACACACTGAATGCATTTTTCATTCAGGCATGTACACTTCAGATTTAGAAGTTCCATTCCTTTTTAAAATAGATTCCATTTTTCTAGTGACATTTCATTGTTGTTCCTGTTTCTTCAATTCCTTGAACTTTTGCCTTTAATTTGTTGAGAGATATTTATAAAAAACTGCCTTAAAGTCTTTTACAGTTAAGTCCAACACCTGGACCATCTCAAGATTTGTTTCTAGTGAGTGCTTTTCCCTTTGACTATCAATTACATTTCAATGTTTCTTTGAAAGTCTGATGATTTATTTTTACTCAAGACTGGACATTGTACAAGCCAGGCATAATGGTGCATGCCTATAATACCAGCACTCAGGAGACTGAGGCAGGAGGATTACAAGTTTGAGACCAACCTGGGCTACATAGAGAGATCCTGTTGTAGCAAAGGATCTCAAAATACTGTCTCAAAACAAAGACTAGACATTATAAATATTGCATTGTAGAGACTCAGGATTGTCTATCTTCCTTTGAAAACCAAGGATTTTTGTCTCAGAAAGTAGTTCAGCTATTACCTGGTCATCTTGAACATATGTATGTTTGGTTTTGTACCTTATTAAAAAATAAAAAAACCCAAAAGTGTTTTATAAGTCCTTCTAACTTTCCAAGCTATCTGCCATGACACCTTGCTAGGACTTAGTTTTAGGCAGTTTTGGAGAGGGTTTAGAACAGGTTGTACTAGAGTGGCTACTTAAAGTGGGTAACATTAAACCTTTAGCTATTCAGTTGCAATAGTCACATTTCAAGTGTTTAACAGACACATGTAGCTAGTGGCTACCAAATTGAAATTATGCAATTGTAGAACATTTCTGCTATAAGAGAAAACCTTTTTCTCTGATAGTGACTTTTTTGGGCGGGGGTCTTTTTTGAGGTCAGATTGGCCTCATGATTCTCCTACCTCATTCTCTAGAGCTCCAGAATTACAGGTGCGCACCAGGCCCAGCTAACAACTTTTATTTTTTTAAAAAGGTCAAATAGTAACTATTTTAGACTTTATGAGCCGTGCACATTTGTTGCATCTATTCAGCACTGCCACTGTGGCATGAAAGCACCCATAGCATAGGCAACAAGTAAACACAAGCGTGGCTGTGTCTCAGTAAAACCTTATTATAAAATCAGGCAGGAGCTAAATTCCACCTACTGGCCATAGTTTTAGATCAGGAGTCAGCAAACTATAACCAATGGGCAAATTTTGCCCATTTATTTTATAAAAAAAACAGCTTTATTGAGATATGATTCACATAACATAAGTTTTACCTGTACTGCTCAATAGTTTTTAGTACATTTGCAGAGCTATGCAATCCTCACTGCATCTAACATCCTTATTTTTACACAAAGTCTTGCAGTAACACAGCTTTGCTCATTTGCTCATGCCTCATCTATAACTACCTTCATGCTTCCATGGCAACGATGAGTAGTTGTGACAGAGACTGTATGATCCTCAAAATCAAACCTATTTATTATTTGACTCTTGAAAGAAAACGTTTGCTCTAGAACATTGTCTTTATCCTTAAGGCACAGGCTTTCAGGGATGACAATGACAGGGTGAGTTCTCCCTCTCTGCTGGGGTCGGAACTTTAAAATCCCCAGCACTGCTTGGTCTCTCTTACCATGGTCCCTTCCTCAACCCCATGGCAGCTGCTGCTTAGCAAGTCTCAGCTGTGTTGCCCACTGTGTGTACAACACAAGCCATAGCCACACACTGGCAAAGAATCTGGTAGAAATTTCTGGAGCTTTTCTCTGCATGGCTTCCTCTCGTGTGGTGCACAGTTCCAATCTTGTATATCTTCCTCAATTTAAAAAAGTATATTTGTTAAGTGACTAAGAGAAGCATTTAAAACCTCCCCACTATGATATCTATTTCTTCAAATAAAGGCCCTTCAATTTTGCTTCATCTGTTTTAAGTGTTTTAAGGTATCAATTAGTGGAGGATTGGTGTATTTTTCTATTATTACACAGAAAGTCTCTTGATCTCTAAAAATATTTTTACCTTAAACTGTAGTAACAAGGCTACACTACTGTTTTTCATTTAGATTTGTCCCTTGTTCCTTTTTCTGTCCTGTGTTTTGAACCTTTTGATCTTTGTGTTTTAAGTGTGCCTCTTATAAAAGACAGCTTATCTATCTACTTTAAATTCAGTCTGACAGTCTTTGATTTTTAACTTACATTTAAATGTAACCTCTGAAATATTTTATTTCTATATCTTTTGTGTGTGTGCATATGTGGGTTTTTGTTTTATTTATTTTTTGTTTTTTGAGACAAGCTCTTGCTGTGTAGCACAGGCTGGACTGGAATTCTTGATTCTCCTGCCTCAGCCTCCAAGTGCTCGGATTATAGGTGTGTGCCACTATGCCCAGTTTATTTCTGTAATTTAGCTTGTATTATTCCACATTCACTATATCTCTCCTACCCCACCCCCACACACACACATTTTTTTTTGCCTTCTTTCACACTGATTCTTTCTACTACTTGGTAAGTTATATATCTAATTCTCTTCTCCTAGAACTCACTCTAGAATGTTAGCAAGCATACTTACCATATTCTAAATATGACTAATAAAGCTACCAGTTACCTTCCTTTTTTTTTTTTGGTGGTACTAAGGTATGAACTCAGGGCCCTTCACTAGTTGAACCACTCTGCCAGCCCCACCTTCCTTCTTTTTTTTTTTTTGTTTTTTTGTTTTTTTGAGGCAGTGTCTCGCTATGTGGCACAGGCTGGCCTCAGTCCCCTGAGTGCTAGAATTACAGGTGTGTGTCCCCATGCCTGACTAGCCTTTCTTCTTTATATCAAAGGAACTTAAAGCACCTTAGTCCTCTTACCTTTCCAAATTTGTATACTGTTTTTTTATATTTCATTTTTATCTTTTCCCCACAAAAGTTTGTCATTGTTTTATATAGTCAATGTGTTTTAGATTTTCTCATAGATTTGCTATTTTCTTGATTCATAGTGCCAACTTTCATCTAGGTATCTCTACTGTATTACTCCCCTCATGTGTCCTTACTTCCAAATTTCTTTACTCCTATTCTGAAAACTGTCATCTCCATATACAGCTTCAAGTTGACCATTATTTTCAATCAACATATTAAAAAC
The DNA here is from genome assembly GCF_047511655.1 of Castor canadensis. Lineage (NCBI taxonomy): Eukaryota > Metazoa > Chordata > Mammalia > Rodentia > Castoridae > Castor > Castor canadensis. The sequence goes on along the minus strand of NC_133399.1, from coordinate 66,935,108 downwards.
ATTGTCCCCTTATTATTTAGCTCCCATACTATTAAGAAACCAACTAACTTAATTGTCATTCCTTTGTAAGTTATCCATCTATTTTGAGGTTTCATTAGACTGTATCTGGATGTGCATTCTTTCCTTTAAAAAAGAAATCCTCATTGGGTTCCTTGGCATTTCTGAATCTGTGGACTGGTCTCCACAGTTCTGAAAACGTGTCTTCATCTGTTTCTCTTGAGACTGTGTAATAGAAAAACTGCTGTCTATCTTCACAGAATGAGACTGTGTGTGGAGAAGAGGCCTTTGAAGAGGGAATTAAGGTTACATGAGGTCATTAGGGTATTGTTATGATTTGGATATGAAGTGTTCCCAAAAGGCTCATGTGTTAAAGGCTTGGTTGCCAGCTAATGGGCTTTGGGGAAGTGATTGGACCATGAGGGCTGTAACCTCATCAGGGGATTAATCTACTGATGAATTAATAATTTGTTGGCATTATTAGGAGGTGGCAGAAACTGGGGAAGGGAGCTAGTTGGTGGAAGTAGGTCACTGGGTCTGGGGGTGGGGAGGGGAAGAAGGGTGCATCTGGTCCCTAGCCTCTTCTATTTTGTGCTTCTCAGTCACCATGGAATCAGCAGCTTTCTTCTGCTATGATGTTCTGCCTTACCACAAGCCTAAAAAACAATGGAGCCAGCCAACCATGGACAGAAATCTCTGGAACTATGAGCCAAAATTAATCTTTACTCTTTTAAACTGATTTGCTCAGGTATTTTATCACAGCAACGAATGACTGACTAACACAGGTAGTCTCTGCCCCAATATCCCAGGCCTTTTTATAAGAAAAGGAGATGAGTCACAAAGGACGCACCAAGGAAAGACAACGTGATAGAGAAGACAGCACCATCTCTAAGCCAAAAAGAGAGACTTCAGAAGTAACCAATACTGCCAACACTTTGAAATTGAACTTCCACCTTCCAGAACTGTGAGGGAAGAAATTTCTGTTGTGGAAATCATCTAGTCTGTGGCACCTCACTTTGGCAACCTAGCAAACTAATACACATCTTTTTTCCTTTAAACCTAAGTTAAAATACTTGTTTTGGCTTATAATGCAGGATCTGAAACCTTTGGAAGATGAATATTCTGATCCAGCTATTCAGGAGGCAAAGATCAGGAGGATGGAGGTGTGAGGCCATCCTGGGGAAAATGTTAGTAAGACCCATCTCAATCAATAAAGTAGGAATGGTGACATGTGTCTGATATTCTAGCTATACAGGGAAGCACAAATAGGAGGACTGCATTCCAGGTGGCCCAGGCATAAACTCAAGACCCCATCTCAAAACTAACCAAAGCAAAAAGGACTGACAGTGTGGCACAAGTGGTAGAGTACCTGCCTAACAAGTGTGGGGCCTGCCCCACAAGGGTTAAAACCTTCCCCCCCCCCAAAAAAATGAATATTCTGTTTGGTTTTTCAACTGTATTATGTGTTTGGAGCCCAGTATCATTGTGGGTTTTGTGATGTGTGCCAGTGAAATTGTTTATTTTGAAACTTTTATCAACAGGAATTCTTAGAGACAAATTTGAGTTTGCTTTTCTTAGAACTACTTCCTACTCAGCAGCATTCAACACATTCTCAGCTTGAGTTTTTGGAACTACTCAGCTAGTGTGAATTGAAGTTAGAAAATTGTATAATTTTATTCCCTTACCCAAGTACTCAGGCTGAAGAAAGGTGATTTTCCCTGATGTCTAGGTTCTTGATGGTGAGTTATCAGTAGCAGCTGTAGAGGAATGGGAGCACATATCTAATTCATTCTCACAGTAAAGCTATAACCCATTGGGGTCCCAGGTCTATATGATGAAGACTCTAGGCTTTTTCTCTTGGGCATGGCCACTGGGGTTTGACAAGTGTCTTTGGAATAAAAGTCAGATTTAATGTTTTAAAGACAGTTCTGAAGGAAATGTCATTTCAAGCCCCAGAACCTCTTTCATTTCTCCAGAAGGGTCAGATTGGTCTCCCCTGGAAACAGTTTCATACTGCTTTCATCTGTGTCTTCTACCTTCCTGATAAACTAGATGAAGCTTGCCTCTTAAGAGAGTGAGGTCAAGATTGGTGGAGTGGCTCAAGTGGTAGAGTGCATGCCTAGCAAGCATGAGGCTCTCAGTTAAAACCCCAGTACCACCCCAAAGAGAGAGAGAACTAGGTCCAGAGGGAAGCTTTGCTTGGAAGTCAGTTCTAGGCCCTCAATTTATATAGGGAAAGGGCCATGGTATCCTGTAAGCACTTGAGTGCTTATACCTACTCCCTCACTGAGTGCTTTATAGACCAGATATTCTCACCATCATCTCATCAGTCACCCTGTTCCCATTTCCTACACAGTCTTGAGGAAAATGAACAAAAGAGCCACCTGCCTTGGAACATTTTCTGGTTATATGCTCCTTTTTCAGAAAATGCTAGAAATCAAGGCCAAATTCAAAGATCCTACATCATACAGAGCTGTTTGGAAACAGGGCCAAGGTTCCTGACTCAGCCACATCCCTGAAGGAATGCCTTATCACAAGGTGTATTTTATTTCAAAAGCTGAGCCAGAGTGTGAAATGGACCTCTGGTCAGGAGGCATTTTGAAGCATCACATGAATCTTCCACATGAGCCAGGTGGCTGAAAAGAGTGTGTAAGCTCACCTTACACTGCCTTTGGTTTCCAGAATTGAATAGCAACCAGCACAGGGTGAAAGAGGCCATAAACACTCACCAGTTAGTGAGCTCCAAGCAAAAGTCTGACTGATTGATTATTATCTGGTTTTATGTATGGTTTATGATTATATGTGTGTGTGTTTGTATGTGTGCTTAGATTTTCAACCCAGGACCCCACACAAGCATGTACTCTATTAGTGAGCTAACCCCTCCCAGCCAATGATTAATTTTTTATTCTCTTTCTCTCTCTCTTTTTCTCTTCCGAACTCAGGGCCTTGCACTTGAGCCATGCCCCTAGTCCTTTTGCTTTTTAGCTTATTTTTTAAACAGGGTCTTACAGTAACTTTGCCCAGACCCACCTCCAACTTTGATCTTCCTATCTCCACCTCCTGATTAACTGGGATTACAAGTGTGACCCACCTTGATTCTCATTCTTTGGAATTAGTCTTATCCAAGATCACCAAAGAAATTGCACAACCCAAAGACAGAAGAATCATCTCAGTCACGGCCTCTTTTAACCAAGACAATTTGTGCAGATTAAAAAATAAGAACCCAGGTAGGAGCTTACTGACACACCTACTGACCTTCCTCTAAACTGTTGTTAGCAGCCTTCTTTAGATGCGTCAGGCAAACAAGCTTGTTTTTAAATTCAAAGTTAAGTCTGCAAAGGGCTAGAGTTTGAGCATTCTCTTTAGACAAGAGCAGAAAGGCAGTCCCTTTTTGTTCCAGTCCTGTCCTACCCTGTGTTTTCAACAGGGTAAGTCTGACCAATAAACTTTACTTGCTTGATGGGTGGTGAAAGGCTGAAGAGTGTTTAGGAGATAAAAGATCAGTTAATACTTAGGAAAACGCTTAAGTCAAGAAAATTCCTTTTCTGTTGATAAGGATGCTCACTTACAAGACAAACTTCAGTTTAATATGAGTTCTTTGGATCTAAAACTCTTTTCAAATACTCTTTAAAAATTTTAGTGCTGACACACTAAAATGATGATAGAATAAAATGCTCTTTTTCTCTTTCTGAAACACAGAAAATAATGTCTACAATCCCCAAACCACTCCAAAGAATATTTGGATCTGATTGAGTGAGAGTAATGGGAGCAAGGAATCAATCACACCAGGGCTTGACATTCAGCTGTTCTCAAGTGAGTGAGTGAAACACGAACACTACACATCTAAAACAGGATATCAACATCTCTGAAAGTAAGTGAAAGAAATCTATGAAACCCAACCAATGTGCTATACATGGAGCAGTTAAGTCTAAATTTCTAGGGGGGACACAGGAGAGAGAAGGAACATTTTTAAGTAGCATTCAAAAGTTTGCCATCTCAGAATGGCAGGTGTTGTAGTCTAGATCTGGAAACATCCCTCAGGCTCATGTGCTGAAAGCTTGTCCCCAGCTAATGACACTATTGGCAGGTGACAGAAACTCTAGGAAGTGGGGCCTAGGTGGGGAAAGTAGGTCACTGGTGGTGTGACATTAAATGTTATATTTTATGTGCAGGCTCTGGCACCTCTTTCTCTGCTTCCTGGATGCTGTGAAGTGAGCAGCCTCCTCTGCCATGTGCTCCTGATGCCATGGTGTGCTACCTTACCACAGGCCCAAAGCTGTAGAGCCAGCCAACCATGGACTGAAACCATAAATCAAAAAGAACATTTGCTCCTTTAGGTTGATTTTCTCAGATATTTTTGTTACAACAATGAAAAGGTAACTAACACAGCAGGGAATGTGTGAATGGCAGAGAGATGAACCCTAGAACAGCCCATCTATGTGTATGCCATGACACCCCCTGCCAGCCCTCCTCACTGTAAGCAAGGGGAAAGCCAAAAATTTAATTGCAAGTCTTTTGAGCAGAGAATACAGCACATTTTAAAAGAAAACCTAGACAATAATAATTATGAATACATTTGAAAGCTATACTTCATAACTTAAGAATATGATTAAAACAATGCTTAGAGGAAAATTATTAGGCTAAGTACTTAGCATTAATAAATAAAAACAATCAAAATAATGCATTAATTATTCAACTTGAGAAGTTTGAGAAAGAACACAAGGTAATTACAGAAGGAAGAAATAAATAATAATGAGAGTTGAAATGAATAAATTTAAAAATACATATTTGACAGATGAATAAATAAATCTAAGATCTAGTACTGTTAAATAAAATATAAAACTATTAATGTCTTAAATGACAAATGAAAGACAAAATAAAAATACATAAAATTAAAGAGGACAATGGGAAATAACACAAAGATACTTTTTAAAAAAAAAAAAAACCTATGCAAATAAATATGAAAGCCTAAGAAATTTACTGTATATAAAGTTAAAAAGTTATCTAATTGCCAGACCCATGTAATTTCACAAATGAAGTTTTTAAGAAATATATCATTCTAATAGTTTTTGACTTTTTTCTAAAAAAAAAATTAAAATTTCCATTTTTTATAAAGTCAAAAAAACCAGTACTCAAAAGTGATGGCATATCAGGCACACACAAACTCACAAAAACAGAAGACTTGTTTTATTAATGAATCTAGTCCAAAAAATCTTTAGTAAAACATTGAAATCCTCACTTTAGTGAGGATTAACTGGGGAGAGGCAACTGATACAAGTTGGCCAAATAGCTCCTTGACCACAGAGGGAAAGATGGTTCTATTACAAAAGAAAAATAACTAAAATATGTCTGCAATATAGAAAAGCATCATGGGAAAATTGACTTTTGATTGTGGTTTTTGGATCAAGCCAACCATTAGAATAACCAAATTTTAAAAAGTCTTCATCAGAATCAAGAAGTGAATTGTAGGGAAATGGGTTTTCCAAGTGATTAAAAAGCTGGCACCAGAAATTGCTCACTAATGGTGACTTTTTCTGAAGTTAGATGCACGCTTATTTTTGTGAAAGTGACTAGGGAATGTTTTGCTTAGGCAAGTGTATTAGCCAGACTTTTATTGCTATGACAAATGCCTAAGAGAACGACTTAAAAGCAGAATGATTTATTTTGGCTCATGGTTTCAAGCCATGGTCAGCTTGTTCCATTGCTATGGGCGTCTAGTGAGGCTGAACATGGCAGCAAAAGTTTATGGTGAAATAAAGCTGCTACCTGATGGTAGCCAGGGACAGAGAGAGACAGAGATGAGAAGGGAGCATGATTACTATTCAAAGACACACCCCCAGTAACTGACTTCCTCCAATCAGCTCCCATGTCCCAATAATGGCCTCATATTATGAATTCACCAAGGAATTAATCCACTGAAGACAGAACCCTCATGATCCAGTTGTCTCCAGAAATGTCCTCAGATGCACACCCAGAGGGGTATTTTACTAATTTCCTAGGCATCTCTTAATCCAATCAAGATTAATCATCAGAACAAGTTTTTCCAAGATGAGCATGTGAGCCTGTGAATGAGGTTATACTTCCTTTCCAAAACTTCAGTAGGCTCATGAAGACAGCCTTTGAGAAGGCCACACTGGTGAGATGAGAGAGGTAAGATGTGAGGGAGAAGAGAGAAAGAGGGTGGGTTACATTCTTCAGAAGAAGAAAACTGGAGATTGTGACGGGGAAGTAAAGATGACAGCAAAGAGAAGGGCTATGACATCCGTGGAGTCAACAGGGTGGTAACACCAGCCATAAAGAAACCTAGTCATGGCTGGTAATTGTTGACAAAGCATGCACCAATAAGAGATTAGAGCTGAAGTCGTTGAAATGTCTCCGTGGAAGCCTAGCTGACTGTGCTCTGCTTAATCCTCTTAAGCAAAAAGACCAGGCCTTGGGCACAGGCTCCTGAGATTCTGTCCTGAAATGCTAGCCAGCTTTGAGAATTAGACCCGGCACTCCACAAGGACAGGGAGTAAGTGCATGACTTGGTTTGTAAGATATGGAAAATCACTTTGCTAATGGCACAGGTCTCCCATGTAATCCCAGTCAGGCACAAAATGATGCACAAAAACACATCTTCAGGGTAAATATTGAATGTGGCTTCCTATGAGCTGAGAAAGAACAACATTGGAACTATTACCTTCCACACAAGCTCTCAAGCTGACCTGATAAGGGGAGGAGGGGGTAGTTCTAGAACGTGATCCATGTGCTTTGAGATTGAAAATGGCCTTTTGAGGAACTAGGACCAGAAGCTAGAGACATTCAGAAATACTTCTGTCCTTTGCAGAGGGATTCCTGCATCAGTTGCAGGCTGCTGCTGGACTGTCACCTTTCAGAGAAGGGGTGGGAAGTCAGTCTGAATTTGAGACAAGACTGTCAGTGAATAGAATACATCAAGCACTTCCTCTGAGCAATTTCTTTTCTAAGTGGCTGTGAAAAGAAGGGATCAAGGTCAACAGTTAATTGGGTCGGGATCTCTACAGCTCTGAGATCAGTTTATTTCTTTTAGAAGTTCAGGTTCACGTGTGACCAAGCAGGTTTATTATCCAAATTACAGAAGATATGTATTTTGGATTTGCCACAAGACAAGATATAAAACTGTTCTACTCAAGAAACGTAATGCCTCATATAGAGTTTTACATTTTCCAGGAGACATACTTTAAAAAATAGAATATAACAGAAGAAGCTATTTTTTTTCTTTTATTATTCATATGTGCATATAAGGATGGGTCATTTCTCCCCCCTGCCCCCACCCCCTCCCTTACCACCCACCCTGCCCCTTTCTTCTCCCCCCCACCCCCTCAATACCCAGCAGAAACTATTTTGCCCTTATTTCTAATTTTGTTGTAGAGAGAGTATAAGCAATAATAAGAAGGAACAAGGGTTTTTGCTGGTTGAGATAAGGATAGTTATACAGGGCATTGACTCACATTGATTTCCTGTGTGTGTGTGTGTTACCTTCTAGGTTAATTCTTTTTGATCTAACCTTTTCTCTAGTTCCTGGTCCCCTTTTCCTATTGGCCTCAGTTGCTTTTAAGGTATCTGCTTTAGTTTCCCTGAGTTAAGGGCAACAAATGCTAGCTAGTTTTTTAGGTGTCTTACCTATCCTCACCCCTCCCTTGTGTGCTCTCGCTTTTATCATGTGCTCAAAGTCCAATCCCATTGTTGTGTTTGCCCTTGATCTAATGTCCACATATGAGGGAGAACATACAATTTTTGGTCTTTTGAGCCAGGCTAACCTCACTCAGAATGATGTTCTCCAATTCCATCCATTTACCAGCGAATGATAACATTTCGTTCTTCTTCATGGCTGCATAAAATTCCATTGTGTATAGATACCACATTTCAGAAGAAACTAATTTTAATAATATTTTATTTCTTCCAAAATATTATTCCAACACATAATTAATATAAAAACACACTAATGTGTTTCATTACTTCTTTCCATATTAAGTCTTCAAAAATTCATTACATTTTAATTAAGAGAAACCACACTTGAAGTTTGTGTTAGTCAGTTTTCCATTGCTGTTTCAAAATATCTGAGGTAAATAACTTAGAAGGAGGAAAGATTTATTTTGGCCCCTGGTTTCAGAGGATTCAGTCTATGGTTACTTGGTCCCATTGCTTTTGGGCCTGTGGCAAGGCAATACACCATAATGGAAGAGTGTCATAGAGGAAAAGTGTTCACCTCAGGGCAACAGAGAATCAAAGAGAGAGGGAAGGGGTTGGGACCCTGTATCCCCTTCAAGGGCACACCTCCAGTGACCTCGTGCCCTCCAACTAGGCTGCTCCTCCTAAAAGTTCTCTTACCTCTTAAGAGATCCACAGGCTGGCAATCAGGCTTTTAACACTTGAGTCTTTAGGGACACTCAAGATTCAAACCATAGCCAAGTTTATGGCCATAGCATTAAAAAATGCTGTATTGGATGAAGAGATTACATCAGCTGTAACCTGGACTGTGTCAGAGATCTGATACAGTCTCCAGCTCCCACAGAAAAGAAAAGTTCTTTTGCTAATGGGTTGTTTGTGCAAACCCTGGAGCTTAGAGGTTTGCAGCCTATCCTATATTCAGAGAACTGGAGTGGGGATGGAGGGACTTACCTTCTAGACTCCACCAGAGAGAGCTGGGAGCCTGTCTAGGATTTAGTGCCAATGACCAATGCCAGGTGCATTTTGTACCCCTGTGTCCTCTTCTCAGGCTCTGGTTAACTGACAGTGTTGCCACCCAGCCAAACCAACCAACTGGAACTCATCCTTGACAGTTGGCTTCATAAAACAGAAACCAGAGGACCATCTGGGTCAGCGTGAGTTCTTCCTCCTCTTACAATATTTTCTGAAGAATCTCTGTTCTGCACAGCTTCTGGGAGACAGCATGAGGTAAGGGGAAGAAGACAGCCATTATTCTGGAAAGCTCTGTTGATTAACTTGAGAATATTTGTGAATAATACATCATCAGGACCAGCCTGCACCAGGACTGGTCCCAGGACTGACTTGCCACTCTTGCTCTTGCCACACCTGAAAGGAGGTTTGGCCGACACCTCCACAGCAGGGACTGTAGCTGGTCCACCTGAGCCACTACTGTCTCTAACGCCTGGTCTTTGTGACTGGTCAGCAATGGCCTCCTGCTCCTCCTAAGACCCATTAATCCCAGGCTCTAATCTTTAGCTTTCATATCCAATTCCAGAGCCTTTCCGTCTCTCTGTGTGGCTCACTGACCCTTGGTTCCTTCTCATGCTTTCCTGATTCTGGAGCCTGTCAATTGTGGGTAAGAGTTTATCTCTACCACAAGGACCCTGGAGCCCTCAAGAGTCAAGCTTGCTCAGGCCTTCCCTGTCAGGCCCTCACCCTACATAGCAGAAGAAATCCATTTAAGGACAGTGAGTTCCAGGGACAGTCATGTCCCCCCATGTTCTGGGAAGCCCGGCTATTGGAAAGACAAAGTGTGGGTCTTCCAGTCCTGACCCCAATCCAGTCCTGTTTCTTATGCCATCCTCCACTATCTCCAACTCCCCAAGCTGGTTGCCTCCTTCCCTATCCAAGCTACTATGCTAATTTCAGAATGCTCAGCTTCTATATTTGCATATTCTTAGAATTGGGCCTGAAAAGTATGGATGTCAACTTCCTTCGTTCTTTCTTTTGAGAGATACTGCCATTGCTCAAACCCATGCAACACAAGACTATTTGTGGAGGAGCTGGAGACGCAGCTGGATAGCTGTGTGGTGACTTTCCGTGGAACGTCTGCCCCTCACCCTGAAGCCAACACATTAATGAATAGAAAGGCTCTCCAGAAGATTACTGACTATTCACTAAAGTGCCCTTTTCTCTGTGGCAAATTTTCTGTTGTCTAGTATCAAAAGCTCCACTGCTTTTGAATTCAAAGCATACATCAGTGCTGAGATCTGAGATATGAGAAGTCTGCCGCCTGGGCCAGAATGTGTAATTCTTTCACTGCCTCTTCATGACAGTTACCTCAGTACAGAAAGTCTGGTTCCTCTGAAGGGTGCAAGTTCACAGTGGAAGCTGGATAGCTCCAGAAGGAGGTGGGTGTTTGCCTGCAGAGCAAACCTTTGCTTTCTTCAGCACATCAGGAGGAGACAGCCAGTTCTCTCTGAGGGTTGTTGCGTGACAGTGCTGGCAGTCAGCTTGCCATCATGAGAACATGCCTCCTTCCTTTTTACAGTAGTCAGATGCTCCTGCAGTCTGCAGCAAATGCCTCCTCCTGTTTGGCTCGGATGGCTCACCTGTTAGTAAAATGGGAGTGGGGATGTGAAAATGTCACATGATAGACCTGGTCACAGCACACCCTTGAGTGCATGCAATGTCTGACCCTAGAGCAGAAAGCAAATGCCACGCTCAATTGCAATTCTACCCGACTAAGTCAGGGTCAGCAGGCATCTGAGCAGTTCTTAGGATTATGCATACTGTGTTCTGCAGTCACCACAGCCCGGAGACACGTTGTGGTTGGGTGGCACTGGGGGGTGAGGGATTGAGAGAGTCTGTGCAAGGACCTGAATCGCATGGTTCAGACACCTGCACTCTCTAGGGCGAGTGCTAAGATTTCCTGAGCATAAGCCAGGAAAGGAAGGCAAAGGGTACTTATTATCACCTACATTCCAGAAAAATCCATTGCTTTTGGCTTTGGTCTAGCTCAGTCCCAACTTAAGAAACATTTAAGATCAGGTTTTTGCATTTTAAAATCTTACATTTTTACATTTAAGATCTCCTATAAGGAAATCATAGAGTGCTACTGTTTGGAAGCAGCTGGCATTGATGTGAAAATGAGCCTGCTGTCCACTAGAGGGCGATTTTAACATAGGCCAGGAATCCAAAACCAGGAGGAGCTGTGACTGAAGAGAAGGAACCAGAAGGAATTTGGGGTTTGTGTGTGGTGTGTCTTCTAACTGGAAACCCACGCCCTGTCTGCATTTTAGCTTTCAGATGCTTTTGTGGTTAGGTTTACATTTTGGTGCTGTCAAGGCAGATGTTACAGTTCCTGTATTTGTAATCTAAAAAACATGAGCCCTTTCTCTAGAGCTCAGGGCATTTTCTACAATCAAATTGTACACAGAATGTTCTCGACTTTATGCCATCACGTTGGGCCCCACATGAAGTCAAAGGTATAGACAGGCTACTTTCTCAGTGTCTAATTCACAAGCGCCCACAACCTTTCAGGACTGGTTGCAAACCATGCTCTTGTAATCAACAGGGAGCTGATGGACCTAGCATGTGCTTCATTGCCTTCCTTTTATTAAGTACAGTTAAGAAAGAAACCTATTGGGGTCTTCCTTGCTTTTTGAATAATTTTTTTCTCATTGGAAAACAGTGAGTAGCTTGCATTTGCTCTAACGCAGTCTATTCCAGTGACAAGAGGCAAGGAGCAGAGGAAAGCCTGGCTTTAGACTTAGCAATAGTGTCAGACCTCCATGATGTCCTTTACTTATTGGATCTTGGTTCCATTCCTATCAATTAAGTAGGGATGACAATACCTATTTGCTATGATTTTGCTAACAATAGATAAAGATATGGAGATAAGAAGACATAGTGCCTGGCACATAGCAGATGCCAATCCAGTACGCTTTCTGTTTTGGTCAAGAATCCTCTTTGTCCTCTAGTGGGTTTTAAGGATAGTCTCCTCTACCTTGGTAGTAGTCCTAGCTTAGTAGTAGTCCATGCCTGTAGTCCTAGCTACTCAGGATGCTGAGGCAAGACGATGTCTTAAGTTCAGGAATTCAAGGCCAGTCCTTGCAACCTAGGGAGAGCCTGTCTCAAAAGGTAAATAAATGAAGACAATCTCTGTCTAATTTCCATCCCACATGTTATTTGTTGACCTATTCTCTTAGTCAATATGAGTCAAAGAAGCCCTAGTACAGAGAAGTGAGGAGTGAAGAAATAGAAAAGAGGTAGCACGCTGGGCACAGTGGCACACATCTGTAACCTCAGCACTCAGGAGGTGAAGGAAGGAACTTGAGCCCAGCCTGCGATACAAAGCAAGACTCTATATGAGAGAGAGAGAGACAGACAGACAGACAAAGATCTAGTTTTTAAAAACAGAGAGCATATACCTCTGCTGCAGCCCCAACTGCATTTGTGCCTCTCCCCTACTTATCTCCAGACTGAAGCACCACCCCCAACACAAGTGCCTTCATCTGCTGTCTTGACATATGATTTTCAACCCAATCCCAGGAAGACAGATCCCACAGTGCTTTGGCAGAAGCATTCAATTGAGGCTCTAGATCCATGGAACTAAATTATAATTTTGCACATTCCTTTACAAATTCCCAGGATGTGATCAACGACTCAGTGAGCATCTCCCCTGTGTGGGGCCTGGTTTACTGATACATGGCTGCAAAATCACAACAATGAGAAAGATGTAAGCTCAAGATTTATTTCCCTTTGCCTTCTTGGCCTCCCAGTTGGTACAAGACATGCATTCCAATGGAACCCACTGCTGCTTGTGGTCAGGCTGTGGAGGGTTGTTTGTTTTTTTTTTTTTTTTACCTCAGTTGAGCTGTGTTTTGGATAAGTAGGCTTTTGAGGCTGCTTAGGAGGTTTGCCATTATGTGCAATTCTGTAGCTATAGAATATGAGGCCCACATTCTAAAAGAATGGTTTGCCAATTTTCACAATGTACCTGAAATTGCAAATTGGGAACAACCTGTTCTTTTATAAATGGCCTGAACTGAGACCATGGTTCAGATAAATAAGAGCATTTCTAAATGACAGAGTCCAAAGCACATCTGTTTGCAAGGGGACTGATGCACCTCAGGAAGGCAAGCAGAGTTATACCTGTTCTTAGATCACAAGTCAAGGTGACTGAGGAATAGGTGCTATCTTCAGGCCAGTTTCACAGATGAATGCCCATCTCTTAAAAAAAAGGGAAGGCAAAAACAGGGAGAAAATACTAAAGGCTGAAACGCATTGGAAATCTTCTCTACAGTGGAGATGGGGTTGTGGCGGGTACATCAGTCCCCTTAGTGCAGGCAGAGCAAGAATCAGAGGCATCTTTTACATGAGCATCTATGTGTTAAGTCCCCACATGTTGCTACTGTGAACTGGAACAGGAAAGAGTAAATAGGTCACTCTTAAAGTCATCAGGCAAAACCACAGAGCACAGGGAGACATGCATAATCTGAGAGGATGTGTTGCTGCAGCCATATGTCTTAGCTCCAAACTAGCACTGACAAGGAAACATCTTTATATATATAAAAAAAAAAACTTTTAAAAATATGTATGCTTGTGGGTATGACCATAGCTGTTTCCTCCCAGACGCTAACATTGAGTTGCCCAGCAAATAAGAAAAGAAAAGGCAACTCATGTCTTAGATAGCAGGCTGGCACTGGCTGCCTTAGTCCATCAGTACATGTGTCATCTGGCATTCTCTACCCAGCTACTGAGACCTTTCTCCTTTTTGTACTCTTCTGGTTTTTGACTTTAGATTTCTGGAAAATGCTGGCTGTTGTAGTCCCTGCTCTGTTGCTAATCAGAATGCTTGAGACTGGGCCATTTATAAGGAATAGAGATTTAATGTGTGTTATGCTTGTAGAGGTTGGGAAGCCCAAGAACATGCCACAGACATCTGCTTTGCTTCTGGTAAGGGTCTCATGTGCAATTCAAGGCAGAAAGCAGAAGGGCAAGTGGAACATGCAGGAGAGGCAAAACATAAGGGGAACCTGTATCATAACAATCGGCTCTTAGGGTGACTAATCCAGCCCCAAGAGAGTAAGAACCCAATCATGGGGAAAAGACATCAAATACCTCCCACTAGGCCCCACCTTCCAGCACTGCCACACTGAGGACCTAGAGTCAAATGAGTTGGGTGGGGACAAACCATATTCAAACCATAGCACTGGATCTTGCCTGTGTGCTTCTGATTATGCATCTCTCTTTGCTTATACTGATATTTGAACAGTCTGTCAGTCCATCTCTATACATGTCTTGGCACAGTCAATGACTGAAGATGCTAGACCAGGAGTTAAGAGTAAAGTGATTTTTGGTCTTTTGGGCCAGGCTAACCTCACTCAGAATTATGTTCTCCAATTCCATCCATTTACCAGCTAATGATAACATTTCATTCTACTGAGAGGACAGCAAAGCTCCAGCACAGGAGGGGCTTAATGAAAAGAGCTTAGTATAGCTGGAGTCTAGGAGTGATACAGGGCTCTGCCTAATGTACATCTATCTAGTCTCCCTTGCAACTACGTTTGTGATTGGATGTCATCTAGTTGACTTCCTGCAGAACCTGACCTCATCCTTATTGAACTGGACATTCCAGGAGGGTCTGATCAGCTTATCCTGGCCTTAAGGCCCACCATTTACAGTTTATAGCTAGCATTCGCTATTTTGGTGGGAGGCTTGCTGTGTTACTTTTCTTGAAGAGCCTGCTTTTCGTCTCTTTAGATGTTTACTTTTGAGGATGTTTTTCTGTCTCCCTTATCTACAGCAAAGTCACTTCTGTTATTTGCTCCTCTCACATTGTCTCAAATAGAATTTCCACAAAATACAGTTCTGAATGTGTCGTGCAAACAAATAATAGGTTCATGCAAAAAATAAGGTAAAATGCAATAGCTCATAGAGAGCAGAGATTCTGCCCACACCTGATGCCCAACCCTGTGTTTTGTACCAGTGCTACATGAATATATGGCCAAGTTTCCAGCACTTTAATCAAGCTTAACAGTAAGTGTCTTTAATTATGGAATTTTAATTAGACTTAATATGTGAAAAAGCCTTGAGAATGAACCTCAACTTCTCAAGCCTTAGAGAGAAATTAAGTCAATTCAAAATGAATTAGAGATTTAAATGTAAAAGTATGTGCTATATATAAAAGATATAATTGTAAAAATAAAGCTAGCAAACTTTCAGAAGAAAATATAAGAGAAAATCCTTAGAACCATAGGCTAGGAGAAAAGTTATTAGATATGACATAAGCATGCAATCTGTAAAAGAAAAAATAAATTGAACTTCACAAAAATGAAAAGCTTTTGTGTTTGGAAAGACCCAACAAAACAAAGGAAAAGACAAGGCTATATAGCCTTGGAAGAGATATTTGCAAATCATGTATCTGACAAAGGACTAGAATGCAGAATATAAACTTCAAAACTCAACAATTAAAAATAAACAGAAAAAAATCCAGTTATAAAATGGACAAAAGCCATGAATTGCCAAAGAGAAGATGCAGATGAAAAATAAGAACATTAAAATCTACTCAACCTTGAGCACAGGTGTTCTTTTTCTTCTTTCTGCTCCCCATGATGTATACCTTACTGACCATGAGATTGAAACCATAATCCAAAATAAATCTGAAGTAGGTTTTGCAGATGTTTTGTTCTTAAGTTGTTTTGTCACTGTGATGAAAGTCTGACTAATGCAGAAAATTGGTGCCAGAGAGTTTGAATGGTTTCTGTGACTACCTGGCCATTGGTATTACATTGTGGCAAGTAGTTTGTCGACATTTTGTCCATGCCCAAAGACTTTGTGGAAGGCTGAGTTTAACAGTGATGAACTAATGTGATGGAGGAAATTTCAAGGAAGCCAAGCATTCAGGCTGTGGCATGGATTTTGCCAGCTGCTTTTAACCAGATTTATGTTGACAATTGGAAGCAGAGCAGAAAGGTTTGAAAAACTTATAGTTTGCCCAGAAAAACAATCCATGTAAAATTGGGTCCAAGAGATTAGGACCATAAAAATGAAACCAAGTTATTCGCACTGGGATAATAAAAAAGATGTCTGAGGGCATCTGAGGTATTAGCCAGACCCCACCCAATGCAGCCTTAATGCTATAAAAGTTTTAATTCATTTAAAAGACTTTGCTTTGAGGAGAGAGATCCTGGGTGCCTGATTGCACAGGGCCCATCTAAGGAAGTGTTCCCATGTGTTCAGCCCATCAGGCATTCATAGACTTCTGCAGCTGTGGTCTAAAGCGATCTGGCTACTGCCGGAGCTGGTAGCAGACCTTGGACACATCCACATGATTTTGGTTTTAAAGTAATGCAGAATGAAAGAGTTTGGGGGTCATGAAGGCTTCAACCCAGCTTTCAAAGGGAGGCCTGTAAGACCAGTCAATGTGTGCCAGTGTCTGGATCCCCGCAGGCAGTCCCTGAGAGGCAATGTGTAAAGGTATGACCATAAAGAAGCTGCAAGGAAAACCCAAGGGAGCTGGAAATGCCAGGACTGCCCAAGCCCTTCAAAGCTCATGTCATTCAACCATGTGCTCCAGCTGCCAGACATGGAGCTACAGGATTTAATATTTGCCATTCTGAGTGTTGGTCTTGCTTTAGTACCATTCCTCTTTTCCATCCTCTATTCTTCCCTTTTGGAATGGGAGGAATGTGTACTCTGTGCCATTGTATTGTAGAAGTAGGTAATTTTCTTCTTGATGTTTTCAGGAACTTACAGCTAAGATTTTGCCTGGAATGTCAGAAGAGACTTTAAGCGTGGACTTCTGAATAATACTGAAACTGTTAAGACAATGGGGACTCTGAGATGGACTAAATGTATTTTGCATTATGATACTGACCTAAGCCTTTTGGGGGCCAAAGGTGGAATGTTATGGCTTAAGATGTGTTTGGGTGCCCAGTTGATAGGGAGTGAATTTGTGTTGGTTAA
The DNA here is from genome assembly GCF_047511655.1 of Castor canadensis. NCBI lineage: Eukaryota > Metazoa > Chordata > Mammalia > Rodentia > Castoridae > Castor > Castor canadensis. Next base: position 66,918,467 of record NC_133399.1, on the reverse strand, counting down.
CTTTGATTGTCAACTGGTCATCAACTTGATTGTCAACTAAGGGGTAATACCCATCCTGAATGTGGGTGAAACATCCCATAGGCTAGGGCCCACATGAAATACACAAATGAATGCATATAAAAATGGTGAAAATTCATTATATAGGCGTTTAGTCAAGTGAATAGTATTACACCAATGTCAATTTTCTGGTTGATGTGTGTATGACCCCCTACATAAAATGTTCCCATGGGAGAATCTGGATGAAGGATGTATGGCACTAAACTGTACTATTTTGCAACTTCCTGTGGGTCTGTCATTACTTCTTTCAGTATAGAAAGTTTTTTTTTAAATGAGAATATTCAAGTGTTTTAACCATGAGACCATTTGTTACTGGTGCATTGAGTAAGATTAGTGTTCTACAGAACACATCCTGGGATATGCAAGTAATAGAAACCAGGCCCACATCAACCATCTTTGTCCCCATGGTTCTGTCATCCCAGCCCTAGACCTGCTGGGCTTCACTTCCATCAGTGGCCAAACTTACCCTGCAGTCTTATGTCTCTTTGCAACTGAAAAAAACACTTCACACAGTTGGTTTTGTTCAAGAGGGTTTCCAGCTTGGTTCATTTCTAATTTTTTGCCTTGGTTTCTTAGACTGTCTTATCAAGTTTCTTCTCCAATATATCAGTCTGTGGCAGGTATCACATGTTATTCACAGAAACTAATGTGATGTGACACAGGTGTCAGGTCTGGATGTTGATTAGAGTGTACAGTCTGGAGGAAATGTATCTATAGTAATAATTGCCTCCTCTCGGACAGTACTATGACATGACCAGAAGCTATGAATGCATCTAGAAGAAACATGGCAGATTGGCAGTGTGTGGTCAGTTGGGTTGAAGCCTTTATCTCTGTAGACAAACAGCATAGACGAATGATTCTGAAACTTCAGCATATATAAGAATCAGCCTCATTATTGCTGATGTACCAGAATCCTGTGAGAGGGACCCAAGAATAACATTCTGAATACCTCACAAGGTGGTACTGGTGTGGGAGATGCTGGACCACACCTTCTTTCATGGTAACACTTTTTGGAAATTATTTTTAGCTGGGAGCCTTGATACTTGCAATTCATATTATATATAGTGTTTGTAACCAATTACTTCTACCAACTCACACTGGAACATATATTTACCCAATGATTTCTTTATCACCTTATACGTCTCTGAAAAGCATACTGATGTAGATGTGTGTGTCAAAAAGTAAAGAGTAATAATTATTTCAAATATGGTTCTTCTTTTATTGAAAAACAACTTGTTGGAAGCTCAATCACATTTTCAGTAGTCGCAAGACTCTGGAAAATAGGTTTTTGTTTGTTTACTTAATCATGGTCTGAGAATCATTAAAAATAGCTTAACCTTTATGAGCTTTTTAACAGCTATTGTTTAAATTGATCAGGAAGAAATCCTGGCAAAGAGAATTGGGAACCTGTTTGTTGGTGGGCATTCTGGCCTCACTAGAGCTGTACAGAAGAACACAGCTTTATGAAAATAGAGCAAAGATTCCGTGAACCAATGTAAAATAACACAATCTGGGACACATGGATGCCTTCCCATAAGTTTTCCTGCCTGTACACTAGCTATCCATATTACCCTGTGTTGTTTCCCAAAGCAAGTGTAAGCCATAAATACAGCAGAATCTAATAAAAAATTATTGAAGGAGTTATGTGAGGTAATGTCTATATGTTAATTAGTTTGAGTTAGCCATTACACAATGTATACATAACGCAAAACATCACATTGCACACTCTACATATATACATTTTAGTTAACTAAAAATTTTAAAGTATTAAAGAATTTTATACCCCTTCCGGCTACCCTTGATCTAGACCGGTAATCTCCAAAATGAGATATCCAGCATTATCCACTGGAGGGTGAGCAGGATAAAATGTCAAGTCATCCATTTATATTTAGTTTTATCAAAAAATTAAAGAAGTTTAACCTAAATAATAGCCACAAATATATGACTATTGAAATTGGCCCCCTCTCATTTAGTCTACTTCTCCCTACAGTCATGGGACCTTCACTTAAGAGTGAAGGTGCTTTGTGCAGGGAGGTCAGTGGCAGCCTCTCAGGAAACATTTCCATATTTATATTATTTTATGTGAAAAAAATCAGTATGTCACTTGTAAAAACTCTCATACTAGTACACTTAAAGAAACTACCAAAAAGCTGTTGAAAAATTTTTCTGAAGAGCGTTTTAGTGAGTTTTGAACCATGTTAGTAAAATTGCAAAAATTAAATACCTTGTGATTACTTGGGAAGAGAAGATGAAATGTGCATAAAAATCTTTGCATAATCAGTGGAGTGGAATGAAAATGAGCATCTCAAAGGGCACCTGCCCCATCTGGTCCTCCACATCTTTGTGAGGGATTTCTTCAGCTGCAATAGCAACAAAGCCAAGTATCAAAGAGAGAGAGAAATCTGATCCTATAACTGAATTAGAATTGCTGTATCACAAGCATATTCAATCATACCACTCATAATAATTATTAATGACAAGTTTCACAGTGAGAGTAAAGGTTTGTCAACATTTTTTTTTCATTTTTCTTTTATTATTCATATGTGCATACAAGGCTTGGTTTATTTCTCCCCCCTGACCCCACCCCCTCCCTTACCACCCACTCCACCCCCTCCCGCTCCCCCCTCAATACCCAGCAGAAACTATTTTGCCCTTTTCTCTAATTTTGTTGTAGAGAGAGTATAAGCAATAATAGGAAGGAACAAGGGGTTTTGCTGGTTGAGATAAGGATAGCTATACAGGGCATTGACTCACATTGATTTCCTGTGCGTGGGTGTTACCTTCTAGGTTAATTCTTTTTAATCTAACCTTTTCTCTAGTTCCTGGTCTCCTTTTCCTATTGGCCTCAGTTGCTTTAAGGTATCTGCTTTAGTTTCTCTGCATTAAGGGCAACAAATGCTAGCTAGTTTTTTAGGTGTCTTACCTATCCTCACCCCTCCCTTGTGTGCTCTCGCTTTTATCATGTGCTCATAGTCCAATCCCCTTGTTGTGTTTGCCCTTGATCTAATGTCCACATATGAGGGAGAACATACGATTTTTGGTCTTTTGAGCCAGGCTAACCTCACTCAGAATGATGTTCTCCAATTCCATCCATTTACCAGCGAATGATAACATTTCATTCTTCTTCATGGCTGCATAAAATTCCATTGTGTATAGATACCACATTTTCTTAATCCATTCGTCAGTGCTGGGGCATCTTGGCTGTTTCCATAACTTGGCTATTGTGAATAGTGCCGCAATAAACATGGATGTGCAGGTGCCTCTGGAGTAACAGTCTTTTGGGTATATCCCCAAGAGTGGTATTGCTGGATCAAATGGTAGATCGATGTCCAGCTTTTTAAGTAGCCTCCAAATTTTTTTCCAGAGTGGTTTGTCAACATTTTGATAAACAATAAATTACTGTATTGTATATATGTGTACAAATATAGATTGAGATATGATCTGTGTCTCAAACTTTAAGCTTTATTTTGTGTATTGTTTTATAATGGACAAAACACAGATATAGATAGATGGATGGATAGATAGATAGATAGATGATAGATTACAAGAATATTTTTAAAGACCTTCATTGTTTTTATGGATTAGGGTTATGATTTGAATATTTGTCCCCTTCAAAATTCATGTTCAAATTTAATCACTATTGCAGCAGTATTCAGAAGTAAGCTGGGGATGTAGCTTGGTGGTACAATGCCCTGGATTTGATCCTTAGCACCTCAAAAACACAAAAAAAGAGGTAGGACCTTTTAATACTAGATGATTAGGCCATAAGGGCTTTGCCTTCATGAATGGAATAATACCCTTGTCACAGGAATGAATTCATGATAAAAGGGCAAGTTCTACCTCTCTCTTTCATGCCATTCTACCTTCTTCCAAAGGCCCTAGGGCTCCTCAGTCTTGAACTTTCCAGCCTCCAGAGTTACAAGAATGCCCCATCTTAGGCATTCTACTGTAGCCACACAAAACTGTGGATACAATAAAAAATGTTTGGGACTGAGGAGATAGCTCAGTAGTAGAATGTGTGCCTAGAATGAGTGAGGCCTGGGTTCCATCCCTGGCACAACAAAAAATAAAAATAGATAAATAAATAAAGATCTAATTTGTTTCAAAAAAGCATCTGAAGCCCACTAACCTAAATAGGAGCGAACATGATATCTGAAAAAATCTAGGAAAGGTTAAATTAGTCTGCATGGTAATAACAGTAGCCCAAGGTCAGGTACAAAAAGGAGGAGCCACTGGTGTGAGGAGCTGGGAGGGGTGGGGCACTCTGCACTTCATTCTTTGATAGGTTGTTCACTTTGTGGTGCTATGAGAGAGAGTACAAAAGAAAGCCGTTATCAGGAGAATGTTAAAGGGTTGCTGTATGAGGCTCAGCACAGTGCATTTTCCACTTTGATGCCTCTTCAAGAGACCTAAACAAAGATCTGAATAACTTTTGCATGCTTTTCGATTAACTAACTTGTGATTCTGTTTGAGGTGACACTGAGCTGAGACTATCGTGAGGAAGACTGGCTGCCTATGAATTTCAGAGGCATTGCTCATGTCTACCCCAGAAAACTCTGATCCAAATGATACAAATAGTCAAGGAGTACATTTCACCAGCCTGATCATAGGAACAAACCAGTGATGTTAAAAGTTGCTAATTTAGTGAAAATGTAGAAATACAAATTAATGAATATGAAAATTTGAATTCACTAAGCATTACAATAATTTAGGAAAGAAATGATACTCCCAAGATACAAAGGGTCAGATTGTGAAAGTGAAATGAAAACCCTCCAATCAGAAAAGACATTTTGTAGTTTGTAACTTGGAAATGGGGTCAGCAAAGAGAACCATCCATGTCTGCCCTAAGAGCAAATGTGATACGTCAACAGAGGAGTGCAAGGGCCAATTGCCTTGGCCTTCACTGTAGCCCTCAGAATTGTACCAGACACTTCTCTAGCAGCTGCGACCACATAAGTGAAGTAGCCATGCTGGCCTCTTTCGGAAGTGACAATGGACCTTATGGTTGTAGCCCCAGAGACAAGTAACCTTTCCAAATGAAGGAAGTGTGCACAAAGTTCTGCAACATGGGTAGAAAGGTGGAAAGATATGGATATTGAAGGTGGGTATGTACTGAGGAAGTGACATTTTAAGGTGATAGAATTGAGATGCCACAATTTTTAAGGCTTTGAGGTTATCAAGGGCTAAAGATAGAAATCCCAAACAAAAGATTCAGGAGTAGAAACTCTATGAAATAGATGAAAACTGATATATGTACATGAGGAATATATATGAGCAAAATGATAGAAATCAAGATATTAAGAAACATGTCTCTAATTATAAATGTTTGAAAAGAAAGTTGGGCACAGTGGCTCATGCCTGTAATCATAACTCCTCAGGAGGCAGAGATCAGGAGCCCAGGCAAATAGTTTGTGAGACCATATCCCTAAAATACCCAACACAAAAAAGGGCTCTGTTTTTTGTTTAAGTGGTAGAGTACCTACCTACCAAACACGAGGTCCTGAGTTTAAGTCCCAAGTATTGCAATACATAAATTAATGAATAAATAAATACATAAAAATAAACGTTTTAAAAGTAAAGTCGCACCTTTAGGTATTACAGCTTCTATGACAGCAAAGCAATGAACTGTGCTGAGGGCCTTCGGTTTGAACACTGTATCTGTGTGCTAAGGTTACAAAACAAAGGACCACATTTTCTCACGTTCTGGGAGCTAGAGGTCTGAGTGCATAGGGTTGATTCCTTCTGAGGGGTGTGAAGAAGAATCTGTCCCACACTTCTTTCCGGGCCCATGTCATTTCCTGGCAATCTGTGGGGTTCCCTGTAGATGGTAATTCTCCCTGTGTCTTTATACCGTCTTTCCCCTGCAGCATCTTTCCCTGTATTCAAGACCTCCCCCACCACCACTCTTTTTTGAGAGGGTCTTACTATGTAGCCCAGATGTCCTTGAACTCATAATCCTCCTGGTAGCTTCCTGAGCACTAGGATTACAGTTTGTGCCACTAGAGCTGGCTTCAAACTTCCCCCTTTTTATAAGGACACTGGTGATACTGGATTAGGAGCCTATCTTTTTCCAGATGATCTCATCTTGCAATGACATTGTTTCCAAGTAAGGTCACATTCGTGTGTTCATAGTGAAAACATACAAATTTGGGGAGAAGGCACAATTCAAACCATACCAACCAAGAGTGTGTAAAAATAAAAATCTACTGCCTCAGTTCTTTTAAAAGTGTGACTTTGGTAAAGGGCCGGACTTGCAAAGCTTGCAATCTGCACTGCATCAAATTATCACATCTGCCCTCAGTTCCCACTCCCTGCCCTCAACACACACACAACCTCCATCCTGTACCCAAATGTGGGCTTCTATGGGTAGAAACCAACCAGAAACATTTTGAGACAAGAATCAGTTATATAATTAATTTGTATTCGTGCACCTGTCCCTCGTTCCACCTTCCTGCTGGTCTCTCCTTTCCATATGTCATACCCTTTGTTCTTCTAAAGCTACAGATAAAAGATTATAGATCAGGAAACATTTCAGGGTATCTTCTGTACCACCTGCGAAATAACTTCCCAAATGAACAATGAAAGGAAATGCTCTAAAGGTCTTATTTGAATAAATTTTCATGCTAAACATACCAAAAGTGGGATTTTTTTAATTCTTGCCCTTTACTTGCTATCATTTGCAATGTGAATAAAGAAGTTGTTCTTACAGCAGGGCAGGAGGCTTTAGTTCAGAATATAGTCTCTGGAAATACAACACCCACACAGTCGTAAATCCTTAGCATGGATGATAAACAAAAAGTATCCCTACGCATTTCACGACCTGAGAGGATGGAAATCTTCCACAACTACCAAGTATTGCTTTTGGTATTCATGTGAACAAGCCTGAATAATGAGGAAGGCCTTGACAACAGGCAGTTCAGGCTCAGACAGAAAGGGAGGCAACTCAGCTTCCATATATAATTTCCAGTGAGAAATTATAAGTAGAAAATGTGAATTGATCTGAAATTTTTGAAACCTGCACAAGTGTTCCTGGAAGGTTAAAATAACTCAATCTAAATCCGATACAAAGATAGAGATTAATGGCAGATAATTTGCAAATGCATTTATGTCTGAAACGTAACTTATGTGTGAGCCTCTGTGGATGTCTGAGGGTCTCTTTGAGGGGATGGATTAAAAGAGGTCACAAGAATGTGAGCTTTCTCGAAAACTGGAGCCATGCTAGAGGTGTCTGGCCAAGGACTGGGCCATTTGAGAGGCTTAACATGAGTAACCAACCCAAGGGGAAGTTCCAATCTTAACAATCTATTAGTTTCTGGGTGGTAGTTTGCTCTGTCCTCTTCTTAAAGTCTATTTTGTGTTGTTAAAATCATTGGTGTTTCCATCTCATTGTCAAATATGGCAGAATGAAGAGAGTCTGGGAGAGAAATCTGAATGCCTTTCCATAGGGCAGCTCTGCACTAAGCATCCAGTTCTGGAAGTGAAAGACAAAAGGAGAGTTGGCATACCCAAACTTCATTGAGTACCTACATTGAAGGAGGCAAGTTGCTTATCATTTTCATAGCAAAAGCAGATGGGCCACCCCAGAGACAAACTTTTAGATGCATGCTTTGGAGGATAAAAATGGAGCTTTCTCAATCATCAAGAAAACAAACAAATTATGACAAGGATGTGAGAAAAAGGAGCCTGTGGAGGAGCCCCCATTTTAAGGAGAACTGGTGGACAAAGAAATACTAAAGAACAGAAGGAATGTGGGGGGTGGACTGGCCAGCTGGAGGGGTCCCAGATGGAACACGGATGTAAAAGCCAAGCTTGCAGAGATGCTCCCCTGTGGGAAATTCAAACCATGGTTTGAAAAACAACCAACAAGTAAGGTCCACAAAAAAGGGAGAGAGCCAATCAAAAGTGGCCTAGCTTGAGGTATAACACCTACTCTCAACACTGTCTCCATGTTCTGAGGTACTTTGCATGACCACCTGCCACTGGTTCCCTTTTATGACAACCTAGTAAATTTTTGGTTTCACCTACTCGCCATTTCTGTAAATTCTTTTTAACAACCTCCAGCTCCCTAAAATCTACAATAGAACCCTCATACACTGTTGGTGGGAATGTAAACTAGTATAACCACTATGGAAATAATTATGAAGGTTGCTCAAAAACCTGAAAATAGACCTACCTTACAACCCCAGCATACTATTCTTGGGCATATATAGCCAAAGGAGTGTAAATCAATATAAAGAAAGATATATGCACGCCCATGTTTATTGTAGCACTATTCACAATAGCCAAGCTTATGTGTCCCAAAACTGATGGATAGATAAAGAAAATGTGGTATATATACACAATGGAGTATTACTGATCCATAAAGAAAAATAAAATTATGAATAATGGAATTATGTTTAGAACTGAAGATTATCACATTGAGTGAAATAAGCCAAGTTCGTAAAATATCATCTTTTCACTCATGTGAGGGATCTAGGCTTAAAATGATAATAAAAGGGTTACTGGGGAGTGGGGAAATCAGTGGGACAGGGAGGAGGAAAGGAGAGGGTATGGTGGTGATCAGGATTGAAGTACACACACAGGCATACACAAACACACACACATATATGAAGATAGCATAATGAAACCTATTAACCTATCAAATAATGTTAGAAAAAGGAAAGAAGAGAAAGACAGTCAAGGGAATATAATGAAGGGGATGAACACAGCTATGCACACCTGTGTACCCTGAACACACCTATGGAATTATCACAATGAAACCTCCTTGTATTATTGATGTATGCTAATGACATCAACAACAAAATGGGCCTTTCTGAAAAGTATTGAAATGTTTGTAGTTAGAGAAGCTCCATTTGCTCCCAAGTGCCCCAGAGTTAGAATGTGCACAAGCAATTCTATGATTCTTACAGGAATAGGCAGCTTCTGCCACTGTTCCCAAGATAAGTCAGCCCTACAGAAAAGAAAGGTCACTCAATCAGCATGGCATTTGAAATCAAAAAGGAACATGGAGCCAGGCATGATGGCACACATCTGTAATCCATGCACTCAGAAGGTTGAGGCCAGAGGATCTGGAGTTCAAGGCTAGTCTGTGCTACATAGTGAGACACTGTCTCAAAATCAAAAACAAGAGTAAACAAAAAAGGGAAACTGGCAAGTATTTAATGAACTTTCTCTTCAGGATTGGTCTTTTCTATGGATAAGCCAATTCACTTCCTTTAAAAAAATTGTGGTAAAATACACAAAACATAAATTTTACCCTTAACATTTTAGCCATTAGAATTCTTTTAAACCATTTAAAAATTTTAGCCATTTTAAGTCACTATTCAGTAGTGTAGCAGAGAGGAGGATCAAAAGAAAACAGACTAGGCCTGAGTCCTGAGAAAGTAGCAGGGAGATAGGGATGGCATAGCAGAGATAAAACCTGAAGAATCTGAACACGAGGAAGGTCACGTAGCACCAGGCAGGGGAATTCACATAGCACTAGGGTAAAGTAGCCAATAAAATTAAATATAGCCATATATGGATTAGACCTTGCTTTTTGCTTCTGTAGCCTGCTTGCAAGGGTATAAAAGGGGAGACCCCTTTGTTCTCGGGGCTCAGCCTTTGGACATGAGTCTGCTGAGTCTGTGCTGATACAATAAAATGTTGCTTCCTGCTAATTGCCTCAGGAGTCTGGTATCTAAACTAGCAAACTCCTGCAACAGTAGCATTAAGTACATGCAACAATATTGTGTAATCATCCATTTCCAGAACCTTCCATTTCTGGAACTTTCAAAGTGTCCTAAACAGAATCTCTCTACTTCCTTCTCAGTCGAAAAGAAATGTGCAAATTGTCTTACCTCCCCTCTCTGACTCCAAGCACTGTTTCAATCCTGCAGAAGTTTCTCCTGGGGACATTGGTGCTGAGAATGGGTAGTGACTCCAAAGCTGCACCACTGTCCCAGCGGAAGTTCTAAGACCTGCATGGGACCAGGACCCCAGATGCCTAACGCTGACAGGGACACACACTAAGACCCTCTGCCAGTATTTTTCCAAGAGCACTGCCTCCTCGGGGTGGCCTGCTCGTGACTGCCGAAATGAGGGTCCAATTAATTTTAATGATGCCATGAACTAGACGATCAGAAAATAAAATGGATCAGTCTGCTTCCACTCTCAGGGGTTGATGACAATGATCACAAGACAAACAAATAGCATTAAGGCTGAAAACTGGCTCTTTCCTGCTGGTCATCAGTTTCAACTGGCCTTTTACAATGGCTTTGTTTATTTAGGAGGTGGCATTAAATCTCTTTAGTTAGCATGGACAGAGAAAGAGGGGCCAGCACTGTGACCCCAGTCTTGGATTCTCTGTGCCATGTCAGACTTTTCAACCCCAGCCAGTGGGAATGGCCAATATTGCTCTGCTTCTGGGATGAGTACAGGGCTATGCATATTGAGACTTCTTGTAGAAGTCCTTCTAGAACACAGACCCAGCTTAGTGGTAGAGTGCTTGCCTAGCCATATGCTAGCCTCTGGGTTCCACCACAGCATCATAAAACAAAACAGAAATCCCAGCTCTGTTTGGCACTTAGAGATCCTGTCACTATCAGGTACCCAAGGCCACCTGATAAGACTTAGTATTTTTGTCTTTGGTGGCTCCTTGGCTGAGGTAATGTTCTGAAAGGGTTTCATTCCACCAAGTGGCTGGGCCTTGTGATGGGGAAATTGAGGCTCAGTGCAATAAATGACTAATTCTAAAATAACTAGTTAACTAACCCCCCTGCCCAACTTCATCTGTTGGCTGATTTATTGGTGTTTCCTCTCCCAGCAGGAGAGCTTCAGAAGACCAAAACTTGGGACTAACTATGGTAAGAACTAGAAGACACAGCAATCAAGGAGCTTGAGACTATGGAACCAGGAACTGGACACAATACTCTGAATAATAACGGAATTCCAGAATTAGAAAGAACCCTCAGGATTTTTTATACCAATGAACATCAAATAATTTATGCTTGTCTTTTCCAACCCCTGGAGCCACATTCCCTGCATTTCTTGGCTCCTGGCTTCTTCCGAAATGAGCAGATGATATTTTTGTAATTAAACTAAAGAGGAGGGAGAAAACGAAGGCCAAGAAAACAGGGCAGTGAAGATTCAAAAGATGCTAGGGTATGTAGCTCAGTGGTAGAGAGCTTGCCTAGCATGTGCAATCCTACCACAAAAATTTTTTAAAAAGAAAAACTTAAAAGGGAGGTACCAGTGTTGGATAAAGTGCAGAGATCACGTGTCTAAGATTTACTATCTGGTTGGATATCAGCGACAATGGAGAATCCAAGAGTACTCCAGGCTTCCAACCTGGATGACAGAGAATAGCAAGATTGCTAGCAGACATCTGGACAGGGGCAGCTGATCTGGGGAAGAGGATTCTTTCTCTTTCAGATGTGTTTGTCATTTCAAGCAAGGTCACTTCTAGTATTTGGATTCTTCCTCTCTCTCCCTCCCTTCTTTCCTTTCTTTCTTTGGCTTTTTGAGCCATTCTCAGGGTAGCCTCAAACTCACCATCCTCCTGCCTCAGCCTCCCTAGGATTCTCCCTGAGATTTCCAGCCTGCGGCACAACCGGCAGCTAGTTTTATGCTGTGTGACTTAAAGCTTCCATCTAAGTTTCCCTCCAAGTAGTGGCTGGGAGGAAATCTCCCTTTACAGAACCAGGACCATTCAGCAGTTCTGAATTTGCACTTCAAAAGCTCCTCTGCTTCTGCATTCACAGAGCCCTACCTTGGTGCTTGGCTCTAATGAGATGTGGCAATGCCTTTGCTCAGTTCTCTTATCAGTCTTGGCAGCTCTGGGATTCTGTGGGAGACAGATGAATCAGTTTCCCTGGGTAGTCCTGTATCAGTTCTGCGTAGAGGGAGAAGGGAAAGGAAAGCTGGCAGTCCAGACAGGCTGGGACCAGACCAAAGATCTTCCCCACTGCCAGATGAACAGAATCCACCCTCTGCCTTCCTCCAGCCCCCCGACCAGCCTGGAACATTCTGTCCATCTCTCACATCAGCAGTAGCAGGGAGGCCTTTGGAGAGGCGCAGGAAGGGAATGTGGGCAGAGGCTGGGGGCCTTTCTGTGCAAAGAGCACCCATTCTGGAAAACTTTGCAAAAGCAGGGATAGACTAGAAAACCAGGAAGCAGGAGGCCAGTTCCTACTGTGGCTATTAACTGCACAAGTTACCTGGGAAAAGACCTCCTTCTCTGGGCCCCCCTCCATTGGATAGGACCTTGCTCTTTTCAAGAGCTCCCTTCTAAATCCAATGTTCTGGTCTCTATAAATGGAGTTCCTTTGGAGATGAAAAGAGAAATATTTCTGGGCTCTTCTCAAAGTTTATTTTGTTTTACAGTAGTGTGGTAGGCTGAATAATGCCCCAGAATGATTTCTGTACCTTGTAAGTGTTATTTTATTTGGGAAAGGGTCTTTGAGGTGAAGATTATTCAGGCAGGCACTAAATACCATCATAAGTGTCCTTTTGAGAGAGAAGAGAAAAATTTCACACACACACACACGGTATAAAGATGGAGCAGGAAAAAGATTCTAAGATGTTGGCCGTGAAGATTAGAGTGATGGAGAAGGAGATGATGATTAGAGTGATGCAGCTACTAGCCAAGGGATGTCACAGCCACCAGAAGCTGGAAAAGGCAGAAGGTAGGTTTCCTCCTCAACCTGCAACAGGTACTTAAAATCTGTTTTTGCTGAGGAGCACAGACTCCTTACATGGGCCCACAAATTAACCAAAGGCAGGATAAAAGAAATGCATCCCAACCTCCATTTTGTATCTGTGTCCTTTACTCTAAGTCATTCTCCTCTGCAGTCACTTTGTAGCCATCTTGGAATCTAGGAGGGACCAGACAGGAGGGGACACTACCTGCCAGGCAGCAATGAATTTTTTTGTGACAAGGCTCCACCCAACCAATCCTGACACAATGAACTGCCAGACTACTTATTACCCTCTGTGACCACCTGAACACACCTGTGACTGGGACTCTCTCCTCTCTCCTTGCCCCCATTCTTCCTCCTATTTAAACCTAAAGCAAATGTCTGTTTGGAGAAGATGGGTTGAAATACTTTCTTCCTGCAGCTTCCCATGGATGTAATAAACTTCCTTTCTCTATGCTTCACCATCACTCATCTCTTTTATTTGGCATGTTGGGGCAAGTTGCTAGACCTGATTTATGAAACTCAAGAGTTTGGGCCTGGGGCCTAAAACCTCCTACAGCCCTATTGTAATCTTGAGTTCAGCTCAGTGGTACTGGTTGCAGATTTCTGGCCTCCAGGACTGTGAGAGACCAAATTTCTGTTGTTTTAAACCACCAGGTTTGTAGTAATTGTTTACAATGGTCACAGGAAGCTAATACAAGGAGCAAGGCCTCCTTGGGCCTGTGTATCCCAGAAAAGCACTCACAATGGCATTTACAGGTCCCCTTGAGCCACCCTGCATTTTGACAGCCTAGTCCTAAGACTCTTCTTGACCAAAGGCTCCTAATCCTAGCACCATGCAGTAGAAAAAAACAGAGAGAAAAGATCAGAAGACCTACATGGCTTTGAACAAGTCACTGCACTTATTTAAGCAATGGTTTCCCAGCCCAATGAAAGCAAGGACCAAATTTCAATCACCCTAGTCTCTGGGTAACTAGAATTGTACTAAGTATATCCACAGTAAGCACTCAATGTTTGTCAAATCAAATACATAGGAATTAGTATTACACATCCCTGTCTACCTCACAGGCTTATCCTGTCTGGGTCCTAAATTGGAAAGGTGAAAATATTTTGAAAGTTGTGATGCAATAAAAAAAAAAAAAAAAAAGGTAGGCATTACTAACCAAGATGTATGTCTCTCTGAACTGTGTTACTTGGAATGAGGAAATTATAGCTGGGACCTGGCTAGCCAGAAGCCAAATCTCCCATGCTCAGAGAGAAATATCATTGCTCTGGGGGCTAAGCAGAATTGGAATCCAGACACTGTTTTTATAAAGGTGAGGAGGACAATTTTTAAGGAACTGAGAAAGTGCATATTCTGCTGAATACTTTAAATGTTGGGGTCAGGAAGATGAGACTCAAAGTATCCGTGTCTTTATAAGGAGCCTGAGTTTGGGAGGATATACATGCATGTGGTATCATAAAAACATATCTGGTCTTTGTCCTCAATTCCTAATAGAGAGGTTCAAAAACTTGGAATTTCCCGAGTGATAGGAGCATCTTTTGTTATTAATAGTCATACCCTTCTGACTAAATCTGAGTTTATTCTAATGGGTGACTCAAGATAAGCCCTTATAGGGACTTAAAGGAAAGACCCAGCCTGTGATTAGGGGATTGGAACTTTCAACCTAAGGTTCAGCTACATGGCCAATCATTTGATCAGTCATGCCTACAGAATAAAGCACCATATAAAAAATATGGACACTGAAGTTCTGGGGGAGCTTCCTGGCTGGTAAATGTATTGATGTGCCAGGAGAGGGGTGCACCCTGACTCCACACACCAATGCTCCTGCACAGGAAACCTGTGCAGACCTTACCATATCCATCTCTTCATTAAGCTAGTCATTTGCATCCTTTATAATAAAATAGTGATAGGAATAGTGCTTTCCTGAGTTCTGTGAGTCATTTTTAGCAAATTTTCACACTTGAAGGGGTCTGTGAGAAGTTCTGAATTTGTAGCCAAATTGGACTGATGCATGTGTGACCTGAGGACTCTACTTATAACTGAATACAGAGTTTTAGGCCCTAGGCCCAACTCCAAGGGTTCCACATTTCAGGCCCAACCACTTGCCTCTGTATACCAAATAAAGAGACAAAGTACTGGTGAAGGAGAGAGAAAAGAGGGGTATTTTTTTTTTTTTTTTTTTGGTATGGCACAAGCATGCCACAGAAAGAGGCAAAATAAGCACTTCAGCCTATAATCTGGATACAGACATGAGGTTTAGGTTTGAGCAGGGAAAGAACTTGGCATGGGGGGTGGGGAATGATATGCATAATTATTAAATGGTGTTGGTCTGTTATCTCAGTCCTGGCTTGGGGTGGGGTTCTAGAGAAACTGTCATAATTTGAGAGGAACAATCTGATCAGAATAAGCCAGTCATTATTGCCAGGAGGGTAGTCTGTCAGCAGAGGCTTTGTGCTTTTACACAAAAGCAGTTTCTAAGTACCTGTTCCTGAGTCCTGTGAGTCATTTTAGCAAATTATCACACTTAAAGGAGTTGTGGGAAGGTCAAAATTTGTAGCCAAATCAAACTAAAGGATGGGTGACCTGAGGACCCCCCTTGTGGACTAGCATCTGAAGGAATAGGGAGATCTTGTCCTTTAACCTGTGAGATCTGACACTAATTCTGGATAGTTAGTGTCAGAATTGAATTGAATTGAATTGTGAGCCATCCAGTTGGAGGCAGAGATTAGCATTGCCACTTAACGCAGTATTCATTTGCTTAGGTGGCAAAAGAAATGCCTCCGGATGACCAGAGTGGGAGCATGGCAATGTGGACGAACACAGGGAGTCAGGTCAATGTGGGCTCTAGCACCACTTCTTCCTCTAACCTTGGAGCAATGTCTTACCTTAAGGTCTTGTCCTACCAAACAAGACAGCATAGCTACACATCAAAGTCAAGTGAGAAACGCAGCTTACCAGCCCCACCGCTCACAATCTGAGTCTTCAAGAGTAGTCCCAGAGATAGTATTCTTAAAAGTCTGCCTCAAGTGCTTTGGTTGCAATTAATGGGTAGTTGACTGAGTCCACATTGTCCCCATAGTTATTGTCCAAAAAGATAAGAGAAGCCTGGACCTCATTGTAAATGTATTAAATCAGACTCTCCCTTGGAGAGACCTGAAAACTGGTATTTTTAACTTGTGCTCCAGGTGATTCTTAGAAGTTTCTAGAGTAAGACCTAGAATAGCGGTTCTAAAAGTATTATCCTAGGCCCAATAGCACCGGCAGCACCCACACACCTGGAAACCTGTTAGAAAAGCAAAGTTTTGGCCTATCCCAGACTTAATCAGAAACTCAGGGTGGGTCCAGGGATCTGGGGTTTAGCAAGCTCTCCAGGGGCTCTGATGCATGCTCAGTTTGATAACCATTGACCTAAAGAGCTTCTGAAGTTCCCCCCGGCGTGGACAATTCACCTTTATTTTGCAAAGGCAATTTTATTCTATGTATTCTGTGAATTCAGTAAGAGTATTTCCCGGCAATCACACAGCTCAGTCCATCTGGGAACTGTGAGGTGGTCTCATTTTAGCCCTAAGGCCAATCCTGACATTTTACTGTCCATCAAGATTGACTGGACACCATGCACCCAAGCCAAAAGTCAGCATGTAATGAAAAACATTCCACTATTAATTGCTTCAGAACCAGCTTTCCAGAAGAAAAATACCTATCTTCCTGGGACTGCCTCATTTCAGAAGCTGTTTGGACACTATTTTCTCCAACTGGCAGGTAAAAATATTTGCAGGTGTGTCTGGAATGGGTCCATAGGCTCTTTAAAGCACATAGCCTCATGTTGTTGGAAGGGAATTGGGAGTTCATCCAGACTAATCTCATTTTACCAATTAAATGAGGGGTCTAGAGGTAGTTAATAACTTTTCCATAGCAACAGAAATAGTAGCACAGTTAATTTGTGAAAAGCTGGACTCTGACCTCCAGGCTTATTTTGCTAAGTCACACTGCCTCAGGTATTCTTAGCAAAGCACGGAAGTAACAGGTGCCTGGCCTTCTAAACTGTAACCTCAGTGTGGCTTTAAGGCCATCTATTGCACACTCAGGATTCCAGGTCTCGGGGAACAGTCTGGATTTGGATTCAGGGAAGTAAATAAGACAGAGAAGGAAGAAAACATTTTTCCACTTACAGCCTTATTAACAACAGCTCCTGCTCTAGAGGGTCCTCCATGTATTAGGCACTCCTAACAGGGAAAAGAGTAGACAGGATTAAAATCCTCAACTCCAAATCTCATGCTCTTTCCATGAAGTTGTTCTGCTTCCTGTTGAGTTGCTTATGAAGTGTCAGTGTGATTCCTTCTGTCTCTAAGTCAATGAATTTTAACATTAACTGCAGATTAAAATTGTGCTCTTTAAAAATACTATTAGTTGCTGTCTTTCCTCCCACCCCCAGTCAAACAGACCCTCTGGGAATGGGATCAGGATATTGGTATTTTTTAAGAACTCCCCAGGTAATGTTAATGTGCAGACAGGGATGGCAGCCAATTTTCTTGATGCTCAATTTGCCTCAAAATAATTTAGCCAACCAGACAGGAATAGATCCTCTTCTTTAAATTAGTGGTAGTAATTTAATTAACTGAATTTCCCAAATCTATGATTGAATTATATTTACAAGTTGGTAAAAGGGAAAATGGGAGAATGAAGGGAGCGTTAAGTTTTTGGTAGTTTATTCATAGACATGAATGCAAGACAGTTAATGGATATTCATCCCAGGATCCAACACACCACCCCTACCCAAGCTTCTGGATTCCCTAGAGCACAATGTTATCTTGGTGTTTGAAAATGCAGGTATGTTTAAAAAGAATTAAAGCAAATTGAAAGTTAATTATTCTGAACACTATTTTAGCAAGAGAAGAATTCTCTTTAAACTTAAAATTTCTATTTAAGGCATCATGTGTCATGTTCCTAAGTTAAACACAAAAGACGGCAATCTCATGTTAAGTCCCTGGGTCTTATCCAAAAGACTTTTTAAGTAATAGCATATTCATTGTGGTCAAAAATAGATTTTCTTTAAGAAAATCGATACCTCCCTCTCTTTAATTAAGGCTTCCTGGTATGAGACACGCTCCCAGAAATTCTAGTTCTTTTGGCCTGATTCTCTAAATGCTAATTTACCCAGAGCCTGAAAATAACTGAGCCTCTATTAGGAGCAGGAAGGCTGGCCTCCACCTCCTGTGTACACAGCTCCTTCTCACAGTGACAACATATTGGCAGGACAGCAAAGCCCAACCACACACAGTGCCCAAAGAAGATTGTCAACACTATTAAACCATTTCAAACTGAACCACAAAGTGGATAGAGATATGCACATTTATAGTTTTTTATGCCTTAATATTTTCATGTTTTATTTCATTATATGACAGTCTAGAAATTTCAGGAATAGAATTTTTTAGGGTTGGAGTGATTTTTTCAGTGAAGTCTTTGTATACAAATTCCTGGAGCTCCTTCCACATTTCCATATCATATAAGAAGATTCAAAAGACTACAATTCAGAAAGGTTTCTATGGGGGAAAAAAGTCTTTGAGAGAGACTTAGTGACTAGAATTCTTAACCTGGAGGAAATTGCTTTGGGGTAATTGTCTACAATTGTCTTTCATAGAGATTGCTGTGTGGAAGATGGTTTACCAACTATTTTGCACATTCACTGAAAGAAAAGAACAAAATAAACTTAGTCCAATTGCCACAGGAAGGATTTAGTGAGCTCTATAAAAGAACTTCATCGAAACAGGTGAAATACCAAGGACTTTCTTCTTTGGAACTTTAAGGAAAAAAGACAACATAACCCTATTCGTGGACTGACATTAGTTATTCTTCAGGGCACAGAATTAATCCAGACTTTTCACTTTATGGTGACAGAAACATAAGGGCTCTTTTAAAAATGGGAATCCATTAGCTCACATGGATTCTGGGGTTCAAACAATAGAGCCAGGGGCATTTTGTCCCCTTCTGAGCTCACCCTATTGCTTTGCTGTCTGCAAGACTTTCTCCTTGTTGACAGCAAAATGGCTACAGGCAGCTTCAAGTTTCTTTCCCAATATCTACATCAAAACAGGGTTGTAGGGCTAGCAGTATGGCTTAAGTGGTAGGGCACCTGCCTAGTAAGCTCAGAGCCCTGAGTTCAACCCCCAGTACTGCCAAAACAAAACAACAACAACAAAAACCAGGGTTATGATTAGCTGTGAGTCTGCCCCTGAACCACTACGAGATCCAGAGTGATCTTTTTTTTTATTTTTATTCTTTTTTTAGGTACTGGGGTTTGAACTCAGAATCTGATGCTTGCTAGGTAGGCAATCCACCTATTCCACTTGACCACTCTGCCAGCCCCTCCAGAGTGATCTTACCAGTCTGGCTATATTGAGTGACTGTCTCATAGCAGAAGCAGTAAGAATCCTTAGTTGGCACAACCCACAGATCCTATGGAGTATAGGAAAGAGTTCCAAAGGCAAAGGGGAAGGAGGCCACAGTGGGACAGAATTCCTCTTGTTCTTCTGCAATCACATGTGAACAACTGTGAATGAAAAATTTAACCAAGTACCCCAATGCCTCAAGACACAAAGCTGGCAATAAATATGTATCTTTTGGCTAAATATCAAGTTTGAGATATCTTTTTCATTTTTTTTTTCTGTTTTCTGATTTTAGGGAGTTGTGGGGGAAGCCACTGGCAAAATCATGAGACTTCGTTTCAAAAGGAAACAATGTATCTTTCCCCATCTTTGGGCCACTATTAACTAATGTACGCCTAATTTGGCTTGAGTCCATTGACTAGAACCTTCCAGAAAGAATTTCCCACTGGCCTTCCCTATCCTTAATATCTTCCACCCATCACCATGTTGGAGGGGCTGGATGACTGCCCACCAATAGGACCCTGACCCTTTTTCTCAGAGGCTTACACCACAAATCTTCCCTACTCTGGAGGAAGAAGTCCAAGATTCCCATCCTCTGAAGCACCAAGATGTTTAACAGTCATCCAGATCCCAAGCAGAAGGAAAGCAGCCACAAGGGCTAACAGTGTATCTTAGTTTATCTGAGCTAAAATTATGTGTGCCAACCAAGGTTCTGGGAGGCCACAAGATTCATCTCAGTTCAAGTGAAGAGATTCTATGAACCACTTACAGGTGTGTTGGTAGGATTAAGGAAACAAACTAGAGACTGAAAATATCTAGAGACTAGTAATGCTAGAAGCCATTACTACCTGCAAGGTCAGAGAGATGGGAGGAAATAATAGAATAGATAATCATTTACATAAATCATACACATTCATGACATGCCTAGCTTTTTCTTACTTTTCCCATATTTTGAGGTGACGTAGTTCACCTGTGAGTTTTTTCGAATCATCACAATTCACACAAAAAATCCGCATATAAGTAGGTCTACACAGTTCAAAAAAAAAGGCAAACTGTATACATCAGATTTTAATAAAATTTGTTCTTCCAAAGGCTTGAATCCCTCAAGATCTGACATCTAAGTCAGGGCATATCCAGCGTCCCTGGTCTTCTACAGGTGTCCACAACTGGTTGCCTTCCATGTGATTTTTTTTTTTTGTCTTGGTTTTTTGTTTTGTTTTGTTTATTAAATACAGGATAGCACTATATAGCTGAGGATGGCCTCAAACTTCCAATCCTCCTGCCTCAGTCTCCCTAGTGCTGGGATTATAAGCATGTACCACCATGTCTGACTCCCATATGCTTTCTGTAGAACTGGGACAGAGGTATATTGGGGGGAATCACACAAGAGAACAGCTGCAAAGGCTTACAGGAGGAGGAACAGTGCCCAGTGAGCTGGACCCAGAATGAAGCCAGAGTGGATGAACTGGTGGGTGCACCATGGTGGGGACCTGGGGCAGTGAGTGCAACATTGAACAAGGTAGTGGGAAAATGGGGCTTGGAGGAAGTACTCTCAAAAGCAGATTAATATGAGCAAGGTGGAAAAGGAAAGAAATTGCTTTGGCTCAGTCTTTTCAGTATTGCAAATGCACATAATGTGAATTGGAGAGGGAAAACCAGGTTCGCTGAGAGCAAATGCAAATAAGTACAGGCTGTCTTCATACTCATTTGCATCTGAATCCATGGAACATTTCCTGAGAGAAAAGATGTGCAGAACATTCTGCTTCTCGCCCAGCAGACAATGCTATGTTTGCTGTCACCAGCCTCCTGTTAACAATGACATCAACTTTTAAAACCAAAGAAAGCGAATACCTAGTGTATGTAGGCAGGTTCTGCAGTACTTTCTGGCTGATCTGACAGGACTCTACCTGTCCGCCAGACCCCAAAACTTTTTTACTCCAATCTATGGCCATAGCCACTACTGTCCTTATCTACACAAAACCAGAGGCATATGTTACACTCTTCACGAAAATGAAAGCAAGAAGAGGGTGTGTTACAGGATCTTTTAGGCTCCAAACCTAAAATCCTGGGAGTCTGCCATCTTCCTCAACAGACATTTGCTTTAGGTTTAAATAGGAGGAAGAACTGGGAGCGACAGGAGAGGTATGCATAAGTATTAGACAGCCCAAGTCACAGGTATATTCTGATAGTCCTGGGTGGCAGGCAGCAGTCACAGGATTGGTCAAGTGGGGCTTTGTGATTTTCAGTCCTTTCTGGATTCCAAGATGGCTACAAAATGATTGCAGGAGGGAACTACCCAGGTAAAAAGACACAAATACAAAATAGAGACTGGATGCTTACCTTTTATCCTGCCTTTAGTTAATCTGTGGGCCCAAGAAAGGAATCAGTGCTCCTCAGGAAAAAAACAGCTTTTAAGCACTGTTACAGATGGGCAGTGTTGGGTGTGGGCGTCTGCCTCCAAAAGTCACTTTGAAAAGGGGAAAACCCAGAAGGCATCACCCACAAGGAGCTCTGAGATTTTTGGTGCCATCACCACCCTCATCACCTTTTCATGACCAACAAGTAAACACCAGGTGCCTTTTTATTTTTTCACATTCATTATGTACCACTCTCACAGCTGTTATTATTTCAAGGATGCTAGCAAGGAAACCGAGGTTCAGAGATGTTGAATAACTGCCCTAAAGACACACAGCCATTAAATGAAAGAGTGGACTTTCAGGTCTATTTGACTACTACGTGTGTGTGTTTAATCACTCCCGGAGTGATGAAAATGTGGAAGAGACTGTGAAGTCAGAAGTGAGTCTGAAAACAGGAAAATCAAGATGGAAAGAAATGATCTCATCAGGAAAAACACAAGAAAAGGCAGAAGGTTTACAATAGTCTAGCCATACTTCTCACTACTCTTATTTTCTGTTGCTATGGTTTGAATGTAGTTTGCCTTCAAGCATCCTCATGTTGAAAGATTGGTCCCCAATGAGGTGACTTTTAAGAAGTGGAGCCTACTGCAACATAATTAGGTCATTGGGGGAATTCATACTGGTCTTATAGAGTGAGTTCTGGCAAGAGCAAATTGCTATTAACAGAGCATGACTGTTCTTCCCTCTGGCTTTCTAGCTTGCTCTGTGATTTCTTCCTCCTACATGTACTTCTGCCATGATGCTATCTACTATAATATGATGCAGTCGGGGGCCTCAGCAGACGCAGTGCCATGCTGTTTAGACTTTTAGCCTTCAAAGTTATGAGCTGCATAAACTTTTGTCTTACAAATTTCATGGCTTCAGTTATTTCATTAGAGTAATGAAAATGAACTAGTACACTGTTGAGAAGACTGAAGAGCCTCACAGATGGGTTACAGACAAGGAGAGGCAAGTGTGAGCAGCCTTCCTAGGAGCCCCACGTATGTAGAAGTCAAAATTTCATGTGCTGTAGCAATTTTCTGGGACAAAACCAGAGGTCACCAGCTAACCCTCTAGGAGATAAAGCCCCACATGAGAATTCCAGTGAGCAGCAAGTAAGGCCCATGCTGCTTCTTATCCTTCCTGAGACAGGGATTCACAAATTACAGATGCTACAGGTGTAAGTGACAAGCACCTGCTTCTGAGAAGGTGAGTGGTCTAAGGGATGCTTCAGAATAGTCTGGATTCTTAGAGAGAAAGCTTCCTAGACAGGATGGGAGAAGTGACCCAAGAGAGAAGCTAAAAAGGAATGGGTTCAGGCAGGCAGACATGTAGCTCAGTGCCAAAAATTTGATGAGTAGGACTAGCTCCCAGCAGGAAAAAGAAGACAGGAACCACAGTCATCAGAGGCAGGTATCTAGCAAGTAAAATTGGAGGGTCCCACCAAAAGAGCCTTTTCTGAGGGTCTATGAAGGTCACAGACAATGAATTCATATGACCATATAATAGGCAAGGGGAAAGTATTTAAACTGAAATTAGTTAAGGCTCGGTGACTTTTTCATTCCACTTCCCTCTGTCCTTCCTCCTATTTATCAGGTGACTCTGGAACATTCATGGGTCTTTTGGGGATCTGGCTGAGGGCATTTGAGTTTGGGATACATTTAGTCTTGTTTAATGGAATTTATATTGAAGGTTTTCAATCATTTCCATGGTTAGTCATCCCCATATAGGAATGACTTCCAGTGATATACTTCTCCCTGACTACAGACTCCCTCAGCCTCATCACAGGGCCAGGGGACACATCAAGATAAGAGCAAATCTTAAAAAAACAAAAATATCCTTTTCAAAAATGAAGAACAAAAAGATAAAACAGATCCTGTCTGGAGGTTAGTACCAGTGGGAGGGAGAGGACATAAGGAAAGGGTGAAGGAGGGAGAATATGGTAGAGATATTATATACTCTTGTATGAAAAGGGAACAATGACATCTGTCGAAACTATTCTAAGATGTGGGGGGAGGGGGAAATCTAACTGAGATTTTGTAAATGCCACAATGTACCCCTGGTACAACTATAGTATGCTAATAAAAATAAAAATAAAAAAAGATAAGCACAAATTCTCCAGTGACTGCAGAAAAGTATCTGGCTAGTGGAGAAGAAATAAACTTTGAAATATTTGGGGCCAAGCTAGTCTAGGAAAATTCTAATCATTCCACGAGTAAAACTAAAGCAGAGGATTTAATTCCAGCCAAAATTAGAGTGACATACTCTCTTGTCAGGAATATACTCAATAAGATAATTTATACTATGTACTCTCCCTTAATCTATTTTGGAGTCTTTTACTCCCACTTCCAGCATGGGGAGCAGGAAATGTTTTTCTTTCCCCTACTTCTCTGTACTTTATCCTGCTATACTAAGTCTTTACTAAAACTTCCCAAAAAAAATCTTTTTTTTTTGGTGGTGCTTATTCTGAGGGTTGAATTCAGGGCCTTACACTTGCCAGGAAGTCACTCCACCACTTGAGTCATGCACTCACCATTTTTGTTTCAGTTATTTGTGAGGGCAGGTCTTAAGTTTGTGCCCAGACCAGCCTGGACCACCTTCCTTCTATTTGTACTTCCCACATAGCTGGGGTGACAGGCGGATACCACCATATCCACCTATTGGTTGAGATGAGAATTCACTTTTTGCCCAGACTAGCCTCAAATCATGATCCTGCTAGTCTCTACCTCCCAAGTAACTAGGATTACAAGTGTAAACCACTGAGATCAGCCAATTTTTTTTTCTTTTTCAATGGGAATTACACAAAATAGTGTTTATCAGAATTCCTATGTTTGTAGGGCTCAAATCTGAAGCAGTACTAAAACAGTAAGTATTTCTGTGTGTGAAGTTGGTGTCTTTTATGCAGCCTAATTATCCTTGATAAGGAAGAGTTCCAAAGATCTGTGCTAAATTAAAGACTAAATTATCTTCTTACTCTACCTATAAAAATGATATTATAAAATTGCTACCATATGAAGAAGTGATCAGAGTAGCAGCCAAAAAATTTTAAAAATGTGTTATAAAGGTAGGCCAGGAAATTTTAAAATATTTTTATGGGCTTTTTTGTGTATTAGACATCTTTTTAAAATATATGATTTGAGGTCTTTTCACATCCTGAATGCATATTCACTTTGCATCTAATTTTAAATTTATTTTATATTCCATCTTATAGAAGGCTTATGAAATTGAATAAGCTTCAGACTCCACATCAGCTGACCTCACCCTTGACTAAGGGAGAAGCAGCAATGAAGAGTCTGAAAAGATGAAGAGGATTTAGCTGGCTGGATTGTGAGGAGGAATCTTCTATCAACCCAGGAGAGAAAGAGATGGCTGATGACTGACTCTCTTTGCAGTAAGGTGGAGGTGACTAATTAGTGGGTGTGCTTAAGCTTAGAGCATGGTATAATGGGCAGATGAAGCTGTAAGAATATCTGATGTGCTCTCTCCTTTTCTGTAATTTTTAGAAAATGAGTGAAATTCTCTGTTTGAAGCAGCAGGAGTGTCCCAGAGACCCTGAAACCAACCATGACTGTCTTCCCAACAAGGGACATGACATTTAAATAAGACCAAGAGAGGGTATGTCAGCATATTAGTCAGCTTTGTATCGCTGTAATGAAATGTGTGAGGCAATTAACTTTCTGAAGCTCACAGGTTGGAAGTTACAAGTGCAAGATCAGGCAGCTGCATTGGTTTGACCCTCTGGTGAAGATAACACCTCATGGTGGGAGTGTATATTGGAGTGAGTATTTACTTCTTGAGCCAGGAAGCAGAGAGAACAGGAGAGGGAGAGACCAGGATCTCACAATGCTGTGAGGGGCATGTCCTCAATGACCTAAAGACCTCTCATTAGGCCTCATCTCTCTCTCCCCACCCCTCTCTCTTTTTTAGTGCAATTGGGGTTTGAACTCAGGGCTTGGCACTTACAAAGCAGGTATTTGAGCCACATTCCAATTCAAGGCCTCATCTCTTAAAGGTCTCCAGCACCTCCCAAAGTGCCATCTTGGGGAGCAAGCCTTTACATAAGGACGTTTGAGGGACACTCATCCAAGCCACAGAAGTCATCAAAACATGTTTCCTAAAATTCTGGAGAAAGTGTAGCTCTAATCCTATGATGCAGTTAGCCCATAAGTGGCCCAAAGCTTCCTCATTCTCAAAGCTTTTAGATTTGTTGCTTCTGAATTTTATCCTAAGCAGGAACACAGTGACCTCCATAATAGGTACTGCAACCCATTACACCTTGGTTTCCTGAGAATTAGTGCTTGCAAATGAATTCAAATGAATTATCTGTCTACATAATGGCAGGAGTAACCTTTAAAGTGGATACAATGACCAAGATTTACATAATCTATTTAATCATTTTTCAATAGAATTAATATTTAGAAGGCAAGTGGGGAGAAATAAATTATATCTTATAGCTTTTCCTGAATACCAGGCTCAGCTAACAAAAGAATAAAATTAACATTATCTAAGGTATAGAACATATCAGTTTCCTGGAGCAATAAATTAGATTACAGGGATAATTAACAACCCTTCTAGAGTCTTCTTACAGTACGAATTCATCCAGAAAGTAAGTAAACAGTACCACATGCAAGGAATAGGTTTCATCCATCACTGTCCTCTAGGGATCCAGACAGAGGTATCCTGATCTGAAAAGATGTGATGAGATATTTGACAGGTATGTGTAATTCACAGGGAGACTATCTGTTTAAGGGTATACCTGGGATATATGTAAAGAGGGAACTGGCTGAAAACAAGCTAAATAAAATTCAGTTTGAATCTGGGTATATTTCTTATCTGATCATTTTCTTCACTTAGGCTCCATTATGGGCAGGACATGTGGGATTTCTTTTGCTTTCTAAATTGACAAAGGCTTAAGGATTGAACAAGTAGAGTGGATGTTCGTTAGTCCCAGGGGAACCTGGTGCCTCAGAGCTGTGACTTGAGGAAACCGGAAGAGTTCTCATGGACTTCAAGTGAACTTTCTCAACCTAAAAACTTGGAAAACTTAGATTGCCCCAAGAGAATATGACTAGAAGAACAGGAATGGAAAAACAGGAACTTGTCATTTTTTAAAAGCAGTTTACATAAAAATTTAATTTTCAATAAAAAATACTCACTGTGAATTTTGCAAACACAGAAAGAAAAAGAGAGAGAGTATCAAAATGATATGGATGTATAAAGAGAAAAAGAGCAGGGGCCTGGGAGTCCAGAGAACTATTCCAGATCTGATAGTCACAAACTGGATAACTTTGAGCAAACTCACCTCACTCCTTCGGGAATCCAGGATCGTCCCTGAAAATAAGGAGCATAGACTCCGTGCCTCATCGCACAGTGGCTAAGTGAGCTTAGTTTCAGTATCACCTGTGTTGAGTTAGTAAGCTGCCTGCTTACCAACTCTAAGCAGGTCTTCTAACGCCTTTAGTCTTAGTTTTCTTACTTGTAGGTCACACTAGGACCTACCTCATAGGATTATTGGGATGATAAAATAAAATAAATGTACTTAATGCCAGGCCTGGCATATAGTAAGGACTTGATAACAAATAAGAACTAAAACATAGAGACAACTAGAAGTTGGTTCTTCTGAGATACATGTAGTATCTGAAATCCCTCCTGCTATATCATCCTATAGTCATAGTTTTGTGACATACAGAAAAAAACCCACAGTTGGAGAATATTACTGTGGATGAATATATATGCTGTATCTATTGATGGAAACATATATACACAATAAAACTGAGCAGGGAATGAGCTTGGAAGGAGTTATACTTACTTGGTGTGCACATGCGGGTAAAAATAAGGGCATACGATAAACCATGGAAGAACTCATCGTGGAACACTTGAAATGTTGTATTAGCCTTCCCTCAAAAGTTGCTTGACAGTTCAATATAGACCTCACTAGAAACTGAAACTCTATGAAAAGTGGTTTGGCGTCTCCTCTTTTTCTGCGAAATTGTCCCAGATAAGTAAGATTACCATTTAGGGTTACAGTTGGCGCTCCAGGGCCCTTGGAAAACCGTCCTGCCAAGGTGATGGATCTAGTCGTTTTGTGTCTCATCTGCAGCTCCTCACAGAAAGCTTTCTGAAAGAGAAAGATGACCCAATCTCTTCAAGCAAAGTTTACTGAACATTTTTCCGCAGAAAATGTTCCTATTAGCTTTTCTCCATCTCAGCCTCAAGCATTGTTAGAAAAGCCCGTAAAGTCAGCCTACTCCATAAATTATGTGGAAGCATTCTTCATCAAACTTTGACTTTGACTTTTCATTTCTTGAATTTTAGAGGGGAGGAAGGACATGTGTAACTCTCCTGCCATTTGAAAGCACTGGAGAATGAGAAATCATACCTAAAATGAGTGATGAGAAAGCTACTAAATCCCAGCAATTTCTCCCTACCAGAGGCCTGTTAGTCCACTAATTCTGAGTAGCAACATGAGCTTGGTTATGGGGCTTGTTCTACATGTCTGGCATTGTGATGAGCACTTTGGATGCTTCATTTGATTGTAGCTCTATAAGCTAAATAGTAATAATGTCCCCATTTTACAGATGAAGATATGGAGGCTTAGAAAATTTCATCAGGTCATTCGAGATTACAATGTTGGTAGACAGCAGAGATAAGACAAGAATTGCCTTCTGCTGAAGATAGAACTGGCTTCCGCTGATTAAGTGTTTTCTTATCCTTAGCAGTCTTCTCCAAATCTCCTCTCCTTATGAAATAAGCCTACTTCACATGGCTTAGGAAAGTTTTCCCCAGAGAAGATACCTCAATTAGTTAACAATGTCAGAGCCTGTTATATGCACAGCACTGAGCTAAGACAAAGGCCTTTTACTTCCAGCCCTGTCATTTTCTAAAAAGAGTGTACTTGAAGAGTTAATAGACAGGTGAGGCTGTAAGTGAGAAGTCCACCCTTAGGTGAGAGACTCCTTAAAAAAGCAGGCTAGAGGGCAAAAGAATCTTAGCCAGAATATATAGGGATTCTGCATAATGCAGGAAGTTGAAAAGAAATGCTGCCCACTTATGCTACTCAGTGCTGACAAAGAGCAATAGCAACGCAAGAGAAGACTATAGCTATTTATTCTCAGAAAGCAAAGCACTTGAAGAGATTCATTGGCATGACATTAGCAATCCTCCAAAACATTTATACATGAATTCCTGAAGATAAGAAAAGGACAAATCAATCAGGCACACACATTTGAAGCTATCGCATTACGCAGTTCTGTGACAAGTCGCTGTCTGTGAATGCAGAATCACTCACTTCCCATCCACTTGGCTTCCTCATCTTCCTCCTACAAGGATGAAAATACAGTGTTGATGAGCCAAATCAAGGTAACTACAATTGGATCCTGAAAATCAATACGTGGAGCCAAATCAAGGTAACTACTATTGGATCCTGAAAATCAATACGTGGGAAAGGAAATGAATAAAACCCACTTATCAATCAACTTACTCATTCTTTAGCAATATAGCGTCATCTCTTCCCATATTTGGAGGTAGCTTCCTTCACAGAAAGGCCAGGGCTGTCATTTTAAATTTTTCTGTGGTTTGGGGGGAGTTGTTACTGTTGCTTCTCTTTTCAAAGGTTAACTCTCCATCTTCATTCACAGAACATAATTATCATATTTGGGGGAGAAATCCATTTATCCCTCTGTATTGATGGTAGTTTGTCTTTCAGATCAGGGAGATAGAGGGGGAGAAATGACCACCCCAATTAAGCATAAGGGAGGAATAAATGCAGCCTCAACAGAGCTATCCTAAACTCTGGAGGTGAGTCTCTACCCAGTTCTTTAGGAATATTGCTGACCCTAAGATTAGTTTTGTTGGTTCCTTGAAAGTGCTCCTTGTTTTTGTAGTTAAACCACTTGTTCTTGTACATCTGGATACACTGCTTCTTGGACTAAATATCATCACTCACACCACTGTGGAAAACAATAGAGTTTAGCCATATAATCTTGGATTCTGAAGACAGCAGGCCTGAATACATGCCCTTGATTTTTTCCAGTCTTCAATGTGTACTATGTTCAGGAAAAGAGAAGTATCACATTCAGAACAACCTGTTTATATGATAAGCTACAGATTGTAGGTGGTGTTGTCAATGTTTGAGGGAAGGGAGAGGATTCCCACAACTATTGAAAAGTTCATTATCTAGAACTTGAGAGATGATACGGAAGTTTCATCCAGTTTCTCAGAAATTTTTTCCTTCATAAAATAGAAATACTGTCTTCTATTTATCACGTAAGTATAGTCCACCAGAACAGCAGTTGCTTACGAGCAAGAATAGCATCCCCTAAAGTCTTACCTTATGTGCAGTACCTGGCACAGAAAAAATATGAAAATTGAGTAAGTATATGAGAGAAGGATTGCATCACTAGACTCATAGTAAGAAAATACGAAAAATTCATGACATCTCTGTACAACTTGTAAGCACTCTTCACCCAATGTAATTAAGTTCTAGGATGCTTATTCTAGGAGCATGGTTCAAAGTTTACAAAGGGTTTCAACCTTTCATTTGGAACTTTAGAACTATTTTTTAAATTCTTCTTTATCTTTGGTAAGCTAGTGCTAACAAAAGCATGGCTTCTCCTCTGAAGCCTGAGAGCCTCATCGAAAATCCTTCACCTGAACTCTAATCCAGTATCTTCACTGGTCTCTAGGTAGCTAAAGATAGTGTCATCAGTCTTGGTGACAGCTCAGTGGGAATCTTATGAAGTCACTTCCCCTTTCCATAATCCCTCTAGCCCTCCCCTGAGCTGTTCTGCCAGAAATCAGTTACCTTCAGAATATTTCAGTAGAAAATAGTAATGAAATTCGAGATAATAGTAGCAAGTGTGGTTCCCTATACCACACAGGGGCTGGTCTTTGAGACCAGCTAGTCCTTCCACACAGTCCCAGGTCTTCACATTTCACATGTGCCTTCTTAGCTTATGTTCCATGTCATAACCCTAGGGAGGTGTTAGCCACCAAAGAGCTCTGACAGTGACTTGGACCCATGCAGGCTTCTGTAAGTAAATTGATGTCTATGTCTCCACATGCTGAAGAGACAGACATAGGCACATAAAATTACCGATTAATCCAAGGTAGATTAAGGCAGGATCATTTGAACAGGTTAGAGTTGCAGAACTGAGAGGGAGTCTGGCGAAGAGTTCCTGGAAGAAGTGATATTTGAATTAGGAGTCAAGGGAGGATCACCAGTTGCATAGAGATGGATGGAATTTCTGAGTTGAGGCAATGGCACAGTAAGAGATCCAGCTAGTAAGGACACATACGTGCAAGAAGACCAGGAACCAGCATCAGACAAGAACTGGAAGAAGCAACTTCTGACAGGGCTCTGTGCTGAGCTTGGGCAAAGTTAAAAGCTGCTCCAGCCCCAGGTTTTTCATTCTGGACTATTTACTCCCTCATACAATCATTGTAACGGTCAAAGTAATGGTGAATGTGAGCATTAAACAATCACACAAACACAATTACTCCCTCATACAATCATTGTAACGGTCAAAGTAATGGTGAATGTGAGCATTAAACAATCACACAAACACAATTTGATTTTTTTTTTAGAAAAAATATGGCTAGGAAAGTTGGTTGAGCAGAGACTAGGAAGAATACTCAATATCATGCAAGAAGTAAAACTGGATAAGCAAGCCAGGCTCACTCGGGAGCTCTTTTTCATCAGACTGCCCCTTTCCTGCACCTTTCTCTGCACCACCCGTCTCACCAGCTAGTCTCCTTACAAATACAGTGGGGAGCCAGGTGCTGGTGGCTCACACCTATAATCCTAGCTACTCAGGAGACAGAGATCAGGAAGATCGCAGTTTGAAGCCAGCCCACGAACATAGTTTGCGAGACTCTATCTGGAAAAAACCCATCACAAAAAAGGGCTGAAATACAGTGGAGAAATGAAAGTATATCTATAAGTGTATTGATAGAATTAGTTTTCTCTATTTCAGCTCTACCTCCACCAAAGCTAAAAATGTACAAAACAATGAAACTGGTGTATTCTAGCATTTCAGCAAACTTTGAAAATCTGAGTTGGTGCTACCTGGCAACAAAAGTGATGATACAATGTAATCTTAGTTCTGATTTCACATGGGCTGCTAAGTCATTTCTTTATGTTCCTGGTCTAAACCTTGCTTTTTCCATCTGTGAGATGGGGCTTCCATGATCTCTAAAAACTTGTCAAATACTCTTTCAAGTTGCTTCTGAATCCAAAGACAGAGAAGTACTAAGTGTTCTAGGAAGGATAAGTAAAACTTATGGCAGTCACACTGACAAACTCATATCCCATCTGCAACCAGGGTGACACTAGGACTATTCTTCCAACAGACAGATGACATGTTGACGAATGAATGACACAGAGCTTCTGCCAGCACAGAGCTCATTGTCTAGACAAAGTCAGACAAATAAGTAGACCATTTCTATGAAACATGACAGTATTGGGATGGGGTAGTGCTGGGTGTTATGGGCAACAGATTAAGGTCATCTCGCACTGGTTTTTGTCAAGTTATTACTCTTTCTAAACTCAATGTCCTCTCTGTAAACTGGAATTAAAAATAGTTGCTGCCTCAGTAAGAATTAAATGTGATAAATCATGGAAAGCAGAGTGCCCGGCACACAGAAGATGTCGCAAAGGGTGATACAGTAGAGTTGAGTCTGCCCTATATCCCAAGTACTAACCACACTTTTCTTACATTTCCTTTTTTTATGGCATGGTATTGTCTCAAGAGTAGCTATTTCTGGATCATGTGTAGGATAGAGTATGATAAAACAAGAATCTGAGGGAGAGTGGTCTGCCAGCACCATGCAGGATCAAATGGAATAAAAAGAAATAACACTCAGATTATGATTGGCTAAGCTTGAGTTAGGTTTCCCCACCCAGTCCTCTTGGCTGTGTGTCCTGGGAGGTGTGAACTGAACCCAGGCTGGTAAGGCATCTGGACTGTGGAAAGGGCATTTCTATCTAGCTGGAATGGGAATAGTTGAAGCCAATCTGGTGCACTATAGACAGATTTGTCTACACCTTTCCTTACTATATTTGCATTTCAGCATGTATCATATCTAAGGGTATTTAAGTAGATCAACCACAAGTATTTCAAGTTCACTGTTCACAACAGAAACTCATGCTTTTTGTCTTATTTTCTAAAATGACCTTCCTAAACTTTTAATATTTGATAGCCAGGAATTTCAAGCCTACACATTCCATCCTTACCCATCCTTTGTTTCAGAGATCTGCCCCATCTCTCATCAGTCTCTGCCAATCTGGATTGAAGATCCTAACATTTCCCATCAGCCCTGCCCTCCATTCCTTTAATATTCCATTGGCCCATCCCTGGGACTTCTGTCTGTTATGTCCTTCTCCCAGTTCAGGGATAAGAAGTACACACTCAGCATTCCTCAGGAGAGAGCAATACTTTCTATTTGTTTTCCAAGCTTTTCCTGGAGATCCTAGCCTCCTGCTGGCCCTTCTGGCCACATCACCCAATGCTACCTGATGAGCCAAATGCTAACCTCTTGACTCCTTCTCCTCCCTCATTTCCTTAGGGACAGACTCTCTCTCTCTCTCTCTCTCTCTCTCTCTCTCTCTCGCTTTCTCTCTCTCTCTCTCTCTCTCTCTCTCTCTCTCTCTCTTTCTCTCTTTCTCTCTCTCTCTCTGAAAATGACTCCTATTCAGACAATAGCAATTTCTCACTGCTGTGCTGCTGTTCTTGGCCATAGGTAAGAATCAGTAAGAAGCAAAATCATTCTGCAGCCAGGAAAATGTTAATCCTGGGCTAAGCATGTGCACAAGTGCATGCAGCATGGTTTCTGACAAATGGCTGCCACTGCCACAGTTACAGAAGCAGAGCTTCTCACAATCTGCTGGCTTCATCCTAGAGCAGTGGTGGGAAGCTTTCCATCAACACCAGTCCTCTGATGACACCCCTACAGCACAGCCACAGTGTGCAATTTCTTTCCAAACATCAAGAGCTCAAATCTATGTGCTGTGGTCTGGACCGTGTTCATTCAAAATGGCTTCAGCAACTGTGTAGGCTGTTTCACCTCCTGTGTTCCAGTCAAGACTTTTTTTTTGACTAAAAATTCTAACCTAGGATTTACCTTACCCCTAGAGACACACTTGTGTGTGCTCCAGTCTCTCATTTGACTAATGAGTTGGGGTGACCAATTTGCCCAGAAAGTCTCAATTTATGCCTCTTATCCTGATATAATTATTAATAGTTCCCCCTGTCCCTTCATATGTGTCCTAGTATGAATGATAAATTATATGATCTGCCTACTTAATGAGAGAAGCAACTTAGCTGAGCCCAGGACCTGCATGCAGTTACCCAGAGTTTTTATTCTGGGATAATTATTATACTGAGCTGCCTCTTCCACTTAGAGAAATGCTTCTAAACCAAAGTCTCCTGGAGATCAGTTTCAAAACAGCAATGACTTGGCTCTAAGAATCTCTCAGATAGAGTCTGGACACGTGTCTTATGACAAAGTTCCCTAGGCAACCCTAATGCACGTCTTGGATTCAGAACCCTTACTTAGAGAAAAGAGGTAATTAACAGAGGCTGACAAGTCCCCAAATCATGTGGCAAGATGTATTTTCCAGTGCTAACAAATTTTGACAACCATTCACCAGACTTCCAACATCTCATCATTGATGAGTCCATTTTGTTTTCTGACATGCCATGTAACTTTCACACAAGGCTAACCAGGGAACCAAAA
This sequence comes from Castor canadensis, assembly GCF_047511655.1. NCBI lineage: Eukaryota > Metazoa > Chordata > Mammalia > Rodentia > Castoridae > Castor > Castor canadensis. The sequence continues at coordinate 66,884,215 of NC_133399.1, read as the reverse complement.
CATCCAGAAGTGACTTCTCCTGTGGACCCAACTCTGGACGACCACAAAAAGACTCCTTTAACCCAAGAATTTCCTGTAGTTTTACTTTTGCTTTCCTTTTACCACACCATGCAACCAGAGGTCAAGGAACTAAATGAGGCCAGGTTTCCTTCATTCCGTAACAGATGAAGGTTTCAGCCTGCCCGTGGCTTTGCGATAAGCCGAAAGGCAATGCTGAGCACCAGTAATGTGAAACAGATGACCAGAAGAGTTTTAGTAAAAGATAGGAGTGCGTCTGACCTGCTGCCAGGAAGCAAAGAAAGCAGAAGAAATGACTCTGTGCCAGGAAGGAGAAAGTGAGCCACAGCTGGAAACCTACGTGCGGGAAGAAAGTGATTAATCAATTCTTAAAAGCCATCTGCTTCCCTTGGCCATGGAATCTGAGCCAGCAGCGCTGTCTACAGATGCTTGGGCGCTGGGGAGAAGGAATGTAGTTTTCTTGCTCAGTGAAGGCACACAGATCCTTCTTCCAGAAGACTGGGCTGTGAAAGGGCACGAACACTTTGGGCAGCATTGGTTAGTTTTTGCCCCTCATTCGGAGTGGTTCTAGCTTTACTTTCTTTTGTTTTCAGTTTTTGTGTTATATGTTTGTTTCACATATTGAAATCTACTCCGTGGACTTATAGCTGTGCATGGGAAAACAGTTAAACCTTCCTTTCCCTTCCCAAACCCCAATTTAAAAAATAGAAAAAATTGAAAAGGATATTAATGCATGGGCAAAGAGAATGGAAAAGAGAAAAAACAGAAGCTACAACGTTTCTAAAAACAGGAGGGGGAGCAAAAAGCAGATGGGAGTTGATTTAGCTCAGAAGGAGCTAGTAGATTGCAAAGGACTTCATTGGGGGTGGGTAAAGACAAACAGGTGAGTTCTTTGAAAGGCTCCATGTCAGGCTCTTGAATCAACAGAGCCATCACTCTTCTGCTTACTCTCACTCGAGCAACAGAAGAGGGTTCTTCTTGTTTTCTGGAGAAAGTGAACTGGAAATGGGCAGCCCAATTCTCATCTGGGGGCCGAGCAGAGTGATCCAGGACCTACATGGTGAACTTGAGGCCCTCAGCCCTCTGCTCAGCCCTGCTCCCAGGATGAAACTGCCAGGGCTATTCCCCCTCCCATCCTAGGGTGACCATGGAGGATTCTTCTTTGGAGAACCTAAATGGCCCTAGATGACATACCTGAAAGAATGTAAGTCAGGTTATAATAAAGACACCTGCACACCCATGTTTGTTGCAACACTATTTACAATATCTAAGCTATGGAAACAGTCAAGATGACCTACAACTGATGAATGGATTAAGAAAATGTGATATTTATACACAATGGAATTTTATTCAGCCACAAAGAAGAATGAAGTTTTGTCATATGCAAGTAAATGGATGGAATGAGAACATCATCTTAAGTGAAGTTAGCCAGGCTCAGAAAACCAAAGGCCTCATGTTTTCTCTCATATGTAGACCTAATACAAACATAGCAATATTATGAAAAACAGGTCACACTAAGGGGAGGTCACTAATGGGACAGAGAGGGTAAAAAAAAATTAAGCGGGGTTAAGAAGGTGAATATGGTTGATGTACTTTCTATACAAGAATGAATATGGAATTCTTAAACCTATTGAAATCACCATAAGAAGGGGACTAAGGTAGAAAGGAGAAAAATAGAAGGGTTGAACCAATTTGGGTTATAAGACATATGTACATGGAAAAAATGTCACAATGAAACACCTTATATAGATATCTTAAACAAAAACGTCTTTTTTTTTTTCAAAAATGGAGAACAGGAAGGCAAAACAGGTCCTGTCTGGGAGGTTGGTACCAGTGGGAGGGTGAATATGGTAAAAATATTATGTACTTGTATATGAAAATAGAAAAAGGAAACCTGTTGAAATTATTCCAGGAATGGGGGGGAGGGCATAAAGAAGAATGATGGAGAAGTTGAATTCAATAATTATATATTACAAGAACTTTTGTAAATGTCATAATGTACCTTCAGTACAATAATAATATGATAATTAAAAAATGGCCCTAGGAAATGATCTCTGCACAAAGAAAACTGAGTATCTGGGGCTGGTAGAGTGGCTCAAATGGTAGAGCACCTGCCTGGCAAGAGTGAGGCCTTGAGTTCAAACCCCAGTACCATCCCCCCCCCCAAAAAAAAAGAAAGAAGAAAACTGAGAATCTATCAATGGAAAAAATAAAGCCTCCATGATTCCTGATACCCTACAAAGGAGCCTACAACTTGATAAACCACCCACATGCACTAAGCTCAGCGTCATGTTTTCAGCCAAGAATTAAGTAAGGATGGAATAACAACATTTTCAAACACATAAAACTCAAAACACTAACCTCCCAAGTACTGTCTCTCAAACTCCTAGAGTTTGTCTACATGAACAAGACAAAATCCATCAACGAGAAAGATATTACATCTGGAAAAGTATTTATAATGCAAAACAATGGTGAAGGGACATCTAAGAATGACAATTGGATATCGAGCCTCTATAGAAAGGAAGCTGCCCAGGTGGAGCAGAAAGATGAAAGAATAGGGAAGGGTGAGGCTCACAAGAAAAAGTAATGCAAGTGAACATAATCTGGTATTTCTACTGTTTGGAAAGATAATTTCCTAGGGCTTGATAAATGTTAAAGTATTAGGGGAAAATAAAGCTTAACACGTATAAGCAAAATTAGGCAATTATTAATTACAAAAAAATTAATGAGGAAAAATGCTGATGGCCAGTTTCTGAGGCAGTCCCTGATATTCTCATTGCCCAGTTTCTATGCCCTTGAATAAGCCCTCTCATATTCAGCAGAGCTGACCATGTAACAACTAGGAGTTGGTGGAAATGGTGGCATGTGAGTTTTAAGCTTAGGTTATAAAAGACACTGGGGCCTCCAAAGTGACCTCTTAGATCAGTTTGCTCTGGAGGAAGCCAACTTCCATACTATGATGCTCAAGTAGCCTTGGAACCAAGAACCCACCAACATTTAGCCTAACTTGTGAGCCATCTGAATGAGCCACTTTTGGGAGTGAATCCTCTAAACCCAGCCAAGATTTGAGATGACTTCAGGCCCCAGTCAATACCTTGACTGCAAGTTCATGAGACAGCAAGCCAAAGCCACCTGTCCACACTGCTCTTGAACTCCTGGCCTATAGAAACCACATAAGATGTGGAGTATGAAATTTTTTATTACTGGAAGTGTGATAACAACCTAAAGATGCAATGTGGATCTGGACTGAGTAGTGGGCAGAAGCTGGAAGGACTCTGAGCAGAATGTTAGTGAAAGCCTGAAAAATATTAAAGATAGTATTAGTTGCTAGGTATGGTGGTACACATCTATAATCCCAGCAGGCAGGAGGCTGGGGCAAGAGGATTGCCAGCCTGGACTATACAGTGAGACCCTGTCTCAGAAAAAGAAAAAAGATGCCATTATAAAGCCTAATAGCCTTTGAGGGCACTACTGGGGAAGCCTAAAAATAAGTAAATAAAATGGGGGAATGTTATTAGTAAGTGAAGGAGAGAGGTTGTGTTATATAGTAGCAGAAAGTTTTCATAAAATAGAAAACATACCTAATGAAATGGGTACTACAACTCAGGAGATTTCCTGGCAGAATGTTGAAAGTGCCACATGTTTCTTTTTGCTGCTTAAATGTGAAAGGAGAGATTTAGGCCATAGAAAAGACTAAGTGCTATCAAGAGATAGCACTTGATAGTGGGAAAACATCCAGCACCTCCAGATGGCAGACAATTTTAAAATTAAGAAATGGCTCTCAGGCAAAGATCAAATTCAGAGCACTGTAAGGAAGAAAAATGCTATAAAGATGGAGAGAAAGAAATCTATTAAAATTTCAGAGACAGTGCTTCAAAGAACTGTTCAAGCAAGCAAGGCTTCTAAGAAAGTTAAGGGTGTCATCCCTGTGCCTTCTCAGCAAAAGCACAATAAAGAGGAGGGCTCGTTTCAGAGATTTCTGGCTGTGGCTTTTGTCTAATGGCATGAACCCCAATAAGATTCACAGGAGACCTATAATCATTTTACAATAATTATATTGGCAAAAATGCCTCCATCTTGGACTGAAAGGAGTTAAACAGAAATCAATTATAAAGAAGGTTTTGGATCTCCAAACTTCTACCGGTAGAAAGCACAGGTTGAGAAAATTCTGAAGTTACAAACAGGAAAACGGAAGAATGACTCAGAAAGTAAAAACAAATACCCAGAGAGCATCACCAAGAGCCATGGAGAATTCCCCATAGGCCTTAAGTCTTAATCAAGGAAGTGTCAACTGTACCTACTTTAAGAGTTGCTGTGACCACTGACTTCTGCATGTCTTCTTTTCCCCCCTTTTTGATAGAAGGGTTTCTGGCATTATCAGATGTCTGTCTCAGCAATGTATGTTAGGTACATGGGCTGCAATATATTGCCTTTTTAGTTCACAGGTTTTCAGGTTGAGAGAAACTGTGTTTGAAAAGACAGTCTCAAAGAATCATTCTCAAGGAACTTCATCTTTCCTTGACTTGATTTAGACAATGAAATCATGGATTTCTAGCTGATAGAATGATGGGATGACACATTTGGAGACTTCCCTAAGGAGTAAGTGAATTTTGAATATGAGCGAGACATGAATCATTGAAGTTGTGCTGTGGTTTGGATGTGTCCTGTCCCTCAAAATTTCACTTGTGAAAAGCTTGGACCCCCGTGTGGTGATGTTAAAAGGTAGTGGAAACTTTCAGAGGTAGAACCAAGAGGGTGATCAATTAGAACTGCTGCTCTCAGAAGGGATTAAGGTAGTTCTCACAGGATCCCTGAGTTGTAAGAATGAGCTTGAATCCTGAATTGCTTTCTGACTTCCTGTCCCCCCGCCATATGATCTCTCACTCCTGCATGTGCTCCCAAAATTATGAGGCCATTTTCCACAAGACTTTCACCAGAGCCCAGCAGAAGTCAGCACCATGCCCTTGGAGTTAAATAAATCACTTCTTTATAAAGTACTCAGCCTCTGGCATTTCATTATATTACCAAAAACTAACTAATACAGGCTGATCTCCTGACTGAGGCCTCATGAGAGACCCTTCCAGCAAGAACCATTTAGCTAAGGTATTCTCAAATTTGAGGCCCAGACCGAGTGAGATAACAAATGTTGATGATTGTTTAAATTTCTAAGTTTTGGTGCAATTTGGTTTGCAGCAAAAGGTCACATAATACAGAAAATAAATCAGTATTTATCAGAGAAATAAACTTTATATAATCATAATAATGTTTGACTATTGTGACATGGTCACCTTGGATAAGAAAGAGGACAAGCAGATGGAGATAGAAGAGCTACTTACCTTACCTTAGCACAATCAATAGACACCACCTACCTTCATGCACTAAGAAATAGCAAAAAGTTATGCATATTGTATAGAAAAACATGGAAATAAGTATCAGGAGAATTTTCTAAAATTGTTGACAAGCTTATTTCTAGGAAAGAAAAACTCACAGTGGAAAGGGGTGGGAAAAGAACTGATGCCCACCTCAGAAGGTAAACGTTTTAATGTGTATGACTAAAAATCAATGTGCACATAATTGATAAAATAAGGTTTTATTTAAGGAAAGACTCACCCTATATCTGAGAGACTTTAGGTGATATTGGTGGGAGTGTGGGCTGTCAAAAAGTGGGCAATATGAAGAAAAGAAAACTCTCTTGAAAGCTGAGGTGGAACCAGTTTCCAAGGGTGTGAGCCTGGGGGTCTTCCAGGCATGGCAGCTGCTCTCAGGCTGCTGGTTGTACAAAGCTCACAGAATAGGAAAAGCCATTGATCATGAACGCTTGTGGTTCTGTGTTCTTCCCTTTCACACTATTCCTGACCACCATCCTCACCACCTATAAAGAAGCAAGGGATTAAAAAAAGAAGAAGAAGCAAGGGAAACTTTTTGAAAAGACACTGTTTTTTGGAGAACATGCTTCACTCAAGAGCTTTGAGGCTTCAACAAAGCCAACCAACACTCTGCTGTTCTTTATCTTCATCCACATCATGGGTTATCACAAGCCTGAAATCATAAAATTGGAGAGCACTGTTTAACCTTTAAGTGCCGTGCACCTTTAGATCTCCCTTTCCCCATCTTGGGGCTGCACTTCCACTTTGTCCCAAGATATTGGCTGGAGGTACACAGTGCAGCCTTCTGGACTATGAAGAAAAATGGTCCATTATTACCATGACCAGAGAATCTTCTTAATGGCCAGAATTACCTGGAAACATCCCTTCTTCCATCAACTCAGATGAACAGAAAGAGGGTTGAGAGAGATGAAGTAAAGGCGTCGGAGCCCAGGCTGTCTTCATGTGACAATTTAAGTACCTCACCTTTTTTCACCTTCACCACTGTGCTAGATAGCAAAGGGTGATGCAGGCTCTTAGTTTAGCCTTCTGTTCTTTCTACTACACTTGCAGGGTGAGCCCAGTGGTTATGTTTTTTTGCATTCATTCATTTGTATACTTACTTACTTACCTACTTTTGGTGCAACATAAAATGATTAAGGACCAAGAGGAAATTCCATGCTTTCTTATCTTTGGAAAATCTTCCTATTTAACAAGGAAAGGTCCAGAGATAACATTGACTCGTGAGTGTAGCCTGCCAGCCCAGATGTCTTTTATGGGCAAGGCGGCGGGGGGGGGAAGACATGAACCCTGAAATGTGTCTCCCCAATGATTCCTGTGAGGTACACTGGTTCCAAGATTTTCTTGAATTTGAAGTGTTGCTTTTTCCCTTCCTACAGCTAATGTTGGCATTGCCAGCTCACAGCAGATGTCTAATGTTGCCTGAAAAAAAAATATATTTTGGGCAAACTGAGCAGGAATTATTAGAGGTACTTTAGCCACCTCATTCCCTAAACAAGGAGAGGATCATCCAAAGAAGGTACAAATGAGTGCATTCATATATGTGTGCAAGGTGCTGGCCTTTTATTTCTTCCCAAATTTATCCCTGAAATCTTCCTAAAGAGCAAATTGCGAGCCTCAGGGTCTTCCAGGCTTGGGAGCTGCCTGGAAACCCTCAATATGTCCCTGGAGCTGGAATTCCATCAGTAATTCTACACCTGCTCTTGTACATGACCCGCATTTTACAAAATAGAAGCCTTGTGATTTGTGGAGGGGGAGCTCTCTTTCATTGTGCCACAGAATGCAAAAAGGGCCATGTGTGGAGGACTGGAAGCTGCTTTCAGCAAAGGTGGAATTGTACATATTCTCCCTCCATCTGTGCATGGCTCCTGTCTCTGTTTTGGAGGTTCTCTAGAAAGCTAATGTAGGATCACAGTTCTGATCATCGCACTCAGCTGTGCCAATCAATGGGACAACAATGAAAATTAGCTAACATGTACGCAATTTCTCAGTGATTGAAAAATAAACAAGCACAGACTGGAGGAAGCTAGTGGACTGCAATAGGTGAGTATTTTCATCTGTAGCTACCGCCATGCTGTATCACAATAGTATGGTTTACAGCAATCGTTCATATTGTAGAGAGTGGTCTCAAGTTTTTTAAAAAAAAGAGAGAGAATGATGGGGTTGGGCATAAAACAGATGTTTTAGTTATTGATTCATTCCTTTATTCAAGAAGTATTTTTAAAGCCAACTAGGTTTTGGGATTCAGCAATGGTTACTGTCATATAAACTGTTACAGTCTCTAACTCTCTGGCTTAAGCAGGAGAAAGACAAAGAGGGAGATAGTAAAGAAGGAAGAGATGGCGAGGAAGAAAATCAGAGGCAGAATAGGATGGCACCAAGCATAGACCTGGGAGAGAGGGATCTGGTACAAGCTATAAACTGCTGTGCAGTGTGGATTTGACTCATTCAATCCTCTTAGGCGTCTTTTCTTCTCATCTATTAAAAGCTATGCTTTTTAATGGAGCAGAAGAATTGTATAGTTAGATGGAATCTCTCAAGTTCTAGGCTAATAAAAGTTTGATATGCCCATAAGTCCTTTTTAGAGGATTTTGTTCATCCAACAAATACCAGTGACCATGAATAATGAGCAGCTATTAAAGCCACTAGTGATATATATTGAGGAAAATGTAAGGAAAAAATATATACCTCCTCTGATCTTATCGGGCTCCCAGTATTACCAAAGTATTCAAACATAGCCAGATAGCCTGGTGGGATTTTTGTAGGGAAGTTCAAATGCAAAGTAACATATGATATTTCATGGTCAAGGGGAATGCCAGAGTCCAACCTGGAACCTAATTCCACCTCCATTACTTACCATCTCTAAGGCTTTGAAGCATTTACTTTTCTAATCCATAGTTTTCTTATCTGTAAGCCTGGCACTAATAATATTGATGCCATAGGGTTTTCTGACAACTAAGTACAATAATGCATATGAAGTGTTTTCCTCGGTGACTAGAACAGAGTAAAGCACTCAATAAATGGTAGCTCTTGTAATCATTTTTTAAAAAGACCTCCAATTCTGAAAGTTGACTCTACTCCATTTTTTTCTCTTATGTCAAGGAAGAAAGTCCTACAAATATAACACAGAGCCACCTAATTGTTGGAGGTGGTCATTATTTGTCACCACGTGTCTGTTATGGACTTGACAATTCTTGCTCACTCTTTCCAAACCCTGTACAGAAGCCATGAGATACATAAATATGTACAACTCATATTTCCAGATGTTGGTAACTTGTTTTCTTCTTAGTTGATCTGAGCAAGCGTATGAATTAACAAGTAATGAGATTGATTTGTTATAATTGTTTCTGTTTCATCCTTACCTGAGCACTTGTAAATTTGGATCTCATTATTTCCATGGCTATGAACTCTAACTGGCGGTTAGATATTTAATTGACTTATTCTCCAATGAACACTTTTTTCCCTAAGAAAATAATATTTTGCTTGAAGAATGGTTTTGAATGATTCGTTGTGACCAATATATTTTAGCTAACATAAGAACTTCACAATCTACCCAAACACATAGTCAGTGAGAAACATTTTAGCTGTACTTTACCAAAACAATAAATCTTAAATCATTATTATAAGTATATACTATTTTCCTTTAAATTATTAAATAAAATTTATTTTTCTGTGAACTTACCCCAGAAGAATTTCTTAATCTGTTCTTACAAAGAGACTTCTTTATGTTAGCCTTTTTTTTTTTTTTTTTGTTAAGGACTAGAGTTTGAACTCAGGGCTTTGTGCTTGCAAAGCAGGCACTCTACCTCTTGAGCAATGACCCCAGTTCATTCTGCTCTGCTTATTTTGGAGATGGGGGTCTTGTGAACTACTTGCCTGGGCTGCCCTTGAACCACAATCTTCATCACCTCAGCCTCCCAATTAGCTAGGATTATAGGCGTGAGCTGCCAGCACCCAGCCTTTAGATTAACTTTTAAGGTGCTCTTGAGATTCATATAAATCTTCCTTAATGGTAAAATTCCTGTTCAGCTATTCTGCCTCCCAGCATAATATTTGAAGCTATTCTCCTCATCTGTATCTCTTGTCTTTGCAGTCATCTGTACAGAGGGATGGGTAATAAAAATACAAAGAAGCTATTTCACTGAACTTTCTCTGACACATTTGCTATTCTCAAAACAGATTGTTTTATGAGCATATTTTTCCCAGTTACATAAAACAGTAAGACAAATTTCCCCTCAAAAGAAAATAGGGTGCATGCATCTTTAACTTTTGCTTTTCAATTAGAATAAGCAATAGCATTCTTCCAAAACACTAGATAAATAGCCCAGTATATTGCTTTTATCATTCTGATCACTTTCTCATGACTAAGATATGAACTTAAATTTGTGTGTATAGCCATTCAACATGCACTGATTTGTACTTGTGCCAAGTGCTGTGCTAGTGTTAGAGCTCTGAGTCAAAGGTTAGCAAGACACTGTCTCTGCCCACAAAGCATTTTCAGCTAGAGGGAAACAGGAGAGACTTTGGAAGAGGGTAGGCCACCTGAGCTGACCCTTGAAGAAGTAGACTTCTGCTGGGTAGAAGAGAGATTAAATGATATTCCATGTAGCCTCTTCAAAGATTCAAAGGTGCAAATTTGTAGAATGGGCTCAGGAAATGAAGTAATACATTTAAAGAGAGATCAGTTACCATTTCTTGAACAAAGGTGTGGTTGTGCCTGCAAAATGATAAAAGCCTGGATTCTTACACATTTTGGTTCATTTCCAAATCCTACATCATGGGCCACTTGAGCCCAGGTTTCCTTACCCTTCAGCACCAAGTGACTGGCTGTGATCACCATCCACTTGACTGTTGGACTCAGAATCTTCTAAACATTTCCCATGCTCATAAAGATGGTGGTGATTTATAGGCAGTGGGAGCAGGACGGCTCATCAGAGCATTTACTCTAAATTGTGTTCTGCCACTTCCAGTGTGGTCTCCAGTCAGCAATTGACCCAGCCATTTTGGGCTTCAGTTTTCTCACCTGTAAGATGCAGATTAAAAGATACCAGATACCAACTCCATAGGTCATGACAAGGGTTAAATGTGATAAAGTATGTACGATTTTAGATAAGTGCTTGGCATATAATAAGTGCTCAGGGAATTCTAGCTATTGGTTATTGATATTATTTACTTCCCCAACTAATTCTTCATTGTCTGTGAAAATAAGATTTTATCCACAGCCCCCATACTTGCTTTATCTGCTCCCAAGGAAGGTCAAAAGCCCAAGGAAGACTCTGTGTATTCCTTGTGTATTCCTCCACATACTCCCACTATTACCTTTATAATACCTGACACCTGCTAAAAGCAATTGTTAGCCTTTTTTTAATCATATCATGTGATGTACAGAAAACTCAAATAATACCATCTTGAGTCTCTTCTTCAACCTCCTCCCACAGGTTCTGTTTCCTTAGGTTTGTGACTCCTCCAGTGTTTCTCAATGTTTTCTCAAAGGGCCTCACCAACTCTTCTCACAAGCTGGTTCCTCTTGAAAAGGCATATTCAAAACATATGTGATGTGTCACAAACATCGACTCATGAGATATTAATAGAAGTCTTATGACATGGGTGCTATTATTGTTGTCATTTTACAAGTAAAAGAATTGGTGCTACAGTGTTGTCATTTGCCTATGACCAGGTAGCTAAAAAGTGTTAGAACAAGGATTCAAACTCAAATCTCTCTTAATTCAAGATCCACGCTACTAACCATTAGCTTCTGTCCTGCTGCCCTGCCTGAAGATGCTTCAGAATACACATCTGAATCTTGTGTGTGATGGATTAAATTATTCTTCACAACTTCCCACCCTCCTCTTATCCACACCCTCAACATACACAGTGATTCCACGTGATCTTTCTGCGCCTTGACTTTAGGCTTGGTCATGTGAGCAGCATTGGCCAGTGGAATGTGGGCACAATTGACAGGTATAGGTCTTGTATTCATTTCCTTGGGTTACCATAACAACCGACTGTAAACTCACTGACTTAGAAGTTCTGGAGGTCAGAAGTCCAAAATCAAGAAGGTCGGCTCCTTCCTAAGGTCTCAGGAGAGAATCTGTTCCATTTCCTTCCTGGTTTCTGGTGGTTACTGCTTATCAGCAAATCTCCACTGTCTGACTTCCTTGTCACATCATGCTCTCCCTGAGTGTCTGTGTCCAAGTTTCTCTCCTCTTATGAGGACACCAGTCATTGGATCAGGGCCTACCCTAATATAGTATGATCTCATCCTAACTTGATTTTATTTGGGAACACTCTATACCAAATGAGGTCACATTCACCAGTGGAAGGTGAGTGGGGATTTAGGACGCCAATATATCTTTGTGGGGCAACAATTCAACCCACAACAGGCATTGAAAGCCATTAGGTTTTTCTGAATGGCCTCTTGGACAGGAAAAGAGCTCCTCCTCCCCCTCTCCCCACCAGGGAGTTGTTGTCCTTCAGTCCAGGCCCAAGGACAAATATCAGTGGACCTTGCTGTGGAACTTCCATAGCAAGCTGGGTCTACAGCCAAAAGAACAATCACTGGGCTGAGTCCAAGCTATATGAGTCATCCCGTTCTGACACATAGGCTATGCGAACACATGACAGTTGTCATCCATTCTTCTGATTTGGTTTATTATGAAGCATTTTTGCAGCAATGTCTAATAATTACAATTAGTTACTTGAAAACTAATTAAGAAACAATGGGAGCAGGAACCCACTCCAATGGCAACAAAAGCCATAGAATACCTAGTTTACTATCCTTCAGTAGATCTTGATCATGTGAACTTAAACTTTATATTATAAACAAGCTATTTTCTAATTTAAAAAGCATTTAAGACACCACTGGAGATTTCTTCAAAAAAGCTAAATGAACCTGTTTGCAAATAGTAAGGAGGAATTAGGAGGAGAAAAGAGGAGCTAGAGATGTAAAATAAAATGTCCCTGCTCTCAAGGTGTTTCCAGTCTTCGTTGAGCCTAAGAACTTAGGTAGTTAAATGAATTAAAAAAAAACAAAACTGTCTAGACATTTCTGAAGAACAGCAGTTTCAGAAAAGCCTAGCTATTTCATGAGGAAAAAAAGTAAGCATACCCAGAGCTCATACCTAGGCATAAGCATCTAAGCTTTCCCTTTCACAAGTGCAGGCTGTCCATCATGCTTTCCAGCTAACATGACTGTCTTCCATTCAGTGCTCACTCAGGCCTTCCTTTCACTTATTTTCCCAGTCCTGACCAAACCCGTGCACCTCCCAGAAGGACTTCTCATACTGGTAACCAGAGTTGATGTATTTATGGGGCTGTTTTCCCAGAGGATCATCCCATCTGATGCCAACATTCCTTTGGAAGTCTGGAGAATCTCAGTCTTAGAGTTGCTAAACTGTTCCCAGAGAACAGAACCTCAGGGAATTCAGCCTTGGGATGATCTGAATAGTGCCCTTTTCCTTCATGTACAGAGTTTCTCTTTGAAAATGCTTTGGTGGCAAAATCCACCAATGACCCTATATGAAACCGTAAGTAATCAATGTATGAATCCAATTCTCAATGTGCCATTTTCATCTCTATTTGGGGGTTGCAGAAACATAGTATATTTTATAACCAAAAAGGAGTCACACTGTATAATGTCAACATCTGAGTCACTTGCACTACCTTTTCATGGCAACAAGCTCCTGGGTGTCTTTACATGAGTCATTGTTCAGCACTGAGGATTTCTACTGCAATAAACAAAAAACAATCAGAAGTTCATCTTTAGCTACCAATTACTCAATTTGAAAAAGACATGCACACACAGTACTCAGCTGCTCCCCATTCTCAAAAACCACTTTAGAACAATGTGTTCTCTTAAATGAGTAGCTAGAAAAGTCACATTATTCCAGGCACGATCTTATTGTTCTCTGGCAGACAGTTGCCTAGAAAATACACTCTGTACTGTTGTTTACTGGTTGAGAATTTGCTGGCAAAAGAGGACAGGTGCATTTACAACAGCACTCGGGGCTAGATGCACGGAGACAAAGAAAGGCACAGAAGTGAACTCTGTGATGTTAGGTCACGTATTAACCCTCTTTAAGCACAGGTTTCTTCATTTGCATAATGAAGATAATAATGCTGCCTGTCTGTCTTACAGGATGATTATGGAAATCAGCTCAAGTTAATAAATGTATGAGCAGAACCTACTGTGTCCAGCATTATAGTAGGTATTTCTGGAAATATAATGGTAAGCAAAAACCTTTTCTTGGCTCAATGATTATTTTATAATAATTTGTGCAAGTTGTTAAAACTCCATGCAAATACAAAGTAGTAGGAGGTCATGGAAGTCAACTGAAAGAAAGTCAAAGTTGGAAGGGATTCTTTAGTGTAACTTCTTCAGTTTAAACAAATTGAATTTCAGAGAGATAAATGACTTAACCAAAGTCATACAACTAGCAGAATCTGATATTTATTCTTAGTGTATCCCAAATTTTAAGCAGTCTTCTGAAAGCTAAGAGCAAGTATCTTCAGCTAAATTTTAATAAAGAGTGAGATGAATACATTTAGAGAAAACTTTAGTTCTCTTTAACACGAATAAGAGGGATGGCTGATAACTTTAGAGTCTGGCTTTTTCACTTACTGATGTTAAAGAAAAACCTGAAAGGAGTGAAATTTAACAAAGTTTATTTGAGTAAGATAACTTCAAGTACTCAGCAGCATCTAGCAGCGAATGCTTCATCCCATCATGTGTACAGGTTACATCCATAGCCAGAGAAAAGAAAGTGACATACCAACCCAACCCAATTGACTGCAGTCAGCATTTGCCTTATATGGGCACAGTGTAATGAAGCACTTGTCTTATATGGACATGAGCTAATCAGTTGGCAGCCTGTGATTGGCTGAAATTCAACTGCTGTGATTGAGAATACACAGTTCTCTTAAGTTAGTTGCAGCTTGTTTCCATACTAAGTTACATGCAGTTCACCTACGAAGGCAACTTTGGGTCACATTTTATCATCCAAGTACAGAAACCGACTTAGGTCAAATTTACCAATTTAACATGAGCTAGTAATTTTAGGCAACTTACTTGACCTCTCATCCCTCATCTGTTAATATGAAGGCAATAATAATGTCAAACTTTGCAGGATTGTTGTGAAGGTTAAAGGAATTAATACGTAAAATGCTTAGAACAGAGTCTAGCACATAAGTTCTCAGTGTTGTCTAGGCTAACATGGGTTTGTAAAGGAGATGCATAAGGAAGAGATATACACTGGGAAAGATAGGACACATAATAAAGGGGCATCACCCAGAGCAGTGAGTGTTTCTTTCCCTACAAACCAAATCAGAGCTCTTACCTTTAGGAGGCATCTTCTTTTTCCCTAAAGGAATCAGCTCACATCCTGAGCATTTCAAATATCAGGTCTGAGTGATGATGCAGACAGTGAACCTGTAATTCTAGGACTTTAGCAGGGCACTTACCAACTCTCCTCCAAACAGCAGCTTACTCTGGGTTCAGTTAAGGTAGCAAATATTTTAGAGAAAAGAGGCAGCTCCTGTTCTGAGATGAAGGTATTGATCACGCTCATTATCAATTCATTAGCCTCCACTGCCCTACTGGACCTGACTTGAAAGCTGACAAGCAAAGCCCAGGGTGGGGGTAGGGAGGGTGTTTGGTTTGTGCACTGATCACACATAATCACATGAAATTTCCTAACCCCAGCAGAATATGACTGTCACTGCTGACCTTGAAGCTAAGTTAGGGTCACTCAGAGACTATTGTCTATTTCTGAGTCTCACTTTGGTAGGCAGGGTGAAAGCAAGACCAAAAAAGAGGGAGAACTGGACTGTAAGTAATCAATGGCATCGACCTAGCTGAAGAAAGAACATGTCTAGCACAAGAAGTACAGTCAGTGCAGGTCAGAGCAATGTCCTCAGAGAGGAGGGAGTCGTGCATGACCAGGTCTGCTGGAGCTGTAACCTGTGATTACAGGTGTTACTTTCCCCGTTTCCCCTCCCCCCATTGAGAATGAAGCATTGGCTTCACTTAGCCTTCCAATCAGGCAGCCGGCTGCCTCTTCTTGCTCTGACTCCAGTTTCACCTGGCTGTCTTCTGATAATAATTTGACTTCCCACCTAGATCATTCCCACAGAGAGAGAGAATGGGTTTCAAACAGAATGTGTGTCTGATCTCCTGGCTGATTTTCTTGTCACTGTAAATTAATAAAATAGCATTTTGATTTATACATCCATCTCATGTGAAGTTGGTTAGTATGAATGAAGGCCCAATAAACTGATCTTACCTCAGTGTGCTGACAAAACCAATTTTCTCTGTTTTTGAACCTGAAAAACTAAGGGCCAGACCCTGGCCTGTGGTTAATCACCAAAGTAAATTCCCTCTTGAAGTATCAAGCAGCCGGACAACCAGCTTTCCTCTACCTTCTATCACGCACATTTCTCTCCTGGGCTTTGATCCTTCAAGGTGAACACCCCACATTCAATGCCCACTCAAATGATTGATTCCATGGTGATAAACTCAGGAAATGAGAAATGTGTGCCTACTCTGAGCTACTGAATCAATGTTTTGACATACCAATAAAGGTGCCTAATCAAAGCATAATGCTTTGATTAGCATTTAGTGTTTTACACATGCCCTCTGTCTGTTTTGTGCACTGTGACAGAATACCACAGTAATTTTTAGGGAACAGAAACATTTGGCCTAGGATTCTGGAGCCTGGAAGGTTTGAGATCAAAGGCCTGCATCTGGTGAAGGCTCCCTTGCTGAGTCATACCATGGTGGAAGTCATAACAGGGATGAAAGAGAGGGTGAGAAGGAGGACCTGACTTCATCATTTATCAAAATGCTTCATTCATTAACCAATCCACTCTGGTGATAAGGGCATCAATCCATTTGTGAGGGCAATCTTCATGACCTAATCACTTCTTAAAGGTCCTACTTATCAATACTATTGCATTGAGGATTGATTTTCAAACAAACTTTGGGGTACATATTCAAACAAGAGCATCCTCTCTTTAGAACTATGAAACTATTATTAATTTGTAATCTGAGCTTTCCTAAGCCCTATTAGACAGTACAAGTTAGGATATATTATCATTGAATCCAATGGTGCTAGCTGGATGGCCCTTACATCCAAGTGCCTCCCCACCAGTCCTGGGAGTCTTCTGAGGAGACTTCACTGTCCTATACTCCGGCTGCTTTTTATTTTTATTTATTTATTTATTGGCAGCACTGGGGTTTGAACTCAGGGCCTCATACTTGCTAGGCAGGTGCTCTACAACTTGAGCCACTCCTCAGCCCTGTTTTGTGTTGGGTGTTTTTGAGATAGGGTCTCACGAACAGTTTGCCTGGGGCTGACTTTGAACCATGAAACTCCTAATCTCCTGAGTAGCAAGGATTATGGGCATGAGCCACCAGCTCCTGGCTGGCTGCTTTTTAAATTTTGGCCTCCAATAGGTGACTTTCAAAAGAGTCTGACCTTTGCTACTGCCACTGCTTTTGGGGTCACAGCAGTCCATGGATTTCTTCTCCCTAAAGCATCATCTTTGGGACTTTGCAAAGTTGCTGTTTGGTATCTCTAGCTGCCAAATGTCAGGAAGTTGTCTCAAGTCATCTGTGTACCCACACATTTGTAGCATGGAAATGGATGACACATTGTAATGTGCGGGGTGGTACTACCTGAGTCCAGAGTCTCACAGAGCCCTCGAGGAGAGAAAACTCTTCGATGGGGTCTCAGACCCTCTGCCTGGAACCTGAGGAACAGATGTCCTGCTGTCCTCACTATCCCCGATGCCTACCTCTGGCTTGGAGCATGCTAAGATGATTTCTTCCTCAACAGTTACACCACTCGTTCATGAAAAGACTCTGCATGAGGTCACAGTGTTTGCTCTGTGTTCACACAGTGTTTACACTGAGTACAAAATACCTCAGTTCAGACTTAGGGTAGAAAACTTCTGTGCTATGTAGTCATGTGTTCATTCAACACATTTCTGTGATCAGCTGCTAAGTATGCAAGATTCTGAACTAGACTGTGATTACAGAGATAAGAGGGATACAGTCCCTAGAAGTCTGGAATCATCACAGTGATAGAACTCATTCATAATCAGATATGTTGTAATAGTATGTGTATCATAATAATGTATGTACAAGGTTGGCTAAAATGTAGAAGAAGCTTCCTCCAGCAGCATTCGGACAGTCATAGACAAGAGCTGTACAGAGAGAAAGGAGTTTCTTGAAAAGCATTGCTAGGAAATGACAGTTCAATGATTCCTGAAGCATGAGTTTGCCAAGTAAATGACAAAAGATATTCCATGCAGAAGAAAAAGTGTGAACAAAGTGTTAAAGTGTTTTATTCTGTAAGTTCAATAACTCTATAAATTTGGTATTTTTATACATGATTCAATCTACAACACCACAGCAAAAATATATAAATGACCAAAAAATGTAGCAAAATCTCAAGAGGACTCAATATATGAATAGCAACTTTTCAGCAAAAGCTTGTGAAGAAAACTGACCTTGCAACAGGATTTGATTCCTACTCTTTTGCTGATAGAACACAGGGAAACGAAGACATGGAGGAAGATGAAGATGACAGCAAAGGCATTTGAACTCCACCTATAGACAGTGACCTAGCAGAGGAGAGTGTGATGGACATGAATAGCATAAGCAGTCCTTTGACAATTTGTATACCAAGCATTGATTTAAATTGAACATGTAATGATAAGTCAACAAATGAAAGAAGACCAACACTGGTCAAGAGCTGCAGAAGATCTAGGCACCCTTCTAATTCTGCTAGATCCTTGAAACTTGCCAAATCTGAAATGTGTACCCAAAAAAATGAGGCCAAAACAAGGGAGAGACTCTGTTCTTCAGCATACACATTTACTTGCTTGTTTAGGGAAGAATCTCAAGATGTATTAACCATTCATCACCTTCATTTAATGTAGTTATACTACTACTATGTAACTTACATGGTATAAGTGTCAGAACATTCATTGCTGGAAAAAGAGTAGCAGAAAAAAAGCAAGCAACTGGTATACAAGATTCACCGTGTATAGCACAGCATCTAAGGAGGAACTCAAAATTCTAAACCCACCTCTTCAATAGATGAAGATGTCTGTCACAAGTTGGAAGGAGTGGAATCCTCGGAAAAGTACAGTGCTTCTTCAGGGACTAAGGAATTTGATCTCTGCTGAACTGGAACATTCTCCCTTGTTGATAAAATCCCTGCTGAAGTTTGCCTTACCTGGGAAATCAGAAGTGGCGTCATCCTGCAGCATAAGTAAGTATAAATATCTTCCAGAACCATGCAATGAAAATTCCCATCTCATATTGCTCTTGGTGTGGAACTTGTTTCTTCTCCTGGATGAGAAACCATGGCAGGCTGGACAACAGATGACTCATGCCTGTTCAGTGGCAAGCTTTTCTTACCTTTTCTGAATATGGAAATAAGGGATTTAAAACCTGGAAGTTGCTTTTTGAAGCCAAACCTATCTACAGCAAATATGTATTTGCTACTCCCCTCATCAAAGCAGACAAGTTAGTCTTGCATTTCAGCCTCAGCCTCTGCTTTTGACATATCTGTTACCGCTGTTGAAAAGAATTTTGATTTGAATGACAAATCTAAACTGTGGGAAAATTCATGTGTCTGAGGTATTCAGATCCATGCTGATAGACCAAGAGCCATGTCAAATGTCCAATATTTCCAATAGTCAGAAGTATTAGTACTTATGGCACCTTGGATAAGGAAGGAGCAGGTGGACAGAAGCTCATTCCTACAGACACGGAAAACTATAGCTCTGATGAGTGTCCCACAAAGGTCCATGTATTAGAGTCTTTGTACCCAGGATGGCAGTATTGGGAAATACAATGGACATTGAAGGCCTCATGGTAGTCTTTATGTCATTGAGGATGGGCCCTTGAGAGGGGACTGTGGGACCCTGGTCTCTCAGTATTTCTCGACTTCCCAGCTTAAGATGGGAGCACTCTCTCCAGCACAGCTCTGGCCACGATGTGCTGCCCACTCCCCAGGGCCAAACCAATAAGGCCATCAAATCTTGGATATGGACCTCGAGAAGTTTGAGCCAAAGCATACTTCTCTTTACATTGTAAGTCAGGTATTTATATGTGGTAATGCAAAGCTCACTGATACAACTACTTTACAAGGAGCTGCAGTTTCTCTTAAGACTAGGATGCACCTCTCAAATCCAGATCCTACCACTGTTTTAGTTTTCGTACAGCAGTAACTTGAAAGCATACTGGAAAATGAGGGTCATAATGCAAGAACAGTGACCAACATTGACACAGATACTTTTGGCATAGAATACAAGATGGCAAGAATACAAACAACTATGAAAGATCATCAGTACAGAGGGGATGGAATATCAAAAAATCTGTATGTGTGTGTGTGTGTGTGTGTGTGTGTGTACTTTCAACATTTACTACATAGTCTGTAAAATAAATTCTATTAAAAATACAAGAAACCTAAAGATGTAACAAGAGCAAATCACCACCAATCATATTAATGAAAACAGTAACAAAAAATCTTAGGGCAAAAGCCATTAGAATGAAAAGAGGTACTACAATCTTTTAAGCCACATCAGTGACAGATCAAGCAGATGCCCACACAATTTAATAATAAATTTGAGCAATATAATTTAAAAGATAGTGTGTATTTCTATGCATATATTTATAACCTTTCCAAGGTCACATTTCTGAATGGGATCCTTTGATAGCTTGTCATACAGGAGAAGGCACCAATAAGACTTGGCTTCTTTTCTCAGTTCTTCCCCCACTTAAGAAGAATTACTTCATCTCCTTGAGCATCAGTTGCCTGTTGTCTGTTAAATGGAATAATAAAACAGCTAGCTTTGATTCTGCCCAGAAGTCCTGAACACTGGACTGCCCCAATGTACATGTTCACTGCCCATCAGCACTGGTGGCCCTCAGGAACATCATCCTGTCATCATCCCACATTGCCTTCCTGTGCTAAAGGCCAGTGCTCAGGCCTGTCCCCTGCACGGGAATGGCATTGCCTTACATGTAGGCTGTGTCAGTGATTCCATGCAGTTTCACTGATTTCCTGACTAATGTGTGGGCCTGTCATACTGATCCTCCCTTGAGCTGCGCATCCTGTGGGGGAGAGATGAGAAAAATAACAGCAGCTGCATTTCCTAGCTACTGTGACAGTTTTATCACTGTACTACCAAGACTGTGAAGTGACAGAGGAAGCTTCTAGGAATGCCATTTACATTCCAGGGCACGTCAGTGTTCCCAGGAGCCTGCACGGCACCAGCAGGCTCAGCCTTCCTCTGCAGACCAGTTCCCTACCCAGGGTTCATTGTGGAGCCCAGCCCATAATCGAGTCCAATTACTTTTTAGCTGATTAATTCCATCCTGTGATCCACATGGATTCCCAGCACCCTGGTCCTCTAAATGTTCCTGGTGTGCCTAAATTCCAGTTTGGACAGATCTCAAGTTGGTGCCACAGGGTTTCCTGCAACATGAGGTGTAGGGCTGGTTGTCAGGGGGGTTGGCCAATGCCATGTTCAATGGCTTCATGGAACCTCAATATTAATCTGGCTGTTCCCCCGATGCTACTCCTTCCACTGAAAATGTATCTTCTCCTTCTGAGAGATCTGCAAATATTAATTATATCATCAGAGAAGAAGAAAAGTCAATAAATTCCCAAAGCTGAAGCTGTATAGGCTACATTGCCTAATCACAATGCAATAAAACTAAAAACAGTTTATTGTGATTCCAAGCAAAAAAATCGCTCCAATCATTTTTAATGTGAAAGGAAAAATCCTCCAGCTAGGTGTGGTGGTGCACACCTGTAATCCCAGCACTCGGGAGGCAGAGGCAGGAAGAGTGAGAGTTCAAGGCCAGCCTGGGCTACATATAGAGACTCTATCTCAAAACCTGCCCCCAGAAAAAAATAAAGAAGAACCCTCTAAAAATCATTGGACCAAGGAGAGCAAAAACAAAATATCCTTTAGAATATAATGAATACATATCAATGCACGAAATGAGGCCAAGCAGATTTAAAAATGAGTCCATAAATATTATATGTTTAATTTTAAAAGGAAAAATACATATTGAGTTATAAAGTTAAGATTTTTGAAAAAAAGAAAATGGTTCCAAGGAAGGAAATAATGAAATTAAGAACTAATAACATCGTCTATATAATGAGTGCTCAGTGTGTGTCAGTTTTTTATGAAATACATTCTCTAATCTCTAAAATATTTCACACTGGGTATGATTACATTTGCATATGGAATCGTACATCTGATGATGTATGATCATACATAGCTCTTAAGTTGTAAAAGGAATTCAAGTTCAAGTTCATCTGGTGCCCACCATTGCTGCATTTCCACTGTACTTTATTCACTTCAATGTGCTCTACTAGAGTGTGCTATCTCAAATGTATGCTAAAAAACAAACCATGTGGCAGGTCATTGAAAAATACATAATGCATAAATCTCAGGAAAAATGTAGTGAATGAAAAAAGATGAGAAATATAACTCTATATCAGACATAGAGACTTTACAATGTAGGTTAGTACTATATAAAATATATGACAATAATAAGATCTCAGTAGGATAATTTTATAAAAATACAGAATGAGTAATACCAACACAATAAACAACTTACCCATTAGAATTAAGTTTGGTTTCAAGTGGCAGAAAATTCAAATGAACAATATAGTGCAGCTATGGCAGGAATCCCAAACTGTACCATTTTGTTACTCTGCCAACCTCAATGTGAGTTTACCACCTCATGACACAAAAATGGCCACTGAGGCTTCAACCATCAAGTTTGTACTTTAGCAAGTAAGGAAAAAGCACTCAACCACCTTTTTAAGACAAGTTCTAGAAGTTGAACATCCCATATTTGTATCTACTCTGTAGTGGACAGATTCTAAAATGGTCCCCAAATCTCCCCACTTCTTGTTATTCCCACCCTTATGTAATCTCCTCCACTTGAGTGTGTCTAGGGCCAAGAATGTTGGGCTTTTTTTTTCTTTTTCTTTTTCTTTCTTTCCTTTTCTCCTTTCCTTCCTTCTTTCCTTCCTTCCTTCCTTCCTACCTTCCTTTCTCTCTCTCTCTTCTCTCTCTCTCTCTCTCTCTCTCTCTCTCTCTCTCTCTCTCTCTCTCTCTCTCTCTCTCTCCTTCTCCTTCACTCCCTACCTCCCTCTCTCTTTTGCAATGCTGGGGATAGAAATGTCTTCACACTTGCTCATCATGCACTCTGTCACTAGAGACACAACCCTAGCCCTTTGGGCTTTTAGTGTTTTTAGATACCCTCTCATACTTTTGCCCTGGCAGGCTTTAGACTCCTATCTTTGCCTCCTGAGTAGCTGAGATTACAGATGGTACCACCATACCCAGCCCTAACAAAGTATTTCTAAGAACTAGAATATTCCAAAGGTGATGGATGTGATTTCCATGATAAGGTTATATAAGGATGTACTTTGTCTTGTGAATTTTCTTTCTATAGTGGCACTCTCCCTTTCTGGCTTTAAAGGAGTCAGGTAACATATGAATAGGACCTACTGACAAAGAACCAACAGTGGCTTCTGGCTAGCAAGGACCTGAGGCCCTCAGTCTGACAGTCCACAAGGCCCTGAATTCTGCAGCACCCAGGTGATTGTGAAAGTGGACACTCTTCCCATCAAGACTCTGACAAATTCATCACTGTGACCTTGATTGCAGCCTTGAAAGAGATTCTTGAGCAGAGATCTTAGTTAATTGTGGTCCAGACCTTTGACCTACAGAAATCATGGGAAAACAAACATGTTTTTAAAGCTGCTCTTGTTATAATACCACTGCACAGCCACAGGTAACTAGATCAAAACATTTCAGTTGGACACACATAGGTGCAAGTACAGTCTTTATTCTGGTTGGCCCTATAGAGGCTGAAAGTCAGAAATTCAGCAACCAAGGAGGAAGGGGAGAATGGATATGTGGGAGCTGGCTGGTGATCTCTGCTAAAAACAGACAAAATGGACAAATAATCAAGAGAAAAATGAGAAACATTGTCTATCAGAGGGCTATTTCCATATAATATCTAGCATTAAATTACTTCAAACATTTAAGAAACAAAAAAATCCCTTTCTTATTAAAACAAACTATTCTAAGTTATCTGTTGTTGGTGACATTGCACATTGGAATAATTCTTTTAGCAAAACAATTTATAATAGCTATTTAGAACCAGGAAGTTTCTATTCTTTGACTTAGTGACTCCATTCTAAGCATATCATAAGGAAACAATCCAAAATACATAAGAATAAAACTGTGCAATATAGGATTGCAGAGCTATTACTAACTGAAAAAAATTCAAAATCACCTAAATCTTCATTAATAGACAACCAATAAGTAAATAATGGTCCATCTTAGTAAAATTATCACTAAAAATACCAATTCTAAAGACTTTACAGCATCAAAAGTATGATGTAAAAATGTAAAGTAATAAAAGCAAAACAAAAAAATTTTAAATAAAATAAATAAGCTATAATAATGGTAAAGTGGTTGTTTTGGAATTATTGTTGATTGTTTTTCTTATATTTTCCCACTTTTTCTAATTACTTGTGTAGCTGACAAAAAAAATAACACAGAAGTTTAAATAATAGAAATAGCTTACTTACATTGGGCTTTCCTATCCGTGAAGTACAGCACCAGGCTCCCCTTTACTTAAGTTACTTAATCCAGTCTTCACAAGGCCCCCATAAAGCCATTACCTGTACTACCCCCATTTTTACAGGTCAGGGGACAAGAGGTGCAAGGAGTGTAAATTCCTCACCCCAGAGCCCAGTTAGGACCAGGTGAAGACAGGATTTAAGTCCATATGCATCTTACCCTAGAGGGTAACACTTGAACCACTTCGGCTAAAGGCAAAAAATAAAAGAAAGAGGTAGAGATAGCAAATAAAATTTTTCTCAGAAAATTACCTTTGAGGAAAGAAATCAAAACAGCTTGGGAATTTGGACAAAAGTCCACAGCCCTCTGGATGTCTGGGAACCTTATATTGTTGGGTGTTTTGTTTTTGTTGTTTTTTTATGTGTACAACAAGACCTCTCTGTATAGCCCAGGTTGGCCTTGATCTTACTGCCTTAACCCTCTGAGTGCTGGGATTATAAGCATGCACCACAGCACAATAGTGAAGTACTATTGAGTGGTAGTGATTTGGAAGTAAGATGAAAAATAAGTGACTTAATATTCTTCTGATCAGTCACACTACAAGGGTAAAGAATAGATTTTGTAAGAAACAGTTGCTTGTCTTACAAAAATAATGAGTTTTTGTATATGAAAATAGCTTTCTCAGAGTTGCTGACCTCCACATGTGGAAATAAAACTATTCTGCATGGAGTCATCAGCAATTCAGCTCTGATATCTCCATCCTTTTTGAAGAATCTTTCCCTCATCTGGGGTCAGTACTGTTGCAGGACCAGAGTAACACCTGCACTTTTAATGAGCTTCCCAAATCGCATCTCCTGCACAGCGTCAAGCCTAGCCTCCTATGGTATTTTTATTTCACTTTGGAAGGAAAGCTAAAGGTTTTTAATTGAATGCTCAATTTTAAGTTCTCCTACACTCTACTCTGTGTGTGTGTATGCCTGTGTGTATGTGTTTGCATGTGTGTGTGCACCTGTGCATGTGTGTGTGCCTGTGTGCGTGTGTGTGCATGTGTTGTGCAAACTTGCATTTGGGAGAATGATGAGCATGCGTCACAGGCTAATTATAATTTCTTCTAATATGCTCCCTCCAGTTTTAAGCAAAGCATGTTAATTTAATTGGACTTAGATTTATAATAAATTGAAAATAATCCCGAGCAAAAGAGCTTCCTGGTTCATAGACAGGACATCTAGTATCATTAAGATATGAATTCTCTAAGTTTAGTTATAATGTAATCACAATAAAAATATAAAGAAGTTTTCTCTCTGTAGTTGGCAAATGATATCAAAGTTCATAAAGAAAAACAAATGTGCAGGAATAACTAGGAAAACACTGAAAAAGAAGATCTATGAGGGTGAGCAGCCATCCAAATAGAAAACATACTACAAAACCTTTATAATTCAAACACTGTGTTACTGGCATATAAACAGACAGAAAAAATCATGGAACAGAATCAAAAGTCTAGAACTTCCCTACATATAGACATCTGAGTGTGATAAAACAGACATAATTCATCCAAAGATGGATTTTAAAATAAATGTTAGTGTTATAACTGCTATTCAAAAAAAATGAAATTAGGTTAACTCCTTACACACACACACACACACACACACACACACACACACACACACACACACACCATATGGACCACAGATCAAAATGTAAGAAATGAAACCATACAAGTATGAGAAAAAAGCAGGAAGTTTTTCCTCTATATACTGTGGACATAGGAGAAGGCTTTCTAGTTATAACTAAAAAATCCGGATGCAATAGAGAAGGTTGATAAATTTGACCACATTAAAAATTTTGTTGACAAAAATACAACATAAGCAAAATCAAAGACAAATTATAAATAATAAGTATTCACAACATATATCACACATAGTTAATATCTCTAAAGAACTTTAAAAAAATTAAGGAGAGAAAAGACCAAAAGTCAAAAAATAGAAGACATAACAGATAATTCACATGTCTCCTTTTGTGAGGAGATAGGTTCACACTTTCATACAGTGCTGCTAGAAACACAAAATGGTGCACCAATAGAAGGGGGTTTGACAACATACCAGACAAAACCACATGTACATTTACTTTTAATCAACCCAGTGATCTCTCATCAATAAATATATCCCAGAAATACTCCCTTCAATACAAAAATACAGAAGCATAAAGTTATTCGTCATTTGTATCTGCAAATTATTGGCAATTACTTTAATGCCTGTGTATAGAGAATCCATTAAATCCTGTAGTACATAAAACAATGGAGAGTTATGCAGTTAAAAGGAATGAAGGGAGATCTTCATAAACTGATACGGAGACATTTCTAAGCTTCTTTGTTAATTGACAAAAGTTATGTGCAAAATAGTTTATATAGTACGTAATTTTTGTTTATAAAACAAGGAATAATAAGAAAACAGACATAAACCTACTTATTTTTGTGAACACACACACACAAATCATAAAACAATGAAATTGTTACCTCAAGGAAGAAGGAAATAAGATAGGAAAGCTTAAGGAAAGAGTAAAATGTCTAAGAATGAGTTTTTTATGTAGGTATGACATTTGAAAGATGTCAACAAATTAAAAACTTAAATCAAGTATGAAGGGAAAAAATCTAAAACTTAATGCAAACACAAATGATACCAAGATATTACATATGAAAAACAGAACCACATTGAAGGATAAAAGTATGAACTGTCCAGGCTCATGCCTGTAATCCTACCTACCCAGCAGGCAGAGATGAAAAAGATCATGATTTGAAGCCAGCATGAACAAATAGTATGTGAGATCCTATCTTGAAAATATCTAACACAAAACAGGGCAGGCAGAATGACTCAAGTAGTAGAGCAACTGCCTAGCAAGCGTGAGGCCCTGAGTTCAAACCCCAGAACCACTAGAAAGTATGAACTACTGCAGGGAACTTTTGAGCACAGTACATTGATTACATACCCCAGATCTAGGAGGGAAAAACTACTAAAAAATGTTTGAACTCTCTAGAAGTTTGGGATTTTTAGTATAGTGGTATAGAAATAAAAATTGTGAAACTATTCTATGTATTTTATAGAATTAAGCAAAAGACTAGATGTGATGGTAGTGTTAGGAGCCAGATGACATGGAAATGGAGAGTGGAGAGTGGTAGGGAAGAATCCTATTGGGTTGAAATTGGAGGTATTAGTACAAACTCATTATTTCAGATATATAAAACTGTGTGTATATTTACTAGAACTTTCTGCTAAAAGGACCTAAGAGCAAGCCATAAGTGTGGAGGCCACATATTGTTTTTTAAATCCTAAGGCTGCTGTGAAGTGGGCCCCATTGGCTAAATCGGGGGGCAATTTGAATGTCCGAATAAATAAATGCCTGTGGACATTTAAATAAATGGCTCTTAACTATGAGTCCATACTTACGAGAGAGATAGATAAATGACTAAAACATAATGGAAAGCACATAACATAAATTTGAGCATCCAAATAAACAAGAATTGTACTGGATTATAGTCCATTGATCAAAATAGGTGCCATGAGTCCTACTGATGATAGGTAACTAGATAAAGAAATAGACAGCAGATCAATAGATAGATTTCAAACAGCTCATTTGTTTAAAAAAGTAGTGACTTTTAGCTACAATTTTGTAGCTAGCACAATAAAGATGGTTTCAGGGAAGAATCTTCAACAGGTGTTAAATCTGAGGGGTAGAGGGGGGGTATGATGAGGAGCAGGACTGTGTGGTCTTACTGTGTCTCCCCACAAAATGTGTATTAGTAGCATGGGGAGAACTGTCAATTATACAGTAGAGAAGCTGGACAACAGGACGATCAAAATTATCAAAAGTAAGGAGGGACAAATGGGTTCTGAGTGCCTCCAAATACATTACCCAGAAGACACAGGGTCAGTGTTTGTATTATTCTGGCCATCAATGCATAACCTAAAGCTAGTTGTGAGGAAACATCAAACTGAAAAATATGCCGTAGAATAACTGCCCTGTTTTCTTTTTAAAATGCCAATATTGAAAGATAAAGAAGGGCTAAGAAACAACTCCAAATTAAAAACAAATAAAAAGGTTAGGGACAATGGTTTACACTTGTCAGCCCAGCTATCAGGAGGTAGAGATAGGGAGGATTGCAATTTGAGGCTGGCACCAGGCAAAAATGTGAGAAAAATGTGAGACCCTATCCAAAAAATAATCAGAAAGGGCTGGGGCACCTATCTAGCAAGGGTGAGGTCCTGAGTTCAAACTCAAGTACCATGTAAATAAATAAATAAAAGGGGATAAAAAGACCTAACAATTTAGCATCATTACCTGATCCCAGACTGTATCCTGAATTGGAAGGAAAAATAGAACATAAGGCTTATTACTGGAATACTTGACAAAATTAGAGTATGTATTTGATAAAATATTTGCTATGTTTGTTAAATTTCTAAATTTTATAACTGTACTATGGTTACACAAAAGAATATCTTTACTCTTAGGAAGTACACATTGAATTATTCAGCACAGTGATAATCAATCTTGTCTAAATAACCATGTGCATGTTCTCTGTGTGTGTCTGTGTGGAGAGAGAGAGAGACAGAGACAGAGAGAGAGGATGAGGCAATGTGTCAAAACAACTGGTGAATGTGGGTTCAGGGAATTTGGGATTTCACATTATTCCCTGAATATATTCATATATAAATATACATGTATGCATCCCTGAGTCAATCAAAAGCTTCTCCCTCATCCTTTTCCTCATTCACTTAAGACAGTTCTCTTAAGTGAAGACAGTATTTTATATTCCTATTTTCTTTGTCACCTCCATCCTAGATAGAGCACTTCTCTCCCTAATGCCTCTATATGTTGTTTATCTTACTGTTTTATTGTGAGATAGGTGAGAAATGAAGATTTTTCTTCCCAATTGACAAATGAAAACCAAAACCAAAAATCTGTAAGTGCTGAGCCAAGAGCATCCTAGTAGATCAGATGAAGAAGATCGGCAAGAGGCTGGCTAGTGTGGCCTTTATTCTTGGACCCTGTGTCCAGGCTAGAGATGGCAGCTCAGTGGTGGCTTGGAGAAGGATGTGAGTCCAAGGAAGGACCATGCCTTGAGCTTGCCACCTCCTGGGCCGAGCCCAGGGGCACCAGGCAGAGCCTGAGCTCAGCTTTTGGTTCTTATTCTGACCCAGAGAACATCCTCCCTCCTTGCTCTAAGAAGGCCGCATCATAATAATAATATAATGATTTTTTCCATTCTTCCCAGGCTCATTTCCATTTAGTTAAAAATGCACTTCCCTAATGATTCATTTATCACCCTACTTCTGTATTTAATCATGCCTTACCCAACACCCCCCCCCAACTGTTTGAAATTAATTGTTATCCAGCAAGGCACAGACCTCTCATACTCCCATCTTATTGCTTGGCCCACCACTGCCTTAAGTTATAGCAATAATTAAACTGTGCATTAATTAAGTAAGCCCTACCCTGCTCTATAACAGTTCCACTCAGGCAATTTCCTCCAAGTGATTTCTTTCATTTCGATATTATTACTCTTGCCTACTGGGGTTAGAGGACTACATGTGCAGGGAGAAGATGAGATTGTGTGTGATCTTTCCATGTTGATTAACGACCTTGGCAAGCTTTGTAATTTCTACAACTCTATAAAATCTAGATCCTCCTTTTCTCCCTCCCAAAGCTCTCCTTCTGGGAAAACAGGAAAGCAAGTCCTTCTGCCCTTCTCCAACTCAAATGCAATCAGCTTATGACCCTGCAGACCCAGGGAAGAATTGATATTTAGAGCTCTTGCTATTATGCACATCAGAAAGCACGACAGACTAGAGAACACAAATTCCGAGTGCCTCACACACAGCACTAGATTGTGATGTTCCTCTGGTTCCGATCAAGCTGCAGAAAATACAAGTTCAGCGTGGCTTTGCACCGTGTCAGCCCTGCAAACAGAAAGTGCGCTATGTTTCCCGTGTTCTCCTAAACCAGTACAATCAGTGGACTCTCTTGGTCTCAGCTTGGGCCTCAGAAGGTTTATATGGCTAAGCCAGGCCCCAGGCTGGTCACTGCCTCATGACTAGGAGGTAAACAAGCATCACTACTCCATCTACCAGAGATTCAATCCAGTAATGACAGGGTCCAGGGTGCCAACCATCCTGGTTTATCTGGGACGAGGTATTCAGGGACACAAGACTTTGAGTGTTAGAACAAGAATTGTCTAGGGGAAACAGGGCAGTTTGTTTCCCTGAGGGAAAGTCCCTGAGGACAGGGGTCCTTTTCTAATATACTGTAGCCAAAGTGGCTTGAATTAAGATCTAAGTCATTAACAGTGGATTGTATCAAATGATTAGGGTCTTTCAGTTTTATAGTTGGACCCCAAATACAGAAATTTCCTCCCCACCCCAATCTGGAGAATGGGTCCTTCTCAAGTGGACAACAGCATCCCTGTACTTGTTGGCCTGCCTATTCTGCCAGGTAGTAACCAGCAGGTAGTAATCAGACAGGTAGTAACCAGGCAGGTAGTAACCTGGCAGGTTGTAACCAGGTCCAATACCATTCCCAGTGTCCCAGAAAAGGGCAGGAAAGACTGATAAGAGGGTGGAATGGGTATAAATTTGAGCATAACAAATTACAGGAACAATACAAAGCTCCAAACAGTGACTAACTCAGGAGAGTATAGCAAAAAGCAGGTTTAGAATCCAAGATGAAACCTGCTGAATCTATGAGTCTCCAACTAAATTTTGAAAAATTCTTTGGGGTGCTTTTACATAGTAAGAGTAGCAGCTAGCATTTATTAAATCTTTCTGGGTGCCTGGCACCATTCTAGTCACTTTAAATTAATTTACTCATTTAATCCTTTCTACAGAGTAGGTGTTAAGGATTTTATGACAACTGACGAATGGGCAGAAGAAAAGTAATTTCCCCCAAACATTAATTAACCAACATTAATGGAGTGAGTAGGTAATCTCTAGTTTGTGTTCTTGGTCATCACATTACATTGTTTCTTATAGGCTATTCTTACTCTGTTAAAATTCAGGGATTTGATCCTCCCTTATTTGATAAATTTGGGGTGAGATCCAGGAATCTGCAGTTTTAACAATAGCCTAAACAATTCTGATGCAGGAGAAGCAAGATCTCAGGGATTAGAGACATCTTCAACCAGAAAAGCACACACAGGAGAGCCTGGACAGCAAACAAGTTCGCAGCGAGTTCTAATCCTGAACACCACCTAATGGTCTTCCCATTCGGGTAATGGACTCTTCCATCCCTATCAAGATTGATTCAAAAATGGGGCTACACTTAGGGTGCGATCTTAACTAGGACTGGCAGAAGCGGGGACTAGCACACCTCCTCCCTTCAGCAGGCCAGTGAATTTGTTTGGTAAGAAGAAACTGTAAGATCTGAGCACTAATGTCCACAGCCAAACATGAACTGCTAAACTCCCTGAAGTGGCCCCAGAACTATGACGTTTAATCCTTGGAGATGAAGAATTCTCTGGGTTGAAAAGTAGTACTAGCACATTTGAACTGTGTGAAACACAACAATGAGATGTTGGTGTGCCTAGCGTGATTCTCAGTCAAACAGAACCAGTCCCAATGCCACCTGGTTAGGCCAGACAGGCAGTCTGAGCAGTTCTGTCTAGGAAAAACATGAAACATGGATGCTTCTGTCTGTTTTCCTGGGGAAGATTTTGGAGGTTCAGAAAAACAGATTCTCTGCCTCTCCTTAAACAGGGAATTCTTGTTTCCTGGCTCTTCCTCAGCATCAGCAATTGCATTTCATGAGTGGCAGATCAGGATTGCTGTGCCTAGAACAGTTGATGGTGGTCCCTCAGGAGATAGACCAACAGACAGAAAGAGACTGAAGAACAGCTTGTGCAAAACCTCCTTTGCTACGGGTGTTGATATAAGTGCAGTGCGAGCCTGTGTTCCTTCCCAGGAGTAATTACTGTCCGTGTTTCAGCTTCTCTTTGATGTGCCTGAGTTCTGGAAGCTGACCTTCTCCACATAAGGAAAGCAGAGCCTGTTATCTTTCTTCCATCTACTGCTGATTTACTCTCTTGAAGAAGTGATGAAACTCATATTGGCTTTTGTTTCTTCCTCCTACCCTGATTCATGGAGTTTTTTAGAGATCAGTGGCATCCCTGAAAGACTGCTGTCCCTGATCAAAATTCCCCCAGATTCTTTGGGCAGTGTGTCCGTCTATCCATCTGTCTGTAGAGAGTAAGATAATGAAGGAAAATTAACATCATATACACGCTCTTTCTTCTCATTAGAGGCTCAGCAACTAGCTCTCCCTGCTGGGGTCGCCCACACCTTTTTTTCTTTATGATTTGCGAAAGAAAAGAAGAAAAGGAAGAACAATTTGGAGCATCATTTTAAGGTGTATGCACCCGGTGAAGCTCTTTTAAGTGATATCCAGTATGGCTGAAGCCCCACAATTCCTTGTGCTCCCAGTTGATCTGGCCCAGTTTCTCACTTCAATGACATTCATTCTTCAGTTTGGCCATTGTATTCTGATCTCTTCTCAAATGGCAATACCTAGGGAACAAAACATTTCCCTTCTTTTTTTTCTGTCTTTATTTTAAGAGCAATTCCCCTGGTCCTTTTATTCAACCATAGAAAAGGCTGCTTGTTCTCATCAATGGCTCTACTTGACTAAGACTAACCACAAGCAGATGGATGGACAGCTCATCCAGCTGGAGGCCTGGGAACATTGGCCTATTAGAGGTGAGCCTCTGTCTGAAAACACTCACTCTGCTAAAAACCTGAATTTTCAAACAGACTACAAGAGCACTTACAGGAATTTCTTACAAAAACCAATCCCTCTTAAGATTGTTCCTGCAGGTAGTTGCTTACAGATCATTCACTGTAACTGTAAGATTGATGGAAAACTAACAGGACAAGAAAAGTGTTTCAGGAGAAATTTAAAGCCAATTTGTGTCAGAAAAGACACAAATTAAAATCTCTCAGAAATGTAAATCAACCTTTGATTACAGCAAAAGCCTATGCCAAAATAGCAAATCTTATAAAAGCATTTAAACTTTCTTTTCTCTTTTTGTAGTACTGGAAATTGAACTCAGGGCCTTGTACTTGCTGGCAAGTGCTCACTTGAGATACCCCCAGCCTGTGTTTTGTTTTTTTTTAAAGCTGGATTCTGATAAAATTTTATGGACTGAATGATTAAATGAGAGACCCATCTGTAAGTATAAGAAAGAAACAAACTAATGTGACCATCTTATCATTACTTTTCAAAGATGTAAATGCAAGTTAGTTCATTAATGCATGGAAGGGGGCAAAGAATACTCCTGACTGTTTGGGAAAAGGCAGCCATAGAAAGAACTATGAAAAAGTTACATAATTTTTTCTCTTTTTTTTGAACTTCTTGGTAACACAATTGATGAAAATTCATATCTTATTAACCTAATTTATATTTATTCTTTTGCTTTTTGTCACTCAGATTTTTTCCTCTAAGGATGGCCCAAATTATTATTCTGGCTGTTTTTGTTTATTTGTTTATAGGAGTAAATCTAAATTATATATATCCATTTTATTGACATATATTGTAGATCTATGCCATGCAATGCCGTGGTTACTAACCATATGTGATTATGGTTAATTCACCAGTTAACCACCTGAACTGTGGTTAATTCAAACTGAAATATTTTCTAATTGTAAAATAGATACTGGATTTCAAAAACTTAATATAAAGTAAATAATGCAAAATATTCATAATTTTACATTGTTTATATGCTGAAATAGTAACATTAAAGATATTGAGTTAAATATATTGTTAAATTAATTTTACTTATTTTTTTCAGGCTACTGGAGAATTTTAAATGCTTTTTATTTTAATTTTTTGGTGGTGGTAGGGTTTGAACTCAGGGCTTTGCTCTTGTTAGATAGGTGTTCTACCATTTGAGCTACCCTCCTAACCAACTGCTAGAAAACTTTAAACTACTTTTTCTGTTTTATAAGAAAATTTTAAAGTGCGTATGTGGTAAGCAAAAATGGCAGAATAGGATGCTCCAAGCCCTCCTTCCACTCACAGAAGCACTGATTCAACAATATGCAGATCAATTCCCTTTGTGAGAAGTCCGGAAAACAGTTAAGAGGCTCCCACGTCCTAGTTTGAGCCAGGCCATCCAACCACATCCAAATCAGCAGCAAAGTTCACGACAACCACTCAACCTAGTCCCTTCTCCCAGCTCAGTGCAGTATGACTAGGAGAAAAATTTATAACTCCTGTCCCTTCCTGGGAAGGAAAAGAAAAGACTGACATATATATCCAATGTATAGTCTTGGTGTGGGTAGATGGGGGACAAAGGACTAGTTTTTGTCTTGCCTAAATCTAAGCATTAACAGGAGAGGGAATCAGGAGGCCACTGAGAAGAAAGATTAAGTTTGAACTAGCACACACTCAAATAACATGGTCCCTCCCCA
This sequence comes from Castor canadensis, assembly GCF_047511655.1. Lineage (NCBI taxonomy): Eukaryota > Metazoa > Chordata > Mammalia > Rodentia > Castoridae > Castor > Castor canadensis. Next base: position 66,849,729 of record NC_133399.1, on the reverse strand, counting down.
ACCTCAGCACAGAATGAACAGGAGAAAACTCCTAACTCCAAGGTTGTTCTTGGGGAGGGATGGAGTTGGAGTATACATCTAATGTTCTTACTTTTCCGGGGGCTTCCCAAGGGATGATTCTGAGCTCACTGAAGCTCTACCAGGACCTGGTATAATCTAGACTGCTGGAAGCTGCTGAGAAGAAAAGAGTAAATTTGTGGCAGATCCAGAGAACCTGCAGTACTACAGACAAACGTTAAGTGACATAAAGAGATTATGAGCTCCTGAAAAAAAAAAAATCAGGAAACCCCTCTAACTGGGAATTTATATGCACAGAACCGGAGAAAATAAATCTAGTGAAAAGGGTTGAGAGACCCTGGAATCTCTAACCAGGTGAAGGTTTTTCCCTATATAAGATCATCCCATAACGATCGGAAGAGATGATTATTACTAGTCACATGAAGAAACGAGGAAACATGGCTAATCAAAGAACAAAATATATCTCCAGAAACTGACCCTAAAGAAATGGAGGTATGATTTACCCAATAACGAATTCAAAATAGGTACCGTAAAGTTACTCACTGAGGACAGGAAATGATGTATAAACAAAATAGGAATGTCAACAAAGAGAGAGAAAATATAACAGAGAATTCAACTTTTGAATTTTAGTAGAATAACTAAATTTTCCTGGTGATTCTTTTGTAGACAGCATATAGTTGATCTTTTTCTTTTTTAAAATCCACTCAGCTGATCTATATCTTTTTGTAGGGGGGGCAGCACTGGGGTTTGAACTCAGGACCTCATGCTTACTAGGCAGGTGCTTTTACTACTTGAGCCACTCCACCAGCCTGATCTACATCTTTTGATTGAAGGGTTTAATCCATTTAAACTTAAAGTAACCACTGATCAAGAAGCACTTACTATCTGCCATTTAGGACAAATCTAGTGGTATTGGGGCACCACCCTCCCCTGGCTGGGAACTGTCCATGCCCCTCCCCACTGAGTTCAAGAAAAAGATCAACTATGTGCTGTCAAAAAAGAATCACTATACATTTAAGGACACTTACCAGCTACAAGTGAAGGAAAGTAGGAGTGGCCACACTTACAACAGACATAAAACTTTAAATCAAAAACTGTTACAAGAAACAAAAAAATATAGTGTTCAATGATAAAAGGATCAATTCACCAGCAAAATATAAACATACATGTGTCCAGCATCAGAACACCCAAGTACATGGAGAAAATACTGATAGAGCTGAATGGAGAAATACATAGCAGTACAATAACAGGAGCTTTCAATAATCCACTTTCTATAAGGGATAAAATTTCCAAACAGAAGACCAATAAGGAAACAGGACATGAAAAACACTATAGACCAAAGGGACCTAAGAGGCATATGAGGAACATTCTAGGAGAAGCAGCACAACACACTTTCTTCTCAAGCACACCCAGAACGTGATCCACAGTAGACCACACGATGGCTCGCTCACAAAACAAGTCAACAAAGTTAAAGATTGAACTCATACCAAACACATTTTCTGACCTGAGTGGAATGACACTGAAATTCAATAACACAAGAGGAAATCTGGAAACTTCACACATAGCTGGAAATTAATATACTCTTAGGAAACCAATGAGTCAAAAAAAGAAATCAAAAAGAAAGTTAGAAAACATGTTGAGATAAATGAAAACAAAAAACACAACATACTAACACTGATGGGACACAGCAAAATCATTTTAACTAGGGAAGAAGTTTACAGAGATAAACACTACATTAAAAGTGAATAAATATTTAAATAAACAGCCTAACTTTCTACTTCAAGGAACCAGAAAACTAAGAATAAATAAAGCCCAGAGTTAGCAGAAGAAAAAAATTCATAAGATCTGATCAGAAATAGAGAAGAGAAAAACAATAAAAAATATCAATGAAATAAAACTCAGGTTGTTTTTTTTAAATCAGCAAAATTGACAGACCTTCAGCTAGACTAGCCAAGAAAAAGGAGAGAACACCCAAGTAAAATCAGAAATGAAAAAGGAAGCATTATAACTGTACCACAGAAATAAAAATGAATTTAAATTGACTCTGCATAATTATATACCAACAAATTGGATAACCTAAAAGAAATGATAAATTCCTAGAAACATACAACCCACCAAGACTGAACCATAAAGAAACAGAGGTGGGGGTATGGCTCAAGTGATAAAGCACTTGTCTAACAAGTGTGAGGTGCTGAGTTGAAGCCCCACTACTACTGGAAAAAAAAAAAAGACTATAGGAGAAACAGAAAATGTGAAATAACTTACAACTAGTAGGGAGATAGAATCAGTAATCAAAACCTTTCAACAAAGAAAAGCCCATACCAGATGGCTTCACTGTAGAATTCTACCAAACATTCAGAGAATTAATGCCAACACTTCTAAAACTCTTCCAGTGAAATCGAAGAGGAATGTGCCCTTCCAAATGCATTTTATGAGGCCAAAACCACAATACAAGAAAAGAAAACTACAGACAGTATCTGCTGATGAGTATTGATGAAAAAATCCTCTACAAAATACCAGTAAACCAAACTTTACCGCACATTAAAAGGATACTATATCATGTCAAAATGGGCTTTATCCCTATGATGGAAGGGTGAGTCAACATATAAAAAAATCAGTAAGTATGATAGGCCACATTAATGGGACAAAAACTAAAATCCTATGATCATCTCACACACGCAAAAAAAAAAATTTGACACAACTCAACACCTTTGCATGATGAAACACTCAACAAACTATGAATATCAGGAGCTTATCTCATTATTTAAATACCATATATGAAAAGTTCACAGTTAACATTTTAATGATGAAAAAAACAAAAGCTTTTCCTCTAAGATCAGGAACAAGGCAACAATGCCTGCTCTTGTCACATCTATTCAACATAGTATTAAAAGTCCTACTGAGGGAAATAAGACCAGAAGAAGAAATAGAAGGTATCCCAATTGGAAAGCAAAAAGGAAAATGAACTGTTTGCAGATGGCATTGATACTGGATGAAGATGCCAGAACAGGAGTCAAGAGAAAAGAAAGTAAAAAGATCATTGAAAGGACAGCAAAGCTCCCACATGGGAAGCTAAGCTATAGTATAGCAGAGTCCAGGAGTGATACAGGGCTCTTCCTGCCTTAGCACCAACTATTCTATCTTGAAACTTATTGCATTTATCATTGGTTGGTGCCTAGTCAACTTCCTACTAAACCCAGCCACCTGCCCAAGCACATCCTTATCCAAGAGAACATTCCAAGAAAGCGGGGTAGGCTTATCCTGCCCTTGGGGCCCACCATCCATATCTTGCAGCTGCATTCTGTTATTTTGGTGAGAGACCTGTTGCTTTTGTAAGAAGCCTGTTGTTTCTCATGCCTCTTCAGATGGCTGCTTCTAAAATGTCTCCTTCATCCAAAATAGAATCACGATTGTCATTTGTTCCCCTCAGAGCATGATCTTATTTATAGGAAGTCCTAAAGATAGACACACACACACATATACACTGTAAGAACTAATAAACAAATCCAGCAGAGTTGCAGTTTACAAAAGGAATACACAAAACTTCATTGCACTCTTATATACCAGCAGTAAACAAACTGAAAAGGAAATTAAAAAAAATCATATTTACAATATCATCAAAAACAACAAAACACTTCAGAAAAAACTTAACTGAGGAAGCAAAAGATTTGAATGTTGAAAACTACAAAAACATTGCTGAAAGAAATTCAAGAACACAAAGAAATTAAAAGATCCTGTGCTCATGGATTAGAAGATTTAATATTGTTAAAATGTCTGTATGACCTAAAGTAATACAAATTCTGTAAGATCCCTAACAAAATCTGAATGGCATTTTTTGCAGAAGTAAAAAAAATCCTAAAATTCATATGGAACCACCACAAAAGACTGAATAGCCAAAATAATCTTAAGAACAAAGCTGGAGTCGTCACAGTCGTTAAACCATCTTATAAAGCTATAGTAATCAAAACAGTGTGGTACTGGCACGAAGAAAGACAAAAAGACCAACAGCACAGAATAGAGATCCCAGAAATAAACTTAAGCATATAGTCACGTGATCTTCAGCAAGGGTGCTAAGATAGTCTCTCAACTAATAGTGTTGGAAAACCTGGGTATCCACATCCAAAGGAATAGACCTGAACACATTATAAAAAATTAACCAAAATAGATTAAATAATTAAGTATGAATTCAGCCTGAGACTATTAAACTCTTAGAAGAAAACACAGAAGAAATTTATAGAAGCTTTAATCTTGACAAAGATTTCTCGGCTATTATACCAAAAACACAGGCCATGAAAGCAAACTAGACAAGTAAGATTATCTCAAACTAAAAAGCTTCTGCACAGCAAAGGAGACAACAGTGTTAAAAAGCAATCTAAGAAACTGAAGAATACTTCAATTTCAAAACTTGCAAACCATGTATCTGATAAGGACTTATTATCCAAAACATGTAAGGAACTCCATGTAACTAAATAGCAAAAAAGTGAACAATGCAATTAAAAATGTCTGAGAACTTGATTAGACATTTCTTCATAGAAGATACACAAATAATGAACAGGTATATGAAATACACACAGCACTACTAACCATCAGGGAAATGCAAATCAAAACCACACTAAGATACCACCTCATACGTGTTAAGATAGCCATTATTAAGACAAACGGAACAAATGGAAAGTAACAAGCCTTGGTGCGGGTACAGAGAGAGGAACCCTTGAATACTTCTGGTGAGGATATAAAGTTTACTCACCATGGAAAACAGTGTCGTGCTCCTTAAAAAAATTAAAAATAGAATTATCAAATCATCCAGCAATTCCACTTCTGTATATATACCCCAAAAAATTGAAAGAAATGTTTATACACCAATCTCCAAAAGGTCAAACAACCTAAGTGTCAATCTACTGTGAATGGATAAACAAAATGTGCTAGAACCATACAATGGGATTTATTTAGTCTTAAAAAAAGGAAGGGAATTCTGAAACATGCTGCATTTTGTTTAAGCTAAATGAAATAAGGCAGTCACAGAAGGACAGATAGGAAGTTCTGCTTATATGGGAAACCTAAAATGGTCAAATTCATAGACTGAGTATGGAATGGTGGTTGCCAAGGGCAGGGGGAGATAGAAAAAGAGTTGTTATTCAATGGGTGTAGAGTTCCAGTCATATGACATGAAAAGGCTCTAGAGATCTCGTACATTGTGCTCCTAGGTGGGCTGGAGGAGTGGCTCAAGTGGTAACATACCTGCCTAGTAAGCATGAGGCCCTGAGTTCAAACCCAAGTACTGCCAAAAAACAAAACAAAAAACCCCAATGTGTCCCTAGTTAACAATACTTGTGAGTTCGTGACATGATCAGAAAAACGTATGTAGTTGTAATTTCATGCTGCTTGGCATGAATTTTGAGTACAGGGTTAACTGTGTCCTACAAAAAGCAGGGTTTAGTCACCTTTGGTACAGTTTCCAGCTAACTGCTTCCTTCTTAATCTGCTCTATACAACAGCCTGAGATGACTGCTTCTCTATGGGACTTATAAATCCAGCCTTCCAGACTCACCCTGCTGACCCCACACCCTACAGGGTCTGCACAGCTATGCTACATAACTCCTAAGCCACAAGTGACTTTCAGGTCTCATGTCCACATTCTTTGGCCCACCAATTAGACTCCTCCTGGGCAAATGGCTTGGCTCATTCCCTGGGTCCCAACAAAGGTCCTCCCTCTCTCTCTCTCTCTCTCTCTCTCTCTCTCTCTCTCTCTCTCGCCTCCCATCTGCTGGTGAGCACAGTGCCCTTCCTGCAGCACTCCATTGACCATAGGTTACAGATCTACCTTTTCTGTCCTCTCATGGGTTTTCTTGTGATGCTTCCCCTGCGTCTCCTCTGACCAGCACAGCCAAGCCTAAGTCTCCCTGGCCAGTGTTCTCCTAGGCAGTGGCTACCCCGGTAGGAATAAACCAGACACAGGTGAAACAAGAGCCACAAGCATGGCTGCCAGGATAAACAAGTTTCCTGGGAGGACACCTGGCCACAGGTCAAACACCTAGATGTTAGGCCATCCTCCAGGACCGCTAGTGACAGGCACACGATAAATGTCCATGACCAAATGCTTGGATTCTCAGCAGACCAGGACTAAAGTTCCAAGCTACTCTTCAAAGAGAGAGGTCAAACTGAAGTTAGAGGAAAACTCACAGTGTATATATGGCTCTCTGCCATAGAACTCCATAAGACCCTGATAGAGGGAGGCATTAGAAGAATCTTTTGTTATTTTGATATTTGGTCTTTGACCCTGGTTCCTGACACAGACTTCTGTGTGACAGAGCATCTGACACAGAGTTCCTAACCCCTGGGGATTTCTTGGTGGGCTCCTTAAGAAGCCTAGAATGGGGGCTGGTTGCCATGGGAACTAACCATGTGATTAGAGGGTCCGAACTTTCAGCTCCACCTTCTGATCTCTAGGACGAGGAGAGGGGCTGAAGGTTAAGTTGATCACCCATAGCCAATGAAGCCTCCTGAGAACCCCAATATACAGGGTTTGAAGAGCTTCCAGATTGCTGAACTCATGGAGGATAGGGAGGGTAGTGCACCCAGACAGGGCATAAACCCCTCCCCCGCAATTCCCACCTACCTAACCTTATTTATCTCTCCCAACTGATTGTTCATTTTATCCTCTATTATATCCTTTATTAGTAAACTGCTAATCATAAGTGTTTCCCTGTGTTCTGTGAGCCACTCCATCAAATTAATTGAACCTGAGAAGAGGATTGTGGAAACTCCCAACTTGGGGTCAACTAGCCAGGTCAGTAGCATAGGCTGCAGTCCACTAGTGGCAGTGATTTACAACTGAAACGGGGACAGTTTTGTGGTACTGAGCAGCAACCTGGAGGACCTGACGCTGACTCTGGGTAGATAGCTTATTGGACGTTCAGTTGGTGTCTGCTGGGAAAACCCCACACACAGCAGGTGTCAGAAGTGTTGTGTTAAGTAGTATATGAGAGAGAAAAACAGAGATTGCTCTTTTCCTTCAGAATGAAAAAGAAGGAGATCTTATGTTCTGTGTATTTTTGCCTCAATGAAAAAAAATACATGAGACTTGCTTTACATTTCTATTGGACAGTGCTCTAATACACTAATATTTTAGCTACCACAAATATTTTATCCCAATTTATATCTTGCCTTTCACTTTGTTTATGGTATCTTTGATGCAACAAAAAAATTTAAATACAGTCAAATTTTGAAACAGTTTCCTTCAGCTTTATGTTTGTAAGATAGTCTTCCCTATGTTGATTACTATAAAATATTCACCTATTATTTTATTTCAATTGTCCTTTTCTCATGTTTAAACTATATTGTATCTGGAATTTCATATGTGTATAGTGTGAGATTTGGATATGTGTTTCTTTTTCCAATACTGAAGGTCAGTTGTTCCTACACTATTTATTAAACTATGCATCTTTTCCCCACTAATTTATAAAACTATATCTATTGTAAGTCAAGTTTCATGTGTGCTAGAATGTGCTTCTGAGCTCTTTCTCTCTGGCTCAAAAAGGACACTGGCCCATTTGTTCTTCCTGGCCCTATGCCACGTGATTTCAATGGCTGTGGCTCTGTCATTTAATCTTGTCTCTGCTAAGCAGCTCTACCTGCCCTCCTTGTTCCTTATTAATTGCTATTACAATTTGTCAGTTTCCAGATTGGCTCCCTGGCATCACTGCAGAGGGTACGGTGCTGAATGATGCTCAGGTGGTTGACTCTACTTTGGACCTCTCCACTGGAATGGTCTATTTCCCAGCCCCAGCCCTAAAGTCACATGGATCTGGTACCCAGCTTTGCTAGAGAACCTGTTTCTTCTCCTGGTCCCTGGTATCTGGTCCATTGAAGTTGTAATTCCAAGCAACTTTTCAGCCTTTGTTCTTGGGCATGAAGCACGACTCTTTCCAACGTCTCCAAGCTTTGCTAGGAATGGCTTTCCTTGACGAAAGGTACAGATTTGCTGCAACTACTGGCCATAAAGTTCCAGCATCCCCTTGCCAGTCCTTTTGGCCCTTTTCCTTAAAGTTTTGTGCTCTCTCCACCTCTGTTCATGATGGGTCTCCTTTTTGAGCACAGCTATATAGTTTTAATATGCTTTTGTTTTATTCATAATTTCTCTGGACCATAGGACAGAGAGGGAACTTTTCTACAAGCATTCAACCCAACATTTAAAAGCATAGAATTGTATTTATTAACATGGGAAGATATTCATAATATGTAAGGGAAAAATTATCAAGCAGGACAAATGGATGCTCTCATTTAAAATACTAACGAAATGCATGCACATGTGCGTACATAAATGGAGATTCTATTGGGGTTTTTAGGCTGATTGGGACAGATGTGGGTTTAGGATACATCAGAGGACATACAAGAAGAAACACAAGGGGAGGAATGAACAGAAACCATTTGAATGCAGTGCATTCAGTCCCTTTGGGAGCACAGCGACCTCATCACTGCTCAAAACACAACAGTGGCTCTGTGCTCCAACCTGGCAAACCTGGAATAGATGGTCAAGTGACCACTCACCTTGTCATTGCCTCAGAGGTCTCTGTTGTTCCCTTTCTTTTCATGGGCTGTGGTTCCTTTTGGTCTCTGCTTCCCTTTTAGCACTCACTGCAACCATGCAACTAATGTCTTCTTTGTAACTCAGTTTGTGTGCTCACCCTGCTACAGTCTCAGGACTTCTGTTCACTGTTTTCTCTCTTTGTCGACTTTTATTTATTTGTTTTGTTTTTTCAGGCCTGGGGATGGAACTCAGGGCCTCATACATGCTAAGCAAGCACTCTACCACTGAGCCACATCCCAGCCCTTGCTTCTCTCTGCAATTCTCCACCTTGCTCCTTCTCTACTCTTCACATCTAGCTCTGCTTATCTCCTGCTTTGAGTCCAAAGGAAGGACCAGAATCCCTCAGTTTTCAACTATTCAGTATATGGCACCTGTTTTGGTCAAAGTTCTCATACCCAGTCATCTGAGAGACCTCTGGTTTCCGGATGTTGGAGCCGAATTTGTGTCTTTGCCTTTAGGTCAGTCATTGACGCCTGCTTCCCTATGCAATGGCCAGGGTTGCAGAAACATGACCCAGAGAATAACAGTTCTCGCTCCCTGTCACCACTTGACTCTCTAGGAGCCAGAAGCATAGCAGGCACTTGGAGCACAAGAATGTATTTTAAGCCAGTAGGAGTGGCAAGAATGGGTAGGTAGGATCTTAACTTTCTTTTCCTTTTCTTTTGCCCTCCTCTTATTTTCTAAGGAGAATATTTTCTCACATGACATTTTAATGCTTGGTGTAGCTAATTACATGTTGGTGTTTCCATTTCTTTAAGACTTATCTTAAATCATGCATTTTATTTAAGTCATGTTCTCTGCCATAAGACTTGATTAACAGGCTTAAAATTAGAGATACTAAGGGATTGGTTTTCGTTGATACACAACAGTGCAGAAACAAACCCATACCTGATTCCGTCAGTTCTGCGTATGGAAAGTCAAGGTACTTAAACCCCAAAGCATCAGCATACATTCTGTGGGTGGTTACCCACCCTTGATGGGACCACCTCAGCGCAAACAAAGCAAAGGTTCCTCTTCAAAGCAAAATTGATAAAATGATGATAATGACCGTGTTGATTTGGTGAAACTTGGAATGATATGATTATGACGTTGATGGCCTGTTCCATTTGCATAGAGAATCTGCTATTAAACGGAGTTTCTTATATTTCCCCTCACTTGTTTTCTACAGCAATTCTGTAAACTAGACGAAACATGGTTAGTATCTATATATTTTTAGTTGAGAAATTGCCACTCAGAGACACTGAATAAAATTGTGAAGTAGAACGAGATGTAGAAATGTTGACTCATATTTCATTGCTTTTCCAGGAATAAAACTTAGGAGTTAAAAAAAAAAACTTAGGAATAAAAAAAAATTATTTCCAGTGGTAAGGACCATTAAAGCTCTCCTCAGTTACCTGAATCATATGACCTGTGTACCACTCAATCGCAACTGTATCCCCTCACATTAAGGAATTTTAATTAAGTCCTGCAAACATCTGTCCTCTTTCTTTAGCTCTGTTGCATCATAAAATGGAAGTGGCACCTCAGAGGTGACCAGTCCTGACATGTTTACATTCTCATCACGTGACACTTGGTTCTGCTTCTTGAAGCTCATTGAGGGAAGTGACTGCACTGTTTAACCTGAGCATGTGTGATGCACCTAAGTTGCTAACAGCTGCATAAAGAAGCAACGTGTCACCTAAAATAGTCTTAAAACAGTTAAGACCACCATTCTGCTGCCAGCAATGCTCTCATGTCAAAATTTCCAAGGTCTTTAAGATTTTATCTTTAATGAGCAAAAAATATAGTAAATCAATAAGGCTTGTATTTGGAAATAACAGAAAATTTTACTACCGTGACTTAGTCAAACGGAGGTTTTTTGATTTTTTTTTTAACATTTCAAGAAGTCCTGAGTGGAGCAGGTGGGTTCAGCTAGGTATGGGAAGATACCTTCAAGGAACCAAGTGACAGATAGCATTCTACTCTACCTTCTGGTCACAAAATAGCTGCTGCATTTCCAGGCATCATGCCCACATTCAAGTGAGAAAGGAAAAGTTTCATCTGACCCCTCCTTTTATTTGTTTTCAAGATAAAAAGGAGCTTCCCCAAAAATCCCTACATAAGATTTCCACTTAGGTCTCAAGATCTCATCACCCAGAACTGGTTGACATGGCAACTTCTTTTTGCAAGAGAGGCTGAGAATTTAGGGAGCAGGCTTGTCATAACGAAATCATAATTTGTCACAATCTCTCACCTGAAGCTGGACCAATGGCTACTACAGACAGAGCCTAAGTCTGGTTATGGTGATAGAGTTTGCTGCCCATGGATCAAGCATTATATGGCGGGACACTCAAGTTCAGAGCAAAAAAAGAAATGAGGCCAAGTAGTCCTAAAAAGTGGGGGAGAGGAAGCCCTCATCTCTGCTCCTCACCTCACTCCCAAATTTGGGATGAGCAGTTTCCTTTACTCATGCTTGAACAGAATGAAACAGGAGAAAGTTTTTGAAACATAAAGTTTCAATGCTGTCAATAATATTTTTGTATATTTCTACATTTAAAAAATAGATTTATTGTCGGAGAAAAGCTTTGGAACCCTATAATCTCACAAGGCACAGAGGGCTCTGAATGGACTTGGTCCAGAAGGATGTATTCTGAATAGCCTAAGAACTGGCCTGGAATGACACTGCCAGTCAGTCTCATGCCACCAACAGGGTTATGACAATTAAAATTGCTCAGATGTCTGTCAGTCATTCTCATTATCCTACTGACAATTACCTTTAATGGCCAAATGAAATAATGAGTCAACAGTGAGTCTGGAGCACATGACTCTTCTATTCTCAAAGAAACTCAGTGGTAGGAAGGCAAGTTTGACAAGTCTGGGCCCATTCCTATGAGCAAGTGCTATGGAGATAAACTTGTGATAAGAAGCCAGAAGAATATATAGTCACTGAATTCATTAGCAGGATTAACGTTCCATGTGGCCTTCAAGCTATGGCTTCACAAATTATCTCAGAAAATGTGCTACAATAGTGAATGGTATTTCAGTAATTTCTTTGCCAGCATGCCTTGCAAAGACAACTCGTATTTAAGACCTCCTTACCCTATGTGTGTGTCTGCTCCTAGGAAGGCACTTTGCTAGTAACTTGCCAACATTTAACATCTATACTTCTTGACTCTGTCAAAGTGAACAGAGCTCTAATTTGCCTCTCAGTCACTGACTTGCTCTATGGCGTACTGAAACTAGGGACAATTTCAGCCTTGCTCAATGGAGACCTGTCAGTCTTTTTGCTCCCTTGATAGTTCCTAATGCACACATTCGATTCATCACTTAGTCATTCCACAAAATTGCTCAGGGCCTCCGATGTCACAGCACTATATTGGAATACAGTTGCAAAAACAGCGATGGCTTATACGTGGAGAAAAAAATGTGGCTTTAGAAAACCAGGTTATAATCCCCAACTCAGCCACTTTGTAGATCTTTAAATTGATGGCATACTATCTCTGAGCCCCAGTTTTCTCATTTTTAAACATGCAGAAACAGTTATTAGGGTTATTATAGGAATAAATACGTATCAGGAAAATTCCATGTCCAGTGCCTGACATGTAAACGTGTATTTCCTCTTGCTTCTCAAAGTCCTGTGCTCTAATGATGTCTTTGCTGTACCCAGAGTAAAAAGTTTGAATAAGCCACATAACTTCACAGTCTCCTCACCTGTAAAAAAAGGTGACACCTGCCTTGCCAACAGGTGTCAAGGGTACTCATAAAGAAGTGATGAAGTTTGAGTGACCTTTGCATGGATCTCAATCTAATATTCTATACTTAATTTAAAAATTAAGTACACACACTAATCTGCTTAAGTTCTTTTAGATTCATGGCATTGGATACAGAATTTAGATAAACTCCATTTCAATAATGACATATGCTTTGCATTATTTGGAAAAAATACTAATGTTACCTGCTTTTGGCTAAAATAACCATATTCTAGTTTATGTCGTTTATATCATTATAATCCTTGATCACCCAGAAGTTTCCTTTCTTGCTCTTTTAAAATAAGCCCTGAAACAAATTTATGTATAAGATAACTCAATCCAGTTTTTCTGCTCTATTTTATTTATTTATCTTTTATTTCATGTTATTATTTTATGATTAAGTCTTACAATGTAGCCCCGGGTGGCCTGAAACTCCGATCCTCCTGCCTCAACCTCCTAAGTGCTGGGATTATAGGCATGAGGCGCCATGCCTGGGTCAATCCTGTGATGTCACTGTGAGAAAAATGATTGTGCTGTAGTTCCTGTGACTATGACTGGGGCTAGGTAAAATTAGTTTGGTACAATAGGAAACCCAAAAACTTTACAGTATATCCTGGATTCAAAGCCCAACCTCTCCACCGACCAGCAATTGAACCTTGGAAAGGCCGATCAGTATCTATCTTTCACCTGTCTCACAAGATTAGTGTGAAAATTAAATTAGATACTGTCTGTGAAACTCATACAGGATTTAAAAAGACCTGTTCCCATTTCTGACAGCAGGCTTGACACTCAGGATAAGAAAGATCATTCTTTCCTTCTTACTCTGCCTAATCTACTTTTTCTCCAAGACTTAAACCCTGGGATACCTTCTCTGGGTGCTTCTGAACACCAGTCACCCAACTGCCTATGCCTGGAAGGGCAGAACATCTGCCCTGTCACCTTCCTACAGCTGTCATGCTTTGTCCTGGTGCCTCTGCTCCTCTACTAGAAGAGTCTACAAAAGTCTAGAGTATGGCTCTCCTCCTTACACTCTAGCTCCTCATGCACAGTTTGTGCTAACACACACTTGGTATCCAAAAGTTGAATGAAACAAAAAAATCCACAAAGTTCTATAAAGCCACACCTCAAAAGTGTCTTAATTTTCCTTCCCCACTCTCCCCATCTTATCACTGAAGCAGAGATCTTTGAAGTTCTTTGATAACATGTCAGCGATGCCAAAAGGCAGATCAAAAGAATTTCTGAGGGCTTGTTTTTCTCTTGATTTTGAAAGCCAGTGTCTAAACTGTGAGATTTTGTGACAAGATGTGATAATTATTGTAAGCCGTGTAAGAGGTAATTTCCAGTTACCCCTTTTTATAGCATTCTATGAGGCTATCCTTTCCCTCAAATGAATAGCGGGATTCAAAGCAATGATTTGGAATACTTAAGATCACTATTCATTTAAAATCCACATGGAAGTGACCCATGAGCTATGGATGACTCTGCCTAAAGATGCCATTGGCTATTTCTCTCCTCCACCACTTCCTGGTTTCCTCTCTGATGTAGGCAGCCAGATAGGCAAGTTTTTGATCTTCATGAAACAGGCATTCAGGGAAAAGAAAAGAGAAGGTATCTGTTACTAATTTATTCTGCCAATCTTTATGTATTTTGCATACATTATGTCATTTAATCCTCTCAAAAGTCCGATGAGGTAGTTCAGCAGTCCATTCTCATAGCTTTGCAGGTGTGTGCCTAATGACTTATAGGTATTTGATAACTTGCCCAAGGCCACAGGGACTGTAAGAAGCTCTAGATGCCATATAGCTTCCCAAACCAGGAGATTTTGTCAATAGAAGTCACCAGGTTGCTTGGAAGCATGTACACTGTTTCTTTCTCTCATTCACAGACTTTGGAGCCAGGCAAAGGGATTGAGTCACAGCAATCAAATACACTGAGTGAATATACAATCTGCATGCAAACCTTTTTAAGACTCGATTTCCTTATCTGAAGATGAGGATTATAAAAATGTCCACCTCATAGGATCACTTGGAAGATAAAGTGAGATGATGCACAAAAAATTTTCAACACAGTGTAACTATGCTGGATGTCTAACTGGGTCTCCAAAGAAGTAGGTCCAATCCTGCAATAGAGCACATCATCTCAACTCTCTAGAAAACAGTGAGCTGTTTCAATAATGATATGAATGAATGAACTATGTACCATGAGAGTCCTGATGAGGAAATGATGAACTTGACCTGAGGGAGGAGAGAAGGCTTCCTGGAGGTGGTGACATGAGAGCTGAGCCTTACAGGATTGGTCATAGTTCTCTGGATTGGAGGCAGGAAGCAGGGGAGAGGGAGTACATGGAGTTGAAGAAGTGGGGAGTTTGATGAATAAGCCCTGGATGTGGTCACACAGGAATAAATTGGGGGGGTTAATGGATGGGGGCCAGAGATTCAGTTGGACTGTAGGTAAGAGGGAGGGCATGAGAAATCTAGAAGGCCAAACTCCAGGATTTGAGCTTTACTCTGAAGGCAGAGGAAAGCCATGAGAACTTCCTAAGCAGGGGAGCCACTTGTCCTCATTTGCATGTTGGAAAGAGACCCCAGAAAGCCATCTGGACCCCAGATTAGAAGGAAGAGAGCTGGAGGCAAGAAAATTACAATGGTACTCCAGAACACCAGGGTGAACCAGAGCGGTGGAATGGAATGGAGAGTTCAACCTCTCCTTCAGGATGGAGGGCAAGTGTCAACAATACAGGCCTGTTCCTCATTTCCCCACATCACCTCGGGTTATTGTTCCATTTCTAGAATCATAAGTCTTGTAAGTTTAAGGCAGTACTTAAGAATTTGAG